>NC_080696.1:64133756-64767159 GCF_030445035.2 Dasypus novemcinctus | reverse complement strand
CACTTTGGGAAGCTGAAGTCAAAGCGTGTGGACACAGCACGGTCCGAATCCACCCGTTCCACCCTCCTGGCCATCCCAGGTCAAACTCAGCTTCTCTCCTCCATTAGCCACCTCCCCCGATGCCCCTACTCATTGCCTGCACCGAGCTCTCACCCTCACCCCCCACCAGAGACCCTGCCCACCCACTCAGGCACCCAGGCCCTGGGTAGGGTGGGGTAAGCGACTCATCACAACCCATCACCGTGTACCTCACCACAATCTGCGTGTTCGGCTATGGAGCTGTCTTCTAGCAACTTCCATATCAGGGCCCAGTTTTTTTTCTGTTTTTTTTTTTTTATTTTTTATTCATTTTTTTAAAAAAATATTACATTAAAAAAATATGAAGTCCCATTCAACCCCACCGCCCCCACCCCCTACTCCCCCCACAGCAACACTCTCTCCCATCATCATGACACATCCATTGCACCTGGTAAGTACATCTCTGGGCATCGCTGCACCCCATAGTCAATGGTCCACATCATAGCCCACACTCTCCCATGTTCCATCCAGTGGGCCCTGGGGGGATCTACAATGTCCTGTAGTTGTCCATGAAGCACCACCCAGGACAATTCCAAGTCCCAAAAACGCCTCCCCATCTCATCTCTTCCTCCCATTCCCCACACCCAGCAGCCACCATGGCCACCCTTCCCACACCAATGCCACATTTTCTCTGTGGACATTGGATTGGTTGTGTCCATTGCACATCTATGTCAAGTGGGGGCTTAGATTCCACATGGATACTGGATGCAATCCTCCTGCTTTCAGTTGTAGGCACTCTAGGCTCCATGGTGTGGTGGTTGACCTTCTTCAACTCCATGTTAGCTGAGTGGGGTAAGTCCAATAAATCAGAGTGTAGGAGCTGAAGTCTGTTGAGGTTCAGGGCCTGGCTATCATATTGTCAGTTCAGAGATTCAAATCCCCTAGATATATCTTAAACCCCAGCACCAACTACAATTTCAGTAAAGTAGCATGAAAGTCTTGTGAAAAGAGATCCCATCTGAGTCCAGTTCCATCACACAGAAACACCAGCTCCAAAGAAGGGCCAACTGACATGACAGTGAATCCCATCTGCCATGACCATAGAACCCGTGGGTCTCTTTAGCCCTCAAAAGAACCAATACCTGGGGTTGTATCTACTTTATCTGTCTCTGAGACTCTGCTCAGGTGTGCATAAGGGCAATCCTTCTGACAACCTCCAGACTCTTTTTTAGAGACTTGTAGCCATATAAACTCATTTCTCCTTTCCATTTCTCCCTTACATTAGGTCAAACAGCATTTTAAAGTCATGTTATTATATGTAGACAGGGATATTCTGCTGATCCGCATTGAACCTTTAATTCAAGGTCATTTTCTAGTTGCATCTTCAGCTGGTATTTGGTAGTGATCCCTCGGTGCCAGGGAGGCTCATCCCCGGGTGTCATGTCCCAGGCTGGGGGGAATGCACGAGTTGGGGTGGACCCACATCCTGGGGAGGACTAATGCCATCAAATAGAGAGAACTGTATCTCTCGAGAGAAAAGCGTGGCTCCCAGGGCATTAGGGCTGTTGAGCAAGTCAGGCCCTGAAAACTGTTGCAAGTATCTCTGGATGTGGCTCCTCGGGAAATGGAGATTGGCTGTCACTGTGGGCCCCAAGGGGAGGGGAAAATGGATGTTGAATGGATGGAACCAAGGTAAATGTGGGGGCAAGAGAGGAGTTTCGCGAGAGTACACGAGGATGAATATAAAACATGTAATATTATACCAAAAACATATAGGGGACGACAGACTAATAATGTAAGCCATAACGTAAAACATAGGATAACTAAAGAATTTAGAAAACTGTATATCCTAAAGTATGGACCACATTGTAAGCACAGATGTCACCTTGTTTGAAAGCTATTGTTTCGGAGTCTGTACATCAGTTTCAGTAAATATGATATGAATAAGTTAAAAGAGTATTGCTGTGGAAGGGAAAAGGTTTTATGGTGGATGTGTGGGAGTACTGTATATTGTATATATGAATTACTGTGATCTAGGACTCTTGTGAAGAGAAGCTCAATAATTAGGAAAAAAGAAAAGAAAAAGATAGGATGTAGAAATTTTTCCAAATCAATATGTACTCTAGATCTAACCTTTAAACTCATTGCTATATTCCATTTTACTAGTAAGGGAACCTGACATTATATTGGGATTCACTTTACAGGAAGTTTTGGATCACAGAGTGGTTCAACAATGGCAGTGGAGGAATACTGGTATGGGATGTTACGGACAGGCGATATATGGTTGACAGGGAGTTATACAGGGCATATGTCCAGGGTGCATGGTAATGTTTAGATATACTCATAGCGGAAACAATTAAAAACAGCAGCTGGGGGGGTACTGGGTTCCTGGCCGGGAATGCTCTGTCGTGGTCCCTAAGGGAGCAGCAGCAGTCCCCCAGGTGCAACGGTAAGAACCAGGAAGGAATGAGGGTCCAACAGTGACCCCCTAATACCAATGACTATGCTTGTGAGCCTATATGCCTACAATAAGAACAAGGCCTAGAGCAGCACTGTGCCTGGGAGTTTCCTCCTGACAGCCTTCATGTTACTCAAATGTGGCCACTCTCACAGCCAAACTCAGGGCCCAGTTTTAAGTCTCTGCAGCTTGAGCAAGTTGCAACCCTCCTCCCTGCAGCAGGCGGTGCCCACGACGAGAGCCGCTGCTTTCCAGCGAAGCCCCTTCCAGGGGGCTGCCAGTCCCCCCAGCCATGTGAGCGCCTGGCGATTCATTCCCAGCAGGTTCTAAGTCACAAACTGGCAGCTTCCAGGCCAGATTTTCAGCCCAGAGATGCGCTGTGTTTGGCTCAGAGAATGTTAAAAAAATTTTACATCAAAATCTGGGAATTTTTACATCAAAATCCAGATTGTCCCCTTTTCTTGGAAAGTGGAAGTGCCAGCAAAGTCTACATCCCAGGAGGCGATGGGTGACAGCGCCACCGTGGAGGTGGCATGTGATCCCTGGGCTGACCGCAGGACTCCCAAATGTCCTCCCCGCTCAGTCCTTGGCCGCCTGGCCTGGAGGCATGGACGCCCTGCCGCTCTGGATTCTGGGTGCGGGAACCTCGTGCCGCAGAGACAAAGAGCCTGGGGGTGAGCAGACCACGCCGGGTGCTGGGGGAGCTGAAGGAGCCTGTCCCCACGGCCGGGAGCTGGGTCTCTCGGGAGCCACCGACAGCCAAATGCAAACCCCCGAGAAGGGAGGGTGGGAGAGGCCGGGGCGCCCGGTCCCCTGCGAGGGGCCAGGGGCCCCCTGCAGACTCAGCCCTCCTTGTGGCTTACCCCACCCCACACGGGCACTGCTATTCCACTTTGGCGTCCGAAGGCTTGTCCTTTGGAGACGCTTGCTCCGAGGACCGCGTGACGTCAGGCCACAGCCCACCCTGTCCCCTGTTCGCCTGGGTCTTGAACACAGTCACCTCAGGACAGTCGTCGTGAACACGCCAGTGAGACCACAGAGAAGCTGCACCATCCACGCCGGGGGCTGAGCATCAGCCGTAAAGGAAGCCGCCCGGGGCCTCGAGGGACCCCACCAGGAAGAGCGCCCGCCAGCCGCCACCTCGCCCTCAGCCCCCAAACACACCCTTCGATTTCCAGAATGAGCGCTTCCCGTCGCTGTCCCGTCCGGGGCGGCCTCGGCTGGACGAGGCAGGGGAAGGAGGCGAACCAGGAGGACGTTCCTGGCTGAGCGGGCGATCCTGACGGCCGAGCCCAGGGAAGCTTCCGGGTGTCCACGGCCTCCAGGCAGGACGAGCTTCCGAAGGGGCCGATGCTCAGCACTGGAAGGACAGGGCGGGAGGGAGGTCTGGGGACGGCGGGTGTGGCCAGGGGGAGGTCACATGCTTAAAAGAAACGAGGCGGAAGTCAACACAGTGCCTCCTTGGCCCCCTGCCCCTGGCCGAGTCACCGCCCGGCGTTCAGACGCCAGGACCAGCCCAGCGGCTGCTGGACGGGAGGTGCCAAGGGCGGCGGCCTTCTGCCCAGGTCCAACACAGGGCATGAGCCAGAGAACAGCGGCAGCCCCTGTGAGGCCGGGATGCGATCGGCCTGACCGGCACCCCCGTAGTACCCGTCAAAAGGGGGCCCCCGACACCCCACCAGAGCGCTGAGCAGAAGGCACGTGAAGGGAGAGCCTGCCCGGTATGGAAACTCCCACCGCCATCGTTGTCGTCGTTATCCACTTATGCGCCACATGCCTGGAGCCAGCACAGCCACAGGGGCAGTTTCATTAGACTAAGACCCGCTCGTCTTCCTGTGCTTCGGTAACGGCGTAATAAATAAAGGGCGTCAGTCCTAAGACGCAGGTGCAAAACGAAAAACACGTGGGCTTCTCCATTTTATGCCCATCCTTCTCCAATTATCAGGCTTTCCTATTTTCTTGCTTGTCAGTTCCAGGTTCTGCTCCCTCCAAGAGGTGGGAGAAAGCGCATCTCTGCCTTGCAAGGAGACTTCCTGGGAAGAAGGTTCTAGGTGGGTGCATTGGGACAGCTGTCCCCACTCCCACTCCACCAGCCCACGCGAACACACACACACACACACACACACACACACGTCTCTAGCCTTTCCCAGAACATACACACGCTTTCACAGTAAGACCACAAGTTGGGTGGCCGTAGAGAGACACATCTTAGTAAAAATGGGAGACAACAGAGCTAGAGGTAATGGATTTAGCCCAGGCAGAGGGAAGGGAGAAGACAGCAAAGGAGGGCTCGGTGGAGGATGACATTTGAACGGGAAGGCCCCACGTACCTAAAAGACTCCCACAGACAGAGGGGCAGGATGGGAGGACGGTGGGGTGGACAGCAAACAAAGGAACAAGAGCAGGAGGGGGGTCCCCCCAGATGGGCCAGGAGGAGGCTGGAGGCGGCGGGCGTGGCCCAGGGAACGAGGAACGTGCCCTGGGACCACAGAGGGCTCACAGCGTGCTGGACTTCCTCTGCGTCTTCCAAGCTTCTGAGGGTTCTAAGGGCCTCGGGGGCCACCGTGCCAAGATGGTGGCAGCTACCTGGACATCTGGGAGTCCAAGGGTCCACAGGCACCAAAACAGCAGGGGCAAAGGCAAAACGCGCCACCTGATCTGTGCAGCAAGCCTGTGGTATCCTGCTGGCCCCACTCCTCCACCTGGCCAAGGTCCCCTTATCCTGGGCCTAGTACCAAGGGGGTGCTGGAGTAACGGGCCCAGGCTCTGTACACAGAGGATGCTAAAGTAACAGGCCCAGGCTCTGTACCCAGGGGGTGCTGGAGTAACAGGCCCAGGCTCTGTACGTAGGGGATGCTAGAGTAACAGGCCCAGGCTCTGTACCCAGGGGGTGCTGGAGTAACAGGCCCAGGTTCTGACCCAGGGGATGCTGGAGTAACAGGCCAGGCTCTGTTACCCAAGGGATGCTAGAGTAACGGGCCCAGCCTCTGTTACCTAGGGGATGCTGGAGTAACAGGCCCAGGCTCTGTACTCAGGGGGTCCTAGAGTAACGGGCCCAGCCTCTGATACCTAGGGGATGCTGGAGTAACAGGCCCAGGCTCTGTACCCAGGGGGTCCTAGAGTAATGGGCCCAGGCTCTGTTACCTAGGGGATGCTAGAGTAACGGGCCCAAGATCCATTGCCCAGGTCAGGCAAAAGTAACAGGCCCAGGCTCTGTACCCAGGGCCACCGTTGATGGGCCTCAAGGTACGTCCCCCTATCAAGGCAGCAGACTCGGCCCCAAGGACCAGCCCCGTGGGTCAGTCACCGCACGTCGGCCCCTGGAGGGTGCCAGGCATCTCGGGCACGGCGTGTCCTGGCCAAGCAGGAAGACAGAAGTGCAGGCCCACTCACCCCACATGCGGGCAGGGCCCAGCACCTCATCCTCACTGCTCAGGTGTGGCCTCCAACCCTCCCTTCCCTCTTCTCCAGGCTCCAGGTAAGAGCCCAAGATTAGCACCTTGATCAGAAATGTCCACGGTCGATCGGGCTCCGACATCTGTCTAACAGAATACATCTAACCCCAAAGCTCAAGATGACTCAAAAGCAGCAGCAGAACACAGACGTGGAAATAGAGTTCGCCAGAAACTGTGGACATGCCCTTCTGGGCTTTCACTGTCACTGAAGAGTTCAAACAAAAATGAGACTTTAATTGATGCTCGGGAAAATAAAAATAGATCACCAGGATCCAAGCCAAGCTTCCAGGAGAGGTTTTTCTGTTCCGAAAGTCGGGCATGGCAAGTTTCCCTAAACAGGTTATCATGTTAACACTGGAAAGCACTAGACTTATTTTTTAAGCAGCAAAACTACAATTATCTCTGCACGCCCCGTATCGCCACTGCAGTGCTGCATCAGGAAGCGCCCGTGAACGACAGAGCAGCTGAGAGCGTCTGCAGCATGCGAGACGCCGCTTATCGCAATCCAGCTACACTAATCCTCCTCCTTACATCGGAAATCAAATAACTTTCTGGAGAGAAGCTACAGTCTCATGAAGAGCAATTCCCCTGGGAGACGGGAGTTTAGATTAACGCACAATATGGTAGGAAATAAACTGATAAGCGTTTGCCCCCACAGCTACTGGCTGGCGTTCAGAACCCGGGCTCTCGCCGCAAACACAGCCAGTTCCGGAATGGCACGCGGCCTCGCCGCTGGCGTTTGCCATCCACGAGACAACTGGGAATTTCCGCAATCAAAGGTGTCCTAGCTGACGATGCCATTTTCCAGCAACAAAACTTTAGTCCTGCGTGGCATTTACGCAATAAGGAAATAATATTATTTCGAAAGCGATAAGGGAGCAATACAATATGACAATTTCTAGATAAGCACATGGAAGGGAAACCTCCCTCTAAAATAACCACCTTTCAGAGCGAGGAAATTATGTGATTGCCGGCAGCCCCTCTGCTCCAGAGCAGCCTCTCCAGGGCCAGAGGAAGTGATCCATCGGTGGCCCCTGGAAGCCCCGACCCCAGAAATCCACAGGGGGATATTTGACTCATAGGACATCGAATGCTCTCCTTCCAGAATCCTCCCTTCAGAGCCCAAGAACGAGGCAAGTCTCCAACAAGCCTGGCCACCGGCAGGCCGTGGCCCCGCGCTGCCTGGAGAGCAGAGGCCTGGCTCGACCAGGAGCCGGCTCCCCGGTGCTCCTCTTGTAAGAGGGTGAAAGGCCGTTCACATCCTGATTTTAAGGGAAAGAAAGCAGCAGCCCAGGGCAGTGTCCCGCTCCCCAGCCCCACGCCTTGCACCCACCAGCCCCCTGTCCACATGGCGGGCACTGTCCTCGGCCACACACCTGGCACGTGAGGAGACCCCGTCCACCCTAAATTATCACTTGTCAGCTGGGAAGAGGCAAAACCAGGTGCTCTCACAGCATGATGCGTTCGTCTTGTCGGCGGCACGTTTTTTCACACTCCGCGGGGAAAGTACAACCTCTGGGCAGGCAACGCCGAGAAACCCAATTTGGATTTTAAGGTCACGTGGAGGACGACGGGTGGGAGCACCGGGTGGGACATCAGGTGTGCAGGGAAGGTGTGGGGAATGTACAGGAGCTGTGGGACCTCCTGGGCAGGCGTCCCCGGTCCACCACGGCGCCCAGCCCCACCCTGTCCGCCTGGGGGGTGCAGTGTCCACTTGGGTGGAAGGAGAACTGTCGCCAATGGACCTGAGTTAACACAACGGAGGGTGCCGGGCCCAGCCAGCACGCTTGGAAATGAGCACGCCACTGGCGGTCACTTCCTAAGACACGCTCTCATGTCCCACTGCCCACACAGCCGTTCTCTCTGCCCACTCATGCCCAAATCCCAGGTAGAGTCAAGAAGATGGGCAAGTGGGGGCAGGAGAGCGAGATGAGGAAGTCCTCACTCCCCAAGCCTGCAAAACCCTGGGAAACCCTAGAGAGTTCCAGAAACACCGTGTCCTGGAATGCCAACCTAAAAAAGTGGAGATAAGCCCGATCTAGTGTCAGGGGGTTGCAACCAAAATCATTGCCATCACTTTTAAATCGCTGAGATTTTTAGAGAACGACGTGCTTTCTAGATTTTTAGAGAACAACATGCTTTATATAATAGTATTTACAATGTAAATCCTAGTAATAGAGTCACAGGTCATTAAGGTTTATTGAGATAGGTACATCTATATGCTATGGACCGTGATTGGTGGTAATAGTCTGATGATATTATCTCATAATCTGTAACACATGTTCCACCAGGGTGGGGAGTTGTATGGGAAATCTACACATCTGTATGATTGTTTTGCAAGTTCACAATATCAACAAAAATACCTTAAAAAATATATAGTATGGGTTGGGGAAAAAATACACCAAATGTAAGATAAGGACTAGAGTTGGTAGTAATATTTTGACAATGCTCTTGCCCATTTGTAACAAATGTTTCACACCAGTGCAGAGAGTTGGTGGAGGGGTGATGTATGAGACCCCTGTGTGATGTTATGTATGTTTACTTTGTAAGTTCACGCTCTTTACTACACACTTATTGTTTATGTGTGTTCATGTATGAATGATATACTTTAATAAAAAGTACATATATATGGGCCTGTGGTTTCCAGGACAGCCAATTCAGAGTACCTGTGAAATATTTAAACCAAAACTACCCCGGCAGGCACTTTCCCACCTTGGAGATGCCCCTGCCTTCCCCGAAGGCACCACTCACGCCCGAGAGAAAGTACCTGGGACTCAGCCAAACCCTCCGCACGTACAGTTCCAAAGGATGCGCAGCTTCCAGACGCATCTCAGAGGCCTCTGTCATTTGGGCGGCAAGTCTTAGGAGCTATTTTTATTAGCCAGGATTGTAGAAAATTGACGTTTACCAGCCATTAACCTTTCAAGTGCGTGCCTCTATTCTCTCCGCCATGTGGAAGTTTATCTCACAATTTTGTGCAGCTCAATGGTCAAGTTGTCTAGCTCCTTTAAGAAAAAAGAAGGCAAGTTGCAGCCATCCATCATCGCACAGCCGCTCTGTTCTCCAGAAAACTGAAGTTCTATAATTTTACAGACTTTTGATCACAATTTTATAGCCTCCAGTCCTTCCCTGGTCTTCCATTTTTATCTTAAAATATGAGGACTAGATAAGACAAGTTTTATAATCCCATCTTTGTACCTGGAGGGAGGTGGGAAAGAATAAACCAACTCAAGGGAAGAAAGAAGTACAGCTTCCCACAGCCAGGAGCCACAGACGAGGCTCTCCGTGGAACCATGTTCTCCTGACTTCTCAGCTTTTCAGGCTCAAGCATTAAATATGGCCCAACACCATCCAAATACACCCAGACCCCACTAATAAATAACTTATGTCCACATGCTGCCCCTGCCACGGGCACCTACAGAACTTTAACTAAGCCGCCGATCATTTATTTATTCAGTTTTGAAAACATGCCTTTTGCCGAAAGGTCTCTGGTCACACATTCTGCACGGAAAGGCCAATAAGGAAAAAACACTAACAGCTGTTGGATCGAGCCCCCATCTGATGGGGAAATCACTGCCCCAAGGGTCAGCTCCCAGCTACACCATGTGAGACGGAACCTTGGAGCGGGATGGCCTGGGGAACTTGGGGTCCCACATGGGCAATGGGGGCCGAGTGGCAACGAAGGGCACTGTGTGGCTCCGGCCCTGCTGGAGCAGGAATGTGCCGTTTCTAGGCCCAGGTGGCTGCCAAGCCTGTGCTCGGTGCCTGAGGGAGGTGGGGTGCTGGGTCTGATGGTTCCCTGAGATCCAGCAGCAGGTAAGAAGCCCGGAAGTCTCCCTGGGAAGACTTGGGCTCCACCCAGCTGGGTTCCTCCTGCTGAGCGGATAGGAACCCCACGATTTACATGAATAAGTATCAGGAGCGACACCCACATAAACCGCCCGTGCGGGGCTTCCCACGGCTGGGCCGTGCGCGGCGTGCTTTATGGGCGTCATCTTGCTGAGTCCTCTAAACCTCCCTCTGAAACGGGAACCGTCACTCCACTCAGTCAAAGGGAAGCGGGAGACGACAGGATGACAGAACACACCCGACGTCACGCACCGCGTAACCGGGGGCCGAGGCTGGAGCCCGGGAGTGCGCCAGACTCCGCAGCCTGTGCTCCGGATCACGGGGTGCACTGGCCTGGGTGCGGGGAGAGCCCGGTCCTGAGACAGCGGGGTGCAGTGGTCGACGGCCTCTGGAGGGGGGCAGTCCCGTTTAACCCCAGCTCAAGGAACAGGGGACGCAGGGCATCTGTAAGTCTGTGGTTGAAGCCACAATGGTGGGAATGTCCTTCTGGCAAGTACGGCAGGGGAGGGTCACGGGCGCAGCGCACTGGTGGTGGGGGCGCGTGGGAGAGGGGCACACTGCTATGGCATACGAATGTGTTCGTCTTGGCACGGGACGTCATCTTGGGGGTGGAGATCCACACAGTAAACATTCCCATCCTGGGGCGTCCTCTACCTTCTCTAACAGAAGGGCGAGAATCTCTGGAGTAAGTTGGCAGTGCTGCGTGAAAGGAAACAGACCACTACGTCAAGCCCCCACTATTACCAGACGTAACGATGAACTTATTCTTCAAAAACTGAAACTTACGGGTTGCTATAGGTTCCAAGGGGAGGCGGAGGGAAGAATGGGTGGAACACAGGGGCACTGCAACTGTTCAGAACCTATAAATGTGTATGATGCAAAATGTAAACCATAATATAAACCACTGACCATGGATAGTAGCAATGCTTTGATATGTGTTCATCAACTATAACAAATGTACCATAGTCACATAGGATGTTATTGGTAGAGGAGGATGGGGGTGAGCATATGGGAATCCCCTATACTTTCTGTGTGACTTTTCTGCAACCTAAAACTTTTTGGAAAATAAAGTAAAAAAATAAAAAAAAAAAGACACTGGGGGAACACACAGAAGAAATTGTCAATATACATAAACAATAACATATCTTATACTGATGAAAAGCACAATGCAAAAAAATTGCTTTTTAAATTATTTTATTTCTTTTTTGGCTTTGTTTTGGGGGGAGGTTTTGGATTGCAGAAGGGTCACAACTGTGGCAGGGGAGGATCACTGGTGCAGAGTGTCGGTGGTGGGGGAATGTGTGGGGAGGGGTGCACCTGGGCAATCTCTATGGAACAAGAATGTGTACATGTGGTCATGGGGTGTTGCCTTGGTAGGTGGCAACCCACACAATAACCCACAGAATATTGAATTTCCATTCTGGGGAGTTCTGCTACATTCTCTAATAAGAGTTCCTAGAGTACATGCACAGTATCTCATGAAAGAGGACAGACCAATGTGCCAGGGCCTTGATATTGATGCTTGTATTAATACTTACGAATCTTGTTCTTGTGAAATTGAAACTTAGTCTAGTAATATATATTGCCTAATAGTTACCTCCTGAAAGCTCCTTGTTGCTCAAACGTGGCCTCTCTCTAAGCCAAACTCAGCATATAAACTCAATACCGTCCCCCGCAGTATGGAACATGACTCCCGGGGATGAACCTCCCTGGCACCAAGGGATTATTATCAAGCGCCAATTAGCGAGGCATTTGGAAAAAGACCTAGATCAAAAGGGGCAAATATTAAATACAAACACGTTTTTATGGCTATGAGATTTCAAAGCGAGTCATGAGATCATTCCAGAGGTTATACTTATGCACATCTCAGGAGGATCTCACCAACAGTAAACAGTGCCTCAAGGAGGGGTGCTCCTGAGGGCTCTAGAGTCATCTAGACTCTATAGGCTGGGCAGACAACCCCAGGAATTTGGCACCATCGGTGGGCTTCATCCAGCCAGGGACCGGCCCCACAGGGTCGAGCTCCAGCCTCTCCTGCTTTGTAAGAGGGGCCTGACCACGCTGCCACCTCACGGGGCAGTGGGAGGGCAGTCTGGTGGAGCAGTGGGGTGCCACGCCACCAGCCAGAGGAGGGCTCCCTCGGTGACAACTGCTCAGCAATGCCTCGAGGGGGCAGGCCTCGACTCTGCTGAAGGTTGCCAGATGATGCTGAGCATCACGTTTACAGAATTCATTAGTTTAGGCCAGTGGGGTCCCTCCACGTGAGTCGGCCAGACCCTGTGAAGACCCCAGCAAAAAGACAGAGAGGGAAATGTATTCTTCCCTCTAAAAGTCTCCACACTCAACTCAAGCTGAACATCAGGAAAAAAACGAGAACTTAGCTGTGAAGCCTCCCCCCTGGCCAGCAGGCTTTGCCCCTGGCTCCTGGTCAAGCTGCCCCGAGACGTGAGTGACCAGACACACAGCTGCATCGGGGGCCGCTTCCTCTCTCGGGAGCTCGGTGGCTCTTCGCAGCCTCCTCGCCCAGAGACAGCGCCAGGCCTGAGGCTCTTGGGCTCCCAGCTGCAGGGGCCATTCTCTGGACGGGCCGAGCCCAGCCCCATCCCAGGAAGAGAGTGGAGGCAGCAGGCTGCCCGTGCTGGAGCCCCCACCCCTCCCAGGTACCCCGAAGGCCCCTCCCACCACCTTCTCAGGAAATGCAGCAAATCGCCGCAGCTCCCACCCCACAGGCCCTGGAGCAGCGAAGGGCAGGGACGGAGTCCTGGGGCCTCGGTCCAGCTGCAGCTCCAGCTGTGCTCGCCGTCTGCCCTCGATGGGGCCTGGCAGCCGAAAGGGATCGCCTGAGACCCAGGAACGAGCCGCCCAGAGCCAGAGGGAGGGCCTTTGGGCGTGGCCACGGGAAAGCAGTTTTGGGGAGAGGACAGACACATTCTCCAAAAGGCCCCACCTGAGCCTCCCCGACCAGGGGCCACAGGCGCCTCCCATCTCATCTGCAGAGGGAAGCGGGAGCGAGAGCCTTTTCCTCCGCCGCAGCAGCGTCGCCTCCGTCAAACAATCCTCCCCCAAACACAGACCTCTAGAGTAACAAGATAGTTGAGACGCGTCTACGAGGTCTTATCTGCGCGGCAATCCTTGTCGTGATTCCGCTGGACGGGAAGACAGCGGGAGGAGAACAACGCTGCGAATGCATTTGAATTCCGATGAGGTCGCCTGCGCTACACTTTATGTCGTGAAACACTCCGTTCCTACCCTAAATGCCTCACCTGCCGCGCCAGGAAGACTGACACCACGTGGGCCTCAACCGCCCACCTGGGCTGCCCCGAAGGCCGGTCGCTGCCAGTGGACACACACGGGGACAGCAAAGCTCTCCCCGAGGATGCCAAGCCTTGGAATTGCAAAGCTCCAGATCCTCTAAACACCAAGCCCTGGGGTTTAAGGAAGCCAGGCTCTCCCTGGAGCTGGCCACAGCAGGCCCGGTCCCCAGGAATTCCTGCTCAGTGCCAGCGCGGGCCTCAGCTTCCAGGGCTGCGGAGCAAATTTGCACCAATTCAGGGTGGGGCAGGGCAGGAAGGAACAACACTTGCAGCTCCTACCCTCTGGGTTCTTGGATTTACCCCGGCCAGCTGACAGGGAGGTGAAGAGGGTTAACCACCACACCAGGGAGCCAGGAGTGCCTACAGCTGCAAGCAGAGGAACTGTACCCATCATCCATGTGGAATCTAATGCCTCTCTTGATAGAGAGGTGGAGTGGACATCCCCATCCCAGGGTCCACAGGATGGACGAATAGAGTATGGATTAGGGTGGACTTACTGATATTCAACTATGGAACTATGGTGATTAGTGGTGGAAGAAATTGTAGCGTTGAGGTGGAGAAAGTGGCCATCATAGCTGCTGAGGGCAGGGAGAGGGAAGAAGAGATGTGATGTGGGAGCATTTTCAGGACTTGGAGTTGTCCTGGGTGGTACTGCAGGGACAGATGTTGGACATTGTATGTCCTGCCATGGCCCACTGGGTGGACTGGGGGAGAGTGTAGACTACAGTGTAAACCACTGTCCACGTGGTGCAGCAGTGCTCCAAAATGTGTTCACCAAATGCAGTGAATGTGTCATGATGATGAAAGAGGTTGATGTGGGAAGAGTGGGGTGAGGGCTATATGGGGACCTCTTATATTTTTTTAATGTAACATTTAAAAAAAATAAAGAGAGGGAAAAAAAAAGGAAGGAATTCTCTCGTGAGGAGCAGGTGTGGGGCTGTCCTGGGCCTGTGGCCCCATCGCCCCCGCCTGCCCAGGGCCACCCCGGGCTCTGCGCCTCTGCTCTGTGTGGGATGCGGGCCCCCCGGGGGGGCCAGGATGTCCTCCCCGCTGCTTCCTAACGCATCTCCTCTGTAGGTCACGGGCCGGGGGGTTTGAGGTGGACGCTGTCTGCCCTCCGCAGGAGGCTGGGCTGGGACCAGGACAGCCTGGAGGCGCGGAGCTCCCGGTCCCCATCACTTTACAATGGGGCCTGCGGCACCGCCCGCTCGGCCCGCCCTCCAGCAGGAGCTCTGCACACCCCTGCACCCTGCACCCTGCACCCTGCACCCTGCTCCAGCCTGCACTTCCCCCTTGGCACCCTGGAAGCAGGGCCCGGGCGCTGCTGCTCGGCCAGTGTGGACCTCAGGGTTCCCCGACCCCCATCAGGGCAGGCAGCGACGCACTTGCATTTGTGCGGCCAAACGGAAAAGCCACCATTCTCAAGCCAGACATAGCGAGGCGCACAGGGTCCCGAAGGGACCTCGGCCCGACCCCCGGCCCGGCTCGGCGCCCGCCACCACACCCTGGCGTCTGAAATGCCTCGAGTGACTCCCCGTGGGCAGGCACCCCCTTGAGCACTGAGGCGCCCCTCAACCGCGGCTGCTGCCCGGGCCGCTCCCCGGGGAGCCCCCAGGACCGCGGGTCCTGGAGCGAGGCGGGGGTGCAGGCCGCGGCCTCCCGAGGCCTCGCCTTCATCCTCCCTACATCTCCACGCACCGCTGGCCGGAGTGCGCAGCGCACCCCGAAGGGCCGAGGGAGAGCGGCTGCTGTGGCTTCCAGCCCGCCCGCGTTTCAGAGCCTCCGAAGCACAGCGTGGCCGCAACACCCACCAAGCGCTGCTGGCCAGCACCCCAAGGCAGAGGAAGGAGAGGCCCTCGGCGGGTGCTCCAGAAACAGGCAGGGCTGGACTCGAGGGGCAGGCGGCGCGGGGCACAGCCCCTGCCAGAACCGCGAGTCCAGACAGACGCTGCCATCCCTGCCCTGAGCCAGGTTCCTCGAAGGCTCTGGGCCTCAGTTTCCCCAACAGTAGAAGGGGGTGCCAGCACAAACGCCGAGGTTTCCAGGAGAATTCAGTGAGGTCCTGGCACGGGGCCTGCTGCAGGGCACGTTCTCGGTAAGTGGCGCCAAGAGGGAAATGCTGCGTGCGTCCTCCAGAACCCTCCGTCACCCGACACGCCCACGTCCCGCCCAGGACCAGACCACAGGCTCCCTGGCCTGGCCAAAGGGACTTTGAGGAGGGGGTGAGACGGCCCGAGAGGGGACGAGGAAGCACGAGCGATATTACAGGAGCTGAGCAGGAGGCGAGGGGCGAGCGGGGAGGGGCAGGTGCCTGGTGGCTGCTCTGCGGACGGAGGAAGGGGCTGCGAGCCGAGGGACCAGGGCGGCCTCTAGAGCTGGACAGGGCAAGCAGAAGGGGTCTTTCCTGGAGAGCGGAAGGGAGCCCGGCCGACACCCTTGTCAGACACCCAGTGGGACTTCCAAACACTGGAAGTGTGAGATGCTAGATGTGTGCAGTTTAAGACCCTGAGATGGGGAAATCCGTTACCACCCAGCAGGAAACTAGCACAAGCCGTGAAGGGAGCAGCTCCTCGCTGGAAAGGCAGTTTGGGGAGGTGAGGGGTCACCTGGAACACGCCCTCTGCAGACAGCCCGTGACCTGGGCGTCGTTGGCGGGGTCGCATTGCTTACAGCTGGTAAGTCCCCTCCCTTGTCATCACGGGAGGTTAGAGGGAACTAGTCAGTCCTTGGAGCATGTGCTGGTCAAAGGCTTTGTTTCGTCCTGTTCTCTTTTCCTTTGCAACCGGAGGGAAGACACACGTACGAAGACAGAGCAGGCGACAGGCGACAGGGCCGGGGGGCACCGGGAGAGGGCCACCAGGAGCAGGCCAGAGGCCTCCGAATTCCAGCCCTCTTGACAGAAAGCAAATGATCTGACCAGCCCAGCTGTCCACGTGCCACTTTCTCCCTCCGGGGCTTAAAAGAACTCACAAGCGCCTCAAGGTTTTACAAAGCAAGAAACTTTTTGCCCTTGAGGAAAGAAACTTCATGTAGCCTGCAGGACTGTGGAAGCTGGAATTCACATGGAGGAAAAACTGTTCCTTCAAAAAGTCAGAATATTAGGCACGTTCTTTGAAAAGATGAATTTCTTGCTTGCTCCGTCTCTGTTTGTGATGAAAAGAAAAGAAAAGAAAAAAGAAAAGAGAAGGAAAAGAAAAGAAAAGAAAAGAAAAGAAAAGAAAAGAAAAGAAAAGAAAAGAAAAGAAAAGAAAAGAAAAGAAAAGAAAAGAAAAGAAAAGAAAAAAGAGGGAGGGAGGGAAAGAGAGAGGAAGGGGAGGGAGGGAGGGAGGAGGCCCTGCCCTCATTCTAAGCACCTCCACACATGGCCTAAAAGAATTCACAAACTTCCACATTGTGAAATCCATATGAGGCAAACAATCATTAACTACATAACAAATATACTTTGTTTAAACTTGTATATTAATTTCATTGTGATAAAATAACCCTGTAGGATGGAATTAGAAAATTACTATTTCAGAAACAAAAGAAGCTACATGCTCTGGCAGCTTGTACTAAAATCCAAGTTGCTGTTTAGTCACCGGAGCACAAGCGGCCTGCGAGCTCAGGAGAGCCAGCGGGAGGTGCAGGTGCAGGGCGTGGCCGCGAGCCGTGACAGACCACCGCGCCAGGACGCCACGGGCACGTGGGCACGCTGTGCTGCCAGAGACCCCAGAGCCGCAGGCTGCATCTTCTCCAACGGTGGGTGGGACAGGGGGTCCCTCAAAACCCCAGGCAGGGGCACCCGTGGAGACGTGTGGGCCAGCCCTCCCACGGCCCCCAGAAGCAGAGTCGGGGCACCCGCCCTTGGGTGGCAGGTGGCCTCGTGGGACCCAGCCCCGTGACTGTCAGCCCCGCTGCCGGCGCCCGGGCACACTGCGAGCGGCTCAGGACGGCCCACGCGCACGCCGAGGTGGGCTGAACCGGCTCCTCCCGGGGTTCATGCTCCGTCCTTCCCCTAGCGCCTGCACAGCCTAAAGCCGCGGGGAGGCAGCTCCGGGGCTGCAGGCTCCTGCTCGGGGCGGGCACCGCGGCACCCCGTGTCCGGCCAGGCACACCCGCAGAGTGCCCGCGGCCGACACCGCGCCCGCCTGCCCACGGGGCCTCTGCTGATGGCAGACGTCTGCGAGCAGCAGGGGGCACGTCCTTCCGCTGGACTGCTGCTCATGGAGGACCCCGGCCCATGCTTTGGGGTGTCCTCCTGCACCCACACAGCCTCAGCCCTCCCAAAACCGTCATCTTCAGGGGGATGCGGGAGACACGAGCAGCCGAAGGGGGGGCGGGAGGGAAGCCGGTCAGACAGCCAGGAGGCGGGTCCTGCGCCCTCGTGGTTTCTGATCCATCAAATGGGAACAGCTCTTCCTCCGTGGAGGCTTCCGGAAGGGCTAACTCATACGTCCTGAGAAGAAAGCCCAGCACCTGTCCTGGTCCTGAACTTGATATTGTTATAATCTTATTATTAAGACGCAAAGCCTCACATCCCCTCACCCTAAGTCAGTAAAAATAGATCTTTCTAAAATGTAAGTATCTTAATCTTTAAACCACAAACGTCCATCTGCCCGTGGGGCCACCTCGCCGTACGGGGTGTGGGCACTGTCTTTGGCCATGGAGGGTGTTTTTTTTTTTAATGACGGGTAATCACAATGGAGGCTACGGAGGATAGAAGATTCCGGAGACTTTGGGCCTGAACTTGGGCAGCTGCTGCTGCATCCTGGAGCCTCAGTTTCCTCGTGGGCCATGCAGCCTGATTCCGGACTGTGCTGGCCAGGCCACGGCACGCAGGGGGCCCGAGCAGCTGCCGGGGGCTGCTTGGCTTCAGGTAACCAGCCGCCTGAGAGTGACCTCGGGCCACAGGGGACGGCTGTGCCTTTTACGCTTCTCTCTCCACCACTGTTACCTTTCGCCCAACAGAAGCCACTTCTAAGTGTGTGAAATTCGCTTTCTAAACCTTTCAGTGAGGGACCAGGCCAAAGCCTGGCGCAGAAAGGCTGCTGAAGACACCAAACACCAGAAGCACGGGCCCCGCCGCCGAGGAGGCCGCCTGCCCTCCACCCTGCGCCCGGGGCGCGCGCTCTGCTCCCCGCGCCACCTGGGGCCGCCCACCTGGGCCTGAGTCCTGCTCAGCCCTGACTCACCTCCGCTGCTGTCAGGACCCGCCTCCCCTGCCGCCGAGACAAAGCCCACGGCCTCGTCGCGGCTCCTTGGAGGAGGGCCGCTGGGTGACCCCGCGGGCTTCCCCGCTCTCGGGTGGATTTTTCATCGATAAGCCTCCGTATCCACTTGAGGATCCCTTCATCTCCTGCCCGCAAGAGCGTCTAAAGTCGAGACGTTCATGTCATTTATTCAACAAAGAGCGGCGCTATGCCCAGGACGTGCGCGCCCCCATCCCACGCCAGGGCAGACGCTGCGTCGTGGAGGAGCCGGGGACTGCCGGGCAGGAGCCAGCGGCCAAGGTCCAGGAGCGATGCGCAGCGGCACCCTGAAAGCGGAGGCTCCGGGCAGTGGGCAAACACATTCTGCGTCCCAGAGGGGAACGGTATCCCCTGGTGAGGCGGCCGCACGTGCTTTCCCTCCCAGGGGCAACAGATTTGCCCCCGGTGCTTTAGCCTTCCTCTTCCCACCTCTGGGAAGCCCTGAGGCCAGGGCCCTGCAGTGGTTCAGGATGCCAAATGGAGCCTGGCTCCTGCTTTACTTTCCTCGTAGTCACAAGATGGCAGCTCTACTCCCAGACATCACATCTGTGTTCTGGGGATGAGGAGAAGGTAACGGCAAAGGGCAGAAGGCACGGCCTGCTGAGTCTGTTTCTCTTCATCCAGGAAAAAAGTGGCTTTCCCAGAAGTCAGACCTATTAGACTTCCGTTCAATCCCACTGGCCAGAATTGGGCCCTATGGCCTCCTTGGTGCAAAAAACCTTGGGGCGTACCTTAAACCATCACCCCAAAAGGATTAGGGCAGAAATCAGGAGGAAGAAGGAGAGAATGAGCCTTGGACAGGCAATTACAGTGTCCACACTGCTAAGCTCGCGGCCTGGACCGTCACAGCCGCCCCGGCTCGGCTGCCAGTACCCAGGGGGCTCCGGACCGCCGACACGCCGTCAGCCCTCGCTCGTCCACTGCTCCACCCGCCCGTGCCGACCGCACGCCCGCCACGCGTTAGGCCGCTGCAGTCAGGCCGGGCCCCGGGGGCTCCTCACCCCGCCCCCCGTCCTCACAGTTGGGGATCAAGGCAAAGTGCAGGGGAAAGAGGCACTTCTCAGCGCCCTCGTAGAGACAAGACGCGCCTGTTCAAAGTGACCAAGTCACAGACTCCAAGTCCGGGAACTGCACTTGACACTCCTCGACCCCCCCAGGCCTTGGTATGGAAATGCACCATTCATTCACTCATTCATTCATTCAACATTTCCTCGCCTGTCTCCCCGCTTCAGGCACGCTACCGGACACCGGGAAACGTGTCGGACGCAGGTAACCGCTCCTCGGCAAGCGATCCTCCTTTCTGCTTTCCTAAAAACAATCTCTCCCGGTTAGGAGGGGTGGTTTGCTCATCCGAGGCGATGTGTCGTGATGGGTCTAAGCCAGGCCTGACAACGCAATAGTCTGCTCTCCCAGTGCCTCCCTCGCTCGTGCAGCTAGGACCGGCCCGTGAGCCAATTCCAGCCAAGGAGCCCTTCTGCAGGGGTTCTGCAAGAGCAACTGCTTCCCTGACATGGGGAAGAAACAGAAGATGCTCCTCTTCCCCGCCCCCTTCTTTCTGCTCTGACTCAGATGCAACACCTGGAGCCACAGCAACTAATTTGCAAACATGAGGCAACCACCTGACAGACCAAACATGGTAGATTGATAAGAATAACGGCTAAGTGTGTGCCATTGTTGGTGAGCTGCCGCTCCGGACTCTGACCTCCTAATTCTGCACTCGCTATTGTACAAGAAAAATTAGCACTGATATAAAGATTCTGTTATTTGGGTTTTACCCTGTTGGCCCAGAGCATTCCAAAATGATATAACTGGTAAACAAGAGTCCACGGGCTGCTGTCCCCATGAAGCCTGTGATTTAAATAAGAGAGAGGATCGGGATGATTCTACGAATTCTCTGATGGAGACGCTGGGGGTGGGAGAAGGTACAAGAGGGTCCTCAACTCCCTGGGGGGTGGGGCAGAGGGAAGCCTTACTCAACTAGGTCATCGCAAAGAAATCTCTCCCAATACAGGCCTTGCGCTCACAGGGCCCACCTTTCTCAGCGTGATGCGCAGTCCCACCCGCCAGCGTTCCCACTCACCTGTCACCCTGTCCCCAAGATCGAGGGGAGACAAGCCAGTCAAGTCCCATCGGGGCCACCTGCAACTCTCCCACTCTGACAGGTCTTTCAGCACCAAGTCGGGCCCGGGCCTGGACCTGGCCACCCCGCAGGAGAGATGCAGGTCATGGCTGCAGCCTCCGGTCAGGCTGCCCATTAATTATGAACAAGAGCAGAGAAAAAGACACCGGCTTAGCAGCTGCCCTAGACTAATCTACGGCTTTGAGGCGGTTCCACTGTAGCCTAAGGAAACGGCTCAACCACCCTATCTTAGATCTCACTATGCCTGAGTGATCACCGCGTGCGTGAATTATCCTACAAGCAAAACTAGAGCCTCACCGCACGTGCAGGTGCAGCCCGCTGCTCGCCAGCCCAAGCCCAGGCGGAGGCACGGAGGCGCGGCGCAGAGCAGGTCCAGGAAAGCTACAGACCAGCCCAACGAGCACCCCGCATTTCCTCACTGAGCGGCTACACTTTCGCGAAGGTTCACAATACATAGTATTTGCTACCCTACTGGGGGAAACTATTTCAAGCCTAATTAGCACGGAATTTTTAGAATGCAAATGCTTTTCATTTAGACATAAAACAAAATGCCACGACATTTCTCCCATCCATTTATCATAAACAAGTTAATTACTGTGTAACAAACCGCTCCTGCCGGAATCTGTATATTTGGGGGCTGCTGGTGAGCTGACTCAGGCAAAGAGGAGGCGCCACAAAGCAGTCATTAATGGATAATGGCGTGCTTACGATAAAACGGGGACCCTGTGACTCTCTGCTTGTCAAATTAAGGTTAAGCTCTCTCCGTTGGAATAACTCAATTATGAGTAGTCATTATCTATTTAACTGGATTCCTACCAGAATAATAGAAACCTCGTGCTTCTTATTTATTTTTGACACACGCAGCCGTACCGCGGTCTTGTGGTTGCAGAGTTCTCTGCATAAATAGAGGGATTCTGACGTGCCCGGGATTGATTATATGTCAGCGCTGGCACTCGCCCCCATACGTGTGAAATTATGTGTAAGATACGAAAACGTCTTCTGTTCCTGATAATTCCACGTCTTCAGGCGAGCCAGAAGGAGCCGAGAGTGAGAAGGCACACACAGGTGCTGGGGAAGCAAAAGGCCCTGAGCCCACCCTGGAGGAGGGGACCCCGGCCCCCATGCTCGGGGGGACGGCTGACCCCTTCCCCGCATCTGGGGCCCGCGGATCTCAAGGGGACGGGCTGAGGACCCAAGCGGCACCTCCACGGGGCCCGAGAGCCGGTACATGTTCACGTCTGACCACTCCACTCCTGTCCCTCCCTGGACGAAAACCGCCTCGGCCCAGGGGCCAGGCGACAGCAGCCCTGGGAAAAGTCCTTCATTGCCAGCTTCCCCCACGGCGGCAGGGCGCAGAGAATGGCTTCCCCTGGGCTTGCAGGGCGAGGCGACCCAGCTCAGGGAGGGGCACGCTGCTGTGAACTCCCACCCTTTATGGTAAAAAGCACGAGGATTCCCTGTTCTCCTCTGGAGCGGGCAATGAACCCACCACTCAAAAAGAGGGTTTGTTTTTCTTACAACCCAAGTAAAATGGTGTTCCATGATATGCTGGAATTATCCTGCCTCTGCCACATACAACTGGAGGCGGCTTCTGAGGCGTAGCGAGGGGTCTGGGACAGGTCGGCAGGGGTCTGCCATCAGTGTCTCCCACGGGACACAGGACAGTGCGATGTCCTGCGCGGGAGACCCTCGCAGGACGCCGTGGACATGCAGGTCCTCTCGGGAGGAAGCACCGTGAGAGGCTGGTGGCCCTTTCAAACGCCGAGATGCATCAGCTGGGCAACCGGTGCCGCATCTTTCACAAATGCCCATCCCACGTGCCTGCCTCCATGCATGTCCGCTCTGCTTCTAGACCAACTGCCTGGAAGGCGGCAGCGGTGGTTGCGCTGTTTTGTTTTTTTGGCAATCAATGTGAGGATCAATACCACCACACAGCTGCCTTAGCAGTCAGCTCAGATAACAACAAGTGAGTACAAGGCAGCGGATTCCCGGGAAAATGAAAATTCTGATGCACATAGCCAGGTCAGGCCAACAAGCTCCGTCACAAAGGACGAGGATCTGAAAAGCCAGCTCACTCCCTGGGCACGGGCGCACGCACACCCTGTCGGTTCCTGAAGGGAGACTCTACGCTCCCACCTCATCACAAAGTGCTGGGAGAGCTGGAAAATAAAACGGGGGGGGGGAGGCGGGGGGGCAAGCCAGCAGGTTGGGGATGATTGAGGCATGAGTGTTGAAATTTCGCTTTGAGACTTTATTTAAAGTTTGCTCCCCCCATCGCTTTGAAATCAGCTAAAAGGCTCCCACTTCTGGGGAACTGATGCAAACAGGGAAGGCACAGAGGCAGGAGGCAGCTGTATGAGAGGAGAACCTCGGAACGGGAAAAACTGATTTATTTTCCCTCCCATGCAAATATAAAGTTTAATTAGTTTGTCTTGAAAGGAAACAGATCGATACGCAGGATGATCTACTGTCATCGGAGTTTTTAAAGCTGTCGCCGAGATTCCCATCACACATGTGGATATAATCCTGCAATTACGAGCCGGCTAATTGGTAGCTCCCCCCGCATGTGTGTTTCCGTGTTGTCAGTGGGGCAGTAATGAAAATGAATGCCACATTTGTGAACAGAACGGCTGTGGGCTTATTTACCGCATTTGCGACAACATCGTCTGCCTTATCATGCATTTCAGAGCAGGGATAATTTAAGAATCCAGAATTTCATACATAGAAATACTTGGTAAGAAAGTCTCTCTGCACGTTATTTGGGTGACGTTACATCCCAGTTCTAATTCATTGCCCAGGAAATAATTTGCCTCATTCGAAAATGACAGGGACTCCCAATCGTTCCCCTGAGAGTCAAACCGCCTTTCAGGGCACCCATTTGTACCCCCAATCTCCATGCTGCAGCCAGCACAGCTCTAGGACCAGCCAGACCTCGACTTCAGTCTAAACGCTTCTCCCACTCGAGAGCGTGGCCGCTCACTCCCTGCCCCCTCCACGGCCCCGTCCCTACCTTTGAGCAGCTTCTCTCCTTCCAGAACGTTTTGGGAGATCAGCGCCGTGTAATCTTCTTCCGAGAACCCAGCCTTACAGGTCTGTCTGGATGTAAGATCCCCAGGATGTGCCTAAGAAGAGAAAGGAGAGTAAAGCAGAACGAAGCTGACAGCCCCAAAGCCCACCACCTGGTGCGGTCAGCTGTGCAAGGGCAGCGGAGGGGGGTGTGGGGGGGCCGCAGCGCGGGGCCAAAGCCCTGACGGCCACAGGTTCCTGCCAGGTGCGGCGCTGGCTGCCCTCTGGCCCCTGGGCACCTACTGGAGCAGGAGGCAAGGCTGGGCGCCTCGCCCCCCAGTGACAGGGAGCATGTGCCGCCGGGGGTCAAGGGCAGGCTGGCAGCGAGGCTGGGGGCCCATCAGGGGCCTCCGGGGACGCGGCCACAAGGAGGCGGGGGAGTGTCCACATGGCAGCGGCAGGAGGAGTCCAGCGTCAGCCAAGGAAGCCGCTAAGGAGAGCCGGGGCTCGGGGGCCAGGGGCTGGGAGCAGAGTCCAGCCCACCCTTTGCAGAGCCATTTCCCTTGGGGGCTCAAGGCTGTGCTTCTGGGGAGGGGGCTGAGCAGGCTCCTGAAGGCTGCTCCCCGCAGGTCACCCCACAGGGAGGCGAGGTGGAGGAGAGCAGGAAGAGGAGTCTCCAAGAATCAAGAAACCAGCTCCGAGTGGGGCTGCCAGGAGGCCAGGAATGGGAGGTCCAGCTCCAGGCCTCTCCCCTCTTCCTGGGACACTCATTTGCGCTGGGAGCCCCCATCTCAGCCATCCGGGAGAGCAGCTGCCCCAGCTGACGCGAAAGGCTCGCTCGGCTCTCCAGCCTCAGAGAACATCAAGATGACACGGAGGGACACAGGAGCTTGCGGATGGGTGAAAGCACCCCTCCCTGGCTGCCGGCAACGGGCGCCACGGGCAAGCGCAGGGGCTGGGGGTTGGCGGGAGAGACAGCAGCGTGTGTTGCGGGGAGACAGCCCGCAACCGAGGAAAGAGCGCGGGGAGCCCAGCGCGCGGCCGCCCGCACCCTCCGCTGCGCCTTCACCGGCTGCCAGAGCGGAACGCGCCTCCCTGCCGGCCGCCTCCTCCTGTCCCGGGCGCCCGGCTTCCGCTCGGAGAGGCCGCCCCCAGCCCGGAGGTCCCGGGCACCCTGATGCCGGACCCCGACGCGGGCACACCTCCGGCCAAACGCCCCCGGGGGAGGCAGAGCGGGTCGCGGCGTGGCTGCTGGGAAAAGCTGCCGATCGTGGCTTCGTTCCTGCAGCTCCAAAGAGCACCGGAGGCGAGACTCCTCCAGGAAAGTTTCCGCCCGGCGTGCGCCCAGGACCGCCTGGTGCGCCCCGCGGCCTCGGGGCGGGCCTCGGCCGCGGCCACTTGTTTATTTCCGAGGTTACAACCGCGCAGCCCGGGAGGAGGCAGCGAGGCCGATCGGCCACGAGAGGGGGTGCCTGCAGCAACTCCCGCGGCCCTGCCACCTCGCCCAGGGCTCCCGCCCCCGAGCAGCCCCGCGCCCTGAGAGGCTCGGAGACCAGCTGCGGCCGGGGCGGCGGGGCTCGCCAGGGAGAGGGTGGGCGCCGGCTCCCCATGCCCAGGCGCGCTCCCCGCCGGCTCGGAGCCCGGGCCCCGTCCGCGGATCAAGCCGCGAGGGCACCGGCGAGCTGTGGCTGCCGCCCGCGCCGCGGCGGGGCTCGGCGGGGAGGGTGCCCCGCTCTCCACCCACCACCCACCCGCCGCGACGATCCAGGCCGGCACCCCGAGGTGCGAGGAGGCGCCGCGGACCCCCGCCCCGCGCCCCGACCGCCCGCGCCAGGCTCCCCGCGCCCGCAGCCCCGGCCCGCGTGCGCCAACTCCCGAGGCGCGCGGCTCCCGGGCGGTGGAGAGCGCGGGCTCCGCCGGGGGTAGCCCGTCCCTGCGCGGGCGAGCCGAGCCCCGGGCGGCGGCCGCGGGCCCCGGGCGGCGAAGGATGCTGGCCAGCCCCGCCCGCCGCCCCCGCTCGCCCCCGCTCGCCCCGCTCCGCCGCCCCCCGCCGCCCCGGCGCCTCCCCACTCGTGCCGACCGCGGGCGGCTGCGAGGAGCGCGGGCGCCGGGCTGCGGGCCGCGAGGCGTGCGGCGGGGGCCGGGGAAGCCCGGGCGAGCCCCGCGGGCGTGGACGCGCTGCCCGGGCTCCCGGGAGGCCGGTGCGGGGGGCGGCAACTTACCCGGAGCGAGCCGGAGAGCGAGAGCAGCACGAGGAGCACGCCGCAGCCCGCGGGCATCTTCCCCGCCGCGCCCGGGCACCCGCCCGGTGCCAGGCGCCCGAGCCCGGTCCCCGCCGCCGACCCGATCGCCGCCGCCGCCGCTCCCCCGCGCCAGCCCCGCGCCTCGGGCCGGGAGGTCCGCCGCGCTGCCGCCGGGCTCCGCGGCCAGGCCAAGTGCGGCGGGCGGCGCGCTCCCTCGGGCGGTGCGTCCGCCGGCCTCGCAGCCGCCCGCGCCTCTGTTCCGCGCGCTCCGAACTGCAGGTGAAGCCGCGCGGCGGCCCCGCCGAGGCCCCGCCCCGCGCCCGGCCCCGCGCTCGCTCGGCCTGACGCGGGCCTTAAAGGGGCCGCGCGCCGCGCCCGCGCCCTCGCCCCGCGCCGCCCCGCGCCGCCCCCGCCGGGCCCGAGAGGCGCGGGTCCTCGGGAACTGGCTCGGGCCGAGGAGACCGAGGACGCGCCGCCTCCAGGGGCAGCACGGGGAGCGGGACAGCGGGGAGACCCCGAGGCCGCCGTCCCCTCATCCGAGCGCCCCTCTGGGGGGGGAGCCCCTGCTTGCTTCGTCCAGGTTCCAGGCCTGGCCAGCGGCGGGAGGCGGCTCTTGCCCGCTGCCCTGGCTTTCTTTTAGGAAATAGCGCCTTACCCCCAGGCTCGGGGTCCTATCGGGAAAAACTGTCTGGAAAGGTTTGGGGACGTTCCTGAAACCGCCTGTGTGTCCAGACGCAGGGTTCTGCCGGAGAGGCCGGGGAGAAACTCTTGGGTGGAAGAGTTGTCTGCGGGGGACAGAGGACAGCACCCACAGCCCAGGCCAGGCCGGGTGCTCCCTGGGCCCTGCAGGCGGGACTTCCAGGCTGGGGGACCTTAGGGGGTCAAGTGACAAATACGTACAACTCGGAAAGTGAGGCAGGGCGTGTGCGCGTTTCCTTTAGGCTTGGTGATGTAAAGAAAAGTGGTCTGTTTGCTCAGATATTTCTAATTTTCTTTGTCTTGGTTTGGAGGAGATTTGTGCCCGGAATACATTCGTTCTGGTTTAAGAAATACGCTGCAAAGGAAGGAAAGAAGACTGAGTGAAACCGCTGAGCTCCAAGGTCATTGTCCACTTGGGCGAGAGAGCAGGAAAGGGTAGAGAACAGCCCCCAGCCCCCTCCCAGAGCACTCCCGCCTCCAGGCAGGGTGGCCTGCTGCTTGGCGCTCCGAGCTGGCCTCCAGGAAATCAGATGGCGGGTCCCCGGATGGAGTGGGGTATGATTGACATTCAAGAATGGACAAGGTCAGGCTGAGCTGCTCACCTCGTAACTGTGGTCCTACTCATGGGACCCTCCGGGTACCCACGTCCCGCCTGTACCCCATGTCTTGCCCATCCTGGTGGGAGATCAGGGCCCTGATTTCCAGGGTGCAATGTGCCCGGCTGTCATCACGTCCAGACTAGCTCGGTGGTCCCGCGCGTGAGGGAGGTTTCACGGACCCGTCCATCAAAAAGCAGCTCCGGGCGCAAGTCCCCTCCGCTTCCTTCCTCATCCAGGAGTCATGTCGCTGCAGTCATGCGCCACCCGAGACCGCTTTTCCGTTCTGTTGTCAACACGTCCATCGCCGGGGCCTCACCTGCCTTCAGGAGTCCCACACGTGGGGCAGATGAGTTTTGGGGAGAGGTATCCCATAACCCAGCCTTTGCTCGAATGTGTTCCATGAGCCTCAGCAAGTACTAAGCACCATGCCAAATTGGGGAGAAGTGGCGTCTGGGTACACACGCTGGGTACACGCGTCTCCTGGCTGTCACACATCTCGGCGCCCTGGAGACGGGGCGTGGCTCCCAGCAGGCAGCCCCTCAAGGAGCCAGCAGGCACCGGGCTGGGTTAGGTGTGTTAACTGCTGTCATCCCTCCACCTCCACGTGGCGTGTCTTCTTACTATCCCCATTTCACAGCCGGGTAAAGGGAGGCACGGTAGAAGAGCTGACTTGCGGGGGTCGCCCGGGTGGAGGTGGCGGCACCAGCATTCTAACTCAGATCTGAGTCCCCGGGCCGTGTGCCATGCCCCAAACCTACCTGACAGAGGAAGCCTCTGCCCAGCACAGGTGGCTCGTGGACACGTGGCAGGGACACTGCAGCGACTGAGTCAAGGAGGAAGCCCTGCTTGGCCGGACTTCACGAGAACCGGTGAGGACCGGTGTGGAGAGGAGGGGGCTGTGATGGCAAATGGTCAGCAGAGGCCTCAGAGGATGCACCACTGCCTCACGGCAGCCTGCGGGAGTTCGTTAAGAATGCAGAAGCGCAGGCCCCGCCCCAGACCCACGGAGGTTATCTGCACCCCTCCCCCCACGCACACGCCCTCCGATCATCTGCAGGAGAGTCGTGGGGAGGCTCGTGGAAACACAGATTCCCAGGCCCCACCTGAGCCCGGGGACCGGGAGCTTAGGGGATGGGGCCTGGGACGTCCCCCTTTCGCAACCTCTGCCGCTCTCGTTCACGCAGGCTGGAGTTTGAGACCCGCTGGCCTATCCCAGCCGTTCCTTGCCAGCTACCGAGCCGCGCTGGGAGCCTCTTGGAAAATGCCACTTCCCGGGACCAACCCTGGAGCCGGGGAATCTGGACCTCCAGGGCAGCGCCTGGGACTCAGCATGAGAGATGGGGGAGAGACCGATGCGGCCGCCACCTGGGGGAGCACTCCACCTTCCCACCGAGCACCCAGGCTGGAGGAGGAGCTGTGAGCTCTGCACCCGGTTTCTAGAGCCCTGGAGACAAGCGCGCTTTTGTTTTTTAAGGCAGCTTAAGAGACCGCGCTGGGGAGGGCGGCTGAGGCTGCCTCTGGCCTCCCAGCACCTGTGAACTGTCGCCGGTAACTGGGCTGCAGATGTTTGCTAAGTGCGCTCGGCTTCTTTCTCGTCTACCCCTTGTTGTGCCAGCCTGGAGGGCCCATCGCCGAAGCAAACGAGACTCCTGCGCCCGCGCTACCCCTCCCTGCCTTTCAGCTCATGTGAAAAGTCCCCCCCATTTGTCATTATGTTTTAGACCCTTCAACGTTAAACAAAAAGCCGTTTTGTAAAGAAAGCAGGATGCTGTTAGCAAAGGTCTGTTGGTAGAATAAAACAAAACCTTTGTGGACCATTGAAGATTTTCAAGGTGTTATAGAAATGAATGAAATCGGCCTGCTACCCAGCCCAAGAGAACATCCCTGCATGGAACAGAGAAAAACAGCCTTAAAGGGAAAAGGGAAGAAAGAGCGAGAGAGACTAGAACAAGTAGTTCACCTCCTTCAACTCCAGTAACACTCACCTGGCGAAGCCGCGGCACACGGGGGCTGCAGGAGGGGCCGGGCAAGGGGCTTGTGGCTCGCTCTCTGCCAGCATGCTCTTTCTCCTCCACGACTCACCTGCACTGAGGGGTTCAAGCATGGTCTCCCGGCATCCTCGCAGAAGGAACTGCTGCCCCTGTTCCACGTGCAGAAAACGGGCCAGCGAGGGGCAGGGCTGCCCGGGACACCAGCTGGCTGAGGCCAGGCTGAGCCGCCACACTAGACTGTGACTTAGAAACCTGGCGGGGGGGTGGGGGGGGATGCAAACTCCCCTCCCCTCCTAAACTCAAGCTTCCCTTCCAGCCTTTTTCTCAGTCACGCCCACTGCCCCTGACCCCGAAGCCTGGTCCTGCGCCCTGAAGGAGCCGTCCGTGCTTCTGTCCCTTCAGGAAGCTGCTGTCCGTCTCCACAAGCGGGTGCAGGTGGGTGAGCTCTTCTCTGCGGCTCGCCTTGCCCTGGCTAGTGGCCAGTTATTTGGCTGTGACGCTGCCCAGAGGAGGTCTAGCATGTGCTGGGGTTTCGGGAAGAGCGGGGTTCCGGTGAATCTAGGTCCTGGGATACCCTGGCACCCCTGGACTCGGGGGAAGGAGAGGTGGGGACTTGGGGTCGTTGGAAATTTCGGTGGAGCAGGAGATACAGCTCGGAAGGGGGGAAATTCGGAACCCACGGTGAACTCGTGGGCGCCCCCGCCAAGGCCGCAGACCTGCCAGGGAGAGACGAGATGCTCATCCCGGCAGCAGAGGTGGGAGATTTCAAGCCCAGAGTGTCTGCTGTGCCCCGCGAGTCGCTGTCCTCATTTGTTTCCTGTCTGCTGTGAGAAACGGGGAAAGACAAGCTGTAGGAGCAGGAGACGCGTGTCCGGGGCCGGCTGTGATGGAACGTCCACCTTGACCGGCCTCGTGTCTGGCTCGTTGCTCACTGGCTTTTCGAAGCCACTTGACAGAGGAGCCCAGGAGCTGTGGTCACCCTGGCCGGTCTGGAAGCCACTGACCAGGACCACCAACATGTGTGGCTGGGAGCAGGTGCACCTCAGCTGAGGGGACGAGGCCCCCACTCGCCATTCCCTGGGACCTCCTCGCTGCAGTGCAGCTGGGCCCATCTTCGTCTTGGTTCCAGCACATTCCACCAGCCCTGGAGCTTGGTGCCGTCAGGATGGGAACAGAGAACTGATTAACCCCCTTCCTTCCTGCCGCCCTCTTTTCCTTGATTCTTCCGCAAACAGTTTGAGCTGCTGTAGTCTCTTACCTGGGTCCCCACAACCCCTCCCCCTGCTGTGCTCTCCACCACCCAGGACACGGAGCCACTGAGAACCCGGTCAGAGGGTAGCACAGCCACCCGCTGGCACCCGTGCCCCTGCAGGACTCTCTCCGTGGACCCCAACTTCACCCCCTTCCCCACTGCAGCCCCCCTGGCCCCCAAACCTCTCCCGTGCCCAGCTCCCTCCCCCGCTCCCCAGGCTCTGGCCTGGTTCCCCCAGAGCTGGTCCCTGCATCTGGGCCAGTTCTTGCCTTACCTCTGGAATATTCTCCGGGGTCTTCGCAGGGCTGCCTCCCTCTCAGCACCGTCTTGCCGGGAGAGGCCCTGCGGGACGGTCCGCGAGGCTGCCACCCACCCCTGCGCCCCGCGCTCCCGGCAGCCGGCAGGGGGCGCTCTGCCCGCACCGCCTCCCGCCAGCACCAAGGACAGGGCCGGTGCCCGCGGGTGCTCTGGAAGCCGGCCTGGGTGTGGGCAGCGGACCCAGGGCGGGGTCCCCCAGGGGCTCACCTGGCAGGAGGAGGCGAGTGGAGGGCCACGGGTGGAGGCCCGCGGGGGGTTCTTCTTGTCCCTTGCGGGGCGGGGGGGGACTCCCTGGCAGAAGAGTTCCATCTGGGGCCGAGGAGGGTGGCTCGGGGGGGAGAACGCCCCAACAAAGTGGGGCACCCAAGGCAAGAGGGAGGAGCCTGAGGGTCAAGGCAAGCGCTCTGGGAGAGGCCACCGAAGCCCACAGTAAATGGAGCGTATCCGGGGGAGGGAGGCTGGGGACGGCGGAGACGGGGGTGCCAGAAGACTGGGAGGCAGGCAGACGAGGGGCACCAGGAATGGGGGGAGCGGGAGGTGCCCTGCACGAGGTCAGAGGTCGGCCTGGCCTTCCGAGGCTGCTGAGGGGAGGGGAGGCTGGCCGGCCACCCCGGGCGGCCCTGGGCAGCCACTCGTGTGGGCCTTTTGAGGTGCATCGATGCCGATGTCGTGATGGAATTGTTGGGTGGCTCCTGATCGTTCTCCAGGACAAGCGCAGGGTTGGGGTGGGTGACAGGACCTCCCGGCCCGCTCAGGTCCAGCTAGCAACCGCGCACCCAGCGCCGACGGCGCGCGGGCCTGTGGCTAAGCAGGGGGCCAGAAGCAGCCCCTTCCTCAGCGTCCAGAGCGCGAGCCCGCCCACACCCCTCTGCTTTCGGGTTTGAGGGCGAAGCGCTAACGGAGAGGAAACTGCAGCCTGGAGGCAGAAGGGAGACGCTACCTGCCCCAAAACACAACCCACCCCTAGAGGCTCGTGTCCTCCGCGTTCTCAGACGTGGCTGAGCCTCGGGGCCGCCTGCGGGCTTCGTAGGAAAACGGACCCCTGGCCCTCGCCAGGCCTGAGGCCTCAGTTCTGCGCATTTCCGGTCGGGCCCGGTCGGCTCTCCTCTCGTGCACCCCGGGTACCTGAGGCAGTCGCCAGAGTTCAAGAATTCCCAGTATAGTGCGTCGTTCCCGAAAGTTTCCGTCTTGAGCACCTTGTCGTGGCTTACTTTGGGATGCTTTTCCAGCAAGGGGGTGACAGTGGATTGGAAAGAGGAAGGCCTGATTGGGGGGGGTAAGGGGCCAGGGGGCCAGGCGATGCTGGGGTGCCACCTCCTGGGTGGGGTGTGGTGAAGGGTTCCTAGGAGCGCTGGGGGGCCCCGAGGCTCCTGGACCCCAGCCGTGAGATGGGGAAGAGGCCAGAAGGTGGATGACTCCCGTGGGACAGGGACTAGAAGCCCTCACCTGCTCCCTGCAGCAGAGGTGGGTGCCAAGCGGGCGAGGGCTGGGGGTGTGGGGGGAGGGAGCGGACGCAGATCAGCCAGCTGGCACGGGCGCCCTCCTCCACCTCCAGCAGCCGCAGGAGGCCCTGTAGGAGGCTGGGGTGCATCGGCTGGGCAGGGAAACTGGCTGCCAGGACCATCTCCAGTGCTTCCCAGTCCCCTCTCCATCTATTTACTGTGAACCCATTTCCAGAAGAAAAAACTGAGGCTCAGAGAGAGGGTCTGGTAGCTCACCTGAAGCAGACAGACACGAGCCCAGGCCCCCTGACCCCACGGCTCCTCTGCATTGGGGCTCCAGCCCGCCCCCCTCCCGCTGTGACACGGGAGGCGGCCCAGCTGGGGCTCAGGAAGAGGCCGGACGCTGGCCTTCCAGAGGGCGGACCCCGTGCTGGTCCTGTGCCCAGGGCGCCCGGCTGCCTCTCCCCTGCCTGCTGAGTCGTCAGGCCCCATCAGCCCTTGAGGGCCCCGACCACGTGCAGGCACCGGGCTGCATCCCACGGAGGCCGCTGTGCGCAGGAGAGATGTGGCACCCGTCCGCAGGGGCCTCTCCGTCCGGTGGGGAAGCCGGGGAGAGGGGAGGAGTCCAGCGACACACGGGCGCCTGCGTGCTTTGCACTTTCACACCTGATACTTCGGCGCATCCTCACAGCCTCCACGCCACCGAACTGGGACTTGCAAGATCAGCCTCAATTTACAGGTGAGAAAGCGCAAACATTGGAAAGCAGGTGCTGCCCTCTCTCCGGGAAGCTCTGTGCTCAGGATTCCAGGGGCCTTTGGGGCCATTGGTCTGTCATTCTGGGTGGAGCTGGCTCCTTAGCTCTGCTCCAAGTCCCTTTTCTGTGACTAGAGAAGAGGAGCGACGCGCCTGCATCGTGAGGAGTGGAGGTGAGGGCCCCACCTGACCACTTCCCCCAGGGGAACTTTCAGGTAGACCAGTGGCTTCCTTCCTGGTGTATTGGTCCTTCCCTCTCACCTGCTGCTTAGAGTGCATTACTTCCCCAGGCTCTGGCAGTGTGAGCTTGGGGGTGGCCCTGAAAGGATGGTGACATCTGCTGCCCATCACTGCCACCACTACCTCCGTGACAATGACACCACGTCGTGGGTGAGCAGGCTGCCCCTGTGTTCTCCGAGTCATGGCAAGTACCTTTTGTGGCATGGATTTTTAGGTGCCAGTTAACGAAGGTGCCCTCCCTTCCTCCTTCCCACTAGGTGCTGAAGCTTGGGGAACTGGCCAGGATGATGCTCTCTGCATTTATAAGTAGTCTTTTTTTTTGGGATTTCAATGACTATTGTGCTTTTACTTGCTTTCATTTATAAGTTATTACCAGGGAAGGCACCTTCTCAACAAATACTCATTGCGCTTAAAAGATCATGACCTTTACTGAGTGCCACAGTCTCCCCCCCAAGAGGCCAAAGTTTCACACTTGTACATCTACATGCACAGGAAGGCTGTGGGAGCATGGGCGAGGCCCCGTGGCTGGAGGGTGGCCGGTGCCCCTGGTCAGCAGCTGGGCATGCCCTTCTGAGGTCCCCGAGAAACTGGGTGTCCAGGGAGTTCCCATCCAGCCTGAGCCAAGGGGACAAGGAGCCGGCACCCCCTTGAACGGGTTCAGGGGCCGAAGGCTGAGTACATTGAACCGGTTGCTGTTTTAATCTCACCCCCACTCTCTGCGGTAAGGTCGGTTGTCCCCGTTTACGGGGAAGGAAACCAAGATGCGTGGCCCGTGGTATGTTAAAGGTGGCTGCTGGCTCTTGGCTGCTCTCCCAGCGGGGAGGGGTAGGTGACATCCTCTCCTCCTAGGTCTGGACTGGCCGTAGTGGCCCATAGAACGGGAGAGTCTTGAGCCCTGGCTTCTCCAAGGCTGGGCCATAAGAAGCTTGCAGCTTCCACAGGGCCTCTCAGGACAGGCCCTCGGGACCCTGCGTTGCCATGTGAGATGCCTGGGACCCCTACTGGGGGGGTCACATGAGCGAGCCTGATGTGTGACCCTCCAGGCCAGCCCACCTGCCAGGTGGATTCACCGAGCCACCCCCACTGCCACCACCCAGATCAGAAGAATCATCCAGCAGAACCCTGTCTGAATTCCCGACCCACCAACCATGAGACAGGAGACACGGTGGGCATTTTAAGCCACCAAATACCGGGCTGATTTGTTACACAGCAGTAGATAACTGTTATACCGCCCAACGTAAGAGGCGGAGTTGACTCAGACACACACAGGTGTCTCCCAAGGTTGTGGTTGAGACAAAGGAAGGAAACCCATCTCACCCCTGTGGCGCCTTTGATGCCAGTGAGCTCGCCGGCTGCACCAGAGCGCTGTGGGGACGGGAAAGCCGATACGAGCAAGTCGATCGAGCGCAGCCTCAAAAACAGAGCTCAGCCCCGCACGTCCAGCCACAGCCCCGGGAGGAAGCTGCGAGGAAGCAGCCGCTTCCCGAGAGGGCCCTTTCCACGCCTCCTTGCACGTGGACCGCATTAGTGTGCTCACACCCTTGTGTGCAAAAGAGAAGCAAGATTTTGGAGTCTTGTATTACAACTCGTTTTTCTCCAGCCACCAAAAGGTACAGGGCAGAGGAAGGAAAAGGCAGCGAAGAGGAGGGAGGCCATGCATTTCCCGAGCCTCCGAGGTGGGTGAAGGTGTCCTGCCAGGCCTGAGCTCTCCTGGCTTCTCCGGAGGCGGGGGTGAGCTAAGCCCGCGGGAGCCGGTGACGGGAAGTAGGGAGCACTGCATGTGAGGATCGCTCAGCCCAGACAAGGAGCCCCCGAGGCCAGGAGAGCAGAGTGGGCAGCGGGCCAGGGACACGCTTTGCCATCGAGGGCTCCCCTGGCGCTGGCAGCCAGACACGGTGACGCTGGCCGAGCCCCTTGGAGGCCGCCTCTCCTGGAAGGCGCCTCCGTGCAGCGTGCTCTCCCGCGCCCTGTGCACACGGAGAACCCGCCGAGAAGGGGGAGTGCGCCAGCACGCGCCTGAGGCCCAGGGCCCCGCCGCGCCCACAGAGGTAGCACCTGCTCGGAGCAGGGATTGGGGCCCTGCCCGCCGGGGCCTGCCCTGCAAGCTCGTCTGGCAGACGACGTGTGGGTGGAATTGCAGCCCCCAGACCCCAAACGGCTGCGGCCCGCTGAGTCCAGGCCGGGTGGGCTGGGTGGGCTGGGCAGTCCTGGGTGAGAAGGGGCGTGGTGGCCCCGGGGCAGGCTTGTGCCAGCAGGGCAGGGAGGCGCGGGGGCTCGTTGGGAAGGGCGGCCGAGGGGGACCTCGGCCCGCTAGGGCTGGCCTTTCGGCGTCTGGGCCGCCTCTGACGTCCGCCACAGCCGTGGAGGGCTGCGCCCTTGTGAGCTGGCGGCCGCGCCAAGCCCGGCAGCGTCTCCTCCCTCCGGGGTCCCCTCAGCCTGCACGCAGGCTCAGCCTGGAAGTTTCTGTGAGTCCCGGGGCAGGGGGAGCAGACAGTAACTCCCTGGGGGCAATCTACAACCAGCGGAGAAGGGAGTTGGTGGACATGCCCCCCCCTCAGCTCCCATCCTTTGTAAAGGGCCCTGCGGAGTGTGTTCTAGAAGGTTCTGCCAAGGTCCCAGTCAGGGTTGAGCCCGGATGGTCTTTATAATAAGCCATCTGCACCCAAGGCCTGCGCCAGGCTCTGCTTTCAGGGGCTCCAGCGAAGGCCAGCAGGACCCAGGTTCGGGTCCGCTGGGGTTTTCGGATTGTCCTTCCCAGATCACTTGAACCACGGCCGCCTTAAGAGTGACTGGAGCAACGGCACTTGGCAGAGGGTAGACTGAAATTTTTAACCATGTTGTGTGAAATCAAAAGCTAAGTCGTGATCTTCAAACAGTCGGCCTACTGTGCGCTTTGTACCTTCCAGCATCCCTTCAAACAAGAAATGCTTCTGGCAGTGGATGCGGCTCATGCAGCTGAGTGCCTGTTTCCCACATGGGAGGTCCTGGGTTCAGTTCCCGGTGACTCCTAAAGAAGACAAACAACAAGCAAACAATGAGCAGACATTGAGCAAAAAACCAACCAAACAAACAAAAAACCAAACCAACGAGCAGGAAACAGAAAAGCAATGAGTAGACAACAAGGAAAAATCAATGAGCAGACAACAAGAAAATCAATGAGCAAACAGACAAGGGAATCATCTCAGGGGAAAACAAAAAACAAAAAATGCTTCCATTTAAAAATAGGAACGGGGCCTCTGACCGGGACAGGGATTTTCAGTGTCATCAGAAAACCAGGTCTTTTCTGGGCCAGAGCTGTTTTCCGCAGGTCTAGATCAAAGCTAGGACCTGGGCTACCTGAGGTAGAAAGCCCCTTGGCCGCTCTGCCACAGCCGGGGACTGCACTTCCCAGCCTTGTACGTAATCTTACGTAGTATATCCATTTACATAGATTTTCCTTTTGTGTTCAAAATGCCATTGACTCTGGGCATGTAAAATAAAGTAAAATTAATATGACACCCAGGCCCAGAGCCTCAACAGACTTCAGCTCCTACACTTTGATTTATTGGACTTACTCCACTCAGCTAACATGGAGTTGAAGAAGGTCAACCACCACAACATGGAGCCTAGAGTGTCTACAACTGGAAGTGGGAGGAGTGCATCCAGTACTCATGTGGAATCTAAGCCCTCACTTGACATAGGTGTGCAATGGACACAACCAATCCAATGTCCACAGAGAAAATGTGGAATGGGTGTGAGAACGGTGGCCATGGGGGCTACTGGGTGTGGGGAACGGGAGGAAGAGATGAGATGTGGAGGCGTTTTCGGGACGTGGAGTTGTCCTGGATAGTGCTTCACGGACAATTACGGGACACTGTAGATCCCCCCAGGGCCCACTGGATGGAACGTGAGAGAGTCTGGGCTATGATGTGGACCATTGACTATGGGGTGCAGTGATGCTCAGAGATGAACTTACCAGGTGCAATGGATGTGTCATGATGATGGGAGAGAGTGTTGCTGTGGGGGGAGTGGGGGGCGGGGGCGGTGGGGTTGAATGGGACCTCTTTTTTTTTAATGTAATTTTAAAAAAATAATAATAAAATAATTTAAAAAGAAAAAGTAAAATTAATAGTTCACCGTAAGTCAAGTGTATTCACATGCATTCCTCAAGGCCACTGGGAGAGGGCAGCTGGGGGTAGTGCCTGGGCAGAGGGCTCAGTTGGCTGCCCTGTCCTCCGAATCCCAGGGCAGGGCTTGGGAGAGCTGGGGTTAGACACATCCACAGGCTGGAGGAAGATCCGACTGCCTCCAAGCAGGAGAAAGGGGGGCCGGGGGGGCCTAGGAATGAGCAACATACAGGGGCAGGAGATCCTGGAGGAAAACGACACTCCCTTTTCATTTTAACAGGGTACAGTTGGACCACTTGGTGCTCCTGACAACTTGAGCGGGGGGTTGACAAAGGCCAGCACTGGAAGGAATCCTGAGCTACTACTGACTTAGAATCAGCCTCTCCTGGTTGTAGGAGAAGCTTAACAGTTAAGAAGGGTTGAGAAGACTCTGATCTGGTATTTGGTTCCAACAGTGTTTTCAGAATTTTCTTTTAAGTCAGACCAGAGTGAATCACAATTCATACTGCCTGAAAGTCTTCTAAAGAGGAGCATACTGGTTCAGGTAACCCCAAAGCCAAGATGTGCTGAGCTTCAGGCTCAGCTGGATCCAGGTGCTCAGTGGCTCTCCTCCCAGGGCTTTGTCCTCCCCTGTTTTGTCACCTGTTAGCTTCGTTCTGAACGAGGCCCTCCCCTCCTGGTAGCAAGATGTGACCAGTGCCCCCACCGCCACGCCCTGCTCCTCAGCAGCTCTGCAGGGGAAGGCTTACTCAGTCGTCCAGCGGAAGTCATGAAAACAGTGCAGCTGGACCAACTTGGGTCACCGTAGCCGTCTCGGACCTCATCACCAGGACAGGGTGATCCGAGGGCCGAGCGGCTCCATCTGGGTCACGTGACCACGGTCCAGCCCGGGGAATCTGTCCAGTGCTGAGGACTGAACCGGCTGGTGCAGGCGGAGGCGAGCTGCAGGAGAGGGCGGGGCGCGTGCTAGGAGGTCAGGGGCCACAGGCCGCCTGGAAACGAGGGGTGGTGGGCCCCCGCGCCTCTCTACCCAGCACCCGCGCTTCTTCCACAGCTGCCGAGGGCGCTCCTTACCTTGAAGCTCTGTCATTTGTGAGCGCTTATGTGAGGATATTTATGGGATAAATTTCCGCAGGCGGCATTGTTGTCAAAAGTTACATATTGTTGTAAAATTCATTGGCATCCATTTAATTTCCTTTGGCTGTAACCTTACAAAAGTCAAAGGGGGGGGCGAGTATCTGGCGGGAACCTCTACTTCCCGATGGGACCCCCCTGGGTGGGCTGACTCCAGGCTGCGCGGGAAGCGGTGAGGGGCGGGCTGCCGCCGACCCCCTCCCCACGACTGCATTTACTCCCCGCGTGCAGAGTGAAGTCCCGTCCGCTCCGCCGATGCACATCCGGGCGGCGCTTCTAAATCAGTACGAAAATGATGGCAGCGACACTTCACCTTCACAGGGCACGGCTCAAAGTGAGTGGCTTTTGAGCAGTAAAATTGAAACTAAATGGAATTTCGGAGGTGACGGTGGGGTGGCGGGGGTGGTGAGGTTGGCTTTGGAGCATAAATTCGTATGCATGGAGGGAAACGTCACCTGAATCTAAAGAACTTGGCGCCGTTCCAGGAGACGCGCAGACGCTGTTGTCGTGTTTACCCAGCATGCTTCGGTAAACTTCCAATCTATTTGCAGGTATGCCTGACAAACTGCCTTGAATGTATGAGTTATTGGTTCGGCTCTAAATGAAATTAGTAAAATGACGTGCGGGAGGGGTAGTCATCACCCACCGCCGGAGCCAGCTAAGCCTGGAGACCAGAGGTCGGTTTTCAAGAGAGGGAGGTTTCTAGCAAACCGCAGATGCATGGCCAATTGACCCAGACAGCCTCTAAGTAAGCAGAAAAGGCAACTGTCGTGCACAGCTGGTTAGTGAGTGAATACACCTGGGAGGAAAGGGGAAGGCGTGGCAAAATCATGTCCATCCCTTACCAGTGTTTCGATGGTCCTCCGTGCCTCGTCTTCTCTTCAAGGCCACCTAAGACGAGACAAGCGGGTTCTGTCTTAGTTACAGTTGGGGAAACTGAGACCTGGTACCATTAGGCAACCCCCCAATTCATCGATGTGATACTGGAATGGGTTGGCCATCCTCAGCCTTCACCCGACAATCACCACGAGGCCGCGGGCCCGCGCCAAGACCCGTCAGGCAGCTGCAGGAGGCGCTCTGCTTTTGGTGTCAGCAGCACATGAGGGAGGTGGGGCCTTCAGTCTCGCCTGTGACTGGAAGCCCGTTTCCAGGCCGCAGGACAGCAGGGCCTTGTCCGGTGACTAGAGGAGATGTGTGGCCCCGTCCATTCTGTACTTGTTCCTGTGCACTTTGCAAATAACCTTTCCACAACTTGGGGCGGTGAGTAAGAGCGTGGCTTGGCTTGCAGGTTACAGATGAGGAAAAGGGGCTCAGGTGACAGGGCATGTCTCTTCACTCACCAGACAAAAGATTTACAGAAAACTCTTTGCGGGACGCGGAAGTGGGGCTTGCTGAGGTGATGTTTGTTTTCCTGAAACACGCGCACACGATTCCGAGATCTCCGAAGGCATTCTTTCCCATTCATCAAAATATGAAACCTGAATAATTCACCCCAAACTCATATCCAATAATGTAAAACCTCACCATGATTGACAGGAGTGGAAAGTGAAAAACAAAGCTGCAAACTGCTAGATTTTCCGTCGCTCTGGGCAAACACAAATTAGGAAGAACAGAAGCCACGCAGGGGGGTGAAGCCCAGCTCTGTTCCCGTTGCCTCCCCTGCACTGTCAGCACGTGGGAAGCTTCACATTTATTTGTCAGAGGCCAAGAAGCTTTATAATTATTGAAATAAAGAAGTGGTTTGAAAGTGATGTCAAGTAACTGGCAGCATAATGATTCGGCAGCAGACGTGCTGTCAAACAATTGAACTGTTTGGTGCCGTACCTGGCAGGGCCTTTGTTTTGGCAGCTACTGGATGCTGATCTCCGTCAAGACCTTTAAATGTGCAGCGTTTAATTGGGAAAGATGCTCCCTTGAAGGAGCATTCATAGGCCCTCTGGCAGGATGGAGTTGGCTGGGTGTGAGCCAGTCGGCACCGTGAGCTTCCCTGACTTCACAGCACAGGGACCCCTTCACCTGATGACTGAAGCTCAGCCAGAGTGGAGCAAATGAACTGACCTGGTTTGGCTGGATTAGTCTGGGTTAGCCTGGGGTTGGCCTGGGTATAGCTTGAGTTGGCCTCGGTTGCCCCGGGTTGGCCTGGATTGGCCTGGGTTTGGCTGGGCTGACGTAGGTTGACTTGGGTTGGTTGACCTGGGTTGGAATGGGTTGACAAGGTTTTGGCTGGACTGACATAGGCTGACTTGAGTTGGTTGACCTGGGTTGGCCTGGGTTGGCCTGGGTTTGGTTGGGCTGACATAGGTTGACTGGGGTTGGTTGACCTGGGTTGGCCTGGGTGGACCTGGGTTTGGCTGGGCTGACGTAGGTTGACTTGGGTTGGTTGACCTGGGTTGGCCTGGGTGGACCTGGGTTTGGTTGGGCTGACGTAGGTTGACTGGAGTTGGTTGACCTGGGTTGGCCTGGGTTGGCCTGGCTGGCCTGGCCATGTCTGGTTTGGCCGAGTTTGACTGCCTTTCCCAGGCCCAGCCTCACTTGAGGAGGCCTCCTGGAGGCTCAGCCTTTCTCTTTCATGGGCAGAGGAGGCTGGCGAGCTCCACTGCAGGGGCCATGTGACTTCTCTGTACACACCTAAAAAAGCTTTCTGCGCTGGGCCTGGGAGCAGTCAGGTACTCCAGCAGGGAAAGTGGGTGCATATGAATCTAACAGTCTCAATAAAGCCCACTATGAGTGCAAGACACTGGGACCAGGGCAAGGCAACAGAGGCACCCAGGACACAAACACAAGACCACCCTCACTCTTGGGCTTGTGTAAGAGCAGGGTTCACCCAAGAGCATGTGCCTCGTTCTAGTCCCAATCCTGCTAAGATCTGCCCCAAGCCTTCATCAGAATGGAAACACCAGGTCACCCAAGTCAGTGGAGATGCCCTTGCCCTTGATGAGGTGAGAAGGAGGTCGTGGGTGCAGGGAAGGAGCTAAGATCCTACCCCACTCACCAGAACCTCTGCTCACTCCCTAATCTGTGCCCACAGTACCCCGGTTTCCCCAGAACATCACTCAATCTGGACCTGCTATGTTGCTTTTATCAGAATTAGAGTGGACACGGCTAACCCCAGCTCCTGCGGCTGGAACATCGAGGACCTCAATGAAAGCCTTGTCCTGAGTGGGTGGAGGGAAGATGGATGGCGTGCAGGAGACTTTCTGAGAGGTGAAGGCCTGGGTGTGACTCCTGTGCCTCTGCTCACTCCCTGTGTGACTGCTGGTGAGTGACAGCTTCTCTGAGCTCAGCTTCGCCTTCTGTAAGGAAATGATGTGCCATGGAGAGTGTCATGCAGGCAAGACAATGGCAGTTCTGCCCCCAGGAGACACTTGTGGTCATCACAACTGGGGGAGTGGGGGAGCTGCCACTGGCACCTAGTGGGCAGAGACAGGCCAAGGATGCCGCGCAACATCCTGCAAGGCACAGGGCAGCCCCCTCTGATGAGCGATCTGCCCCAGTGTCCACAGCACCCATGTGGGGACACACTGATGCAGGGCTTTCCAACCTCAGGGTCAGCTGAGGGTGGAGGTGACTCTGCCCCAGGCTGGAGGGACTCTGGAAATCCCAGGTGGCCAGTGTGCCTGGGTGTCCACTTGCACCCCCTGGCATGAGCCAACCCTGGGTCCCAGGCCAGCAGAGCCTCCGGAATAAGTTCCTAAGAGATGCCTGACCTGCAAATTGAGGTGCCGAGAGGACCCACCCTCCAGGCCAGGGGTGGCCAGTGAATGAGAGCATTGCCTCAGGGAGCACAGGACAGTGTGGCAATGACTGTTTTGTGCATATTTGCAGTTTCTCTCAGCTGGCAGCAGGTTGCTCCAGTGTCAAACTACTGAGTCTTCAGTCTTTGGGTCCTCTTGCCGGCCCACCCTGCCCTTGGCAACAAGACTGAGCTGGGCTCAGAGTGGACACACAGTGCACACTTGGCTTAGTTGGTACCCAGAGCAGGAGATGATGCACTTGTGGATTTCAGGCTGGTGGATGGGACTGTTGGAAAGTTCTGCTCCACTCAGGGAAACTGTCATTTGTCCAGTTGGAGACTGGGTGCGGTGCCATCTTCAAAGTGCAGGTGTGGGGCTGAGGAGAGGAAGAAGAGATAGGAGAAACTTTCTGTGGGGTTACTATTGGGGCACACCGGCGTTGTGGAACTTGCCAATGCAGAAAAGGCCCTCAAAGGTATTTTAAAAATTAAAATATGTCCATTCAATAAATGTCATCTTTCTAGAGTGCAGTTCTTTGAGTTGTTGAACGTAGTAATAGTTTTGTTTTCTTTTTTATTGCCGAGGGCCATTTGGCTTCTTTCCAGTTTTGGGCAATTACAAAGCTGTCATAAAAATTTATGTGCAGGGCCTTGTGTGGACACATGCTTTTATTTCTCTTAGATCGATACCTGGGAGGAGGATGGCCGTGTTATATGGTAACTGTAGGTCTAACCTCGTAAGGAGCTGCCAGATCCTTTTCTGTGGTTGCCGCTCCGTTTTCCATCCCCCCAGTAGCGGGGGGAGTTCCGGCTGCTCCACGTCCTTGTCAGCGTTTGGTGTTGTCGGTTTTTCGTTCTGTTTTGTTTGCTTGTTTGTTGTTTTATAATCCATAGGTGTGCAGGGGTATCTCACCGTGGCTTTAAGTTGCATTTTCTCAGCCTCAACGACCTTGGCCATCTTTTCACGCTTCACTCCCAGCCGTGTGTCCTCTTCGGTGAAGTGTCCGTTTGGGTCTCTCGTCCCTCCAGTGGCCCTGGACATTGGAAAGTGCTCTGTCCTCGATGCCTTCCATTAATTCAACAAACATCACTTGTGCCTGCACCATGTCTGGAACTTTCTAAGCATCGAACTGCAGGTGAGACAAGGACCTGCTTCTGTGGAGCTTACGCTGCAGTGGAGGCGCACAGCCCCGACTCGGGGCGAATCCCTAAGACGGTCTCACGCGGTGACTCCTGTGGGAAGACAGAGGACAGAATTCCTGGCAGCGGGTGGGTGGAGAGGACCCGCCCCCGCCTCCGGCGGCTGGGAAAGGGCTCTGGGAGGAGGAGACCCTGGAGCACCCCAGGCAGGGGCGCGGCAGGGGCCTGGCCTGAGCCGGCGCGTGTGAGGAACTGGACGGTCTGTGTGCCCAGAGCGGGGCCTTCAGGTGAGGAGGAGGTGGGGGGCCTCGGCGGACGGGACCCTGCCTGGGCCGCCCACCCCGGCTGCGGGTAGCCCATCGCGTTCTCTCCTCGGTGCGTTTGGCTCTGCGGCTCAGCCACGGGGCGGGTGGGCACGGGGTGTCATTCCCAGCACGTCTGGAAAAGGTGGGGGCAAAGGAAGCAGAGGTGAGATGGGGAGGGGCAGGCACCTGCCGTCAGTAAAAACAGCAAACCCCCTGCCTCGAAGAAGACAGCGGGAGCGGCCTGCAGCTGCAGCACACAAGGGAGGACGTGGTCCCAGCTCCCAGGTGCACGGGGCTGCCTCAGCGGGAGGCCCTGGGCCCACCCTTCAGGGCGCCTCAAGCCCTTTCCCCAGGCATCTGCTCTGGAGCTGGGTGGGGGCCAGGCGAGGCCCTGTGTGTGCGTGGCAGAGGGGCGTTCCCTCCCCCTCCGGAATGGACAGTGTCCACCAGGGCCTTTGCCGGCCGCCGGGCTCTCACCTGCACCCACAAGCAGCTTCCTTGGAGGGAAGGCCCGTGTGGCCAGGCGGCGCCGGCCAGCGCCCAGCGGTCAGCTCCGCGCTCAGGTGACACCGTGCTCACCTCTACTGCTGTGCCTTAATCTCACTGTCAGGCACGCCCCTGCTTGAGTGTGGGTGCGTGTGCCCGAGCCGCCCCAGTTCCTTGGCATGGCCCGCTTCTCCCTCTTCAAAGACCGCACGTGTGGGCGAGTCTTTGGCAGACACGGGACCCCCCCCACCCCCAACTCTCTCTGACCCCAGTGGGGAAAGGCCCTCTGCGTTGAAAGAATCTGGAATTAACTGGCGCTGCCTGGATGACCCAGCGCTGCCTCCCGGTTTTAAGGCACAGGACACAACGGTGGGGCCGTCCTCACCTGTGCGTGGACACCCACGAGCACGTGCACACAATTGTCCCGTGAATGAATTGCCCACCTGCAATAGCTCAACCTGTGGCGGGAGATGGAAGGAGAAAGGAATTCCTTGCAACGAGGGAAGGGAGCCGGTTCACCAAGCGTCCCCCCGGTGGCTTCTAGCTCTTGCTCAGGTGCCAGGCCCTGTGCTGGGACTAAGGGCACTGGCCGTCGAGACGGACACACGCGCTCAGTGCACGCGGCCGTTCGAGTTCACTCACTTCGTTCCCCCTGCAGGGTCGCTCCAAGCGGGAAGTGTCCCATCCGGGCCTGTGACATGCGTGGCCAAGCCCCGGGTGTGGGGTCAGCCCACTTCGGCTCTCTGATCCGTTTTGGTTTTAGATCACTGGGCAGAGCTCACACTTTGGCATTGGCCGTATCCCCCAAATGGGGCCATGACATCTAGTTAGAGGATTATGTGCCAAGTTCAAGAGACCGTGGGGGAGGAGGAGGCATGTTCCATGAAGCACTTGCTCAATAACTAATTCAGGCACTGATGAAGGAGCCAAGAACAGGGAGTCCGGGCAGGAGCCTTCTGGAGCTTCCGTCCTCCCTCTCTCTGCTGACTCCCCCACGTGGGCGTAACCATCACGGGGTCCCGGACCCCGGGGCCTGGAAGTGGGGCCGACCCCTGCTGCAGGCCCTCCTGCGCGCTGGCCGCTAATTGCACCCGGCCGCTGTCACCCCCCTGGAAGGCAAGGACAAAGGGCTTGGAGATGTGTGTAGCTGCTTCCGGTCCCCAGTTTGGGAGGGGGGCCGGCACGGGCCCACCGCCGCCAGCCAGAGCCTGCGCTACCTGCCGCCCCACCTGGCGTCCCCGGTGCAGCATCTGCATCAGGTGTCCAGTCAACATAGAAGGAGAGCCACGGGTGCAATGGTACAACTCCTAGGAGACACACTAAAAAAGGAAAACTAAACAGGTGAAACTGATTTTAACAACGTAGCTTAGTTAAGCCAATACTCCCCAAATATCAGTTCCACGTACAGTCGATATCAACACCGCTGCTGAGGTGCTTGGACGGCTTCCATCATGGCTGGTCCTTGAAGTCGGTGTGTCTGCGGCCAGCGCACTGGACAGTGCAGGGTTAGACATGAAGGCCAAGAGAGGCTGTCCTCATCGGCACAGCCGTGGGCACGCGCGCCTCCCCACCTGGCCAGAAGGGCATTGTTCACATCAAGGAAATGTCTTGGCCACCGTGCCCCCTTAGGGACTGAGCTTGCCTCCCTCTGCTGGACCCAAGGCTAAACGGGTTAGAAGACTCCTCCTTGCCCGGAAGCCGCGGGCACGTGCTCGCCCCACGCTGCTGTCACAGCTACCAGTGCGCCAGCTTGGCCGTCGTCAGGGGTGAGGTGCTGCAGGCCCCCTCCCCTCCGAGCCCCCCGCGAGCTCTTTGTCTGCAGGGACACCTGCGTTCTGTGCCCGACGGTATCCTCGACCCCCTCTCCTGGACACACCCAGGTTTTCCTTTGGATGCCACCCCTCACCCACTCCCAGCGCACACGGGTGAGCAAGGCCCCAGCGAGGTCCACGGCCACGGGGGCCTTTTACTGACCACGTGGGGCTTCGGGGACGAGGGGAGTCGTAGTGTCCCACCTTTGGATGTTGCCGCTTGAAAGGGTTTTCCTGCCTCCGTAGAGCGGGGTTCGCGGTGCTCTGCTCCCGCACAGCGCTCCTCTAGCTAAACGGTGGGCGGGATTGCCCTGCGACCCAGCAGTACCGCTCCGAGGTGTGTGCCCCGAGGCATGGCAAAAGGTGTTCAGCCAAGCCCCTGTGCACAAGTGTTCATGGCAGCCCGGAGGTAGAAAGAGCCCAGAGGCCACCAGGAAGTGCAGGAGTGGACGAGCAGGACGTCCACACGACACTGTTCAGCCCCCAAACCGAAGGAGGTTCTGCTGCCGTGAAGACACGTGCCGAGTGCCGGAAGCCAGTCCCAAAATGTGTGATTCTGTTTATAGGAAGCTTCCAGAATAGGTAAGTCCACAGAGACAGGAAGTAGACGAGTCAGGGCCTGCGGGGTGGGGAAGGGGGGAGGCTGCCCATGGGTCTGGGGTTTCCTTTTGGGGGGGACAGCAAGTTCTGGACCAATGGTGGTGGTAGTTGTCTACCACCATGAAGGCGATGCGTGCCGCTGGACTGAACACTTTGAAATGATTCAAATGGTAAATTTATGGATGATGGGAGGGGTCTGTGGTTATAAAAAGCCATGGAGGAAACCACGTGGAATGTCCCTTCATGGACTCCAGGGGGTGGGGGCATTTTTTTTAACCCGCTGACCTCTGACTAGTCTGCATGATTTCCACCCTCTTTGTGTTCAGATGAAATAACTGTCGGGGACCTTCTGGGGGCACAGCATCCCTGCCCCCTTCCTGGCCTGGCTCTGGCTTCCTTCTGGGTGTGGCACCACCGTGGGGAGAAGCTCCAGCACCTGCCTCCATTTAGGAAGTCGGGGGCGGCGGGCGGTTGCTTCCTTCCTCCACCCCAGCGGGCGGGGGGCCTCTTTCTAGGAGTCCCCCCCACCGAGCACAGGCCTCAGGGCGGTGGCGGTGGTTGGCACACGCTCAGTCAGTGGTTTAAAAAAAAAAACCTGATTGCCAAAGCCCCAGCTGCAAACGTTGGTGTTTGGCTGGTTCGTTGTGTGCTCTGAGCATTGGCATTTGGAAAAACTTTGCCAGGGATATTAGCCTTGAGGTGGTAGACTCCAAAGTAATTCCCTCTCCTTTTTTCTTGATGCATTGGCATCTGAGCTGCTGGACTTGTAACAGAGACTCCTGGCCGATCGCACGAGGGTTCCTAGGAACACGCTGGAATCGGTATCGTGACTGTGTGCTGCTTGAGAAGGGGCGGGTAGGGCTGTTTCTTTGTCTTTCCTTGGGAGCGATAAATATTGACTTATTTATGCCACTAATTCAGAGCAAGTCATCTCCCTTCTCTGCACCGGCCCCAGATTATCTGCTAAAATCTTCCTAACGGGCCTGCAGCGCTCACCCTGTGCCCTCTCACTGGCTTAAAGCCTCGCCGCAATCTGAGCTGAACAAATATTTAAGAGCTGCGTATAATACTCGCTCAGGGTCCTGCTTTCAGAGGCCACATTTCAGCAGGACCTGCGATCCCCGGCCATCCATAAATCCCTGCCTGGGAAGCACGTGGAGCAGAATCCAGGGAGAAGAGCCGGGGTTCTCAGGAGGACGGCCACTTTCTGCCACCCCAGCAGCCGGGGTGCAGAATCATGGGCTGTCATTTCCCCAGGAAGCCCGAGCTGGCAGCGTCCTAAATAATTCTTGTCAAGCGTACAGGTCTTAGTATGAGTGTCAAAGCGTTGAAACTGGCAAGTAAATCTATAAATCTCGTTTTCCTCATTTAAAAATGTCATTCAATCCGGATTATGGTTTGGATGTCCTGACGCAGCTGAAGATATTTGTGACGGCTAAAGGGAAGTTGAAAAATGGGCGCCTTGAACGGTCTTTATCACGCCCAAATGACAGTGGCTGGGAGGCTCTTTCTTCTCCAGATTCTGAGCCCAAGGCCCGAGGAGAAGTCCCCCTGGTGAGTGTGAATCTGCCCTGACTCAACCAGGTGACAATGTGTGCGCTTTTGTTTAGAATTTCCCAAAAGTTCAAGGGTATTTTTTATTAGGAACTCCATTTTTAATTGATGGCTGGAATTAACATGGATTAATTCTGCATGAGCAATAAAAGAGCACCCAGAGCGTCCCCCCGAAGGGCACGTACTAAGTGGCGGTGCAATATGGAATGCCAGCTGCCAGGTACAGTAACCGAAAAATAGATACGGGACGTCCGGTCTAAATGTCGTTCTCGGAAACGACAGGCTGATAGACGAGTGAACCTGGCTTTCCATGAACGATACTTTTAGGCCCTGGAGGTTGGGATGACCAGTCCAAGCCCATGGCCACTGCAGTGCTGTGGACATACTTTAAGTTCACCAATGTTTCTTCAATTCTCTGCTGTCCAATATGACAGTCACCAGCCATAGGCAGGTCTTAACAATTGAATTAAATCAAACGAAATGCCTGAGGGTTGAAACATTCCACGCCTCATTCACACTGGCCACCCTTCCAGTGCTCAGTGGCCGCCTGTTGCTGGTACGGTGTTCCCATCCGTGCAGAAAGTTCCCATGGACAATTGGAGCTCAGCCTGCAAATCAGGCCCTTCTTTCTCTTCCACTCGTTTAATAAAATAGGGGCGATTGCCAAAGCAGGGGGCTACTCCTCGTGCTCCTCACACGTAAATTCCATTGTCTTTCTTTTCCAGGGTACACATGTGCATTCACAGGACACCCAGCCAAAGCCTCCTCTGAGCTGGCATTTGTGGGCCACTGAGCTGTCCGTGGAGCTGTGCTGGCCTTATGTCATCATTAACCCTTCACAGCTCTTTGAGCCTGGAAAAATAGCAAACCGACATCATGCTTTTTCTTCCATTCCAGAGACTGTTGTTTTTTTTTTAAGGCAGTCCCAGGGATTGAACCCTGAGCCTCACGCACGGGAAGCAGGCGCTCAACCACTGAGCTGTTTTCAGTCCCCAGTGAGCGCTGGTTTTTTCATTTGTTCATTTGTTTTGATTTTAGGAGGTACCAGGGATAAAACCCAGGACCTCGTACGTTGGAAGCAGGTGTTTAGCCACTTGAGCTGCATCCCTTCCTCCAAGAGACTGATTTTTAATTTTTTTAATTAAATTGTCTTTTTTTTTTTAAAGGTACATAGATCACAAAAAAAAATGTTACACTAAAAAATATAAGAGGTTCCCACTTACCCCTCACCCCACCCACCCACTTCCCCATCAACAACCTCTTTCGTCATTGCGGCACATTCGTTGCATTTGGTGAATACATTTTAGAGCACTGCTACATGGATTGTACTTGACATTGTAGTGTATACTCTCCACCAGTCCGTTCAGTGGGTTATGGCAGGATATATGAGGTCCAGTATCTGACCCTGCAGTATCATTTAAGACAACTCCAAGTCCGAAAATGCCCCCTCATCACATCTCTTCTTCCCTCTCCCTGCCCTCAGCAACTACTGTGGCTTTCTCCAGATCAATGCTACAGTTTCTTCCATTACTAGTCACAATAGTTCTATAGGAGAATACCAGTAAGTCCACTCTCATCCATATTTTATTCCTCCAGAGACTGGTTTGTGTTGTCAATTCAAGATCCCTTTTGGTAAGATCCCTTAACAGGGACAATGGAAGAGACAAGCTCTAAATTGGAAATGAATGTTTCTCATACAGACGCATAATCTCCCAATTACCACTAACTCAGGGAAAATCATTGGAATTCCAGGCATTGCAGGAGAGTGGAGGGAAGTCAGGTTTAGGAGCCAAAACTCAGCTGGGCTCAAATCCTGGTTCTCAGGATTCTTACCAGGTGGGGCTCCAAGCTTGCATCTATCCATCCGCTCATTGTCTCGGCTCTAAATTCAAGCCCATAATTGATCAGTAGGAGGATGAGTGAGGAAGGAGGAAGCTGATTCAAAAAGGCGTTTAGGGAGGTGTTGGCCTGGGGGGACGTTGGCCTCGCCCCCTCTTCTCCATGAGCTGACGGATGTTTGCCTCTGCTCTGTCAGCCTCTTTTCCTTTCCCAAAGATCTCTCTCTGCTGATACTGTGTCAGAGCCTCTGAGTTTCACCAAGCCATCCGATGGACCTTGCTGGTAGGTGGACGACGGTGCCGTGGTGGGGTATAAACTCTCTAAGTGTCTGAAGTTCACAAAGATATTCCAAGTGAACGACGTGGTAGTCTCCTCTTGCCTCGTAGTGGAGCACCGCAAACTCAGTGGCTTAGAACACACCTTTATTTTCTCACAGTTCTGCCAGGCAGAGTCCGAGTTGGGTCTGGGGCCTAAAACCAAGATGGCAGAAGGGTTCCATGGTCGGGGCTGTAAGGGGGAATCTGTTTCCTGCCTTTTCCAGCTTCCCGAGGTGGCCGCATTCCTTGGCCCATGGTCCTTTCCTCCATCTTCAAGGCCAGCAATGAGGGCTCAAGTCCTTACTTTGCTCTTCTCAGACCCTGTTGCCATCGTCCCACCTCTTTCTTTCTGACTCCTCTCGTGCCTCTCGCTTCCCTCCTTCACGGCCCCTTGTGATTGCATCAGGTCTCCTGGATGCTCCAAGTTAACCCCCCTGTCTCCACGTTTCTATTTCCCGTTGCCCGTGAACTGCCAGTTCACAGCTTCTGGGGATTAGGCATCTTTGGGGGCCGTTATTCTGCTACCACAACTGAGAATGCAGTAATAAGATGCAAGTACAAATTTCATTGCCTCATTCTATGATGTTGTAGCTTTAATTATAAAATGGACCTGCCTTGGCATGCAACATGCGGAACTGTCAAGAGGTTCCATTTTGTTTTTTGCAGTTTCCTAATGTTAGGAAAGAGGTCGACAAGTCAACCTATTGAATCGTGTTCATTGGCTGACACCCCCTTTCCCACCGACACATGGAGATAACCTCTGCCCCGAGTCTGTCTTTCTGTCAGGTAGGAAGGAGTAGGTAGGGTTCTGCTCCCTGAACCCCACTTTTGCTTTGTCCTTGTGTGTCTGAATGTAACGATGGGGCGGATGATTCATTCCTTTCCCCTCAGGTACTTTTCAGACCTGCTCCCGTCCCTTTTTACCCTTTGGTGGCACTATGTAGGTGGTGCCTTGTTTATTAATCAATTCCTTAGCCCAGAACCTTCTGTAACAATTACATCATGGCTGATGACAAATAGCATTTGTCTGATGATACTAGTTTTCCAGAATGATAGTTAAGGAGATTATTTAATGAGGCTGAAGTCAATGTTACTTAACATTCCATTACTTAACATAACATTACGGCATTATTTAATAAAACAAATTTTAAGATGATGCTGGGGAATTAGGTGCATAGCTCTCATTATTGCTAATGGCTGTTGCATACCTAATTCCCTGCTCGGTGCACTAAAATCTTGGCTCCAGCTCCTCCTCCTATGGAAATGCGCTCACCAGCATCTGCACGGAACACACTACCCCAGGTATAAATAGCTGCAGCAACGTTTCTTTTCTACGCAGAAATTAGCCCTGACCCCAATGGAAGCAGAGCCTGCATATAGATTCAGTTTGACAGTCAGTGGCATGGAAGGGTCATTACCAAGGAAATGAGGTAAACATCTAATTAGTTTTTATTGACTTTCACACTCCGAAGGTAAATCTTGGGAATAGGTAGGGCTCTTCACCTGCTGGGGTCTTAGTATCAGGTATTTATATTTTAGGGAAGACAGTTGATTGGTTCACCAGACAGCCAGGGAATGGCCGGTCCATGGGGGTTGCTGGAAGGTGGCATTTATGTGTTGACTGGCGCACAGGGCGAGGAGGCCCTGGAGGGTGTCCAACAAAACATGTGGCCGTGCGCTCTGCACCCGGGAGAGAGAAGCTGAGGCCACCTGAAGAATCAGCTCTTTGGGGTTTGTATGTTTGCGAGGGGCACGAGTGGACCAGCATGGAGCCTTGTGAGTGTGCTCTCAGACCGAGTCGCCCAGCTGGGCTGTGGCATAGGGCGCATCCAGCCGACCACGACAGAGTCAGCCTCTCGGGGGCAGGCAGGATGCTGAGCTGGTTTGACGCTGTGTCCCCTGTGACAGTGCCTGGAGCATAGGTATTTGTCAGATTTCTGGCCTGGACAGATTTCTAAACATTGGTGTTTAAATAGGAAAGGAAAATGTTCAGGACCATTCTGGTGGCAAGTGGCAGAGATCCACCTGAACCTGGGTTGAGGGAGAAAGAAAATGCACTGGCTCATTTGCAGTTGAGAAGTCCAGAGCCCCTGGATTTCAGGCATGGCTGGATCCAAGAGCTCAAATTGTCTTGCCCTCCCTCTGGTTGCTTTGCTTTCCTTTACGATGATTGAACTCAATGGCAAGTTTTCTCTCTGGGTGGGAAGACAGCTACCGGTATCCCAGGCTTACCAAGGTGGAAACCCAAAAGAAGAAGAGTCGTCTTTCCAAGTAATTTCCAACCAAAGTCCTGTGACTGTGCCTCATCAACCTGTCTGAGGTTTTGTGCTAATGAACTAGTAAGTGTGGATGGAGTGTGGACTGTGAACGCTCCCCCTGCCCGGGGTGTGAACTATTAGCCCTCCCCTGTACCCGTGGACCTGGGGTGGGGCAAGGTGGCTTTCCAAAGGAAAAGTGCATGCCAGTTGATGAGTAGTGGGGAAAACACAAGTTCCTTATTCTGTGGGAAGGGGCCGCTGGTTCCATCAGTAAAGCCATGGGTGGGGAGCGAGGAATGGAAGCAGGAAGACCTGACTTTGGTAAAAATTTTGGCACCAGACTTGTGACTTTTGTTAAATACCTTTATTTCACTGGAACTAAGGACACCTGCTCACCCTGCTCTCTGGGCTCTGGTGAGGACTCAGTAGGGGGATGATATTCAAACGTTCTGCCCCTGCAGCGTGCGGCTGACACACACACGGTACTGAACACTGAGCTCCTGCTCCGATTTGGATTTCAGGTAGACGTTGAGTATGTTCTTGCATAATATGCCCTCTAAATGGTCGTTTAGTGCACGGGACATACGTACACTATAAATTGTTGTTTAATTGAAATCGAGTTTAACTGGGTGTCTTTTTCTTCTAAACTGCCAACCCTGCTGGGCTCGTTCCCTGAGCCCTGCACCTCCTGCTCTTGTCCATGTGATGTGGTCCTCATCATTCTCCTGGAAGTGCCAGGGAGAGGGTGGTCTCTGTGCCTGGAAGTCTGGCCAGCATGGCTCTGGGGACCCATCACCGGCTATGGGATCCCCAGATGGAGTCACCCTGAGACAAAGCAAAGAGAGAGGCTGCTGCAGAGAGATGGACTTCAGGATGCAAATGGAAGGTCAAGGGAAGACGGCTTCTTAAATAAGTGTATTGAGTCCTGGGGGAGGAGAGCAGCTCTTCACATCCCAGTTTCCTTATTCTGGCAGCATTTCTGTGCAACATAAAGAAAGTCACCCAAGACTAAGCAAAGGCAACGTGATGTCATTCCTTAAAGGCACAACTACACACGTGGGCATAAAGAATTTCAATTCATCGCGTGGTTATGACAGTTACTGAGCTCTTCCTGTGGACGTCGTGTGGCTGGACCAGGGGACACTGGAGTTTACTGGCCACTTGGGAGGTCTGTGAGTGACAGTTGAGGAAGGAAGGTGTCAACCATCAGGGGAGAAGAACGAAGCGCCGGTGCGGCCTGAGCTGGCTGGGGATGGCTTCCTGAGCTGCCCGTGTCTATTTCCACTTGTACCTGTGTCTGCATATGTATGGACATGTGCATCTGTCATCCATCTTTATCTAAATCGACATCTAGACGTGCACCTATAGCTAAGTGTGTACATCTTCAAGATACGACCTCCCCAAATGAATACGAGCTTGCGACCACGTCCACATCCAGATAAAGACACGACCAGACCCAAGTCTCTAACTGCTCGAGGTGACATTTGGCTTGGATATCAAGGCACGGATGCACATGAGCAAGTAGAAAAGGATGGAGAAAAGAATGCTTGCTGGAGCCAAAAGGAAGCCAAGCAAGTCCCGTGGCTGGAGGCGACTGGCGCAGATGGTCTGGCACAGTCGTGGGCAGATCCCCGCATGCCGGTGGCTGTGCGGCGCCATGTCCGCTGGAGTGACCCCTGCCCCTCCCAAAGCAGCAGCTGCAGGAAGATGGGTGTTGGCGTCTCGTTCACTGGCGCTCACCCTGCCCTGTCAGGCAGCACGTGGCTTCCTGCCCCCATTGTCGAGGTCCAAGGCGGGCTGGAGGTGCGGCAGGAAGAGGGGAGGAAGGAGCGGCCCATGGAGTCCTCCAGACCTGTCGAGTGCCACATGCACCTCGGCCCGCATCCCGTTAGGGGCACCGTGGGGCAGGCGGCTGTGCATGCTGGCCACGCAGGGGCGCGGGCTGGAGGTGGGGCCCCGTGCTTCTGTGTTTGTGACCTGGTGGAAGGCAGGCAAGTGGGGAGACTTGGGGAAAGCTCTTGGGAACCAGAGGCAGTCCCCTAGATGAGAGCTGATGTTTGCAGAGCCCTGGTTTGGGAAGGACAAAGCTAGCGTATGAGCCATTTCTCAGGTAGTTTGGCGGAATTTGGTGACCAAATAGAGATATTGGATGGCAGGAAGAGAGGCCACATCTTTAACTGAAAGTGAAGCGAGCCCTTCGGGAATGCCAGGTGGAGGTGAGCGTACAGGTGTGAACAGGTGCGGAGCTGGGGGTGACAGCCTGAGTGGGAGGAGCTGACCCAGGGAGCACGGGCGCCTTGGTCATCCAGGGAGCGCAATGACCAGGGGGTACGTGATGGCAGCGCGACAGAAACCGCCAACAGAGTGGGGAGGAGAGGACGGGTGGCCAGGCCACAGCGAGGGAGGCGGGAGTGGGGCGAGCCTGAAGGAGCAGGGAGCTTCGCAGGTGGCCTCTGCCGAGCTGTCCACACCGAAAGGACGACCCCGTGAATGCTACGTTGGGGCAGGAAAGAGCAAGATGAGACCAGCATGTTTGCCCAGAAATGAGAAGATGCTCACAAATTGTCAGACAAGTCGAAAGGACACCAGAGGCAGCCCAATGCTCCTACCAGCTAATTCCAGGGCAGTTTCAGCTTCAAAATAGAAAGGCCTGGGATCGACCATGATGCACTCAATAAGAAACTCGAAGGTATCCGTGACTGAGTCCACATTGTATAAACAAACCAATGTCTTTCTAAGTTTGGGGACGGGGAGAAACAATCCTCTTTCCAAATAGTGCACACAAGAGAAAGTTGAGGAATGAAAGAAACGCCCTCCTCCCCTCCAAGGGACATGTGGTGATAACTTATGAATTAGCCAGGAAAAGGACAACTTGTAACAGAGAAGCCAACAGACATTGCCAGGGCCAGATGGTCAGATCTACCTTCACGATGTGGCGAAGGTGCTGCGAAGGATTACCCCAGACCGACTCATCAGACAAATACATTTGGGGGATATTTTGCCAAAAAGGTCAATGCCATGGAACACAAAGAGTGAAAAATAAACTTGGGGGATACTGCCCCAGATGAAAGGGGATTAAAGGCATCTCACACAGGAAGGCAATTCATGATCTTCAATGCTTCCTGGATTTTAAAATGAAACAGCTGGAAAAGGCACTTTGGAGACAATTGGAGAAATTTATATGGGGATACTAGTTGAGGTAATAAAACTGTCATTGTGTATAGCTATAATCTGGTTATGTATGAGAAGATCTTTGTTCTTAGGAAATAGAGGTTGATTCCTCTAGAGTGATTTTCCTGGTGGCAGCAGGATTCAAGTGGCTCAGTGAAGCAGCAGATACCAGAAGTGCAGTGATAAAGGCCTCTCTCCATGTTGTGTGCCTGTGTGTTCAGTGTATCAGGCTTGCAGTTGTTGTGTAGGTTTCAATTTTTCACAACTTGAGTCAAAAGAAGGGTCAGGCGGGCACACGGTCCAGCAGGGCAGGGAGGTTCTGACTCCACCTGCTGTTTCCACACCCACACTCATCTGGTCATGGTCATCCTGCCGTTCAGAATCCACCCTGTGGAAATGAGAACACCTGTCCCAGAGGTGAGTGCTCAAAGCCTCTTTCTGCATCAAAATCAAAGAAAACAGTCCAGAAACAACCCGACTATCCAGCGAATGATACAATATGGAGCTTCATGCAGCTATTGAAAAGAATGCCTTCTGGAAGAATGGCGGGGGTGGGGGGGGGGCTAGTTATTAGAAACCCTCCCACAGAGAGCAACCAAAGCCGCTGGATTAAAAATAATCAGTGCACGATACACTGGTAAGAAAGCCAGTTCTACCTGAGGCCAGCGACGGGTTATTACTGAGAACCCAGAAGGTAAAAGCAAAGCTAGTTCTACCTCGAGGGAAATTGCTGGTGCGAGTAAATTTGAACTTCAGTTTTGGAGCCTCGAGGGGTGTGGGGGAGAGATGGGGAAGCTCAGGATCCAGCCAGGGTGGTAAGTCTAATAGGAGTTCTTTGCACATAAAACTGGGCCCTCAAAGGGCTCTGCCTCAACCTAAGGTGTAGAGAAAATAAATCCATGCCTCAGGGGACTGCAAGGAAACACTGTCTGTCTCAAACTTGGAGGTAGATTGAGGAGAGGGAAAAGCTACCCTGAAAATTTATACCCTGAGAATTTGGCTTTGCAGGCTGAGTTTACATTTCCACCTAGTCAGTAAAACCTCCAACTGAGAATTTAGTGCCAAGTAGTCCTGGTTCATAATTTCCTGGGAAATTTTTAGAAGCAAGAGGGAATAATCTTGCTTTTCATACAGATCCCAACAAATTCCTCTGGATGATATTCCTAGTAAATATAAGCTCATTCAAAAATTACAAGCTCAAGGGAAAATTAGGCATCCTGTGCAAGAACTTGCAAAAACAGCACAGAATAATAACTGTGTAAATTCAGATATTAAGATGATGAGAAACTGAAAATAAAATAAGTTGCTTGTTTTTGTCCTAAGGAGTAAACAAAAGAGTTGAAAGTACAAGGAAAGGCAAGAGAATACAAAATCAACAGATTTTAAAAAGAACCAATTATAAATGTAGGGAAAAAAAGATAGCGGTTGCAATTAAAAACCCAACAGGTGGGCTGAACTAACAGCAGATTACATAGAGCTGAAAAGAGAATTCGTTTGCTGAAAGACATATATAAAAACAATATCCAAAATACAACCCAAAGAGACAAAGAAATGAAACACAAGTAAGAGAGGAAAACAGACAGGAAGCATGCACTGAGAAAAAGACAAAGTTCCAGAACAGCAGGGAGAAGTGATAGGCCAGGGAGAATATTTGCAGATATAATGGCTAGAAATTTCCAGAACTGTTGAGAGACACCAATTTACAGATTCAGGAAGTGCAATTAATCTTAAGCAGGATAAAAAGCTTTTTAAAAACTCACATCTAGATGAATACAGTGGTACTGCAGAGAACTAAAGATGAGAGGCAATCTTAAAGGAATCAGAGAGAAAAGACAGATTGTTTACAAGTTTATGACAAACAATTAGGCAATTTATTGGCTTTTCAATAGCAATAATTTGTATGTGTTCTCCTATAATCCATAGAGAATTACCTTTCAAATTTATTTCTTTAACTCACATTAACATGATTTTTGTGTATGATATAAATTAGAACTATAATTTAGCTTTTTCCCCTCATATAAGGATCCAATTATTCAGCATAGTTTATTGAAAACTCTATCACCGCCCCCCACTCTGGTCTGAAAACTCCATCTTTCCCCCATCTACGTTGTCTTAGCAACACAGTCACAAATCAAGCCATGTGGTTCCGGTTATAGGCTCTCTCTTCTATTCTGCTGGTCTATTGGTCTATTCTTGATGCTCTTCATTATTGTTATTTAGTTATTTGGGAAGGAAAGACCTCTCACCTTGGTTTTTCCTCAAAATGAATTGGCTCTTCCTCAGAATGTATTGGCTCTTCTTGTCGCTTTGCATGTCAGTTTAAATGTTAGTGTATGATATTGTTGGGACTGCAGTGAAATTGTGCATCAATTTGTGGAGAACTGGCATTTCAAAAAATATTGAGTTTTTAGATCCATTAATATGATGTTATGTTTCATTTATTTGGATTTTCTCAATGAATAAATACAATTTAAAAAATTTAAATTAAATTGTTGCAGAGCTCTTATCAGAGCTTTTTAAAACATTTTGTTGCCTTTGTACTTAATATGTTTTAAGACTTGGTTTCTGTTTGCCCCTGGCATTTATTTTGTAGAGGTATATTTTTTCCTAGACATCTTAACAAACTGTCTTCTTAGTTCTGATTTATCTGTGGATTCTACTTATATTAACATTTATGTTTGTTTTCAAAACTATTTTATATATTTTTATTTTTTCCTGTTAATATTTTCTATTATGTGCTAAGTTATTATTTTACATATTATATTATTTTCTGATCTTAAATGAATTATTTCTTCCTCCCTTTTACTGAACTTTGCTTGAATCTTTATTCTTTTTGACGACATAGACATGTAGCTCATTTATGTTCAACTTCCCTTCCCTTCCAGCATGTAAGGCGCCTAAATTTCCCTCTAAATACTGTTTTAGCTGCATCCTGCAAGTTTTGACATGCAGTGCTTTTGTCACCCTTTGGTTCTAAATACTATTTAAATTTTAACATGATTTCTTCTTTGACCCAAGAGTGATTTATAAATGGTTTCAAAAATATCCAAACATATAAGTTTTTAGTTATCTGATTTTTAAAAATTATTGATTTTTGTTTGTAGGCAGATAACTTTCATTTTTAGAACACCAGTTCTTCGGAATATGTTGAGACTAGCTTATGGCTTATTAAGCAGTCAACTTTTATAAACGTTCTATGGGTCTTTTTTGTTTTTGAGAGCAAAGTTTTTTATTTGTTCATTTCTTGAATTTGAAATATTTTTTGATGACATTCTTGGCCTGAGGTTCTTTGCCATAGTCCTAAAAATATAAAAAGAAAAACTGTGATTTCTGACTAACATTTAAGAACTAAGTTCTCGGCACTAGTTGGGGAGTTTTAATCGTACCATGTGCCGTAGCCGTTTCCAGGGACTTCAGTACTTCAGGGTCCTGCCGGCCCGTGCATGGCTTCACTCTTGCCAGCTTTTTCTTCTATGCGTCTTTGAAAAGGATTTTTGTTCTATGACTATTGAGTGCATGTGCCTGGGAAGCATTTAACTCTGGGTGATATTTTTTTCTATGGATTATGATGTGAAAAATGTTTGAGGCACAATCATAAAGAAACAAACAAACAAACAATCCCCCCCCCCCCCAAAAAAAAATCCAAACAAACCCAGCCTAATCTGGGAGAAGATATTTGCAACACACATAATTGACAAGGGTTAAGTATCCAAATATACGAAGAACTCCTAAGGTAAGTCAGAGGGGAGAAGAGATGAGGTGTGGGGGCATTTGCAGGACTTGGAGTTGTCCTAAATGGTATTGTAGGGACAGATACTGGACATCGTATGTCCTGCCATGGCCCACTGGGTGGACTGGGGAAGAGTGTCAACTACAATGTAGACTATTATCCATGTGGTCCAGCAGTGCTCCAAGATGTATTCACCAAAAGCAATGAATGTGCCACAATGATGAAAGAGGTTGCTGATGTGGGAGGAGTAGGGGGATGGGGAGTGGGGTATATGGGAAACTCTTACATACATATTTTTGTCTTTATTTGTGTTTTTAATGTTACATTCAAAAAATATGAGGTCCCCATATACCCCCCACCCCCTCACCTCACTCCTCCCCCCATAACAACAACATCCTCTATCATCATGAGACATTCATTGCATTTGGTGAATACATCTCTGAGCACCGCTGCACCTCATGGTCAATGGTCCACACCATAGCCCACACTCTCCCACAGTCCACCCAGTGTGCCATGGGAGGACATACAATGTCTGGTAACTGTCCCCCCAGCACCACCCAGGACAACTCCAACCCCCGAAAATGCCCCCACATCACATCTCTTCCTCCCACTCCCTACCCCCAGCTGCTACCATGGCCACTTTCTCCACATCAATGCTACATTTTCTTCAATTTCTACTAATCACAATAGTTCATGAGTAGAATATCAGTAAGTCCACTCTAATCCATACTCTATTCCTCCATCCTGTAGACCTTAGAATGGTTGTGTCCACTCCACATCTATATCAAGAGGGGGTTTAGATTCCACATGGATGCTGGATGCAATCCCCCTGCTTTCAGTTGTAGGCGCTCTTGGCTCCCTGGTGTGGTGGTTGACCTTCTTCAACTCCATGTTAGCTGAGTGGGTAAGTCCAATAAACCAGAGTGTAGGAGCTGCAAGTCTGTTGCGGCTCAGGGCCTGGCTATCACATGATCAGTCCAGAGATTCAGGTCCCCTGGATATACATTAAACCCCAGAACCAACTACAGTTCCGGTAAAAGTAAAAGGAGAGGCTTGGGGACAAAGATCACTGTAACATTTTTTGTGATCTATGTATCTTAAAAAACATACACTTTAAAAATAAATGGAAAAAATAAAAAACAGGGAAAAAAAAAGGAAAAAAAAAGTGGGCACCAAAACTTGAAATGACATTTTAAAGAGGGATCTTGAGTGGCCATTAAGGACGTGAAAGTTATGGGGAAATACAAAGTAAAACCCAAGGAGGGTCCTTTTTAACCAGCAGATTGACAATCCAACACCAGCACTGGCCTCTGATGTTAATGGACGTGGAGTGACTGACACACCAAGGGGGGCTGTGGACACTAACACTCGGAAAAACTCTTAGCCGTTCGTCGTGAATGTGCAGAGGCACGCACCCACTGGCCCAGTGACTCCATGCCTTGATGTTTCCCCAGGGAAACGCCTCTCCACTTGTAGCGAGAGGCATGGACAAGCCTGTTAACTGCAGAACTGTGTGATAGATAAACGTGAAAACAACCCAATCCACAAAGAGTGGAATGAGAAGTAACCCAGAGAGTACTTATACAGTGGAATATTGTACAACACTGGAAATGGAAGAGCTATGGCCTCAGGCAATAAAGTCCAGGAACAGAACGGCAAGTGAAGGGGGAAAAAATGGTAAGTATACATATGGCATTATTCCATTTCTGAAATGTTCAAATTGTGCAAAACGTAAATAAAACATTTGTGTGTGCTGAAGCTGTAAAGAAATGCAAGGAGACAATTAGCACAAAGTAGTGGTTACTTCTGAGAAGGCAAGAGCTGGGGAGAGGTGGAGAGGAGGGAGGATATCTCCTGTATCATCAAAATTCCTAGTAATTTGTTTTTTCTTAAACTCTTTGCTGAGGTCTGGGGCATTCGTTATTTCGAGAGTCTTTATAACTTACGCTTAGATAATAGATACTCTTTGTGTCTGCCTGTAACCTCTCTTTCTTCCCCAAATCTATTCTTCAACAGCATCCAGAATGTTCCTGCCAAAGGGAAGATTTGATCAGGACCCTCCCTTTGATGAGCTCTTCTTTTGGCACCCCCAGGGACCCCTCCTAGTCAGCTTCTCCTCCGTGCCCCGCCGGGACGCTGTGCCCTCTGCAGTCCAGCCACGCCCAGCCCCAGCTTCTATTGTGATTTTACTTCCTTATCTGTCGGCCTGAAGTGTACACTGCCCCCCACTCTCTCCTAAAGTTTCGGCGCAAACAGGTCTTCTTTACGAAACTGGCTCTCACTTTCCCAGACTGTACAATTTGCATTCTAATGTGATTATATCACTTCTCTAATGACATGTATCTAAACGTGTTTTTGACACCGCCTCTTCAGTGCAAGAGTCTGGCAGTCACCAGGAGTCTGAGTGAATCGGAAAAACATGATTTCCATTGAAATATGTCTGCCTGCTCTCTGCCCAGACTCGGAGCTGGTGGGCTGCCCACATGTAGCCTGTGAACGAGTGTTAGACGGGCACTGAGGCCTGTAACGCAGGACCGTGGCTTTCTCCTGGAGCAGTCAGCCGAAATTGTTACTTAAAGCCCATACCTAGAGCACCCAAGTTAACCCAGGGACCACCTGCGCAGCTTTGGCTGCTTGCAGGAATCACTTACGGTGTTTTTAAAAAAATTCCCGTGCATGAAGCGCATTCCCAAGCTTTCTCATTTCATTGCTCTGGGATGGCGCCCAGGCCTGGGTATGTTTCTCAAAGCTCCTCACTGAGCAGAGTGCCTCTTACTGCCCTTCAGTGTCTGTAATTTTGGGTATGTATGTGATAGCAATCGAAACTAATAGGTTCAGTTTGCAGTAGAATTCGCCGTGTATTATCCAATTTCAATCCATTCAGCAAGTGTTTCTTAAGAGCCTACTAGACGCCTACGAGCCCCGTCACTTGCTCAGGAGAATGAGAGAATGAGTTCGCTAGCCAGAAGTGATGGGAGCCTGAGCTTGCGGATGTTTTAAAACTCGAAAAATTACATTATGGGGCAATTGCCTTATACAAATTTCCACGTGTGCAAGCATTGTAGAAACACATCACGGACATCAGTTATCATCACTTGGTCCTGGTGTATAATCCTTTTTATATATAGGACCTGGGATTTTATTTTATTTTTTTGCTCTGGTAGGGCGATGTCATTTTCCTAAGTATTCTTCAATGGTATCTGGCACCAGGTGGGGAGGATACGGGCCAAGAGTCTCCCTTTCTTCTTTACAGAAATCTTGACCAGTGAATTAGCAAGTGTTCTGTGGCTGCCTGGAGGTAAGGAAGAAGTCCTTCAGGGCTAGATGTCTTATGGCTTCAATTTTTGTTTTGTTTTGTTCTGTTTTGTTTATTTGTGTGTGTGTGTGTGTGTCCAGTGGTTCTCAACCCAACTCACCAAAATAGCTTTAAAAATATTCATGCATGGGCTCTGCTGTTAGTGATTCTGATTGGATTGTTCAGGGTGATATTTTAAAAAGTTTCCCAGGTCTATTACACACCTTTCATGTCTCAACTGAACTTTTTAAACTTATGGAATACAGGTATAATAACTGCTATGATGTCTTTCCTAATTCTACCATCAGTTCTGGGTTGGTTTCAATTTATGATTATTATGTCATCTTTTCCTGCCTCTTTGCATGTCTGGTAATCTTTGATTGGATGCCAAACATTTTGATTTTATCTTTTGGGATGCTGAATATTTTTGTAATGCTAGTCATATTCTTAAGTGTCTTTTTTCTGGTGTGCAATTAGGTTACTTGGAAAAAGTGTGTTCTTTCTAGGTCTTGCTCTTATGATTTGTTTGGCAACTCCAGAACAGTGTTCAGTCTAGGGCTAATATTTCCCCGCCACTGACACGAAACTTTCCTGAGTCCCATATACAATCTCCATAATCTGGCTGGGGGGCTTGGGCACTGTCTTTGGCCTTGCGTGAGCACTGTCGCTGTTCACGCTCATCTTTTCAGATGAGTGGAATGCTCAAGTGGACCCTCTGCACATCTCCAGGACACTGTCTCTTTGCATCTCTCTCCTCACAGGCCATTCTAAAGTTTGGTGAGGTTGAGAACACAGACATGGTTTAGTGTGTCAGAAGGTGCCATATGAAAATCATTTGTCCTTTTCCTTCCACAGCATCACTGCGTTTTCTAAATTTCTTTTACTCTCAATGAACTGAATATTTCTCTCTCCAGAGTTCTGTTGTCATTGTTGAATGACTTTGAGATGGACAAGTGAAACAAACCAACAAACCAATTACTGATTTGCATTAAACTATTCATTAAGTAGATCTCCACTAATAACGAGATACAAAGCACTCTTAATACAAGTCTTCATCTGAGATTGGGGCATTAGTTGGAGTGAAATTTGAACAAATTAAGCTAATTAGTTACTTCTTTCATTTGTTTTGTTGTTGTTGATGAACTGAGCCGAAGCTCTGTAAAAAATAAGTACAGTGGTGTTTGCCTCTCCAATCCCCACAAAGTATCTGTTATAATGCCTTGGAATCAGCAGGTGCTAATTAAGTATTTGTGTACTTTGCATTATGCTGAGAACTTTGAGGGAAAGAGGGAATGTAATATAAATATGTTCTATGCCAGCAATGCTGAGTTAGGGAGATGACAAATGTTGGTGTGAGATATTTAAATGGCAGAAGAAGGCTGGACATCATTGAAAAGAACTAACATTTATTTAATTAGGTAATGTTTATAAAATTCCATGACCTCAAGTCAAAACTGTCAGTAAATGGTTCCTATTGCTCTTATTAAGCATCTCTTGTGTTTCAGATCACATCATTTCTATTATCTCTTTAGAGCCTCGTAGCCAATCTCCATCTTAAAGGAAAGGAGAATGAGGCTCAGGAGGGCTGAGCCAATCTTTCCTGTGCTCACAGGTTGTGATGGACAAGCTGGGGTTTATATACAAGGCTGTGAGACCTGAAGTGCTTGCATGTCGTGAGTGTTTTTTCAATATTAATATATCTCCCCAACCATGGCTTTTATTTGAACAGGTTTTATTATTATAATTCATCTACAATACAAGTTACCCATTTAAATGTACAATTCAATAGTTTTCGTATATTCAGAGTTGTGCATCCATCACTACAATCACTTTTAGAACATTTAATTTATCCCAGCAAGAAACCCTGCTTCTTTTAGGCATCACCCCAATACCCCATCCTAACTCCTGCCCTAGGCAACCACTAATTTGCCTATTCTGGGCATTTCATGTAAATGATATCTTATGACATGTAGTCATCAGTGATTGGCTTCTTTCCCTTAGCATAAGATTTTCAAGTTTCATCCATGTTGCGGCAATTATTTTCTTCCTTTCTTTTTATGGTCAAATAATATTCCATTGTATGGCTATAATGCATTTTATTTATGCTATAATGCATTTTATTTATCAACTCATCAGTTGATGGATATTTGGGTTGTTTCCACTTTTGAAAATTCTGAATAATGCTGCTAGGAACATCCCATGAATAAGTTTTTGTGTGTTCACACGTTTTCAATATCCTTCTCCTAGGAGTGGAATTGCTAAGTCCTATGGTAACTATGTTCAGCTGACTGTGGATCTGGCAGATGGTTTTCCAAAATGGCTACACCAATTTACATTCTCAGTTGCAGAATATGGGGTTCCCAGTTTTTCTACTTCATCCCTAATGCTTATTTTTTTCTGACTTTTTTGTTATAGCCATTCAAGTGGGTATAAAATGGTATCTTACTGTGATTTTGATTTGCATTTCTATTTGTATATCTCCTTTGGATAGCTATCTATTCATACTCTATGCCCATTTTTAACTGTGTTAAGTGGTTTTTTTTGTCTTTTTTATTATTAAATTCTAATAATTCTTCATATATTCTAGATACAATTCCCTTATCAGATACATGATTTGCAAATGTTTCTGTCCCACTCTGATTTATCTTTTCATTTTCTTGATGGTCCTGGGAGGTTCTTTTTTTGTTGTTAACTTTGATGATGGCCAGTTCATCTATTCATCTATTTTCTTATGTTGCTTTTGCTTTGGGTGTCATTATCTAAGAAATCATTGTCTAAACCAAGGTCATGAGGATTTGTACCTATGTTTCCTTCTAAGAGTTTTATAGTTTAAGCCCCTTTATTAGGTCTTTGATCCATTTTGAGGTTTTTTTTTTTGTATATGGTGTGAGGTAGGGGTCCAACTTCATTCTTCTGCATGTGGCTGTTCAGTTTTCCCAGCACTCATTGTTAAAAAGATTATTCTTTCTGCATTGAATGTTCTTGGCACATTGTCGAAAACCAATTGACCATAAATGTGAGGGTTTATTTTTATTTTTTTATTATCTATTTTTTAAAGATACATAGATCACACAAAATGTTACATTAAAAGATATAAGAAGTCCCCATATACCCCACTCTCCATACCCCCCACTCCTCCCACAGCAACTTCTTTCATTAGTGTGGTATATTCATTGCATTTAATGAGTACATTTTGGAGCACAGCTACATGGCATGGATTATAGTTTACATTGTAGTTTACACTCCCTCCCAGTCCATTCAGTGGGTTATGGCAGGATATATAATTGATTTTTATATATCTTGTATTTTGCAAGCTTGGTGAGGGTATTTATTAATCCTAATAGATTTTAGTAGGTTCCTTATGATTTTCTACATGCAATAAAATACCATATGCAAATACAAATTGTTTTGCTTCTTTCTTTCTTAACTGAATGCCTTTTCTTTTCTTACATAATTGCATTGGCTAGAAGATTCAGTACAATGTCTAATAGAAATGATGAGGTCAGGCACCCTTATCTTATTCTTGATATTAGGAGGAAATGATTCTATCAGATTCAGGAAATTTCCTAGTATTCCTAGTTTGTTGAGTGTTTTTTTTAATCATGAAGGAATGTTGAATTTTATTAAACACTTTTGCTGTGTCCATTGAGATGCTTATGTGGCTTTTGTTCTTTTTTTTAACAGTAAATTTTATTTTTATTTTTTTAAATTTATTTTTAAATGTCCTTTTAAAAAAGATACATAGATCACAAAAAATGTTGCATTAAAAAATATAAGAGGTTCCCATATACCCCACCCTCTCTCCTCCCATATCAACAACCTCTTTCATCATTGTGGCACATTCATTGCACTTGGTGAATACATTTTGGAGCACTACTGTACCGCATGGATTATAGTTTACATTGTAGTTCACACTCTCCCCCAGTCCATCCAGTGGGTTATGGCAGGATATATAATGTCCAGCATCTGACCTTGCAATATTATTTAGGACAACTCAAAGTCCCGAAAATGCCCTCACATCACATCTCTTCCCTCTCCCTGCCCTCAGCAACTCCCATGGCCACTGTCTCCACATCAATGACACAATTTCTTCCATTGCTAGAGTCACAAAAGCTCTGTAGTAGAATACCAGTAAGTCCACTCTAATCCATATTTTATTCCTCCATCCTGTGGACCCTGTGATGGTGATGTCCACTCCACCTCTAAATCAAGAGGGCACTGAGATCCCACATGGGTGATGGATGTGATTCTCCTGCTTGGAGTTGTAGGCACTCTTGTTTCCCTGGTGTGGTGGTTGACCATCTTCACCTCCCTGTTAGCTAACCTGGGTAAGTCCAACAAACCAGAGAATAGGAGTTGCAACTCTGCTGAGGCTCAGGGTCTAGGAGGCACATGGCCAGTCCAGAGATTCAAGTCTCCTGAGTATACAACAACCTCAGTGCCAACCACAGGTTCAGTAAAAGTGACAGAAGAGGCATGTGTAGAAAGGTCACATCTTAGTCCAACTCCATCACACTTAGGAGTACGAATTCCAAAGTAGGGCCCACTGACAAGGCACTGAACTCCAGAGCCATCTGCCATGACCGTAGAACCTGTGTGTCTCTGTAACCCTCAGGAGAACCAGTACCTGGAGTTGTATTTACTTTGGCTGTCTCTGGGATCCTGCTGAGATGTGCGTAAGCGCAATTCCTTTGATGACTTCCTGACTCATTTTGAAGTCTCTTAGCCATGTAAACTTATTTGTCTTTACTGTTTCCCCCTTTTATTCAAGGTCTTTTTCAAGTTGCATCACCAGCTGGTGATTGGCAATAATCTCTCAGCACCAGGGAAGTTCATCCCTGAGTGTTATGTCCCATGCTAGGGAGAAGGTGATGCATTTACATGCTGAGTTTGGCTAAGAGAGTGGCCACATTTGAGCAACTTGGAAGCTCTCAGGTGGTAACTCTTAGGTACCCTGCAGTTCTAGGCCTAGTTGAAATTTCAGGCACAGAGGCTCATAAGCATAGTCATCAGTATCAAGGGCTCATCATTAGACCAACTTTCTTCACTGGTCTTTGCCCTTGCACTTGGGGGATTGTTGCTGTTCCATTGGGGAATGTGACAGAGTTCCCCTGGCTAGGAACTTAGCACTCCCTCAGTTGTCATTTGTAATATCCAACGAATATCAACGAATATCTGAACATTTTTATATACGCTATATACATGCCCTGGAGAACTCCCTCCCAACCATGTGTCCCCTTTCAATAACACTCCACACCAGTGTTCCTCTCCTGCCATAGTTGAACACTCTGTGGTCCAAAACTTCTTCAAAAATGAAGCCTAAGATATTGTCAAATTCAATTAGTAGGAAAATGAAATAGTAATGATAGGTTTAAAGATTAGAAATAGAATATATACTAATTCAGAAAAACTAAAATAAAGTCAAAAATAAGTTGGGGTATCAAAAAATGAAAAATGTCATAAAACTTTGTTTTTGGTGTTTTGCCTTTTGTCACTGTAATAGGTGTTTCCCTGCATGTACAGTGGCAAGGCAATTTCTTTCACTCCTTCCTCAGTGTCCATACCTTTTTTTTTTTTTAGTTTTAAACTTTGTCTTCAAAAAAGTTTTAGATCACAGTGAAGTCACATATACAATACAGGGGACTCCCATATATCTAACATCAAACCCTTTCGCCCCTTCCCAGGCAATGATCTTTTTACATGTTCATGTTATATTTGCTGCAGGTGATGTACAGATATTGAAACACAGCTACCAAACATGGTTCCATTTTGGTTTACATTATGGTTTATATTTTAGGTTGTACACTTTTCTAAATTTTTAGTTACATTATGGTTTATATTTTAGAGTATACACTTTTATAAATTTTTGGTGAAATTTAACATATCCTATATCCATCATTGCATGATCTTCCATGAGATCTTGTGAAACACTTCCATTGCTCCTCAGCTACCCCTGCTTCCATCTATTCTATTCCTCTCTCCACCTACCCTCAGGGTCCACAGTGACCACCAAGCTTCACTACTTGAAGGACCAGATTCACAGATACTTGCAACAATGCTGAGGGCTTGACACACTAGACTGTCCTCCCCCGTTGGGAGCCACCAATTCTCTCTTGAGTCACCCTTCTCTCTGTTTGAGAACATAAGGTCTCCCCAGGATGGGGGTACACCTTCCCATTCATTGTATGGGTCTCCACCCAATGATATAACACACTATGACAAGATGAGCCCTCCTCACACACTCCCAAGAAGACTGCCCCTGTGCCAGATGTCCTCTAGTTAACACCTTAAACAAGTAACCCTTCCTTATATTTTCTAAAGAGTTTTCTCAACATTATAGTTTCAACCACACACCCAATAATCTCCCATGTTCATCTGCTCCCCCCAATCCTCCCCCCAATTCCTTGGGCCATCTGACCCATCCTCCCAACCCTAGCTCCCCTCAAGCCTTTAAAGCCCCACCCAAAGGTTTCCCTATGCCCCCTTCTCATCCCTTTCCTGTACAACTACTTACCTTCACTTTTCATAGATTTCACCCATGTAGGCGTGATTTGGTATATTACATTACTTGATTTTTGGATATTAAATCAACCTTGCAATCCTGGGATAAATCCCACTTGGTCATGGTGTATAATCCTGTTATATATTGCTGGATTCTATTTGCTAGCATTTTGCAGAGGGTTTCTGTATCTATCTTCATAAGAAATATAGCTCTATAGTTTTCTTAACTTGTGATGTCTTTGCCAGGTTTTGGTTTTGTTTGTCAGAGTAATACTGGACTCATAAAATAAGTCGGAAAGTATTCCCAGTATTTCTCTTTGATGACCCTTAACTCCGTGAAAACTCTTAGGTGTCTCATGGGTCTTGACTCAAAGAAGGGCTGCGACATCAGAACATAGAGAAACATTGAGCCTCTTCCTGGCATTTGAATTGCATGAACGTTGGTCCCTAGACAAAGAACAAGCCCATGGGACAGTCAGTAGATGTGGGAAGAAAACAAAGAACAGGCACTTCTGCTCCCAGGTAATGTGAGCACCCTTGGAAGGATGGGTAGGTATGATGATCTGAGAATATTCACTAGGGGCACAGTAGAAATGGGCCCTGTGCTGGCTTCCTTGACCAGGTACCAGGAAAGGCAGCCAAAGCCTAGAGAGGCTTCTGAGGTCCCAAATCAAAGGTAAAACTTTCCTTTCTTCTGAGATAGTTTGGAGAAGACACAGCTGCTCTGATGAGGCAGAGATGGTGTAAGGGAGCCCCATCGAGTTTCTCAGGTCCCAGCACATGGTTGGAGCAACAGAATGCTCCCATATGAAAGATAAGGTAGAGAGGGACATCAGAGCAGAAGGACCCTGCAGACGATGTTGCCATGGTGGCCTAAATGTGCCCTGGCTGATGGACATCTCAGTAGTTGGGTGGTATCAAGAACCATATGGGCACCCATCTTCTTTCTATCTTACCAGTTTGTAAACTTCTAGAACATAGCTATAACCACTGGGTAAAAGGATGTGCTGAGTTAAAAAACAAAACAAAATAAAACAAAACTAAGGTTAAGTTTCTCCCAACCCAGTGGAATGAAGTCTAGGTTTTAGGTTGAGATTTGGGAAAATGAGGAAAATTTCTACTAACTAAATGTTTGTGTCACTTAGGTGCATTTCATACTACATTTGTTATAGTACATTTCTACCTCCTAAGATAAATGGCATTAAAAAAATGCCATGGGAGTTTGTGTTAGTTAGCTATTGCTGCATAATAAACAATTACAACATCTAAGGGGCATATGGAAATAAGAATTTTTTTCCTCCTGTGTCTGTGCACTGCTCTGTTTGGCAGTTCTAACCTATGGCCTGTCCCATTTTCCCTTATCTCCTCAATCCTGCCATTCTCCACCTGCATGCCATTGGCCAAAGCAAGTAATGCACCCGATCCAGAGCCTAGGTGCAGGGAAGAAGATGCTGTGTTCAGTGGAAGAACCAGAAAAGTTACATGACTAGGGCAGGGTATAGCAAGGGATGGAAAAGTTGGGCCAATTAATCCACCTTCCAAGGTGGTCCTCCGAAAGAGAAGTTAATGCAGCTTGATTCTGGGAAGAACTTGCTGGAGAAAAGAAGACTGGTGCAGGCTATTGAGGAAGGAACAGAATTTGGCCAGGTAGGAACAAGGAGGGAAGGCATCTCGCGTGTGGGCTCCGGCCTGAAAAAGCATTAGCACCAGGTGGGAGAAAGTCAAATTTGAGTGACAGGTAAGGTGGTATCCACTGTTATTTTAACAAAACATGGACTGAACCTGGGCTTTGTAGACTCAACTGCAATTGCTGCTTTTCAGGAAGGACAAATGAAAACGACTGCTTGATCTTTAAGTGGATATAATTTTCAAGAGCCCATAAGGCATTATTGGTTAAACAGAATGAAGGCGTTGTAAATTTCCCAGCAGGAAACAGTGCAGTCATTCTTTCCTATGGAAAATAAATACTAAGTTCTAAGTGGTATTTTTGGATGCACCCATTGAGTAGCTAAATCAGCCGGTCCTCCTCTCCACTGAGTTTCCTTTGGGTGATAGACAACTGCTGAATTACTGTATGCAACGGGTAATTTTACCATCCACAGCCTCACTCTGCTCATTTAGCATTAGAAAATCTCAATAGTTTTGTAAATGACTTAAAAATATTTGACATGTTTGCCTCAGTCCCTCGAATACTGTGGCAGTTGTGGAAAGAATTCTTTGTCTAAAACTCAGCGTTTGAGGAATACAAACATACCTTGGAGATATTGCGAGTTCGGTTCCAGACCACCGCAATAAAGCAAATACTGCAGCAAAGCGAATCGCACGCCTGCTTTGGTTTCCCAGTTCATCTAAAAGGTTTGTTTACACTATACGGTAGTCTATTAAATGTGCAAAAGCATTATGTAAAAAAACAACAACCACTGTATATATCTTAATTAAAATGTGACGCAAAGGCTTGAAGTGAGTACCTGCTGTTGGGAAAAGGGTGCCAAAAGACTCACTTAGTGCAGTTAAGATTTTAACCATTAATTTGTTGAAAAAATGCAACATCTGCGAAGCACAATAAAATGAGGTGTGCCTTGCTGACTAGGGAGTGCCAATGCAAGAAAGAAAGGTGTGCAAAGTTCCCCGGGCAGTAACATTTTAGTGTGAGCTTGCCTGTCTTGTCACACCACCTTTAGCTCTACACACCTGGATGCAGTTCTGGAGGTTGATGGAATGGCCTGAGGACTGCCACCTCCTAAGTCCCTCTCAGCAGGTGATCCTTTTTGTGGATGGGAGACGCGAGCCTTGGTTTCTACTGATGATCCCAGCAGAAGGCCAGAGATCCATCAGGAGGTGGTCGGGGTACCTGGAGATGCTGCCAGGTGGTTCTGTCCCCCGAGGCGCCCTCGCAGCAGCAGCTTTGAGATGGAGAAGTGAAGCTGTGTCCTGAGTTCCGGGGTCCAGGGGAGGCCAAAAGGGGGCATTTAGAACTTAGAGACTGAAACCCCATAAGCGTGCCTGATCCCTGCAAAGAGAGGGCGAGCCTGAGGATGGACCAGAACAACAAGCCCCATGGCGCAAGGGCCCCTCCGGGCTGTCCCACCACATTACCAGATCGACTCCAACTGCAGAGGAGGAGGTAGGGGTATTCTAAAGGGCATACGCAGAGAGACTTTAAATCCGATTAGACATCGCAGAACCTCAGAGCTCCCCTCCCTGAGTAGGAAGATGGAGGGTGGGCTTCCCCGAGGAGCCCCGAGTTTTAGGTTAGAATCCGGTTCCTTGTTACTTCTTACCTGATTTACACTAGACTCAAAGGGGCTTAAATGCTAAAGGGCACATGCCGGCTCATATAAATGGCAAGGAGGAATGAAGGACAGCCAGGGTAGGCTTGTTTTGGGGGCTCTCTAGGGACCCTGAGGAACAGTTTTGTTTCCATCTTCCTACTACCCCCTGCAGTGCAGCTCTCCTCAGTGCCCCAAGGTGGCTGCGGCTCCCCGCGCGGCAGGCGTCTCTGGCCCAGGCTTCCTGGAAACATCCCCGATTCATTTGAAGGGGACTGGGCGCACGGCTGACCCAAAGCCCATGGCAGAGGCTAGAGTTCCCAACAGGCTTGGCCAGGGCCATGGGCTCTTCTGCACCCAGGGTGGGTGTAGGTGCCTTGCAGGAGAGCAGGGTGGCAAGGTGAAAATCCACTATCTCCAAGTCTAGACGTTTGGATTTCCAGTAAAGGAGGATATCAAATGTGTAGAGAATCAAAGTTGGGTTACCCACTGCTTATTCTAACAGTTAGCTATGAACACCTGCAAAAACCCAAAAAGAAATGGCAAACGACACACACCTACCTACCATTTCCTCTTCCCATAGCACATAAATAAAAATTATTTTAATGCCTTCAAAGTAGGAAGAACATCACTTCAGAATGAAATCATGTGTTAAAAAACACATTAGAAACACTTATATTGGTAAATATTTAGATTTACAAACAATGAATAATTCTGGCATTGTCTTTCTTTTACTCAATTGGCCTCATAAATGAAAGTTCATCAAAGACCAGCCCTGGCCCTCTAGGTGTTTGGGACCGGTGACGTTTAAGATTTCCACAAATATCTGCTGGACCATGGCCCTGCCACGGTAAACTTACGGGTTCTGGGCCAGGTAGTGTGGCGTTCCTGTCCCAGTCTCACCATTCACCGCTACGTGACCTTGGCAAAGATATTTCACCTCTCTGTGTTTCACCTCCTTCAGCTTCCTCTGAAGATGGTATTTGAACCTGCCTCCTGCAGTTGTTGGGAAAAGGAGACTGGGCAGTGCCTGGGTGCTCAGGAAGGAGCGCGGCTTTGCACCACGCCGCCTGGTCATTGGCAGGCATTGCCTTTTGTTGCCACGTTGAGAGGAGGCCTTGGATGGCCTCTTTCACGCACACAGAGCAAAGCCCGGTTGTGCAAATGCCCCTCTTCCTAAGTGGCAGGCAGACCTCTCTGACGAGCCTTCCGCCCTTCCTGGCTGGGCTGGTGAGGTTCAGGGGGGCTGGCGCTCCAATTCCCCCCCTTCCGCATATCCGGGCCCTGTGGGAAGTGACTCTGGAGCGCCTCCTCGCAAAAGGTGGAGTCTGGGGCTTGCTTGGAGCCGGGGACGTGGAGGAAAGGACCACAGGCCATTCCATGCCTGCTGGATGGCGAGCGACCATTTGGAGGAGAGGCCCCAGCGGGGCCACCCAAACCAGCTGGGCCGAGGCAAGCCCGGCCGGGTTTGCCCTAGAAGCAGCCCAGCAGCTCAAGGCTCGTGGCATTATTAAAGTACTGTTGTCTTAAGCCACGGAGGTTTGGCGTGGCGGTTACACAGCACTACGTGGCCGATACAGAGGCTGACCTTAGCATGTGCTGTGAGGAAGAGTAACTTTCTAAGTGAAGGAATGCTCTTTGCCCACTTCTCACCATTCCTTCCTTATCCTGGATTTGTATGAGTCAAATCGCCATTGTCTCGTCATCCCCTTTCTTCTGGGCCATGGCCTTCTGGCAGGTGTCCCTTCTCTGATCTGATTCTGAGGTTTTCTCTCCCAGCGGCATTCGCCCAGGGAAGAACCCTCAGCGGCAGCGGGCTGGAAGGCGCCAGGGGTTGGGACAGGTTTACACGGGAGCCTGTCTTCTAAACACTCTCCATCTGATCCTTGTGATGCGCTCATGGGGAGGGATTACTTATAGCCCGAGACGTCACGGGACAACCTGTGCTGTGGTGAAGCTGGGATTCGAACCCACGCCATTTGGGTCATCCAAGCTCTTATCCACTGCTCTAAACTGCCTGTCACCTATCACGGTGTTTTCTTTAACTCAGTTTATTAATCTTCCAAATCTGATAGGAAACAGTTTTTATAAACATTTAGATTCTAATTATGTAAGGATAAATCAAAACATAAATCTTTATAATTCAAATTCTCATACATTGAAAATTAGTTATTATCTTAGTGTTATCCTCTTAAACAGTTGAAAAATACATTAACCACAAGAAATCCTCGAAGGACTTCAAAACACAGACACGTTATTACAATATTATATAAGAACCAGGTGACACCTGTGCTCAAAACCTTTTCAAAATATCCACACCACGGGCATGACTTACTTCATTACCGTCTCCCAACTTATTTCCATGCCTTCTTGGTGTTAGCAACATCTCACCGAACACAAAGAAAGAGAACAGCAGTGCAGAGTGCCTGATGAGGCAAGTTCCTGGTTATGTGTTGATCAGCAGGCTCATTTTGGGGGCACTCAAGAACTGGTCGTGACTTCCAACGTGGTTCCAGCCCCAGCCACGATCACCAGGCTGTGCACCACGTGACCTCTATTCTGATAAAAGAGAATTACACACATCCTAAAAGAGCCACCCGTTCTTTTGGTATCACTACCATATTTAGCCATCTCTATCTGTATATGTACGTGTGTATATGTGTCTGTGTATTTGAATTTTAGTTGTGGAAAATTTCAAGCACAGAAGAAGGGAAGGATGGCCATCTATGTATACATCTACCTCTACTTAAAAACTTCTCACCGTGAGTGCCTCACTTCTTTCTCTTTTTCAAAGTATTTTAAAGTAAATTGCAGTCATCACCACATTTTACTGTAATGATGCTTGTATCTCTGTAAAGTAAGGCTATTTTTGCCTGCATAATCACAATGTCATCACCGTCCATGCCAAACTGAGCCCTCAGCCTATTCTTCCAGTTCCAGTTCAAATGTTGCACCCCAGCTTGTTTGTTTAGGCCAATAGCCATCAAGGATCAGACTTTCTATTGGGTTGTTACATCCACTAAATCTCTTTTCATTTAAGAGACTCCTTCTCCCCCTTTTCTCATGACATGGGTTTGTTAGACTCATCTGTTTCTCTGATAGTAGGTCCCACTTGTATTCGGCTAATGATGCCCTCGTTTTAGCTGGTGTCTATATTCTCCGGTATTTCCTGTAAACTAGAAGCTAGCTCTGAAGGCCTGATTAGCTCCTGTGTAAACACGCTGAGGCTAGAATAATTTAACGGCACTGCAGGCTAGTGCCTGAGTCAGCGGTAGATGTCAAGTGTCACCATTGGCTTAAGGTGGCAGCTGTCAGATCCTTCGGTCATGGATGTATATTTTCTCCCACTAACCGAAAAGTAATCTGAGGAATTACAATCTGGCACCAACAGATGCCCAGCTCCCCGTCGACCTCTCATAGGAGGTTTTGCAGTGTGTAGCTTTTTCCATTTGGAGTAGCATATGGCCTGTGACTTTTCACTGAATTGACTATTTCCCCACAGTTATCACTCTCTTGAATTTGTTGACATTGTCACAATATGTCTACCATGAGCCTCTTGGGTTAGTGTTTTATTTGTTTGACACTATCCCCAAATATTTCAGTGAGAATTCCTGCTCTCTGGCAACATGATGTTCCGGGATCGCCTTGGCGTTCCACTTGCCCCGGACATCAAATCAGTTCCTCTCCAGGGCGCTCTGGCTCCAGCCATAGACTAGTATTCACTGTCAAAGCCAGGCAGCGAGTGTATGCGGCCACGCGTCCTGCACAAACCCCGATGACTCCTTTACCGATGGCAGGGGCAGGTCCTTATTGTTTACAACACAAGTTCAGTTTTTAACCATCATATGCCTAAATCTAAGCAAAATTTATTCTAAAGTTTGAAAGCGTGACTGCTTTTCCCTCTAGTATGTTTACCTGGACTTTTAACTGTAATCATAATTATAATTCTAAGTCCTGCTGACCCTAGTCTAGGGTCACTTGCAGACACAATCTCCTACTTCTGTAACCCAAAGCTCCCAGTTCCTCCTTCTGGAAGCCCCTTGGTGCCCGGCCTGGCACCCTGCCTGGGAACAAGCAGTGACTAAGACAGGCCCCCGTGTCGTGATTCAGGGGAGGACACAGGCCCCGGCAAAGCCGCGTGGGCTCTGAGCAGGAACCGCGATCACCGCCGCGTCTCCAGGGACCCGTCTCATTTCCTCCGTGCGTGGTTGCCCCTCCCTTCGCCCATCCCGTGGCCTGTCCACAGCCCCCAGGACCTGCCGGGCCCCGGCTCCCTCGGCTGCTCAGCTTCCTCCTCCCACTGGAGTTCCTGCTTCCTGAGCTCCTGGTCCCTTGCAGGTGGCCGGGGAGGGAGGCTCAGCGCCAGGTGGGTGGTCCTTCCAGGGCTGCGGCAGGGCCAGGCTCCCCAGGACAGGACAGCGGGCCGCTGGCCCTTGGATGAGGTGACAGAACTCTGCTCCCAGACCATCTCAAGAGGGCGCGTTACCTGCGAGACATTTGTGGTGCCGATTAAACGTGCACACGGGTGTGAAATCTACTCCCCGTGCGGTGATTGACAGACAGGTCCCGAGTTTCTAACGGTGATCTTGGGATGTATGAGACTAACGAATTTCTCCTTGAAACACAGACCTTGTGAATTAATGGACTCATGTCAAAATGTTTGGGTGTTTTTTATTGAGATATTTCATTTTAAAAATTATTTACATTTTAAACAAAAATTGTGTGTACTATAGATTAGGAATATGATAAAAGAAACAAAAAATGGTAACTCCCTCTAAAACCTAAAAAACAACACCTCCAAAATGGAGAGACTCAAAAACCCATCACCACAATAAAAGAGGGAAAATGCCAAGCAATACATAGACCGTCAATAGATGGTGTTACAGCGACTGAATAACCACAGCTGCACACAGGAAAAAACAAGATATTTGTCAAGAACAATTACCCGTCAAGAGACTTGATTCTGGAGGATTTGTTAAAAAAAAAAAAAAGAGTCAATCAGAAGTAAAACAGCTGCTTTTCAGGGGGGATAGTTACTTCTTGGAATAACCTCTATTTCTGGGGAGGGGGCCGCACGCAGAGCAGAGCGTCCCAGGCTGAGGGGTCCACAGCGGCGGACCACGGCCACAGCCACGCCAGGGCGCGCCTTCCTGCTTGCTGTGCTGGCCTGGCCTCCTGATTCTGCCGATGCAAACGGGTAAAAACTGACTCAGGCAGACCCATTTCCTTAAAGGTCTCTACATCTGAGCTAAAACGCTGAAAGCTTTTTCTTGAATATTCCTTGAATAGTCCCCTTTCGGGGACAGGATCCGAGGTCATCTGAACTGCTGGGTTAGTTCTTTTCAATTTGATAATGGAAAGTTAAATCCCATTGAACTCATACTCTGTCGACTGCAGGTGAAGAGCTACTTTATTTCTGCTTCCTTCTAGAAGGGCCTGGGTGCCTGACAGTGACCTGAGAATCTGCGCTCCAAACATCACTGCGGAGCTCCGGAACTGCTTTTCCCCGAACGCCCACCGCGTGCCCTCACTGTCCCGATCCCCTATCGGCTGTAAATCGTCCACCCTGGGAGGTACCACCTGCGTCAGAGGCCCGAGCAGCGGGGCTCAGGGCTTGCAACGCTTGGTAAAGCCCCGCAGCACGTGAGCGGCGGAGTCTGGGGTGGTCTAACTCCAGGGCCCCTCTGCAGCCCCCAAACACCTCCCTCGAGTGGGTGTAGCTGGTGAGTGCCCACGATGCCCGGGACGCGGCTCCCCCCGGCACGGCGATCTGCCCAGTGCACCAGGCTCGGCCCAGCTTTCTCTCCCAACACAGACGGCGCCGGGTCCCGGGAAGAACGCGTCTTCCTTATCGCACTGTCATCCTGCAACAGCTTGCCGGGCTCGGTGAGCCAAGCAGGTCTGTTTCTTCCAGAGCACTTATTCCCAGCTGAAACGTCAGAGCGCTCTTCAGTGTCACAGCAGAAGCGAGGACGGAGAGAGGGAAAACAGAAATACGAGCCTTCTAAGCCCCATGTTTTCTCATCCCCCAGGCCGGCGTTTTCTCAGCACTGGCTTCCATCGCCCGCTCAGCAAACAATTTATGGTGCAACACGACGACGGCTCACCCCTAGTGTTTCCTTACTTGATAAATTATATGTTTCTCCCGGGGGTACATTTGCCAAATTTCTGTATTAATTGTGTGCAGGTCCCTCTTCAGGCCACAGGATAATTATGTCTATTGAGAATTTATCTCCATTGTTTCAACAATGCGCTGGCATCGTCTCTTGTTCAGTGTTTTGCCTCCGGCATAAAGAAACTAAACAATGAATTTCAAAATGTTGGCAAGAAACACTCATCTAAGAACATGCGATACCTAAAAAAATTCGTCTCTCGGCAGCACGCCCCGCGCTCTCTCCTTTCACAGCGGGTCGGGGCGGACCTGTCCTGTCAAAGCCGGGCCGAGGGGGACGTGGCCGGAGGCTGCCACCCCGTCCCTTCCCCGGCCTCCTCTCCAGGCCCTGACAGCGGGTCTCCCCGTCTACGGGGCCCCCCGGAGACCGACTGGGGTCCGAGGAGGCTTGGGTGACACCCGCTGGGGGCAGAGAGCCCGAGGGTCAGAGGGAACGTGCCGCCATCCCTGCACCTGGGACTCGCAGTGACCTTCCCCAAGCCAGCGGACCTGGCAGGAAGGACCCCTGGTGCTGGAGCGCGCCGCCCTTCCTGGACAGCTTCCAAGGAGTTAATTACCCGAAGGTCACCATGGAAACCGGCCTTAACTTGCGAGCCGAGCGCATGTCGGCGAGTTATCGAGGCCCTAACTTGGGGAGGGAAGCGGGGGCGTACTTCGTGTTTAGGAAACCAAAGGTGGGGCCGGCTTCGCGTGCGCATGGCCGGCTGCCGGGGCCGACACGGGTCACAGGCGCAGGCCGAGCGCAGCCGCCGCGCCCCCCTGCGCGCCTGCCTCCCCTCCCCGCGCCCCTGCCCTCCTGCCCCTGCCCTTTCCTCTTTCCATCCTTTGTCCTGCGCTCTCTCCCTCCTTATTCAAAGAGAAACGTTCACGGAGTCCGACTTCGTGCCAAGGACCGTGGCAGGTGCGGGGAGACGGTGATGGGGAAGAGGGCAGCCCGCCCCGGACACGATGAGTGCCACACGCAGCTGTGCGCACCCCGATAAAATAAACCTGGGGCAATGCGGCATCAGTGTGAGTGTGAGTGAGTGTGTAAGCGTGTGGGTCTGTGTGTGTGAGCGAACGTGTGTGACTGTACAGGGTGGGTGAGAATGGTTGTGTGCCCGTGTGTCCCAGTGTGTGTCTATGCGTGTGTGTCATTGTGTATGTGTCAATGTGTTGTGTATGTGTGAGGGAATGAGTTGTGCGTGGGTGAGTATGGGGTGTGAGTGTGTGTACACGCGTGTGTGCGGACAAGTGTGTTTGAGTGTGAGTTTGTGCGGGACCATGTGTGTGTGGCATCAGAGGGACGGCAGGGACACCCCCGGCTCACGTGCGGGCTGAGGCTGGGAGGAAGCTCAGGAGAGCCGCCAGCTCGGGAGGAGAGAGGCCCGGCGTCCAAGCCGGACACAAGCTTGTCCTTGGCAGGGAAGGAAGACAGCGTGGCTGCGGGCAGTGAGGGGGCGGAGGCGGCGGCTGCTCTGAGGTCAGGGGCACGCACTGGACTGAACGACCGCCCCAGCACTGCCCAGCCCTTGTAGGAGCGAGGCGAGACCCCTGAACCGAGCCCACGTCACAGAGGCTCCACAAACGTCGGCTCGCGGATGAGTGACCAAAGTTGTGGCGTTTCCTGATTCCTGTTTGCCTGTGAAAGAAACATATTTCCCGTGGGTCAGGTTGCCTTGAGCTGAGCGGTGGTACTGGCAGGTAGGACCCTGATGTCTAACTGAGGCCGTTCTACTCATCTTCTTGTGCCCAGGGAGCAGCTTGGCTCAGCCCCTCGCTGACGTACACACGTGGCACCGTGAGGCCAGCCGGCCAGTATTGGCTGCGTGGAGGAATGACCGGGGCCCGTTTTCATTACTGAACCAGCATCCTCATTTCAAAGACCTCAAGCTCTTGCCCACAGCCTGGGCTTTCAAAGACACCTGTGGGAAGCGGATTTGGCTCAATTGATAGAGCATCTGCCTACCACATGAGAGGTCCAGGGTTCAAACCCAGGGCCTCCTGACCTGTGTGGTGAGCTGGCCCGTGCACAGTCCTGGTGTGCACAAGGAGTGCCGTGCCACACAGGGATGTCCCCCACGTAGAGGAGCCCCATGCGCAAGGAGTGCACCCTGTAAGGAGTGCTGCCCCACGCAGAAACAGTGCAGCCTGCCCAGGAGTGGCGCTGCACATACAGAGAGCTGATGCAGCAAGATGATGCAACAAAAAGAGACACAGATTCCCAGTGCCACTGACAAGAATACAAGCAGACACAGAAGAATACACAGCGAATGGGCATAGAGACCAGACAACTGGGGGGTGGGGGAAGGGGAGAGAAATAAACAACAACAACAACAACAAAGACACTTGCACTCTAAGACGGGGTGTCTGGGCGGCTTGGAGCTGGACTAAGGCCGTGCTTCCTGAACTTTAAAGTGCAGGGGCCTACCTGGGGGTCCTGTTAAAATGAAGGCTTTGATCTAGGAGCTCCTTGGAGGGGACGCGTTCCCCGTCCCATCCACAGCCTTCCCGGCCTCCCGCATTTTCCCTGGTTGAGCGTGGCCTTTCAGCTCTGTCTGTCTGGGTGCTGACAGCAGGGCAGGGTTTGAGGAATCTCTGGGAGAAGGTCTCCAGGTGATAAAATCTCTAACTTTGCCGACGCGAGCCAACGTCGGCCTCAGCCTGGCCTCTGGATCCGCCGTCCAGCAGGATCCCTGAGGGGCGGGGAAATGTCCACTTTGCCTGGCTGCTCTGAGTCCATTTGTGTTTGTTTTAAACTTGTTCTCTTGGAATAATTTTAAACTTATGGACGAGTTGCAGAGATACTGCAGAGAGTTCCTGGGTATCCTTCCCCAAGCTTCCCTCAATGCCCGTATGGGGAACTGGTCAAAACTGGGGCGTTAGCCCTGGCCCAAGACCAGCAGCCAAGCCACAGACTTTACACGGAACCCGTTTCCCACAGCCAAGGATGTGCACGCATTTGCTTGTCCGGTCTCCTCCCACGCCTCCTCTACGTGTCAGTTTCTATGTCTTTTCTCATTTTTCATGACCTTGAAATTTTGAGGAGCAGAGGTCAGGTGTTTGGAGATGTTCCCTCAGATTGGGTTTACCTGATGCTCACTTGTGCTAGTGCGAGGCTCTGGGTTTGGAGATGGGGTGCCTCCCGGAGCTTCATGCCCTGGGGCTGCCAGCCACGTGCCTTCCCTGGTGAGGGAAGCTTCTTTACTAGGGTTAGGTGCGCTCCCACGTCTCCCCAGCGCGAGGTCACAGTGTTTCCCATTCCATGCTCTGTTCGTCAGAAGTGAATGGCTAAGACCAGCTCAGCCTTAAGGGAAGAGTTACACTCCATTTCCTGGAGGCAGAAAGTATCCAAGTATTTGTGAACATATGTTAAAAAATAAAACCCATAATAATTAAATATTTTAGAGAAATGTTGAGGCTATGTAAAGGCCTTGTTTCTCCTCCAAGTTTCACGCACTAATTTTTTCTCATCCATCAATGACCTTTGCCCACTGCAAGTGTCCCTATCATGTGTTAATATGATTTTTTTTCTATATTCACTGCTTCTGCGTTTATTAGCTGGAATTCTGTAAGAATATTTGTGTCTTCTCTCCCATTTAATTATATATTAGAGTATTTACACTTATAAGGATTTCTGGATATTCATTTTATTATATGGGATGCAATCCAAGAAATATCATATTTATTTTATTGTTCAAGTTTTTCCAGTTTTGGCCATTGGGATCATCATTTTCTGGTTGACTTCTATATCCTTTTGACATGCACTATGTTTTTTTCTTTGTTTTTTTTTTTTTAGGATTTTCTTATTTTCTGACCTTAGAAGATGCTCCAAGCACATCTTGTATTTTTCTTTCCAATGCTAGAAACAACCATTTTCCCAAGGAGCCCTGGTACCTTTCACTGGAGAATAGGATTTAGAAATCATGATCTGGGTTCTAGGTATGTTCATTACTACAAAAGAATTACTGATTTTAAATATTTCGTCTATTTTTATAAGCATTTTATGCAATAAACTTTCCTCTAAGAACTACTTTAGCTGCATCCCACATATTTTGATATGTATTGTTTTCATTCTCATGTAGTTCAAAATCTTTTTATGTCCTTAGAGAATGCTTTTTAAGAAATCCATGGGTTAGTTAGAAGTGTGTTAATTTGAAATATTTAGAGATTTTCAAAATATGTTACAGTTACTGATTTTTATGTTAAATTCCACCCTTGTCTGTGAACAGCTTTATATGACTTCTATTTTCTACATTTATTAAAGCTTGTTTCGTGGCCCAGAAAATGGTCTTTCTTGGTGAATATTCCATGTGCACTTGAGAGGAAAGCAAATATTGTTGGGTGGGTTGTTCTATAAATGTCAGGTGGGTCTCACTAGATGATAGTGACTCATGGTTCATGTCATCCACATTCTTGATGATATCATGCTCCATCCTTTTACTTTTAATGTATCTATTTATTTATATTTTAAATGGGTTTCTTGTTGATAGCATATAGTTGGATCTTCTTTTTGTACCTAATTTGACAATCTCTGTCTTTTGACTGCTATATTTAGACCAACTATATTTATAATAATTATTGTTATCATTGCATTAAAATCTACCCTTTTGCTAGTCATTTTCTATTTGCTTCATTTGTTCTTTGCTTATTTTTTACTCTTCTTCCTCTAGATTTATTTGACCACTTTTATGACTCCATTTTATCTATTCTATTGATTAATCATTTACATCTCTGAAACAAATTTTAATGGTTGTCCTGGATTTAAAAAATACATATGTGAACAATTTGTGTTTACTTCCAATTAATATTGTACTTCTTGATATCATCATAAGTATATTTCTAATAGCTTTTTCCCATCCTTTGTAAAATTGTCACTTATTTCAAATATACAATAAGGCATGTTTGCTGGAGGGTGGGGTACCTCCCCTGTTCTGCAGCCCCAGGGCCTTCACACTCCATGTAAGCCCACACTTGGCCTTTCACAATGTGTAAAAATAATTAGTTGCATTTTCTTCCCATCAGGTATGGTATCGGGCAGCCTCTGCCCCAAGGAAGCATCTGCTTGGGTTCTCTTCGTCCTTGCAGTTAACTTTCTCTCCCCAGATTTGGGGTTTGTTGTTTGATATGCAATTTTCTTTCTCTAGTAAGTTCAAGAAAAGTCAGTTGTTTGCAGTTTGTCTGGTTCTTTTCTTGTCGTTAAGGTGGGAGTGACATTCTTTCTGGCTCATTTTCAAAGTAAAATCTGAAGTCTTCAATTCTGCTTTGCTGGAATTGGTTTTTACCCTCTTTCGGAGCACAAAAGCTCCATTACAGAAATGCGTTCTTATCTGGCTGCTGCGTTTTCTAGAAAACTGTCAGTATGCCTGCCGAGGCTACAGAACACCTACCCACTGCATTTCACACGAGAAATCTGCAGATGTAATTCCACTTTTCCATTACTTTAGAGATATAAAAAAAAAAGTCTCTATGGAATTCTCTAGAACCCTTTGAGGTGCCCTTAGAATGGCAATAACGTCTGGAATCAGACAGACCGGGGTCAGATTCGTATCCCACCACTTCTAGGCGAATCACGATGCCAACGTCCTTCAACGTTCGTCTCTCTGGGTGCAACCGAGGTGTATAATTACGAATTATCCCTTTCACAGCCATGACCACCTTTGCAGCACTCTGAAGTCTGATCTCAGCTGGGCAACTCCTTTTAAATCCACCAACATTTGAGTAACTTGATAAAAGCCTCCCGGCCACTTGTTTCTTTAGGAAAGAGTCTCCGGTAGATGTTCCTGAAGTAAGAAGTCCTTTCTTATTCCAGAACGCCACGTCTTTCTCATCCACTCTTTAGCCCCTCTCCATGGAGTGCAAGCGTACCTTGTCCCTGCAGTGACACCTACCCCACCCACCCAGATGTTGTAGCAAAAATCTTGTTGAGGCTAAAAAATTCCACCACATTCCTGGCGCTTCTCTCTCCTCCAGACCCATATCCAGTCCATCTTCGAATCTTAGCCCCTAAATATCCTCCCACATGCTCACCACCCCCCCTCCCAAAGCCACAGGCATCTTCCCAGCAGAATCCAGGACCCCCTAGGAACCAGTTTCCCCCCACTGGTCCCCACTCTGCTGCCCGGTGCTTTCACCCGGATGGAGGGACCCCACGACCCCCCACTGCTCCTCGTGTTTGCCAGCTTGCTGTGCTCCTGTGCCCCCCACCACTGTCGCCGGGGGGTTCTGTGTTCCCACGGCTTCTGCATTCTGCCTTGTGCCTCTGTCTTCTCTGACTTTAAGCTAAAAGAGAATAAACCCCGCTCTACATTCTTTACTACTGCATCCCCAGCAACTAGCTGAGAAATGTCCCCGGCTGATAGGAGGGATTTAAAACAGATGCTCGCCACGGAAATGAATGAGTGGGCAAGTAAACGATGGGAGTCTTCCGTTGTGGCCTCTCCCCACTTCTGGATCAAACTTTCCAGAGAATTAATACAAGTGTCAATAGTCAGCACTCCGCAGCCCTGACCGTGCGCTCGGCAAGCACACGCATTAGATTATTCCACACATGCACAGCACACGCGGAAGGCGCTATTATCTTCAATTTAAAGATGAGGAAACTGGTGTCCAGGCAGTATCACTAATTTACAACACTCATAGAGGAAATTATGCATCCATTTAGGGGAATCTGAAAAAACTAGTTTAAGATGATACCTCACATTTATGTTATAAATGAGGACAATTCAAACAATTTTTTAAAAAGCAATGGTTAACTTAAAGTCAGTTCTGCTGTGGTTTATATATATACCTACCACCATAACTGCCACCTCACCCCAGCAGTGTTCTCTTCCTTGGAGGGGTGCTCTTTCCTGAACCCAGCACAGGTTCTCAGGCTCCCCGAGGGGCCCACCTGGCAGCACCTGAGCTGCCTGGGCATCCTTCGGCTGTTTTTGGGGATCCATTTTGCTTCTGTGCAGGGTCTCACCTTGCCTCTGAGCCTCCTACCCAGTAAACCATGTAGGGTCTGGGGAGTTGGGGAGTGGGTCAGTTCCAACAGGGACTCCCCTTCCTAATCTTTACCTGTGGAGCTAGCCAAGCCAGCAAACTTTTGCCAGGGTTTCCACTGCATTTGCTCAAACTTTGGTCTTTCAGAAATGCAAAGTTAGCCAAAAATTCAAATGGCTAGGATGACCGTTGTTTAAGACACGGATGATAAACTAACACCAGCAAGATAGCTTTCTTTTTTTAAAAATTTATAATCTTTTAAAAATCAGCAGGTGCCTGAACAAAGCATTAATGAGAACCACATGTAAATACCATGCACATAAGATGAGACAATTATTCATTCCAGGAAAGAATATGGCAGACAATTTTTATAACTGGGGGATTGAATCGTGGTCCCGGCTTGGCCGTGTTGCTGATCTTGGCCCGTGTTCTGGTGGGCGTGGACCCCTGGGAAGCAGGTTCTTTTGATGAGCTTACTGCAGGTGAGGTGTGGCCCAGCTCAGTCAGGTCGGGCTTTAATAAGATTGCGGGGCCCTTTACAGGCAGAGGGAGAAGTAAATGGAGAGAGAAGCCAGGAGAGCCCGCCATGTGCATTGTCACATGGCAGGAAAGCCAAGGACCCAGGATGACCAGCAGCCAGCCCAGAGCACCCTATCTCCTGGGACAAAGCATCACCTGCCTGACGCCTCATCTTGGGACTTCTGGCCTCAATACTGTGGGCCAATAAATTCCTATTGTTTAACGCAAGCCACTGCAGTTTTAGCAGGTGGGAAATGAAAACAAAACAAAACAACACAACACAACTGGCATAGTCTAAGATTACTTAGTCACATTCTCTCCTTTTGCAGCTGAGAGGGGTGACCTGGTTCACCCTGTCCTGGGGCCGTGTGGCCTCCAGAACCCAGGAGGCCTGAAAGCTTGGGTCATTGCCCTGAGGCCAGGGACTCTCCAGTCTCAACTGCATGGCAAACCCTTGCTGGAAATCCCACAGCAGTCTCGGGGACGGCGAGGGGCTTGAGGATGGGGGGGTCGAGGCCCAGAGGAGTTGATGCAGATGTGTCATCGAGTCAAGTCTCCAACGGTGATGTGCGCTGCCCTCACTGAGCCAAGGCCTAGAGACATGGAGTCAAATTTTAAAGCTTGAACATGCTCTATTATCTCTAAAATAATGTTTTAATCATATAAAAGTGACGTGTCCTTGAAAATTAGTCCAAAACTCCAGTGGTAATTCAAAGTCTCAAAGTTACCTTCTAGAGATGAGCACTGTTGAGTTTGATGGGGATTCTTCCAAAATATGAATGCACATGCACACAAATGCCTATACACACATTCACACCTACTCACACATGTATGCACTTGTGTACACATGTCCATGGACCCCATATACAGACACAGATACAAGTACCACATGTGTTTATATAGTAAACCTAAAAAGCATCTTATGTATATATGTATATATGTGTATATATATGCGTACATGCCTATAGATTCATCTATATAGACACGCATACATATATGCACACATAGCTTAGATATTTTCTTTTTTTCTTTCTGTTTTTCTTCTCTTAAAAACTTGCCCTGGATGTTGTGCACTCCTAGTGGGAATGCAAAATGGTGCAAGCGCTGTGGAAAGCAGGTAGGCAGTCTCATAAAAAGTTAAATTTACAAATACCATATGGTCCAGCCATTGCACAACTAGGTGCTTATTTGAAAAGAAAGCATATGTCTGTATAAAAACTTGTAAATGAATGTTCATATCAGTTTCATTTGCAGCAGCCCTAAACTGGAGGCAGCCCAAGTGTCCATCACCAGCTGGACTGATGAATAGATTGTGCACCTGTGTAATGGAATAGATCGCAGCCAAAAAAGAATGAACTGCTGACACCCATTAGTGACATGGATGAATCTAAAACAATATGCCGGACGAAAGACGCTAGACAATGAAAGAACGCGTACTGTATAGGATGCCAATCTATGGAACTCTAGAAAATGACCCAATCTCCAGTGAAAGAAGGCAGGCCTGGGGAGTGAGGCGGAGGGGGGGAGAGGAGGGATCGTGGGGGGCATGAGAAGCTTTGAGGGCGATGGGGAAGTTTATTGTTCTGATGGGGGTCCTACGTCCAAACATCAAATTATACCCTTAACGACGGGCAGTTTATTAGTTCGTCATTACACCCAGATAAAACTGTTCAAAAGAGTCCTGGCATCTTCCCATGATTAGCCTTAGGTCTGCGTGGGTCGTTGCCTTAGCCGCACAGAATATGCCATTATTTGGATGTCTCTAATTAGACAGAGAGCTCTGGATGGACATTTAGGCTGCTTCCGAGTTTCTGCTGTTATCACTGATGATTATCATCTCTTTGTTCTCTCGTAGCGTAGCTTTCCTGGAAATAGTGGCGTGCACGTTGTAATTTCTAAATGATACTGCCGAACGGCCCTGCAAAAATTTTTAAAAAATCCAACAAAACGAACCCCCTCCCCGCTGCACATTTCCGTCAGTCGCCTCTGTCACCGGCAGTGAGGGGGCTTCCTCGCCGCCCACGCCTGAGAGGGGGGCGCCTGGCAGGCCTGCTATTTCCGTCAAGATAATAGGGTGGTTGCCCCCATCATCTCCTGGGCAGGGGCGGCGCTGGCCGAGCTGCCTGTGGGCAGCTCCCCCTCCCCAGGGGTTCAGGAACAGGAAGTGGGGAGGGAGATGGCACCGAAAGCCCCTCCATCTGGACAGGGACAAGCGGGCGTGTCCAGCGCCAAGAAGGGCTCGAGCCCTGACCACCCCCTGGTCATCGTGTGAGGTCCACCAGGTGCTTGGTCGCTGCCCACAGTGGCCACGTCCGAGGCAGAGGCCCCGCACGTGCTGAGTGACGCATGGGCAGGGAAGGGACCCCCGTGGATGGCAGCCTCCACTGCCCAGCACCCGTGGAAGCAGCCGGGGGCAGTTTTGTTCGAGTCACTGGCCCCAGTGGCTCTTTAGCTCAACCCCCCGAGAGGTAAACTTGCCAGCTGTGCCGCCAGGACGGGCACCTGCCCATGTCGGGGTCCTAGGTCAGCCCACCGGTAGGCCACTCGTGGCCTCCTCGGCCTGGACGAGCTGCGCTCTCCCTGACATGCACCCCCCACCCCAAGCAGAGCAACCAAAGAAGCGAGACTAGCCGGTGAGCTCCCACCCGGGCTCCTCCCCCGCGTGTCACTGTAAATCCCCCGCCGAGCAGCGGGCCTGCCACCCCGGGCCCCCGCGCCCAGGATGCGAGTGTTTGGGTTTCTGCTGTACCGGGCGCTGCTGTCGGGCTGTGGGGAGGTGGGCTGCAGCCAGGCTGGCGTTTGAAGTACCAAGGCCAAGGGATGGCGTTGGCCCCGTTCATCATGCGTGGGGAGAGGTCTATCTGAGGGCAAGACACGCTCGAGTTTGGGGGTTTCGCCCGTGCGTGGACCCTGTCTGACCTCGCACATGTGACAGTAATTCTGTTTGAGGATTGATTTTTCATCCTGAAGTTCCTGAGTTCTGCTTGTGTCTTGAAATGGTGTTTTTGGCACGACAGGGATTTGTCTGTGAAATTCCTGCATTGGGTTTGGTTTCCCCCTCTTGACATAGATGTGGAGTGGACACAGCCAAGCCAAGGTCCACAGGAAGGAGGAATACAGTAAGGATTAGAGTGGACTTAATGATATCCTATTCATGAACTATGGTGCTTAATAATTGAGAAAATGTGGCATTGGTGTGGAAAAAGTGGCCATGGTGGCTGCTGGGTGTGGGGAATGGGAGGAAGAGATGAGATGTGGGGGCATTTTTGGGACTTGGAGTTGTCCTGGGTGGTGCTGCAGGGACAATTACCAGACATTGTATGTCCTTCCATGGCCCACTGCATGGAATGTGGGAGAGTGTGGGCTATGATGTGGACCATCGACCATGAGATGCAGGGGTGCTCAGAGATGTACTCACCAAATGCAATGGATGTGTCATGATGATGGGGGAGAGTGTTGCTGTGGGGGGAGTGGTGGGGTGGGGGCGGCGCGGGTGAATGGGTACCTCATATTTTTTGAATGTAATATTTTTTAAAAAAATGAATAAATAAACTAAACTAAACTAAAATAATCCATTTCACGAGGCGGGTAGGCTAGCACTCCCTGATGTTGGCAGAGGCCTCGGGGCGGGAACCAAGTCTCTATCTGGCCCCTGCCTTGGGGCTTCAAGAGCCGCCTGCTGCGACCATCTTCCCTCGAGCAAGGTCAAGACAAAGGTAAGGAGTAAAAATGGCTCGTGGGGCGTGGCTCAGGCCTATGGCTGCATGTCCAGCCTCCTGGAATTTTCATCTTCACACAAGCAAACGGGTGAGTCAATCAGGAGACTGTGGATGCAGAATAAACGCCCCGAAGAATATGAAACTGGAGACACGAGCGGCGAATGAGAGCCGGCCTTGGGGTGGACAGGGCGGGAGGGCCCGCAGTCACGCCCTCCCTTGCAGACCCCGCGCTGCCAGCTCCCGTCACGGGAGAGGACCCTCTACCCACCTGCGCCCCTTGTGCTCAGGGAAGTGCTTCCAACCCCAGAAGTGGGCGGCTGCCGCCTCCCCGAGGGCTGGCTGGTAAGTGTTCATCAGCGCCCCACTGGCCTCCCTACCCCCAAGTCCCCAGGGGATACTCAGAGCCGCCAGCATACGGGGGTCCCTGGTTTCACTTTGGAGCCATGGTCGTCTCCCCAAGTGTCAATGGGAGCTCACACCTGTACCGTATTTTCAGAGAGTGAACGGAGATTGCAGGCACCCCCCAGGCAGGGGCAGGGGTGGAGGAGCCAGGCCACAAAAGAGAGGGAGGGTGAGCCTCAGAGAAGGCTGCCCGGGCCCCGTCTCCACGGGCACCTGCCCTGGGATGCTTTGCACATGGAACATGATGGCAAGACATGTACAGTGGATTTTGGGGGAGCCCCAGGTTGGGAACTAGGGTGCAGGGAGAAGAGCCCAATGGCTCATGTGCAAGTCGTGGCCAGTTAACCCATTTGAAAATGGTGAGGAGTGGCGTAAACAGGGATAGTGGGGAAACTACGGAACTAGATGGGCATAACGTAGTTCTGAATTTGAGGCATCAGATTATGGGAGTGGTCAAGAAGGAGCTTGACTAAATGGCTTGTTTATTTTTAGGCTCAACAAAATTTGCAAAGTGGGGCATTGATTGATTTAGTGATTCCCTGATTCATTCATTGATTCATCGAAAAATGTACCGAGAACATATTGTGTACCCGGTAAAATATGCCCGGGCTACAATTTTGAACAAAATAGTCAAGATCCCTAACTTGCTTTGTTAGTTAATGACAAATATGTGATTGTAAGTCGTAGTTTGTGGATGCGTGCCTGCACAAGGGGCAGACCGACGGGGTGGAGCAAAGTGGAGGCAGCAGTGAGCACGGGTGCTGGAAACCGCAGACGGCTAAGGATGTGGTGGTGATGAGGGGCCAGGGTGGGTAGGAAGCGACCAGCTCCGCCTTTGTGAGAGCAGCGCTCCTGGGGGCAGAGGAGAGCGGGTTCCATTGGGAACGCATGGACAGCTTTCCTCCCCTCACCCCCTGCTTCTACGACTGTAGCCTCGATGACTTAGGAAGGAGACAAACCAGCACCTGCTTCCCTGTGCTTACTTTCTGATTTTCATAAATGCAAATTAAAATACTTATCTGCTCTATAAAGACTTGGCATGTTTAAATAACCATTATCCCTTCAATGTATTCCAGGGATGTCGGAATCATTATTCTCACGGATAGAATAGGCATTAAATCCACAGGGGAGTCATTAAAAGATGGCTATTTCTCTCCGTTTGACCGAAGCAGTGGTTGTAATGTATTTATTCAGGATTTAGAAAATGGAATTCAATTAGAACTGAGACGGTGTTAAATTAAATAATACCTCTTGTCTTTCCCTGACAGACAGGGCTGGGCTGACCAGGGCGGGAGCAGGTTCTCCCGCCTTCCCGGCGTGTGTTCTGTTGGCTGACGGGCACCGCCAACTAGGGGTAGATCCAAACTAACCCCTTAATCGCCCACTCGATTCTGTTAGTGGCATCTAAGGACGCACAGTTCTTATTAAAGGATAAAACAGAAGGACGTGGAAACACCAGTTCCATTTTCATTTCGTTTTGCTTTACGGTGATAACGTTTGAGATTTCCAATGGCAAGGACACTTCAGGCTATTTAGAAAGAACTTGTTCTGACACCCACCTCGTTGCAGTGAAATTCTCGGTGGTTGTCTACCAAGGGAGTAGACTCAAGCCAATCATTATGTACCTAAAGACTGAGTTTTCTAGCCAGTCGAAAACCAAAATGAGAAATAATGATGATGAACCGAACAAAACACATGTACACACAAAAAATGCATGGGTTATCGGTTTGGCTACTGACATTGACCGGAGACTTTAGCTAACCACGGAGCTTCTCCTCTCTGATGCTTGGGCGCGGTGACGGGACTGTTCAGACTATATTGGAACAAACGATCGTCCCCAGATGTGGTTAGAACGTCAGACTACTGTTATAAAAATTACATGCTCAGGTGCATACTCCAAAGCACCCCTTTGATAGCAGACTGTGGCCTGCCACGTTTAATTCGTTGGCGATGATAGCTGGAGGGCTACAGTAAACGTCTGCCGGCATAAGCAATCATCCCTCCCCGTACGCCACACCATTTATTTGTAGAGTGCGAGAGAACCAGAGGGAGGGACAGCAGTGCTATTTTCAGGGGGAAAAAAATGATGGATTCTTTTGATTTGAGAGAAAGGGAGGGCGGATGTAGGGTTTAGAGCAACGAAGTGTCTGGGTTTGTGACACAAGTGTTGGCATTCCAGCATGAATTAAGATGAACGAGGGGACACGTGTGCAGATCTTGACAAACGGCAACCTCAACGGAATCTCTCGTACGCGCAGAAGGCGGAAGGTGGCTGTGGCAGCTTTCAAACTTCTTCTGCACTCACAGACGCGCGAACCATATGACAAACATCCCATAAGGCGCGGGCGTCCCTTTTGGAGCCTCTGGAAGCAGATGGTGTGTCTTTGCGAAAATCAGGGACAGGCCTGAGGCCTTGTGTGAGTGGGCTGTGGAGTGGCCGGCCTGAAGGAACACTGCCCAGAGGCCTGGTGCCACCTCTTTACTGCTTAGGAGAAAATTCTGGAGTTCGAGTGAAAGGTAATTTCCCCCAAATATGTTGAGGAAGCAAGAACCCACGACATGAGTGTTTGTGGCTGTACCGTATAATGTACAGGGTCTCTCTGTTCCACTTCTGGAACAGCCTGAAGCCGTGACTGCTCGAGAACTGCTTTGCCAGCTGGAGAAGGGCGCAACACGCCGTTACGCTCCACAGCAAGCAGAAGAGCCGCAGGTGTTGGTCGACACCATGGAGAACCAAGGGGCGGGCTGCGCCTCCGCGAGGGTGCCGACTCAGGTGGGTGCTGCTCTTGGGGACAGGTGAGGTCCGTGGACTCGCTCTTGGTTCCTCTGATGACCTGCACAGACACGCAGGTGCGCAGAGGATTGCAGGAACCCCTTCCTGTGAGGCGGTGGCTCGGGGCCCTGCACCTCAGAAAAGCGTGCTCATAGTCGTAGTCCATCCGCGGGTGAGCGCTCGCAGGTAGGAGCTTTGGAGGAGGTGACTTCAGGTAAGGCCTGGCCCAGCTGGCTCAGGACGGTCTTAAAGCGACCACCGGCGGCCACGGAGAGAGAAGCCACAGGAGCGGCGGGAAGCCACAAGACAAAGAACTCAGAAGAGAAGCCAGGAGAGGCCGCCATGGGCATCCCCCCTGACGGAAATGCCGAGAACCGACGGTGGCCGGCAGCAGCCCCAGAGGGCCAGAGGATTCAGGGGAAAGCAGCGCCTCTGTGGTGCCTTGGGTTTGGATTTCTTGCAGCCTCAAAACCATGAGCCGATCAGTTCCCCGGGTTGAGGCCACCCCCTTGGGTGGCGTTTGTCTTAGCAGCCAGGAAACCAGAGCAGGGGCACATCGCGGCCCCTCTTCCGGATGCCAGATGCCTCGAATCCGAAACAGAGCCACCCTGCACCCTCCTGGCTGGAGCTGCCCGGGCCGCCCCTGGCAGAGCAGACCGCGCCAAACGCGGCAAGCCCCTAGTGTGCGTGCAAGCCGCCCTCCCCACTTCCGTGCTGATTAGTTGGCACCCTTGGTACTCGTCCTAATGGCCCATGGCTTGTTCCAAAGCAAGCCCCAAGAGCTCTAATGGCGGTTCCACTACAATGGCAGGGCCTGCCTGAGATGGTTTGCAGGCTGACGGTAATGGTCATGAAAGTGGCCACTATGGGTCTTGAGGTAAATACCAAGACACAAAGGCCTCAGGAGGACCCGGAGCGGCTGTGCGTCCCGGAGCCGCTATCTCCAAGCCGCTCTACTAGTGAAGGTGGAGCCCCATCAGCACGTCCCCGAGGGCAGGGGGTCTACCAATAGCCAAGAAGAAAGTAAACATTCACAACATCGCAGCTATCAGGAAATGCTTCACTTGCCAGAGCACACTGCAGGTCCACGGAGAATTTCCAGTCAGCCATCTTGTCTCCCGAGCCTCCGGCAGGTGTGGGCACCTCTTCCAGGTGCAGGCACCTCCAGGGGGACGTGTTGAACCAGCTAATGGAGGAGGCCAGCAAAAGACACTTTTGTACCTTCCCCATTCCCTAAATCATCATTTGAGAAATCGTGTTCCAAAGTATTGGTGCAAGCGCCGATAGTCATTCAATTTAAGTGGCCACGTCCAATTTAAGTGGCCATGCCCAATATAAGTGGCCACATCCAATTTAAGAGGCCACAACCAATTTAAGGGGCCACATCAAACTTATGTGGCATGTCCAATTCAAGTGGCCATGCCCAATGCCAGTGGCCTTATTCAATTTAAGTGGCCACGTCCAATTTAAGGGGCCATGTCCAGTTCGTGGAAAGATGGGTCCTGGGAAACATGTAGGTCCTATGTAATAGTAATGACAAAAACAACAACATATTCCCTTGCCATGGGCTACAAATAAATGCGATTTCAGGACATTCTACCTAAGTGGCAGTTATAATTCTAATGTTTTTGGTGCGTTTTAGTGATGAAATAAAGGGGTGGGTTCAACTCTTCACCCCTTAACGTTCCATGACGTGGTGGCATCTCGGGGCGGTGGGTGGTCTGCTCCCATGGTTCTCTGTGCTCAGCCCGCTGTGAGCACCGCCACCGCACTCCTACACGCGCAGGAGACTGTTGCCCACGGAGACCCAGAGAGCATTGCCAAGTGGACGGTCTGGGGCCGGTTTCTCCCACGCGTGGCAGAGACGAAGCTTCCTTGCGGAATTCTCCTGGCAACGGAGACGGGCCTCCAGGCCGCCTTGGGATGCTGCTCCCTGATCTTCAAACACGAGCAGCTGGAGGCAGCCTTCAAAGTCATCTTCTTTCCTCCCAAAGCCATCTTCAGAGGGCTGCTGCCTGGGCTCCGGCTCCAGATGCAGGGGGACGGACAGCTTCTTCCCGTGACCTTGGCAAGGCCAAGGTGACTTGCTCCTCCCCGTGGCCTCAGCAGCTCAGGCTGAGGAAGCGGCGCCGGCATCGTGCTGAACTTTCCATGGAAGATACATGGCAAAAATATCATCATCATCACAGCTTCCCAACCACACAGTTTCAATCTTCTACTGGCAATTTAAATTTTAGAATGTTTCTATTATAAATACCAACCATGGTTTCAGCAAGGTTCATCCTAAAGTTGCCCTGTAACAATTACATCCCTTGAACAATCAGTCCAACTTAGATAATTATAGGAGAGCTGAAAATAGAATGATAAAGACTTTCTAACACTTATTTTTTTCATTCGAGTTAGATGACAATTTTTGTTTACTTGGTTCAGGTGAAATTCCAGTTGCATTGTGAGTCTTTTAAAAGAATGAAAAATTGATTTTCTCCTTGTACCGCAGAGTGCACATGAACTCTTACAATCTTTATATAATCTCTGCAGTGATTTACAAAGAGGGGCACCACTGCAAATGGAACCAGCAGGCCCTTGGAAGCCTGTGCTTCTCCACACCTCAGCCCAATTGTCTTGAATCATCATCTTATTGGCCTGTTACAAGAAGAGCTCCCCACATGCACGTTTTCCCTTCTACGAGGGGGTCTCAAAATCAAACGACTTCAGGGGCCAGGAGCGGGTGCCGGGCAGGGAGGCGCCTGCCTCGTCCCCTCTCCTGTAGCCACAGCAAATTCCTGACAGCATGGTCAGATCTTAATTTTCCAAGAAAAGCCAGGACTCCAGATTTTGATGTACAACTTTCCAGTTTGAAATAGTGGCAGGCAATTTAACAAGAAAAGTGAGCTGCTCCAGACCAGACCAGCAGGCCATACGTTGCCACCCAACTCGACTCGTGACCTCGGCTTCGCTGCCGTCATCAGGCTTGTCCCAAACCTCATCCTTGACAGGCAGGCTGCTCTGCTCTGGACTTGCAGCGTTTATACTCCCATATTTTACCCAATTTAGGGCTCTGCCTCATCATCAGGTGTTGCCCCAAATTATTATTATCAGCAGCTGGTTGGATAGTTCATCTTGGTCCTGCTGAAACTATTATTCTACCTACTTTTTTTTTCTGATTTGTTATATTTTATACATACCCAAAGACATATGGAAAGCTTTAAATGCATTGAGCACCAAGCAATTTATTTACTAGAGTGATTGCTTGGTGCACTTTGAAACAATTGCATTTAAAATGTATTGTTCTTGTATTTACTTGTCTGGTCTGCACTTTTCACTTGATGCTAATATTACTTGACTTACTGTTCAATCAATAATTCCAGTTCAGGGAATAATTGCTTTCCCTGAACTCTCCCACAAATGTCCTTAATTTCCTTGCTTTAATTCCCAGAGTCATTCGTATGAACTCCCCAGTCCAGGGAGGGGGCAGCCCAGCAGCTCGGCTGGCAGCGGAGAACATCCCACACCAAATGCTGAAGAGAATTCCAGCTTGCGTTTTGCAGCAGGTCTGTAACTTCTACTCCTTTTGCCTTTTGCTTTTAATCCTCCAATAAAATCTATTTGATTTATGTACTCCAAAGGAACTCATTTTAAATTCATATGCATTGTCATTTTTTTCAAATTTCATCAGGCCTCATATGTATCTAAATATATCTGTATTGTGGGGGATATGGATAAAGTTAGAAAAATACCCCCTATCCATTTTCCATGAAGATGCACACTGGAATGAGAAACGCAGAATGCCGGTGGCACTTGCTTCTCCTAGCAATTTGCTTTTACAAATAAAAGATGTGTTCTAAAATTGGGTATCAATGGTGGTACATTGGAAATTGACATGAGCAATGCTTGCACATACTGTTGTTTAGGTTTCCCAATATCAGTGAAAAGTTGGCTCAGTGAAAATCGATGATTTTATTAATATATACAGAACCCAGACCTCATCTTGCTTAGGGCCTTTTTAATGAGGTCGATCCTGAAAACATGGAGCTTTGAGAAAAGTTGAATAAATGACATGTCATTTTCGTTAAATCATGGTTGGTTACATAGTTTTCCTTTTTTTCCCCTAAATACAGCAATCCAAATAACCAGAACCCTCGGATGCCATGTGATCTCATTAAGATGGGCTCTCAGCCCTTGAATTAAGTCACAAAAATTAGGCTGAAACCATGTTATCTCCTGATATCACACAAATGCCCAGATCCCGATGTGCTACAAAGATGCGCTTCTTCCTGATGTACAAGATGATGATGCTTATTAGTGTCACAATTTCAGAGCTACTGAGAGATTTAATTGGATGGAACGAGTGATTTTTAAATACTTCAGGTTGTGGATGACACACACTTCACAGATAAATTAAGCTTCTCCTGCACATATCCTGGCCTTACTGGGTTGGCAGACAAAATGCCATCTTGTCTTTGTTTGATAGAGTAGACCTTGCATTCTCCTTGTTATGATAAAGACAAGGTTAGAGCACATTTTGTTGTTGTAAAAGGTGAGTGAGAGAACATTTAGACTTTATATATGACTTCTGGCAAAACCATTTCGTTTCCAAGTCTTAATTGGAATATTTTATTCAGCTAAGAGAGGAGGGGGAAACTAGCCTATGGGAAATCCAACTTAAATCCTCCTCTTTTTATATTTCTAATCGAGTATTTCAAAGGAAAGATCTGTTATAGCCTGTTCACAAATTCAGCCCGGTGAAGAAGTAACTTGCCCTGATGAAGCGTCTCCCTTGACACTGTAGCCCCGTGTAAGTAGAGGCCATCCATCTTGAGCACAGGTACTGCCGTGTGAGCATCAGCTGGACTAGAAACTAATGACCTTCCTATGCATTGGGTATTAAGATTTCACAAGGGGTACAGCACATTGTCACAATATCCTGTCACCTCCTCCCAAAGTATTGAGGAAATCATGACAACATGTGGCTCATCAAATCATTATCTGTTGAGACTGATTAATGTAGACAACTTACGGGACTATTTCAGGTAAGTGGGATACGGGATGGCTGGCATTAGGATGAGATTCAGGCGGATGGTTGCTTTAGTGTGCCGGGCCATTGCTTGGGAAGACTTGGCGTTAGAGTGAGGACAACACCTCCTGTCTCCCAAGGTGGATGTTACGTGGTCAGGCTTTCCCTTTAGTATGTGGATCTTCTATGTTGACGCCAGCGGGGGTGCATCGATGCTCATTGTGGTGCCTTTGGTGTGGGGAAACCATTGAAAGGCATCACGCTGAACTAGAGCAGAGGAATCCTTAAATAGATGCTGGTGCATTATGAGACGGAATCTGATGCAGCCCCGCGGAAACCTGTGGTAGGCCTGTGCACCGACATGGAAGGGGTCACAATATATTCAGAGTAGAAAGCAAACAGCTTGAGAATGTGTATTGTATAATCCTAATTTTATTAAAAAGAGAACTTCAGAACCGTATTTCCTGTGTGCATGTGTGTGTGTGAATCACAGGACATGTGTGGAAAGCCACACATCACTATTTTTCTGCTGGCATCTCTGTAGATGGCATTGTGTGTGCGTGGATTTTCACTTGATGCACATCTCTATCTGCATTCATTACAGCAGGCATGGGTTATTTTGTAATAAAAACAAACACCAAAAATGCTACTATACCAACAAAGACAAAATATGCAGTGCTTCAGGGTGCAGGTGACCCCAACGACCCAGAGAAGGCAAGTCAGTAATTGTGCAGGAAATATTAGATGCAGTGCTGTTGTGGAGGGCACGTGACCTGCTGCCCCTGAGAAGACTGCTGCTGGCTCCTTCCCAGAAGGGAACTGCACTGCTTTGCCCGCTCCCTTGGGGATGGATGCTCCTCTCTCACTGCCATGGACTGTAGGCACAGTGACGAACTCACACGATGGATGGGCTGCCATTTCTCAAGGGTTCCAAAAGGATGACAAGAATGTAAATTCCATCATCGCCACCATCACCATCATGCATCTGACAACTGTGATACGTTCTATGGATTCTCCAAGCATGATCTCATCATCTCCATCACCATCACCATCAATTGTATGACATCTGAGACGTGTTCTACAGACCCTCCAAGCGTGATCTCATCTTCACCATCACCATCACCATCATTCAGTTGACAACTGGGATAGGCTCTATGTATTCTCCAACATTCTTTCACTCAGTCCTCAGGCAACAGTTTGATGGAGAGAATATTACTGTGAATTTACAAGTGAAAATGCAAGTGCAGAAGTAGAGACTTGGTGGTTCATGAGAACTAGTCTAACTGTAAGTGGTCTCAGGGAGTCAGCACACACATTTACATCTCCTGCTGTGTTCCTAGGAAGCATGTTCAGCAGAAGGAAATGCAAGCTGGACGAGGGCTCTGAGCCTGATCTGGACTCTGCCAAAATGCTGCGGCTTTGGTCTTGTCTCATAAATGTCAAACCTTGGTGTTTTGGGTTGAGTTGTGCTGCCCACTGGCTGTGTTGAACTCCTAATCCCCAGTCCTTTCCTTTCTGGGAAATAAAGTCTTTGATGAGGGTAAAGTGGAGGAGGGTCTGCACTACTCATATGTGACTGGTATCATAAGGAGAGGAACATTTGGTCATGCAGAGGAAAGGGTCATGTGACCACAGAGGCAGAGATTGAAAGATGCAGCTATGAGCCAAGGAACACAAGGATGGCCAAGGATGGTTGGGGATGGCTAAGGAACGCCAAACCTGGGCAAAGATGGGAGGGGATGGGGCAAGGATGGGCAAGAATGATCGAGGAATGCCAAGGATGGTCAAGGATGGCCAAGGATGGCCTAGGATGGTCAAAGAACACCAAGAATGGGAAAAGATGGGCAAGGATAGCCAAGGATGGCTGATGAAGGCCAAGGGTGACAACGATGGCTAAGGATGGCTGATGAACACCAAGGTTGGACAAGGATGGGCAAGGATGACCAAGGACAGCTGGACAACACCAGGAACTGAAAGAGACCAAGAAGGACCCACCCTTCAGGTTGCCAAGGGAGAACGGCCTTGCCGACACCTTGTTTTCTGACTTCTGACCCCCAGGGTTGTGAGACAATGAAGTTCTGTGGTTTTTAGCACGGAGTTTGTGGTGCTTTGTTCTGGCTGCCACAGGAAAACAAGACACTTGTTTACCAGATCCATTCAGTGGGAGCAGGGATTCTAGTCCCATTGGCCTCCCTGGCTGGCTGTGAGGAGAGGAGCCTCTAAGCATGAAAATATTGCAGAACTCTGTCAAAGGCCATTTTCTCCAATGCCGGTGATTAGTCTTTGGGTCTGTGTGAAGCACAAAACAAAGGACAGATTCCAGCTTTTTGACGTCCAAGTGACTCGGAGCAGGGATCTATGGCTTCAAAGCAAAATTCTCCCTGCAGAGAATTTCCTGGGTGTGGGCAGGAGCCAAGGGTGGGCCCAGCTTGAAGGTGAGTTGTCCCAGAGGACTGGCTTTCCCCCAGGGAGAGGGAGCAGGCAGGGTGCAGCTGGGGGGTTCTCCTTTCCCAGCCGCCAAGAGCAAATGGCTGGAACGTCATGCATTGCTGCCAAGAGGAAGGGAAGCTGGAGCCAGTGGGTGCCAGCAAAGGCCCAGGCAGGCCCCAGGTCATCCCACCTGTGTCAGAATGGACGTGAGGCTGCTTCCCTGACACCCTGGCTCCAGGCCATGAAATAAAGCAAACCATTTCGCCAGTCCTTGCCTGGGGTGCGAGGCATTTGGTGGCCAGCACAGGGCTGAGAGGGCACTTTCAGCTCTCCCAGGGCGCCCCAGCTCACAATCCCCAGGGGAGTCTGCGATCCCTTCATTTTATTCCTGTTAGGGGAGGGCAAGCGGAAGCGGGGCATTACGGGATTATCTGAAGGTAAAGGCTTCCACCTCCCTGCTTCCCTGTGCACGACGTTTTCCCGGTTGGAGAATCCAAGTCAGGGAGAATTTGGCATCTTATGACCTACTCAGCGGGGGAGCTTCTTACGCAGAGGTAAAGCATCACCACAAGGTAAATTGAGGACCCAGAAAATATCTCAATCCCCAACTTACTTAATAATTTGCAAAAAGTAGATTTTAATTTCACACGTAACTGTATGTTAATTTTTATATAAGTAAAAATAATTCAAAACCTAAAGATAATGCAAAGAGTCCCCTTGACCTTCACCCACGCCCTCTTCAGGGGCAACTGATGCCCTGGTTCTGTGCACGCCTTCCAGACTTCTCATCCACTCTTACATGAAGATAAGCATAGAGAGAAATTGATGGTTTTGCTTTTCCATAAACATGATCCTACCATGCTGGATTCTTTTGCGAGATCTTTTTGCAATATATTTTGGAAATCTTTCCAAATGAGTACATGTGAAAGTACTTGTTCATTAAAATTCACATGAGCTCTCATAGCATTGACCAGGAGTTTTGGCAGAGGCCAGCCCGCAGCTCTTTCCGGCCTGGAGGCCTGTTTTTGCACAGTGCACAAGCTGAGAGTGGTTTTTACATTTTTAAAGTGTTGGGGAAAAAAAAGACAAAGAAGAATCTGCAACTGAAACAGAATGGCTTGCAAAGCCTAAAATATTTAATATCTGGCCCTTCCCAGAACAAGTTTACCAACTCCTGCTACAGACCTACGGGTTTACCAAACAGACCCACCGCTGATGAGCATTCGGGCTGTTCTGTATTTTTAATCTGAATTTCAAGGCTATGCTAATGCCCTAAATGTTGCACGTGTGCTTCCGAATGCCGCCCTGGGCTCCTGCACAGCTCCCGGAGACAGGGGTGGGGTGGGGGGTGGGGCGGGGCACGTTTGGGTTTTAACCGCTGGCTCTCTCCGGACACCTCGCAGTCAGCACAGCCTGTGTTATAAATGTCGGGGACTGGGTTGGCCCTAGTGCTTGAAAGTCCTGGAGGAAGCAAGGGGCAGGCCCAGCCCAGGGGTGGGGGGGTGGGGGATGACACAGCTGGAAGCCTCTCGTGTTTTCCAGATGTGGCCCTGCTGCACGGCTCTGACCTGTCCTGAGAGAACCACCTCTAGGCATTTCCCTGGACAACTTCCATGAAATCAGCAAACCAGCTTTGCAGTAGACCCTCAACCTGCCTTTTCCCCAGGCGGCGAGTGCGGTGGTAAACTTTCCGCCAACGAGAGGGCTGCAGCCCAGCGTCCTGCTCTAGGCCCCACGCGGCAGCCGCAGCGGTGTGCCCAGTGCCAGCCCAGCGGGGTCCCCCTCCCCGGGCTGTTCTGTTCTGGCCAATGGCGCTGCCCATGAGGTGTGACGCAACATGGCGAGTGTGGACACTGGGCTGGCCCCAGGGAAATGGAGCCTCTCCGCTGGACAGATGCCAGTTTTATGGCCGTCTGAACCTCCTTGGGGTGCAAGTGGGTAGGAAACTGGGGAGGGCCAGGTCAGCAGGCAGTCGGGTAGTGGAAGTCCCTGGACCCTTGGAAAGGGTCACACACAGTGCAGCCTGGCAAGTGTTGGCAGTGGCCTCAAGAGCGCTGGAATAAGACAGTGGCCGCAGGCAAAGCAGGGCTTACAGCGGTCAGAAGGGACAGGCAGGGTCCCCAGGGGGGACAGGGCCCTTCTGCAGAGCCCCCTGGCGGGCTGATAGGGCCCCTCGGTGCAGACAGTGTCATTGAGTTCCCAGAGAGCCTGGGGGCTTAGAGCCCCCTCTCCAGGCACTAACTGGACTCTACTTAGCCGCTTCTGAGGCTGAGATGTTTCTGCTCTGGGGACATCAGTGTCTATCGTTATTAGCAGAAGTGATAATAGTAATAACGATAAGAAAAATAAAAATAACCATCCCTGATCTTTTGTCTTCCAGCCAAGCTGCTGGGAAGTGGAGGGCGGGGAGCTCAGCCTGAAGCGCCTATGGTGGTGAGGGGGTGTCAGGTATACTTTGGGCCCCTCCTCATCTGTTTCTCTGCACTTTGCAAAGTCAACACATTTTAAACAATGCACTCTTGGCAGCTCCTGGGCCCTGCCTGGGGGTGGGCTCAGCCCCCGGCAGCCTTCCTCCCCTCCCAAGACCTCCTGTGAACATCGGGGCTGCAGGGCGGCTGCACCCCGGCCCGAAGCAGCGTGGGCACATCTGCTTGGGGCCTCCGGCCTCTGGCAGGACGCGCACGCTCTCCTTGCTGGGAGGACCCAGCGGGCCCCTGCCTGCACCAGCTCCACGGCCCCAGCCCTGCCCATCGCCGAGATGTGCAGGACAGACGGGCGCCTGGCACCTGGGACTGTCTCTCCCCAGACAAGCCCAGGCTTCCAGCAAAACTTGGACAGTCTGCAGGTGAGCGCAGCCGCCCGGGGTTCCTACACAGGTCATACCACCGGCTAAGCCTGAGGAGGCGTCTGTGCGCATGCGTGTGCGTGTGTGCACTGAGCATGAGTGTGAACATGTGTGCATGTGTGTGCACTGAGTGTGAATGTGTGAGCATGTATGTGTACACTAAGTGTGAATATGTAAGTGCTTTGTGCACTGTGTGAACGTATGCGAGTGTGTGCACGTGTGTGCACTGAGTGTGAACATGTGAGTGTGTGTGCACTGAGTGAGTGTGAACGTGTGTGAGCATGTGTGTGTACTGAGTGTGAATATGTGAGTATGTGTGCACTGTGAGCGTGAGTGTGTGTGCATGTGTTCACACTAAGTGTGTGAGCATGTGTGCATGTGTGCACTGAGTTGCAAATGTGTGTGCACTGAGTGTGAGTGTGTGAGCATGTGTGAATGTGTGTGCACTGAGTGTGAGTGTGAATGTTTGAACATACGTGAGTGTGTACACTGAGTGTGAATATGTGTGCGCATGTGTGTGCCGAGTGTGAAAGCATGTGAGCGTGTGTGCATGTGTGCACTAAGTGTGAATGTGTGAGCATGTGTGCACTGTGAGTGTGAACATGTGCGAGCGTGTGTGCACTGAGTGTGAGTGTGCATGTGTGAACATGTGTGTACTGAGTGTGAATGTGTGTGTGCGTGTGTGTGCACTGAGTGTGAATGTGTGAGCATGTGTGTGCATGTGTGTGCACTGAGTGTGAGCGCCTGTGCACATCACGTGTAGGCAGGTGAGCCCACCTGACCCGCAGCCTGACAAGAGCACCCTGGGGACCCCGCGCTCCAGAAGGAGCAGGTGAGGAGGGCCCGGTGCGTGCACAAGGAAGGGTCCACCAGGAGGCGCGGCGGCTGTGTGGCCTGCGCACCCTTTGCATGCCCGAGACCGGGGGCTCTTGACCAGGGGTCCACAGACCCATTTCAGGGGGCCCGTGAACTCGAATTGAAAATTCAGAAGCGATTCTTCTTGTGGGCCATGTGGGTGCGGGTGGGAGGTGTTCACTAAACGAGGCACAGCGTAGTGTGACCTTAGCAAGGGGCCGTGGTTGTCACCCGACTGGCAAAGGGGTCCGGGGGACGAGAGGTGAGGAGCCCCTGTCCTGCACGGAGCCACCCTGTCCTCGCACTGGCCCGTTGGTGAGGAGCGGACCCGAGACCCTGAGAGCGGTGCCTTCCGCCCCCGACGGCGCCCGGTCCTGGCGCAGCTGCGGCGCCCGGGGGCTTCCCTGCCCACCTGCTTGACGATGGTGGGAGGAGACCTGTCGCCAACACTGAGAGCACGTGGGGACACGAGGATGGGCGCCCCGGGCTGCTCGGCATTGCCTGGCAGTGCGGTGACTCCCTGACGTCCTGGGCCTCGGAGCGGTGGCGACACCCGCTCTGGCCGCGGAGCAGCGCCCAGCCTGGCAGCCCCTTCTTCGTTTTAACCACACGGTGGGGACAGTGTCAATGGAGGACGTGGCTTCGTCCCCCCTCGGTGGCCACGGCGCCCTGGGGTGGGCCTGAGAGAGCGCCCCGCAGACACCTGCAGCCCAGAGCTCGGGGTGACGGGCGGGAGCGAGGGGTGGGCTGGGCACTTTCACGTCCGCGGGGCAGGTCGAGGGCGCCAGGGGAGACGCGCAGCCTCCTTGCCGGCTCGCGTCAGGGTCAGACCCTGCAGGACCCCGGGATCCCCCGCAAACGTGTGTCCTGCTCCAGAATGCGACCCCTGACGATCCCTGACGGTTCTGCAAAAAACCGAGTTGACATTCAGTGGAAACCCGCCGTTACCGTGGCCGTCTTCTGTCCACGGACACCTTTGTGGGGGGGTGTGGGGCAGCCTCTACCGCTCCGGCCGGGTCTGAGGCCCACGGGGGTTAGGGCTCCCAGCAGGGGGTCGTGGGCAGCCTGCGGCCTCCACCCTGGAAAACAGGATGGAGCTGGGGAGGGACGCACCCCCAAAGCAGCTCCTCGGGGAGAAACGCTGTCCATCTGTGACTGCCCTGGACTCCCACAGAGAGGACTGGAGGGGCCGCAGGGGAGCGTGGAGAGGGACGATTCGCCCATCCTGACTGGAAGTCCTGGATTAACGCTCGCTGATTTTATAAAAGTGCTCTTCCTTCCAAGGTGACCTCCTCGCAGGGAAACGCCCTTGGGACCCACTTACCACAGACAGGAGGGGAGGGTGCCAGCGACCTTCACCAATCAGCAAGAGCAACTTAAGAAAATTTCACTTTTTATTTTATATACTTTCATGCTAGTTTTTTTTCCATTACAAAGAGCCATATTATTTCACAATAAAAATTAAACACAGGTTAATATAGCTTATAATGAGCATATAATAAGAATTTATAGGGAAATGATTCTCCCCAAAATGCATCGAAACAGCATGTGCTCTTAAGCACGGAATGTGTTTCCCTAGTAATTATATTTGTACTAGGGTTTGTCTAGTAAATCGAGTTTTCCTTGTAAAGATTATGAAGATGTTTTTCAAACCAAATCCAGCCTGCACAGGCACAGATCCTAAAGAAGCAGAGTCCAAATTAATGACAATTTCCTACAATTAAAGATTTTATCAGTCAACCAGCCAGTCACATCTGCTGTGCTCTATGCACTGAGTACTTGGAGAAAGAACAAATGGGGGCGGGGGGCAAGCTTTTTGCTGAATGCACAGTGTGGTGGAGGCAAAATGCTGCAAGAGCAGGAACATTTCTTTTCCCTCAGGCTCATAATATCCTGCCCTACGTCTATGCAGAAAAAAAAACACACATTTTTGTCTTTTGATTCATAATTCATGTACTTTGCGCATCAGACTTGCTTATGATCACAATTGTTAACGTTTCTCTTTGTGCGGCAGGATTTGAGGGAAGTCAATATTTTTATGTTGACAGCAAATGCTTGCTCAACATAATTTGTATATTACTTTCTTTAGAAACTGAAAAGAAAAGGAAGCAACCCCCTGAAATAAAATGTTAGAGTATGAAGATAACTGCCAAACTCAACACACAGGACCTCTTTATCTTAGGAATTTTAAGAAATATTAGAAATATTCTTTATGGCAAGGTATCACCGGAACAGTCTTCAAGATAAATTAGAAACAATGGTATCTTGCTTTTGATTTATTCTGCAGAAAATGTGTATGAATATTGCTTAATGAGTGAAAAATGCCAAGGCTAGTTTATTGTTTTCAGTCTAGGCTAAAACCCTATCCAGCACTCATGAAGAATACCAGAAATTTTATTTTATTTTTCTCTCTGGCAGAGAGGTGGAGCAAAGGATGGTACTTTTATATTTGATTGCAAACAGGAGTGCTAAGATTTCTTGGCTGAATGGTTTTGCTAGGCAGAAGATTGCTAGGGTGGTGGAGATTACAATGGCACGGTGGACATTCCAGCAGAGCTCCACAGTAATCATCTGCTGTTTGCGCTCTGCCCTGAATTTAGTTATAATATTAGTGGGTTGTTCTGGCACTCCTGCAAAGCCTAGCTGCGTCTCAGCTGAGCTGAGGCTCAGAATCCCAGCCTCTACTCACTCAGAGTTGCCATGAACTTGGCCAGAGTAAGCCAGCTAGAACACACAGGAGGGAAGTTTTACGGTAAGCACAGCGTGGTGTGCCTCGTTTCACCCCAGGCCATGAGCCCCTGGCTGCCCCGTGCAGGCCACCTCCTGCAGGAAAGGGCCACGCAGGCGCCGGTCACTGCGGGCTCTGGTGACGGAGCCATGCAAGCGAGACTGCAGCCGAAGCCCGCTGCTGCGCTTTCCCGGGAAATGGCCGGACAAGCAAGACAAGAACTGCTTTCAAAACTTCCAAAAAAAGGGACCAAAAAAGCACCATAAAGGGGAATCGTTTGTTTCTTTCATTAAACAAATGTTAGTTGAGTGTCCAGAAAGTGCCGGGCTTGTTGAAATGTTTTTAAAGAGAACTCCTGAACCCTTCGTCCTGCCTCTTCGATCCCAATGGGAAGGTGGCAGCTTGGGAGACGTTGCTTGAAGGAAAACGTCCGCAGCCGCCTTGAGGTGGTCGTGGTGATTTTCTGAATCCCAGAAGCCTCCACCGCAGAGGCCTCCGGGCTGCCAGCGTCTCCCCATCCACAAGAGCGTCTTTGCGGGGGAGTTATTACGTGGTGGTCCCTGCGCAAAGTGCGCGGGACACGAGAAGTTCTGAGCGCTGGGGGTCCCGCGGGGAGCTGAGCTCCTGGCTGGGGGCAGGAGCAGCCCCGGGCTAATCTGCGGGCGCTGTCCTCATGACACCCACCCGTGACGTGGGGACCGGGACAGGCCTCTGTTGGGGTGGGGCTGCCTGGTGCGTGGTGGAAGCTTAGCAGTGACCCTGGCCTTGCCCCCCAGCTGCCGGGAGCACCCCCGGGACGGCAACCTCCCACGTCCCCTGCACAGCCAGGCATCCCTGCAGGGCGCCACGTCCCCTGCCTGCGGGCCAGACCCAGGTGGGAAGGCCCCCCGCGTCTCAAGCTTCTTTCCTCTCTTTTTTCAGTTTCTAGGACCAGCCAGGCTCTCTGGCCCAGCGCCTGCGTATGCGGGCTCCTTCCCATGCCAGCCCCTGGCCAGCAGCTTCAGCCTCCAGAGAGGCCCCCAGCAGGCCCAGGATCCAGGCTGTGACCCCAGTGCCAAGCACGTGCTGGGCAGACAGACCTCCAGGGCAGACAAGTGTCCGGGGCAGACAGGTGTCTGGGGCAGACAGGTGTTCAAAGCAGACAGGTGTACAGAGCAGACAGGTGTCCAGGGCAGACAGGTGTCCAGGGCAGGTTTGTCGGTGAAAGGGGAGTGGGGTTTTAGGGAGGTGATAGCCTTGCGTTGGAGAATGGAATCTTGGGAAAGGCCAAAGGAAGGGAGGAGAGGAGGTATTCGTGGCCCCTTGACCACGAAACGATGCGGGTTGCTACTTCCAGTCATTCGACGAGGCCCAGGGTGGGGACACGGGAGTTTCCTTCCAGCCCTGGGTGCTGTAGCAGAGCCACTGGGCAGGACACCGCTTTTTCCAGAACCACTGCTTCATCACTCTCCTAAACCTCACGCCCCTCCTGGGATGATGGGAGCATCTCAAACTGCAGCTGGCGGTGCCGGCACCACTCCAGGGGCTCCCCATGGCTCCTGGGCCCCACCGATGTGCAGCGGGGGACCTGCCTCTGTGCCGGCCCTTGGCCAGGAGAAGGCGAGGCCCTGCCACCCCCTCAAACCAAATGTCCCAATCCAGTCTTTCGAGGCTGACGCAGAACTCCGCAATTCAGCAGATGAACGAGCAACGCCCACGAGGAAGCACAAGTCAACATAAAACACGTGGGGATTAGACTCTCACTCTGCTTCCTTTCCTTTTTGAAGCTGCGGTCCCAGGTGAGGTTTAGAGGCAAGAGTTAAGAGAGAGAGAGACCGTCCCTTGTACAAGTCCCTTTTCTGTTGCAAGTCCGTGTTCATTGGGTTCTAACTTCTGTCAATTATTCTTGAACACCCACTTCTCCAGAACACATTCTTTTTTATTTTTATTTTTTAAGGTACCAGGGGCCAGGGATTGAACCTGGAGCCTCGTATGTGGGAAACCGGAGCGCAACCACTGAGCCACATCAGTTTCCTTGAGTTGTTTCTTCACTTGTTTTGCTTGTTGGTTTTTGGTTTTTTCAGGAGGCACCGGGAACCGAACCCAGGACTTCCAAAGAAGGGGACGGGCACTTAACTGCTTGAGCCACATCCGCTGCCTAGAACCTCATTGTGAAGGTACATTTTGTTTCCATGTGAAGAGGAAATTGGACTCATAGTGCTTTTAAGCTCAAAACACCCGTGGAGCCCGGCTTGGCTGCTCACAGGGGCTGTCCTACTCGAGACACTAAGTGTTCCTGTAGAGCACAGCACTGAGAGCCCTCGCAGTTCCTTACTAATTACTAAAATCAGCTCAACCTGTGTGCACCTGACACCCCGGTGGCTGTACTGGTGGCCCCCCGCTGGGCTGGGTCTCCAGGCTCTTTCCTCTCAGGAAGCCTCGATAAAATACAGAGGAGCAGAGAGGGCGAGTCCCAGGGGTACAGGGAAGGGCGGCCAGCCAAACGGTGTGGAAGCAGCACTTATTTATTGTGAAAGATAAATAAGGACACAGACCTCCTAAAGCAATAAAAAAACCACTTTGACATTTTAAAGTCAATATGGTATCAGAAATAGATTTTTTTATCTCGATTTTTCATTTGCCCTTCAGTCTGTAGATCACAATTCTGTAAAGCAAATAAAAGGACAGCTGTTACTGGCTATATATTTTACACATGATGGAGACATCAAAGCCTTCTCTTATATGTTGGTAAATAAAAGAATACTATTACAAGAGGTAATCAAAGAAATAAGAAATGCAATTGCCATTGAGAAAACCGACTGCTGCTCTGAGGATTTCTGCAGGAAAGGAAGACATACCGGGGCAGAACAAATTCATATTTTCTCTCCCTGGTTTGCTGTGTCTCTTGCTGACATAAATAGAAAGCCAGTCCTTCTGTGTCCATGGGACCGAGCGCTGCACAAATCACAGAGCACAGCGTGGTGCCTTGCCGGCGCCGCATAATAAAACTGCGGAGTTCTGGGACTCTCGGCCACAACTCCCTCTTCTGCTTGTGTTACATCGGGGGACCTGCGGTGCCCAACTTCTAAGAGAGGAAGTGGCAGGACAAAGACTGGGGGGGGCGGGGGATGTGCATGCAAAGTGTGTGAGGGGCGTGACAAAGAAGGGACACGGATGGGCAGTGGCCTGCTCAGTGCAATGAATCCAGATTCAGCAAATTAGCAGGAGCATCTGCACCTGTGAGGCTCCAGGACGGGTGCTGCTTGAGCCGTTTCCAGAGCATTCCTCAGCTCTTAGCCCAGTGCTGGCTCCCCCCAAATGGCCTGGCTGCAGCAGTGAGTTGTGCTTTGACTAATTTCTTAGAGCTTCCAATGACCCTCAGTACACCCCCCACACACCCCATATTAATCTGCAGCCCAAAGGGGTGTGTCTCTGTGGTACATCGATCCTAGTTGCTGTCAGCCCTTTGGGGAGGGGACAGTTTGCAGGGAGCAGGCACCTGCTGTGGGAAGAGCTGCTACAAGAAGCCGCGGGAAGAGGTGAATGGTGGTGCTAGGCATGCTGGCATCTGCACCAAAAAACTACTGTTTCTCTTTAGATATTGGCATGGAGCCTTTGCAGAATGTCAGAACACATGCCATAAATTTGGTTCCAGGAAGAGACCAACAGAGGGGGGCGCCTCCTCAGAAGTGGGCTTGCCTCTTGCCCGGTGGGTTCCCTGGGTTTGAAGGCAGCCCTTGGAACACGCCCCTCCCCCTGCCCCGACCCCCGCGGCCAGGCTGTCCCCGTCGGGTGGTGGAGGGCTTGGTGATTCTACTGCAGCGCTTCCAAACCTCAATATGTTTTGCACAAGTGAAGGATGGCATAATTTATCACAGTTGAACATGCGCTTTGTTCAATGACAGGATAATTAGACATTCTTTCAGCAGACACATTAAATATATACTGATGCATTAAAGCGCCGTGTCTCAGATCAGCTCTGCTGATTTATTCCTTATGCTTGGCTCTTTGCCTGTTGATAGCCATAGAAAACTAAACTTCCATGCCAAAAAATAAAAGTGACAAGAGGGAAAGAATGGTTTCCATATGTTAACTAAGTCAAGGTGGGGCAGCTGTCTGGGAAGGAGACTCTAACACATACTGATGCACAACCATGTACGCCACTTAGCCCTAGTGACGGAAAGGCTTAGACTTGAGTCTCTGCTCCCTCCCTCACTAAACATTAATTATGCAGTCATCAAAATAATTTCGCATGCATAATGCTGACCTCCTTCACTAGAGGGCAACAAAACCTCAGTTTCAGGAGCCTCTACCTCCTGCTTCCAGTGACAGAGCGTTTAAGAAGATGCCGCATGGATTTCGTAATGAATACCCAATTAATTTTACATAAGTGCAAAGTTACTTTTGAACATCCAGTTATGCTTCTGAATATCACGATCCGGCCTCTGCAAAAGGGGGCAGGGAGCTGGTTCCCAGCCGCCATGGCGGGGCACAGGGCTGTCTACTTTTGAGAATGCGTCCTTGTAAGAGTGATGGCTTCCCTCGGAGTTACCTTCAAAACCACCCGGCTCCATCCACGCCGGAAGAGAAGGCCACACTTTCATATCAGCACACATGCGTAAAGGACGTTATCAAGAAAGTGGAAGGACACTCTACAGAATGCGATGACATACATGGAAAGCATGTATCTGATAAGGGCTTAAGGTCCAGAACATATAAAAATCGCCTATAACTCAACAAGAGAAAGACAACCCAATTAAAAAATGGGCCAAGGAAAAGACATTTCCCCAAAGAAGATAGTCAAATGGCCAACAAGTACATAAAAAGATGCTCAACATCATTAGCCATTAGAGAAATGAAAATGAAAACTACAATGAGATACCATTTCCCGCCTGCTAGGGTGGGTATTTATTTTTTAATGAAAATAAGTGTTGGCAAGGACGTGCAGAAATAGGAGCCCTCACACACTGTTGGCAGACTATGAAATGGTACAACCGTTGTGGAAAACTCTGGTGTTTCATCAGAAAGTTAAACATTGAATTCCACTCCTAGGTATACACCCAAAAGAACTGAAAGCAGGGACTCTGACAGATATTTGTATACCAATGTTCATCACAGAATTATTCACAAGGCCAGAAGGTGGAAGCAATCCAAGTGTCCATCAGCAGATGAGTAGATCAACAAAATGTGGTCTCGTTAGCAATGGAATATTATTCAGGCACAGAAAGAAATGACGTGCTGGAACTTAGAGTATTGACGATCCTTGAAGACATTATGTTGAATAAAATAAGTCAGACACAAAAGGACGAACATTGTATGATTTCTTAGATAAAAAACTTAGAGTAAGCAAATTCATAGTGACAGTGGAATAGCGGTTATCGGGGTGGCGGGAACGGGGACTGGGGAGTCATCGCTGAATGCGGATGAGGTTTGGTTTGGGATGTTGAAAAGAGTCTGCAAGCAGTGGTGAGAGTTACACAGTCTTGTCAAGGTACTTATTGTCAAAGAATTGTCCACTTAAAAGGGTTAAAGTGATCTTTAAGTTGTATATTTTACCACAACTAAAAAGAACTGTTATTTAAAAATAAAAATATCCGTAGATGGCCTTCCCTGCAGATTACAAAAGCTACCACCCTTCCCGTACTCCTTGCGGTGGAGGCAGGCGCCGGCCGGGGTGCGGGCTGCTTGCTGCACCATGAGCCCGGCTTCTGCTGCGCTCTCACCACCCGGCCTGCCTGGGGAGGGCATCTGGGGCAGCGGCTGAAGCCTGGGGGAGTGGCTTTCCTTTTCAGAGTTTCCAACTCCAGGTCTCTTTCAGCAGCTTGGAGCTTAGCAGTGAGGGGCAGGGAGGGCTGATTTTTACCTCTGCCCAAAGAAATATTGAATGTAATTTGTTCACCGCCACAACCTGCCCTGGCTGTGTTAATTTAATTTTTGAAAGTTTGCTTGATTGAGCAAAGGGGCTACTGGATCTTCTTGCCCACTTGTAAATCAGGAGCAGCGATTTGCTGCCCTGCTCTGCTGGGGGAGAATCCTAAGCACCCTGAGAAGTTGATTATGCAGGTTCAGGCCATTGAAAACTAATTATGTAAATCTGCCTTTTGTTCCTAGATAGGTTCCAAATATCAGTTGTGGTTTAGAGAAATGAAACAAAGCCTTTAGGTTCCCAGGGTCTTCCCAGGCCTCCTCACATTGCAAAGGGCACTCTGCATGGGTTCTGGCAGCAGCATCTCGGGCCACGATGAGTGACCAGGGCCCGCTCTGCCTTTGGAAGAGAAGCATGGCCTGCTCCCACAGCCTCACTCAGCAGTTAGAGTTCTGCTTGGAGAAATAAGCGTGGATTTCCCTTGGAAGCGAGTTCTTTTGAGACAGTCGCTCAGCTTTGAAAAGTGGCTTTATTTCATTGGAGGGGAGGATGGACGGGCACGTGGTGAGGGAGGGTAAAGATGTAGAAAAATGTTCTTGCCATTAAATGGCTGACAGCGCTTGGGGAGAAGGGGCTCGAGGGCACGGAGCTGTGAAATGCGGTAACAGGCAGGGTCCAGGGCCATCGGCAGTGTGACCGTGGCGGCGTGGCTGACGTCATCGCGCTCCGTGGGTGGACGGGACCCCCCTGAGCCCCTTGGTGCTTTCCCCCTCCTCCTTCTCTGGGTTCCACTCTGCAGCTGCACTCTGACCGGCGCTGACAACATGGCTTCGTCGTGTGGACACCTTTAGCAGTTTCCTTTGGAACGTAACTCATTACACAAAAGCAGAATTAAATTAAAAATACTCCAGAGAGAGAGAGAGCAGATTGCTAGCTATAGATTAGAGGTGCAGTCTAATCCTTCGCAAGCATTAAATATTTAACGTAATCGCACCGCAGGTGACAGGAAGATGTCTGCATTGTTTAATTAGACTTAATTAAACATAAGGAAAAACCTACTACTAATTCAGGTCGAGGTTTTTAATTGATTATAAAACCTCCCCTTCTGAGGTCTCTATGTATCAGCTGTGGGGCACCTCACCTTCCGATGAACTAGAAAACTCTACCGGGTAAGAGTTGAAAGCCGAGCCCACAGGAGAGCAGGTGCCATTCAAAAGCGACCGGGCTACACTGAGGAGCTCAGGGAAGGCGACGGTTTCTTGCAGTGGAGACTTTTCACCGACACCCGGCGTTGTCCACGTCTGTCGGCCACATCTTGCTGGGGAACTGAGCTCTTTCACTGGGAACGGGTACGCTTGAAACTTAAAGAACTTTGCTACTCTGTGTGTGAAAGCAGAGGAGTGCGTTCAGATTGAACTCTTCCCCATTGGAAGGACCTCGACAAATGGGATTCATCATCCTTTGAGGACCTGCTTCCAAACCTAATTAACTCTAAGAGCTATTAAAGTGCACGCACATTGGCTACATGTAAGGAAAGTTTGAAGATTTAGTGTTTGGTATTAAAATAACGACCTTTCTTGACTCCGATGGCTGGCATCTGTGAAATTGTTTGAGCTTCTCGCGTGCTGTCTCTGAAATGAAGGAAGATGCCAGCCAGCCTTTAGGCTTCCCCACGCAGCCAGGAGAAGGGCCAAGTTGACTAATCTGCTTTTTCCTGCTTGTGCTGCTCCACCTGCCACTGGGAACTTGCATTTCTCCAAGGACTGCACCTGGGCTGCTGCCTGCGGGTCAGCAAGGCAGGGCTTGCTGTCCCCCACAGAAGCCCCTCGTTTGTGAAAAGCCACAGGTGCAACATTCAACTGTGAGAAACTTATCCTAAAGAAACAAACAATCATGGCCACAGACTAACTGGAGAGATGATCACTGCAGAGCTGTTTAAAAAAAATAACAGAAGCCAAACGTTAGAAACAATGTAAATGTCTCATCTGTACAAAGGAGCCTTTGAAAAAGTTATGTGGGGGAATGGGGAAACGCTTAGTTTGTGTCATTGCATGAAACCCAGCAAGTGGAGCTGCCATTTTGGCTTCTAAGCTTTTGGGTGGCCTCAGGGTCCTTGGGACTCTGATTAGAAGGCAGGCAGGCTTGCAGCTCAACAGAGGGAGGGGAGGCCGGAGGGGAAGCCTGGGTGAAAGCTTGGCCCCTGGAGGCTAGCTAGTAAGGGGCAGTGGAAGGGACAAAGGTCAGTAAGAGGATATTTAAGGCAACTTTGGGGAGGGCAGGGGATGGAAAGTGTCCCTTGGTGGTGGGCATCCCATGGTGGCCACTGGTGGAGCTCGGGGACAACTGTGCAGAGGGCAGTTGGGCACCTGGTGGACTATCTTGGTAGCAAGGCTTTGGCTGTGCCTTGCTTTCCTGGTTTGTGCAAGCCTGGTCCCCCAGGCTTCTGGATGATTCCGTGAGCTTCGAGACTGCTCATCCGATAAGACACCTGTATTAGTTTCTCATTATTTTTATATCAAATTGCCACAAATTTAGTTGTTTAAAAGAACTTTCTTTAAATTTACACTACACTTTAATCTTACCGTTCTGGAAGTCAGAAGCCTGAACTGGATCTTATGGGGCCAAATTCAAAGCTGTGTTCCTTCTGCAGGCTCAAGGAGAATCTGTTTCTACTTTTTGCAGCTCCTGGAGTTTGCCGGCCACCCTTGGCTCATGAACCCCCGTCCCTTCAACCTCCTCCCCCACCATCACATCGCCTTTGTCTGCTGCTGACCCTCCTGCCGTCCCCCTACCATCCCCGTGCCAGCATGGAGCCTGGAAAGCTCAGGGCGTCTCCCCGCTCAAGGGCCTCACTTGAACCCCACTGACAAAGGCAACACAGGTGCCAGGATGTGGACATGTGCTGGGGATCAAATCGTGTCCCCAGAAGAGATGTGCTGGCCCCTACCCCACGTTCCCGTGGGTTGAGCTGCCCTGGAGACGGAGCTTTCCGCATGCTCTGGTGAGTCAAGGCGTGGGCTTGTTTGTAAACAGGATCCTCAAAGGCCCTGTTTAGGGGCAGCCACGCTGAGTCACAGTGAGCCTCAGTCCACTTTCCTGAAGACCTTATAAACCAAGGCCGCTGTGCATGGAGGCAGAAGCCACGCGTCCCTGGAGACCAGAGGAGCACACGCGGCGAGGCGGGCCGCCAGGTGCAGACGCACAGGTAAAGCCAAGCCGCCCCGGGCACCGCAGACAACGGGGAGAAAGTGTGGCCTGTCGAGACCTTGGCTTTGGACTTTGAGCCCAGAAACTCTGAGACAGTCCATGGCCGTTGCTGGCGCCCGCCAAGGGGGGCCTTCATGAGGCCTGAAAGCCGCGGACCTGAGGCCTCTTCTGCCGGAGCTGACCAGAAGCTGCGCTTGTTCCTTGTGGCCAAGAACTCTGACTCAACCCCAGCTGCTGGGACCAGAACCGTTACCTTTGTTGGGGGTGGGCAGGGGGTAAAATATTCGCTTTGTAGGTTTGTGCATAAGCATGTATAAGCAAAGACCTAAAAAGAGCCCAGAGGTCTAGGTGTCAAAATGTCAATATGCTGAGTTACGGGAGGTGAAATTGTCAGTGCCGAGGTGTCTTCTATTTGTTTATCTCTACTGTCCACATTTTCTATTTCTGTATTACTTTTGCAATTTGTAAGTACATTTACTGTAAGTTTAAAAATCATATCCATAAATAAACCCAAAAACAGCACCTGGCAAGGTCTTTTCCTGCAAACACTCAACAAACTAGGAATAGAAGGGAGCTTCCTCAGCTGGTAGAGGGTAGCTATGAAAAATGCTCAGCTGACGGCATTCTTAATGGTGAAAGACTGAAAGCTTTCCTGCAAGGATTAAGAAGAGGAAATGTCTCCTTTTACCACGTCCATTCAGTATTTCACTGGAAGTCCTAGCCAGGACAGTTAGGACACAAAAAGAAATAAAAGTCACCCAGATTAGATTAAGAAGTAAAATTATCTCTATTTGCCAATGACATAATATTTTATGGAGCAAATCCTAAAAATTCCACACACGTAAAAAAACAAAAATAAAAAACTACTCAGGAAAATAATCAAGTTTAATTCTTGTAGGAATGAAGATCAATGTATGACAGTTGGTTGTATTCCTGAATGCTAGAAATGAACAACTCAGAAATGAAATTAAGTCAACAATTACCTTTCCAAGATAAGAATAAAATACTTAGAAATAAATTTTACCAAGAAAGTACAGGACTTGTACACTGAGAACAAACAACAAAAAATATTGTTGAAAGGAATGAAAGAAGCCCTAAATAAACGGAGAGACTTCTTGCATCCATGACTTGGAAGACTTAATATTGTTAAGATGGCAACACTCCCATCAGAGTCAAGGCAATTCCTGTTAAAGTTCCAACTGCCTTTTCTTTCTTTGTCTTTGTTGAAATGTACAAGCTGATCCAAAAATTCATATGGAAATTTAAAGGACCCAGAATAGCCAAAACAATCTTGAAAAAGAAGAACAAATTGAAGGACTCACAATTCCTTATTCCAAACTTACTACAATGCTCCTGGCATAAGAATAGATGTACAGGCAAAAGGAATAGTGCTTTGAGTTCAGAAATAAATCCACACCTCTATGGTTCGTTTATTTTCAGCAAGGACTTCTAAACAACCCATGGAGTGTGAGTGGTCTTTTTAACAAATGGTGCTGGGACAACTGGATAACTAGAATGAGTTTTTGCCATGACCTCACACAATATATATAAATGGCCTCAAAGTGGATCAAAGACTTAAATGTAAGAGCGAAAAGTAAGAAACCCTTAGAAGAAAACCGAGGTGTAAATCTTCATGCCCAAGGATTCAACAACAGGTTCATGAATGTGACCCCAAAACACAAGACACAACAAAAATATAAATTAAACTTTATCAAAATTTAGAACTTTCGTTCAACAAAGGGCACCATCAAGAAATTAAAAAGAGAATATAGAACGGGAAAAAATACTTTGAAATCATATAACTGATAAGGATCTACCATCCAGAATATATAGCAAGTTCTTGGAACTCAATAATAAAAAGACAAACAACCTGCTTTTAAAAATTGAAAGGATCTGAATAGACATTTCTCCAAAGAAAGTACTCGAGTAGCCAATGAGCACATGAAAAGATATTCAACATCATTAGAGAAATGTAAACCAAAACTATAATGAGATACTAATTCACAACCTCTAAGATGACGGTAATAATAATAATACCAAACCACGATGGGACACAAAGTTTTGGTGAAGATGTGGAGTAACTGAAACTGTGAAATGGTGCAGTTGCTGTAGAAGACAGGTTAGGAAATGCCCATCAACTGATGGATAGATAAAATGTGGTATATTTACACAACGGAACATTATCTAGCCAAAGAATGAAATGAAGTTCTGGTACATGCTACAATGTGGATAACCTTTGAAAATATGATGCTGAGTGAAAGAAGCCAGTTACAAAAGGGCAAATATTGCAAGATTCCACTGATATGAAAGGTCCAGAATAGGCAAATTCTTAGAGACAGAAGGTAGATGAGTGGTTTCCTAGGGCTGGAGAAAAGGGGTAATTGGGAGTGACTGCTAACAGGTTCAGGGTTCCTTCTGGGAGTAATGAAAATACTCTGGAATTAGATAATGGTGATGGTTGCGTAACACTGTGCAGATACTAAAACCACTGAATGCACGTGTTGAAACATTTAAAATGAGAAACTTTTATGTTATGTGGATTTCATGTCAATAAAAAATTACAAAACAAAAACAAAAAACCCATAAAGGTAAAGTATCTCTTCTCAATTACAAAAAAAAAAAAAAAAGGTCTCCTCAAGCACAACGCCAAGTAAGTGTCGAATTAATCTGTTAACTTTCCACCGGAAACCAACTGATATGACACTGGAGAAACATACAGAAGAAATTGTCAATATACATAAAAGCTAGATCTTATAGTAATGAAAGGCTCAATGCAAAAAAGTAGTTTTCTTTGACTTTGTTTGTGGGGAGGTTTTGGATTGCAGAAGGGCTGAGCTGTGGTGGGGAGGCTCCCTAAGCATCACTAGTGGGGGGCTGGTGGGGGGGGCTGGTGGGGAGGGGGCACCGGGGGATGCCTCCATGGAATACGAATGTGTTCACATGGTCATGGGGTGTTTTCTTCAAAAGCTGAAACTTAGTGGTTGCCATAGGTTCCAAGGGGAGAGGGAGGGGAACATGAGTGGAACATCGGGTATTTGGGGGACATTGGAATTTTTCTCCGTGATCTTGTATTGATAGATACAGGCCATTATATACTTTTGTCACAACCTACAGCACAAAAGGTAAACCATAATGTAAGCTGTTGACCATGATTAGTAGCAACTCCTCGGTATTTGTTTATCAATTGAAACAAATGCACCACATTCATGTAGGATGTTATTGGGAGGGGAGGCTGGGGGTGGGTTTATGGGAATCCCCTGTATTTTCTATGTGACTTTTCTGCAATCTAAAATTTCTTAGAAAATACAGTGAAAGTAAATAAGACACTGAAGGGACATACAGAAGAAATTGTCAAGATACGTAAAAGCTAGATCCTACAGTGATTAAAGGCACAGTGCCAAAAAATAGCTATTTATCTTTGGCTTTGTTTTGGGGGAGGTTTAGGATTGCAGAAGGGCTGCGGCTGTGGCGGGGAGGATCACTAGCGGGGGTGTCGGTGGTGGGGGTTGCGTGGGGAGGGGTGCACGGGGGCTGCCTCTGTGGAATACAGCTGTGTTCGTGTGGTCACGGGGCGTGTCTGGGCGGGTGGAGACCCACAGAATAACCAACAGCATGTTGGGTTCTGACGGGACCGCGTTAGCTCTTTCCTTCTATCTTGAGTGTTAGCCTTGGTCACACGTCTCTATGTGGCCCCTACAAGGGCGTGGCTTCATCTCCCAGATTAACTGCTTTGGCTCTTCTGGAAACACAGTAGTTAGCAGCAAGTGGATACAGGAGCTGGATCACAAGCACAGGCGCTTCTCAGAAGGGAACTTGGGAGGCTTCTTTGGGCAGCCCTGGGTCCCCTGAGGTCCTTGCGTCTCCATCTATGCACTGGGATGACACTGAGGCCCAACACGACAACATGTCACCTTCTGGCGAGGACGGAGAGCTGAGATTCGGGCAGCGCCGTCATGGGCCGTGACGACCTGTTCAGCCTTTGGAACTTGCCGCCAGGGGCAGGCCCCCAGAGGCCCAGGTCTCCTGGCTCTCCCAGAATTGGGGTGACTTGGTGAGCTCGTCTTTCCGACACAAGAGTCTTCATTTATTACGACGTTAAAAATGTCCTTCTCTTCTTCCCAATCGCCCTGGTCTCACTCCCGTGACAGCAGTAATTTGAAGAGTCTCACCTGACCTGGGCGTCTGGAGACTGGGAGGTCACCTGTGCCACCTGCCAGTTCCTAGAAGCAGCGCGGACAGAGGCCTCTGCTGGGCTCCTCTGGGCCTCAGGTCTTTGGCCGTCAAGTCCAAAGCAGCCAGGCTCGGGCTGGTAAGTCGTTGCTGGCGTATGCAGCAGGACACGAGGCGCTCAAGAGGTGGGGTTCTCAGTTAGCTGTGGTTTCACAACCTAGCTCTGCCCTAATAGATGGAGGATTTTAGGCAAATTTCAAACTCTCCTGCTTAATATTCTCATCTGTGAAAGACAGGCAATCATATCTATCTTGTAGGCTGTTTTGAAGAGTGAATTAAATGAGATTTTGTACATGAAGCCTTTGGCACGGTGCCTAAGCATACGATGAATGATGGATATTATGATTGTTATTTTATAGACTCCCCAAAACCCAAAATGAGTTATTTTTTAACATCATTTTAAACATGACGAAACTAATTTGACACATTCATTTTTACAGAAGCCCCAAGAAACGTTCTCCTCCCACCCTACCCCCCACAGCCCAAAGGGCGAAATTTCTAAGTGTTAAATCCAATCCCATCAACCAATGTTTTTGAAGATCCCATCGTGGGTTCCCATCGCCCTGGGCATGGAGTGCGGTGGCATGCTGGTCAAGGCCCTCTTAGTTCTCTTACTTCCCCGACATCCCTCTCGGCCCTCGCTTCTGGCCGTGGTGGGGCTGTCTGCATTTGACCAACTCTGGCGCGGTCCCCTGTCCTCCAGGCAGGCCCCGTCTCCCCCTGGAAATGCCCTCCCACCATCATCCCTTACCTGGAAACTGCAGCAGCCCCTTCAGTGTGCTCACCCCACTCTCCTGCCTCTCCCACCTGCTCACACAGAGGCATCTGCTGAAGGTGCATCTGACCACGTTGTCCCTCAAACCACCTTCCCCCGCCTTCCATGTTCCTGGGGTTCAGGCCAGACCGCCTGGCCCCTAGAGGGCACGGGGGACCGGCTGGCCCCCGTGTGCTCCCCGTCGCGGCCCCAGGCTGAACCCTGGCACCTGCAGGAGCCGGGTGGTCATGTTTAGGGTCGCTTCAGCTCTGCAGTGCTCCTAGCAGAGCTGGGAGACCGAGGTGAACAGGCTCCCCTGGTCTTGGGATCTTCTGGGGCAGCTGTCCCTTTCCAAAGCGGTGCTGAGGGGGTAGAACGTGCAGACCTTGGAATCAGAAAGGACAGCGTGAACGGAGCTGGGGAGACGAGGGTGCCCGGAGAAATCCGTGGGTTCGGGTTCAGCCCAGGCCATGCCTTGCCCCTGGGACCAGGACTTCCAGGAGCCACCTGGCAACAGGTGTCCTGCGACGGCCGACCTGGCCACCACAATAACACCCTTTGCTTATTCTGGCAGCGGGAAGAGAGTTCTCTAAAAGTAGGCGAAACATCTCTCATGCGCACAACTGCACACGACGCCTTAGCAAGGAAGCCTCCAGAATTCAGATCTTTCTTTCAGATTTGACATCCAAGAAAAAAGAGAGGTCTTCAAACAACTTTTATGTCGTCCCCTAGAATCCTGATTCCGTGCTGATTCTATCCGGCTGGCCGAAGGCCCGGCTGAACGTGAACTTGTGTCAGCGGAAGGAACACTCAGCCCCTGCAGGCATTTAACTTGATGTTTTCTTTGGCAGACAGCGTGCTCGTGGAGGCGACGAGCAGGTCACATGTTTCCAAGGGGACGCGTTGAATGCACAAAGCCGTGTCCGAGAGAACGAGGGCACGCTGGTCCCCACGCCCGCCTCCCTGGGCTCCGTTGCGCCCTGGCTGTCCCTGTGGCCCCAGCATTGCTGACCACGCATGGGCCTGGTGCAGCCCGGGAGGGGTCTGACGAGTGCACAGAGTGGAGGAAGCACGCCCGTGTGGGGCCGCCTTCCCGTTCTGGGGAGAGCCATTTTGCCCGGCAGCTTTTCATAACCAATCAGTTGGTTTGTAAAATCAAATTGAACTTGTCAAATAGACCATGCTGTAGAATACACTTAACTTTCTGTCATAGATATGCTCTGCAGGGAAAAGAAGAGCGAGAATGTGTTTGGTAGGTCAAATCAGGAGAGAAGTTTCTTTGACATGCTGGCACTTTCAGCATTTCATTGCATCATTTATACAGTCTGCAGGCTTGGCTGGTTCCCACCCCGCACCGGGCGCTGGGATGGAGGTTGGGATCCGGCTCTCGTGGGAACCGTGGTTGAATAGTCTTATACCTCATGTCTTCACCTGATCACCCACTAATGTGTTTTCAGGTAAGAAATATTTTGCCCCAAAGAGAACCTACCTGTTTTATAGGATATTTAGAGAGAGAGAGAGGCAGGGGAGTTAAGGTATCAGCTTGTCGCGTCCTGGCCAAACATCTTCCCTGAGAGAATACAGAAATAACAGATTTTGAGGGGTGTTGACTCCCATCATGGCCTGGACTGGAAACTTCCCCATCGTGGCCGAAGACTGGCAGGTGGGAGGCAGACACGGGCCAGGGGTGGTCGTGATAATTTGTAAGTGAAGTGGGGAGAAATGAAGGACGTGTGGGCTCTAGTTACACTGGCACAGGCAAGGCATGAGTGAAAATGTGAGGGGGGTCCTTTGGAGAGGGTCTCGTGCCAAAGCAGCCCCCGGTGTGTGACCCCGATGCCCGGCATGGCAAGGTCTCACCTCGACACCTGCAGCACCAGCACCTGGTGTCCAGCCCCTGCGGCCAGGCCCGCTTACTTCTGGTCACTCTGCGGAGCCCCCCATGCGCCCTGCAGGCAGGGAGGCCCCGCCGGGTGACTGCCCACCCACCATCTACCTGCTCCTGCTCTGGGCACTGCCTACGCAGTGGTGTGGGCGGGGGGACCAGCACTGGGATGCCGTGACATCCAGGTCCCCAAACACCTCTGCATGGCTGCATGTGCCCACTATTCCCCCAAATCACAGCTTCTGGCCTCCAGCCTTTACCTGGACCGCCCCTCCCCCCAGCTTTCCTTGTGTTTTTCTTGGTTTTCTAGTTGCCCCAAAGGCTTGTTAATGGAGTAATTTACATATAGGTCCAACCAGATCTTGTTGCTAACATTATGTACTGAATTAAGATATTAATACATAATACACAGAGGCAACGTCCTTTCCCTGGGGGCTGCCATGAAAAGCTACCAGAGATGGCTCCTCCTTCATGCCTTGTCATTGGAATTAGGGCCCATCTGAGCAACCCAGGCTGACCTTGTCTTGAGAATTTTCACTTAATCATATCCGCGAAGACCTATTTTCTGAATAAGTTCACTTTCTCAGGTTCAGGGGAGACATGCCCTTTGGGGGACAGATGTTCAACCCACTACACATAATCTATAATATCAGTGTTGGTGCTGTTATAGGAAAACTTAGAGTAATTTCATAGCATACTCACCTGTAATATATACCGTACATAGGAGGAGAGCACTACATACCACATCACATATATTCTGGTAATTGCCAAATAACAGATCTCGGTTTCCTGAGAATCTGCCGCTGCCAGGTCTCTCCTATCCCACCCAGCTGCTCTTCTCTTTATGAAGCCCCTGCCCCCACTCGCTAGGGTCCTGTTTACGTGCTCCTCTTGTTTTCATCCTGCCCCTGTCCCCAGTCGTCTAACCCACGGGTGAGTGGTGGAGCCTCTAGAGAGCCCCCGCTTTGATACCAGGCTCACAGTGGCCAGAGTGGACTTCAGAAGTGTGAAGGAGAAAGCTCTCAGTGACTTTCCATTACTTTAGAATAACATCGACACCCTGGGCCCTTCTCATTGGATCTGTGGGAAGTGCCTCCTGGGCCTCATCATGGACCATTTCTCTCTTTCCGCCTGAACTGAGGCCATGTCTCCTTCTGCTCGGTTCTTCGAACAAAGCCCTTTCTGGTCTCAGGGCCTTTGCATTGGCTGTCCCCTACCTGGAGATGTCTCCTCCCAATTCCTTTCCCCACCCACCAAGCATGGTCCTCTCCATCTCTGATGGTTAGGCTATCGTGTCAACTCGGCCAGGTAATTGTGCCCAGTTGTCTGGTCAAGCAAGCACTGGGCTAACTGTAATATGAGGGCATTTATGGACTGTAGTCACCATTGACTTTACTGCAGTGGTAAATCATAGCTAGCTGGTTATAATTACATCAATCAGGGTGATTGCCACCAGCAAGAGTGATGCTTAACCCAAACAGTTGAATGCTTTGAAAGGGGAAGTGATTCCAGCATTGAGAGAGAATTTCCCAGCTCATCTTTGGACAGCCAGCGTCTCCCAGAACTCATCAAGGACCTTCAATGGACTTTCATTGCAGCTCCTGGTTGCAACCTGCCTGCGGCACCTGGGCTAGTGCATCCCCACGGCTGTGTGCGAGACTCTTACAGAATTGCATACTATTGACAGATATCTCTTGTTGATTCTGTTTCCCTAGAGAACCTGACTAATACAGCTTGGTACCAGGAGTGATTCTTGAGGAACAGAGTCTTAAACATGGGGTGTCTGAGGTGGTTCTGGGAGTTTGCAATTGTCTCTCTACTCTAAATGGACTCAAGGGTACTGACGACTTCCTTACCAAAAACCCAAGAGGCTGCTAACAGTTCACGGCGCGAGTTGGCAATCGAGATCCGCAAAATAGCATCACTGGATTCCCCTATGTCCATGCTTGTAAGAAGCAAGAATCTGGGTGAGAGTGTTTTCAACACCTTAACAGAGTTTTGTGAAGTCAAATGGTATAATCATGTTGGTTGGCTTCTCCTAGATACCCTGGATACTGTTACAAAAGAAAGAGATGCATTAAAGTCTTCAAATTTGAAACTTAAAAACCAAATGGATGATCTGATAAAGTTTCTATGTGTGCTCTGAAAGAAAATCTTGTCTCTTGTAGCCACAGGTTGGAAATATCTGAGAACCAAACTCGAACTCTCATTGTACCAGTAGTAGAGTTACAAAGGAAACTAAAATCTCAACTCCTAAGGGTTTCTGCAGTTAAAGTGAAGGCACTGATTGGAAAAGAGTGGACTCCACAGAATTGGGATGGAGACATATGGGATGATGATGATATTAATGGATACATTGGAACCCTGAATTCTACTGAGACTTTACCAGAAGAGCCTGAGATGGGCTGCCCTGTGGTGACCACACCTTGTCAATCTTGTATCACCCAGCCCCCAGTCTGCCCCAGAGAGTCCGAAAAACAACTTCCAGCCCTGAGGTGGGTACCAGCCAAACTGAAGCCTGCTCTGCCAGCCTCAGGGATGCCCCAGGGAGTCTTGACCTCCTCCCAGCCCTGAGGCATGTGCCAGCTAAACTCTAGTATGCACTGCTGAGCCTCCAGTCTGTCCTGAGGAAACTGCCTTCCAACCCCTGCCTGAAGAGATTAATCCTGTCTCACCAGAAGAAAATGCAAGGGAATACCTTGAGGTCACTAACTTGCAAGGCATTTCTAATCCTTCTCCTTACCCATCCCCACCACTTCTATTGTCTTCAAGACCTATTACTAGACTAAAATCACAATAAGCTCCAAAGGTGAAATACAAAGTGTGACCATGAGGAAGTAAAGTATACTCAGAAAGAACTGCATGAGTTTTCCAACTTATAAGACAGAAATCAGGGGAATATGTGTGAATGGATACTAAAGGTATGGGATAATTGTGGAAGGAATATAAAGTTGGATCAGACTGAATTTATGGATATGGGCTCACTAAGCAGAAAATCTCAATTCAATGCTGTAGCTCGAGGGGTTAGAAAAGGCTCTAACAGTTTGTTTGGGTGGCTGATTGAAACATGGACCAAAAGATGGCATAGCATGTCTGAGGTTGAGATGCCAGATTTGCTCTGGTATACAGTAGAAGAGGGAATTCAAAGGTTTAGGGAGATTGGAATGCTAGAATGGATTTACCATTTGAGAGTTGCCCACCCACCCCAGGAATGTCCAGAAGACACACCTTTATCCAAGACTGTGAGGAATAAATTTGTAAGGCTAACTCCATCTTCCCTGAAGAGCTCTGTGATTGCTCTTCTCTGTAGTCCAGATATTACTGGAGGGAAGGCTGTGATGGAATTAGAATCCTTAAACATTATGGGGATGATTAGATGTCAGTCTGGTAAAAGTCAAGTAATGTGAGTTAATCACCAAAGTCAAGGTGGGCATGGCTATCACAATGAAAGGCAGATTCAAAAAAGCACTCAAAATAGTCTGAGTCACGTAGAGTTATGGGGTTGGCTAATACATCATGGGGTACCTAGCAGTGAAATAGACGGGCAGTCTACTAAATTTCTTCTGGATCTGTATAAACAGAAGAGTTCTAGGTCAAGTGAATGAAACCTTAACTCAAATTACAGATGCAGAGAATCATGGCCCCTTAATCAATTCCCAGACTTGAGACAGTTTACAGACCCAGAGCCCCTTGAATGAGGAGGAGGTCAGGCTTCCTTGGGGAAGGATCCTGCTAAACTGCCCAAAATTTATACTGTTAATTTTCCTTTCACCTTTCCCCGAGGAGATCTACAGCCTTTAACCAGAGTAACAGTGCACTGGGGAAAAGGAAATGATCAGACATTTCGGGGATTATTAGACTCTGGCTCAGAAGTGACATTAGTTTCAGGAGACCGAAAATGTCACTATGGTCCACCAGTCAGAGTAGGGGCTTATGGAGGTCAGGTGATTAATGGAGTTTTAGCTCAGGTCTGTCTCACAGTTGGTCCAGTGGGTCCCCAGACCCTTTCTGTGGTTATTTCCCCAGTTCCATAAAGCATAATTGGAATAGACATACTCAGTAACTGGCAGAATCCCCACACTGGATCCCTGACTTGTGGAGTGAGGGCTATTATGGTTGGAAAGGCCAAGTGGAAGCCACTAGAACTGCCCCTCCCTAGCAAAATAGTAAACCAAAAGCAATACCGGATTCCTGGAGGGACTGCAGAAATTAGTGCCACCATCAAGGAATTGAAGGATGCAGGGGTGGTGATTCCCACCACATTCCCATTCAACTCTCCTATTTGGCCTGTACAGAAAACAGATGGATCTTAGAAGATGACAGTAAATTATTGTAAATTTAACCAGGTGGTGACTACAATTGCAGCTGCTGTCCCAGATGTGCTATCATTGCTTGATCAAATCAACATGTCCCCTGGTACCTAGTATGAGCTGTTGATTTAGCAAATGCTTTTTTTCTCAATTGCTATTAGTAAGGGCCACCAAAAAAGGTTTGCTTTCAGTTGGCAAGGTCAGCAGTATACCTTCATGGTCCTACCTCAGGGGTATATCAACTCTCCAGCCCTCATATTGTCTGCAGGGATCTTGGTCATCTCTTCCTCCCACAAGACAATCACACTGGTCTAATACATTGATGATATCATGTTGATAGGACCTAGTGAGCAAGCAGTAGCAAAGACTCTAGACTTATTAGTAAGGCATTTGTGTGAGAGAGAATGGGAGATAAATCCTACTAAAATACAAGGTCCTTCCACCTCAGTGAAATTTCTAGGTGTCCAGTGGTGTGGGGCATGTTGAGATATCCCTTCTATAGTGAAGGATAACCTGTTGCGTCTGGCTCCTCCTATGGCCAAAAAAGAGGCACAATGCTTAGTTGGTCTCTTTGGGTTTTGGAGACAACATATTCCTCATTTGGGTGTGCTACTCCGGTTCATTTACTGGGTGACCAGAAAAGCTGCTAGTTTTGACTGGAGATCGTAACAACAAGAGCTCTGTATCAGGTCCAGTTTGCTGTGAAAGCTGCACAACCACTTGGGCCATATGATCCAGCAGGTCCAATGGTGCTAGAAGTTTCAGTGGTAAATAGAGATGCTGTCTGTACCTTTGGTGGGCCCCTATAGGAGAATCACAACATAGACCCTTAGGATTTTGGAGCAAAGCCCTGCCATTCTCTGCAGAGAACTACTCCCTTTTTGAGAAACAGCTTTTGGCCTGCTACTGGGCCTTAGTAGAGATTGAATGCTTAACCATGGGCATTCAAGTTATCAAGTTACCATGAGGTCTGAGTTGCCTATCATGAGCTGGGTATTGTCTGGCCCACCAAACCATAAATTTGGGCATGCACAGCAATACTCCATAATAAAAGGGAAGTGGTATATAAAGATACGGCTTGAGCGGGTCCTGAAGGCATGAGTAAGTTATATGAGGAACTAGCTCAAATGCCCAGGGTCACCACTCCTGCCATGTTACCTTCTCTTTCCCAGCTCCCAGCTTGGCCTCTTGGGGAGTCCCTTACAATCAGTTGATTGAGGAAGAGAAAACTCTGGCCTGGTATACAGATAGTTCTGTATGATATGCAGGTATCACCTGAAAGTGGACAGCCGCAGCACTGCAGCCACTTTCTGGGACATCCTGGACAGTGGTGAGGGCAAATCCCCCTAGTGGGCAGAACTCTGAGCAGTGCACCTGGTTGTTCATTTTGCTTGGAAGAAGAAATGGCCAGAGGTGCACTTGTACATTGATTCATGGGCTCTTGCCAATGGTTTGGCTGGATAGTCAGGGACTTGGATGAAACATGATTGGAAACTTAGTGACAAAGAGGTATGGGGAAGACATAAGTGGATTAACCTTTTTGAGTGGGCAAAAAACATGAAAATTCTTGTGTCCCACATGAATGCTCACCAGAGGATAAATTCAGCAGAGGAAGATTTTAATAATCAAGTGGATAAGAAGACCCTCTCTGTGGCTAATGCTCAGCCTCTTTCCCCAGCGACTCCTGTTATTGCCCAGTGAGCTTATGAACTAAGTCGCCATGGAGGTAGGGATGGAGGTTATACATGAGCTCAGCAACATGGACTTCCCCTTACCAAGGCTGACTTGGCTACAGCCACTGCTGAGTGCCAATCTGCCAGCAGCAGAGACCAACACTCAACCCCTGATATGGCACCATTCCTCGAGGTGACCAGCCTGCTACCTGGTGGCAGGTTGATTATATTAAACTTTTTCATCATGAAAGGGGCAGCAATTTGTTTTAAATGGAATAGATACGTACTCTGGATATGAGTTTGCATTTCCTGCATGCAATGTTTCTTCTAATACTACCATCCATGGACTTTTCAGAAGTCTTATCTACTGCCATGGCATTGAACACAGCATTGCTTCCGATTAAGAAACCCATTTCACAGCAAATGATGTGTGGTAATGGGCACATACCCATGGAATTCACTGGTCTTACCATGCTCCCCATCACCCTGAAACAGGTGGATTTATAGAATGGTGGAATGGCCTTTTGAAGACTCAATTACAGAACCAACTGGGTGACCATACCTTGCAGGGCTGGGGCGATGTTCTCCAGGAGGCTGTGCATGCTCCAAATCAGCATCCACTCTATGGTGCTGTTTCTTCCACAAGCAGGATCCATGGGTCTAGGAATCAAGGGATGGAAATGGGAGTAACCCCACTCACTATTGCCCCTAGTGACCCACTAGGAAAATTTTTGCCTCCTGTTCCTGCAACCTCAAACTCTGCTGGACTACAGGTTTTAGTCCAAAAAGGAGGAATGCTGTCACCAGGGAACACAATGATTCCATTGAACTAGAAGTTAAAACTGCCACCTGGCCGCTTTGGGCTCCTCTTACCTCTGAATCAACAGTCAAAGAAGGGAATTACTCTACTGGTTGGGATGATTGATCCTGACTCTCAAGGGGAAATAGGACTGCATCTACATAGTGGGAGTAAAGAAGTTTGTCTGGAATACAGGAGATCCTCTAGGGCATCTCCTGGTACTGCCATGTCATATGATTAAAGTCAATGGAAAATTGCAACAACCCAATCCAAGCAGGACTAACAATGGCCCAGAATCTTTAGGAATGAAAGTTTGGGTCACCCTACCAGACAAAGAACCAAGACCCTGCTGAAGTGCTTGCTGAGGGTGATGGAAACATTGAATGGTAGTGGAAGAAGGTAGTGTTAAATATGAACTTCAACCCCGTGGCCAGTTACAGAAATGATGACCCTAATGGTAGTGAATCTTGCTTCCTTGTTTCATTGTGATGATGATTGTTTATGTACACAAAACGAATTTCTTTTTCTTCTTCCCCAAACTTTTCCCTTATCATATAACAAGTTGTATCCATTTCATGTCATAATATTTGAAGATATCAAGTTCAAGAGTGAATATTACCCAAGAACCTGCACCTTATTCTATATGGAATTAATGCATTTCCAGTTGTACGCAGGAGAGTTGAATATTATTAGGCAGAAATATACATACATACATACATATATATATATATAATATACATATATGCATGTCTGTTACTGTTTTTACTTAGAGACTAAGTATGGTTTAAGGTAATGTGTATGCTTGCTGAGTTGACAAGGGAGACTGTGATGGTTACGATATTGTATCAACTCAGCCGGGTAACTGTGCCCAGTTGTTTGGTCAAGTAAGCACTGGGCTAACTGTAATACAAGGGCATTATGGACTTTAGTCACCATTGAATTTACTGCAGTGATAAATCATAGATAGTTGGTTATAATTACATCGATCAGTGTGATTACAATTAGCAATGAGTGACGCTTAACCCAATCAGTTGAATGCCTTAAAAGGGGAAGTGATTCCAGCATTGAGATAGAATTTCCCAGATCGTCTTTGGAGAGCCAGCATCTCCCAGAACTCATCAAGGACCTTTATTGGACTTTCATTGCAGCCCCTGGTTGCAGCCTGCCTGCAAAACCTAGATTTGTGCATCCCCATGGCTGCGTGAGAGACTCTTATAGAATCACATACTATTGACTTCTCTCATCCAGCTTAATGTCTTCACAGTTCTTCAGTGTTGAAGCACATGTCAGTGCTTCCTTCTTTCCACAGAATAGTTTTCCATGGTTTGGGTAGACCACAAATCAACTTAACCACTTACCCTAAAGGACATTCAGACACAGTGTCTACTTTCTGGCTGCTGTTAATGGTGATGCTTTCATCTGCAATGATCTGGGACCCAGTTCTCAATTCTATGGGGCATATACCTAGGAGTGGAATTGCTGGATCCTTTAGTAATTATGTCTAAATTTTTGAGGAACCACCAAACTGTTTTCCACAGAAGATGTACCATTTCCATCCCCCCAGCAATGTACGAGGATTTCAATTTCTCTACAACTTCACCAGTGCTTGCTATTTTCCACTCTTTGAAAATAGCCAACCAAGTGGGTGACAAATACTATCTCATTGTAGTTTTGCAAAGCATTTTCCTAGTGAATAATGATGTTGAACATCTTTTCATGTGCTTTCTGGACATTCGTTTATCTTCTTTGGAGAAAAGTACCTTCAAGTTCTTTGCTTGCTAAACACTAAAAAAAAAATTTTTGTTACTGACTCATAAGGGTTATTTTTATATTCCTGATACTAGACCCTTTCTAAATACATGATTTACAACTCTTTTTCCCATTCTGGAGGTTGCTGTTAAACTTTCTTGCTACTGTCCTTTGATGAGCAAAAGCTTTTACTTTTGATGAAGTCCAATTTACCTAATTTTTCTTTTGTTTCTTATGATTTTGTTGTCAAATCTATGAATCCATTGCCAACACCAAGGTCATGAACAGTTTCCCTGTTTTCTTTTAAGAATTTTATGGCTTTAGCTCTTATTTTTAGGCCGTCACTCCATTGTGAGATAATTTTTGTACATAGTGTGAGAAAGTGGCCAACTCCTTTCTTTTCCTGTGGCTGCCTAGTTGTCCCACACCCATTTGTTGAAGATGGGCCATGCACTTTTACAACAACACCTACTGTGAGCAGGGGACTTGTAATAAAACGTCTGCCCCAGGGGATGTGGGAAGATGGTATCAGACTCCACTGTCAGGCAGAGCTCACTGTTCCCACAAAACAATGGAGAAAGAGCCAAAAGCCATCCAAGAGAGCTGTTCTGGGGGTCAGCAGACCAGGACAGTGCTACACAACTCCCAGGAGGGTGAGGGACAGAGAGACGAAGAAGCCGAACCAACAAAAGTGAGTTTCCAAGCTCTTGTGGAGGCCCAGAAGGGCTTCCCCTGCCCACCTCAAAGATAGTAAGCTGGGGTAAAACCCCTGGCTCCCTGCAGACCACCGAGAGGGGAGCAGACATCTTCCTCCCTGTCAGCTGTTTCAAGGGAAAAGGGAGGGGTGATCAGGGGCCTTTCCTTCAGTGAATTTGGCCAGCAGCGCCTGCTTTGAATCTCTGGTCTGAAGTTTCAACACAGGAACACAGGAAAGCCCGGATTGAAACACCTCTGTGGAAAGCTGTGTCAATGAGTGACTTCTGCTGGCCGGTCTGGAAACTGCATGGACAAAAACTGTACTAGGTTCTCTCTGGGAGAAAATTTGTGCCCCACTAGAGATTCCCTGGCCTGATTTTGATAACTTAAGCCAGGTAATTTTAAAGACTTAGAATAAGTTGAACCAATTATCAAAGAAGACCTGTGGGAAAAAAAAGGAAAACAATAGGCAAGAGAGAGAAATTGGCCATCAGAGTAAGTCCACCAATTCAGATGCCTACACATCAGCAAAGATCACAAAAGATACTAGGAAACAGGAAGAGATGACCCAGTCAAAGGAACTAACCGAACATCCTGAAGAGATAAGGAATTTAAGAAAATTAATCAGTGATAATCATGCAACTCTACTAAATCACTTCAAAGAATATAAAGAAAATATAACTAAAGAAATAAAGAATATTAAGAAGACACTAGGTGAGCACAAAGAACAATTTGAAAGCCTGCAAAGAAAAGTAACAGGCCTTATGGGAATGAAAGACATGATGGATAGATTAAAATATAGTAGAGGCACATAAGAGCAGATTTGAATTGCTCAAAGACAGAATTAGTGATTTTGAAGACAGAACATGTGAACTGGAAAAGACAGGAGGACAGAAAAAGATGAGAACGGAAAAAATGGAACAGAGTCTCAGGGAATTGAATGGCAATGCAAAATGCACAAGCATTCATGTTATCAGTGTCCCAGAAGGAGAAGAAAATGGAAAAGGGTAGAAAGAATATTTGAGGCAATAATGACCAAAAACTTTCCAACCCTTATGAAAGACATAAATATCAATACCCAAGAAGGACAACCCACATCAAACAGAACAAATCTGAATAAACCTATCCTGAGACACCTACTATTCAGAGTCACAAATATCAGCAATAAAGAGAGAACTCTGAAAGCAGCAAGAGAAAATCAAAGCATTACATACAAGGGAAACGAAATAAGATTAAGTGCTGACCTCTCATTAGAAACCATGGAGGAGAGAAGAAAGTGGTATGATGTATTTAAGGTACTGAAAGAGAAATTCTGTATCCAGCCAAGAATTCTGTATCCCAAAAATCTGTCCTTCAAAAATGAGGATGAGTTCAAAATCTTCCTAAACAAACATGATAGAACATGTTACCAAAAGACCAGAATTACAAACGATACTAAAGGGAGGGCTGCAGCAGAAAGGGGAAAAAAAAAAAATAATAAGAGTGAGAGATTTGGAGAAGATTTTAGAAATGAAATTTATTAAGAAAGATAAAGTAAAGGGTAAGAAGACAGACAATAGAATGCTATGACAACAGAGAGCCAAAGGACAAAAGGGATGAAGTAAGTAATGCTTTTACAATAATAACCCTGAATGTCAATGGATTGAACTCCCCAATCAAAGGACATAGATTGATAGAATGATTTAAAAAAATAAGCGTCTAAATGTTGCCTGCAAGAGACCCACCTCAGACATAAGGACACAACTAGATTAAAAGTGAAAGTTTAGAAAAAGGGATTCCATGCAAATAGTAACCAAAAAAGAGCTGAAGTAGTGATGCTAATATTGGACAACCCAGATTTTAAATGCAAAGTCATTATAAGGGATGAAGAAGGTCATTATATATTAATAAAAAATATAACTTTACTGTATTTATGCACATAACCAGAATGTCCCAAGATATCTGAGGCATATACTGGCAAAACTGAGGGAGAAACAGATGTCTCTATAATATTAGTAATATTTGGAGAATTCAGGACACCACACTTAGTGTTGGATAGCACATCTGGACAGAGATTAAATAAAGAAACAGAGACCTTAAATAATACGATAAATGAACTAGACCTACCAGACATCTATAGAGCATTGCCCCCCAAAACAGCAGGATATACATTCTTTTCAAGTGCTCATGGATCCTTCTCCAAGATAGACCATATGTTGGGTCACAAAAAAAGACTCAATACATTTAAAAAGATTGAAATTATACAAACCACTTTCTCTGATCATAAAGGAATGAAGCTGGAAATCAATAATGGATGGAAAATGGGAAATTTATGAATATATGGAGATTAAATAACATATGCTTAAATAATCAGTGGGCCAAAGAAGAAATTGCAAGAGAATTCAGCAAATATCTTGAGATGAAAGGAAATGGGAACACAGCATACCAAAACCTATAGGACACTGCAAAGGCAGTGCTGAGAGGGAAATTTATAGCCCTCGGTGCTTACATTAAAAAAGAAGAAAGGGCTAAAATTGAAGATCTAACTGTACCCCTGGAAGAACTAGAAAAAGAACAGCAAACTCATCCCAAACCAAGCCGAAGGAAAGAAATAGTAAAGGTCAGAGCAGACATAAATGAAATTGAGAAAAAAAAAATTGAGAGAATCAACAAAACCAAAATTTGGTTCTTTGAGAAGATCAACAAAATCAACAAACACTTAGCTAGACTGACAAAGAAAAAAAGAGAGAAAATACAAATAAAATCAGAAATGAGAGGGAAGACATTACCACTGACCCCTCAGAAAAAAGAGCGGTCCTAAGAGGATACTCTGAACAACTGTATGCCAAAAAACGAGACAATGTAGAGGAGATGGACAAATTCCTGGAAACACACAAACTACCTATACTGACCCTAGAAGAAATAGACGACCTCTACAAACCAATTATAAGCGAAGAGATTTCAACGATTATCCTAAACCTCCCAAAGATGAAAAGCTCGGGACCAGATGCCTACACAGGTGAATGTTACCAATCATTCAAAGTTGATCTAATCTTGCTCAAACTCTTCCAAAAAAGTAAACAGGAAAGAATGCTACTAAACTCGTTCTGTGACGCCAACATCACCCTAATACCAAAACCAGATAAAGATATTACAAAAAAAGAAAATTACAGACCAATATCTCTAATGAATATAGATACAAAAATCTTCAACAAAATACTTGCCAATAGAATTCAAAAGTACATTAAAAGAATTATATACCATGATCAAAGTGGGTTTTATCCCAGATATGCAAAGGTGGTTCAATACAAGAAAATCAATTAGTGTAATAAACTACATTGATAAATTAAAGAAGAAAAAATCACATGATCCTTTCGATTGATGCAGAAAAGCCATTTGAAAAAATATAGCACCCTTTCTTGATAACAACACACTGAAAGATAGGAATAGAAGGAAGCTTCCTCAACTCTGTAAAGTGCATATGTGAAAAACCTGCAGCTAGCGTTGTATTCAATGCTGAAAGACTGAACGCTTTCCTGCTGAGATCAGGAACAACATAAGGATGTCTACTATCATCATTGTTATTCAATATTGTGCTAGAGGTTCTAGATAGAGCAATTAGGCTAGACAAAGAAATAAGAGGCACCCAAATAGGAAAGGAAGAAGTAAAACTTTCACTGTTGGCTGCTGATGATATGATCTTATACCTAGAAAATCCTGAAAAAATCCACAACAAAGTTGCTAGAACTAATAGACAAGTTCAACAATGTGGTGGGATACAAGATTAATATGCGAAAATCAACAGCATTTCTATAAAATTTTTGAAATGAATGGAAATGGCTAAAGCATATCACAGTGTTTGTAACTAACAGGACTGTTGTATGTGGTTGAAAGGGCAAGTCTAAGGTCATGTAGATTACTAGAAGGAAAGTTAAAAACTGTAACATGGGACTGTATAATATCATAAAACCTCAGGGAAAACACAAATATGAGTGATATCATACATAAGACTGTTTTTACAACATATAAATACAAATATATTAGGAAGAAGGAAAAAGAAGAGCAGCTACGTACAGCAGGGGAAATAGATGGAGAGGTGATGCATCTTGTTTGTTTTTATATTGTTAGTACTGGAATAATGAAAATGCTCTAAGAATGACTGAAGTGATAAATGCACAAATATGTGATTACACTGAATGCCATTGATTGTACATTTTGGATGGATTCATGCTTTATTAATATCTATCAATAAAATTGATTTGCTAAACAAATGTCTGGGCCTATTTTCCAATTTGCTGTCCTGTGTGGACTAGTCCTCCGGCAGCTTCTCATTGCAGTGACAATGCTCTCCCCTGCTGTGCCATGAGGGAAGGTCATCTCAGGCCCCGGCTTCAGATTTGCAGTCAGATGTCCTATGGATGATGGAGAAAAGGAAGAAGAAATGCAGGTGGTGATGCTCTAGGTTCTCTAAAGAGAATCTGGTCAGCAGAACACATTCTCCTTTCTGAACAGCCAAGGGGTCGCGCGCCCCAGCTGGGGAAGGGCGTCTTAGACCTGTCAGTCCACACAAGCTTCATTTCCTGAGTGCACAACAAGCGTGCGCATCCACCAGCGTCTCCCAGGCTGTGGCATCCTTTCTTTCCTTTCTACATTTAAATCCCCCCACTTGAGAAACTGGCACGGATCTTATCGGAGAGTATTCCCACCATCGTGGGATGGCCAAGAACTCCAGTTCCAGACTCACGGCCACCATCAGTTCCACAGCGCAGAGCTTCATGGGTTTGATTTTCTCACGGTTTCTCACCTCTCTGAGGTTAAACTCAACCTGCTCATCTTTATCTCTTTCCTCACAGGACTGGTGTGACGCACACATGAGGGTGGCTGTCAGTTTCTAAGAAGGACTTCCCACGATGCCGGCCCCCAGGAGGAGCTCGACAAAGGAGCGTGGTCTTAAGAACAGTAACTATAATAATAACAAAACAACAATAGCAACAACAGCCTGTTACTTTGCTGCCTTTAAAATAGGATTAAGTAGGGAAGAAGAGTGTTTTTCTTAAAAGGTGTCAGTTTATTTTAATGTGTACATCTTATTTCATTCAGAGAAAATATCAACGTATATCAAAGATGAAATAATTGTACAGTGAATACATATATACCCGTCATGTTCTTACTTGGTCAAATGCTGTAAGTCCATCTGTCACCTGCGCCGTTGGGAATTGGGGCGTGGTTTAAAGAGGCTTGAGGGTAAATTCAGCGAACTTCCTCCACCTGTCACCAAAACCCAGGGACAGGATGTCTCAGGGTCGTGTCATTGAGGCCTGGTATTGCCTAACTTTGAAGTAAAAGAGAACAGAAGCACAGAAGCCCAAAGGGGAAAAAGGCCAATTACTCATAAATTACACTTTTCTGCACAATAAAAAATCATAACTGAAGTAGAGTCTAATGAAACATACTGAAAAATTTTTGCCAGAAATGTGAAAGGTTAGTAAGTTATCGGACACCCAGTGAATGAGTTCCACCAATTTGCCGAGACCGCCCTCCAGGCTGCAGTTCTTTCCTGAGTGTGTGGAACCCCACGGGCACACAGTAGGTCTTTTCTGAATATTCTTTTAAGTTGCCCTTACTGAAGAAAATACAGGGCACCGAGTTAACTCTGAATTTCAGATAAACAACACAATTGTTTAGTATAAGTATATCCCAAATATTGCACAGGCATAGTTATACTAAAATAAGTTACTTTTCTGAAATTCAGATTTAACTGGGTGGCTGGTATTTTTGTTTGCTCAAAGGAGCAATCCTATTTTATTCCAATGAATCCATGACTGTCGCAGGAAGCAGGTGAGAATTAGGAGGAGACAAAGCACATACCACCACAACGCGGCAACCACGGGCGATGCTCAGCCTCCCTAAAGCAGGGTGAGAGCCTGGGTTATCATCGATTGAATTCACACCTTTAAAGCACGCCTGGCGCCATGGAGGGGGGCGCGGGGCAAGGACGCTGATGGCAGTGTAAATTGGCAAAGTCTTTCACCAAAGTAATTTGATTAGACATCAAAATAAACAACCTTAGACTTAATAAGTTAAATTCCCAGAAATTTATCCCAAAGAAGAAATTGCATCCTTTAGAGAGATTAGAAAGCTGCCCTGGAGGCTAGTTGATGCTCAGCAGCCCTAGGGCCCTTCCATAGCCCAGCATAACTCTGTGTCCTCGGCTCAAAGCCACCCTCTCCCCACTCCACCAGGGGCGGCAGCTCTCTGCCTGGGTCCCCTCCTGCTCTCCTTGCTGGAGCCTAGTACCCCTCCCCGTGCATCCTTGGCCACCCTGAGCCCTGGCCCTGCTGGCCCCTCAGCCTGGAAGGGGCTCCCTCGTGCGCCTGCTCACTACCCACCGCCTTCTCCAAGAGGCCCACCCACTCCACCCTTGGCCCCTGCAAAGCTCCCCTCCCCACGCTCCATGCACCTGCCCTTTACTCTGCCTCTACTGTCCAGGTCCCATAGCCCTTCCCACTTGGAGCCTATAGTGAAGTTACCGCCCCCGTCCGCACGGGGTCTTTACCGCACAGGCTCTGCATCATGTTCGTTGGCAGGCGGTGCACAGTATTTCTTGAGTAAACGAATGAATGAAATATTGAATCCAAACAGCCAACAGTTGTATAATGTTTGAGAGAGTTGAATTCTGTCATCTTGCTGTCATAATTCATAAACTTAAGAAGATATTAAGGAAAAGGGGGAAGTGAAAAAAGTAAAGTCAAGTGCAAGGTCAGAACACAAAACTGTGTCTCAGCCAGGATTGTGACTGTGGGTAGTTATTTATCCTTCTAGATTCGAACCCAAAGGGGACCCAAAAATGAGAGTAGTCGTTGAGACTGTCAGTGACAAAAAAAAATGCTGTCATAATGCTGTATGAAAAAAAAAAGTTAAGAGAAGAGCTGAAAGGGAAAAAGCAAGAGCCGGGCTTGGTGCCGCACCCTAAGGAGGCAGCTGGCAGCAGGGCTGTTGCCAGCAAAAGCCGACTCTGGAAGGGCTTCGCTTGGGCCACTTAAAGCGTTGGAACCGATTTTTTGCATCTCATCGGTCACCTCGTGCTGGGCTCTCAAATTGCCTGGAAACCAGTCTGAAGTTTGGCTCAACCTCTCCGTAGGTTTCGGTTTTATTTTTCGTCTCCAACCTCTTTGCCGCATCGCCACTATCTCGCTTGCAAAGTGTAAGCACTTTATTCTTTGTAAGTATTTCACTGTTGGGATTCTTTGAGCGAGCATGAAAGGTGTCCCATAAAGCCAAATTGCCTTCTTCCCGTTCTAGAAAACCTCTGATTCCTCATCACTCCACTTTGAAGGGAACACAATGAGCATATTCAAGCACTCTCCACGTGGACTCGCGTGTAAATATATTGTAAATGCCTTGCTTTGTTCAAAGGAGTTGACAGCTATCTTATGGTGAAAGTACCTCTGAGATATTCGTGCTGATTGAATATCCCCTAAGTCAGGTTTTAAGGAACAGATCCTTTCAAAAGAGAGACAAGCATCCAGCCCTTTTGTGAAGAGTTTAATGGCTGCTCCACTTATTATGGGCATTTAACTACTGCATTGAAGAATTACGCACTGCTTAGTTTTCACTTGAATTCTGCCTTCCTCATTCCTTTGACTGTAGAGAAAGAAGAAGTGGAAGGGGAGAAAGCGTCTTAATCTCTGATTATACCCAAGCTTCCTGCAGCAGACACTCATCAGCGTCTTACGACGCCCTCCCAGGCAACAATAAAAGACGGGAATTGCAAAAAGCCCAGAGTAAGGCAACTCAGAAAAACCAAGCTGCCTGGGAACCTGAATTTCGAGCTAAGGATTTAGTCATATAAGGACAGTTCATTAATTTGCCCACCCCCCAGCCCCGAACAAGCTGGGAATCAAGGCCTGATTATTTTTTACGAGGGGTTTCAAAGAAGTCAGCTAGAGAAACCTGCTTTGAAATTCCTTTTCATCCAGGGCAGCCCTGAATTACACCTCTGATGATTTCGCAAGGCTGTTTTAATGACAGAATTCAGTCCCATGCCAAACACTGCTGGTTTTGCAGAGGGCTCGATTAGCAGGTGATTGTTCACCTGCCAACGAAAGGGGCCCCTGGCTTCTTTCAGGAGAGTAACGAAGCCTTCAGGTAGCCCGCAGGGCCCAGGTGTGGCAAATGTTCAGAGGAAAGACCCCTGCTCTGGCCCCCTCAGGGACTACGACCCCCACCTTGGCAAATCTAAGGCATTTAACAGCTTGTGGGAACTTTCCCCAGCCTGCAATGAAGACCACTTAAACTGTGTCTCCTTTTAAATTTCATTCCGGGGAGCAGGGCTGGGAGGAGAGAATTGGAACAGCTCCAAGTCCTTTTCAGAAGGATCTGGTGAGCAAGCAGGCTGCCTGTGTCCCCAGTGGTCACCAGTGCGGTCAGACAGTTGGGTCATAATTCACTGGTGAACTAACCCCTCCATCATCGCATGCAGTCGTCCATCCCTCTACATCCGTCCTCACTCGGCTATGCACTCAGGGACGTCCCTACATGATTTTCACCAAGTTCAAATCTTACATGGGAGGGAGGGAGAAGGATGGGCCCAAGATTTGAAACAAAGAAACCAGAAGACAGAAAGCGCGGCACCCACGGCTGGGGTGCCTGGTCCCTCCCCGAGGACTCCCCTGAGGCCAGTGGGACAACGTGGTTCGAGGACCAGGTGACAGCCTCTCTCATGGGTGGACTGAGATGATTCTGTGTTTTCTTGCTCAGAAATGTATTCCCAGAAGCCCCAGGTTGCCCCAGCATTTCATGGGAAACAAAAGGGCAGAATCCACGCCTGGGCTGGCATTGAGAGGCCCTGGCTCTCGCCACGCCTGCACGTGCTTGGCACGGCGGTCTGCACTCCGTGGGCACGCGGGAAGTATTTGTGAGATGATTTAGATCATCAAGGGCTTCCCCGAGTGCGCTGGGACGCCCCAAGGCAGAGAGCAGCCCTAGGAGAGCGTGGCTGGTGCCAGAGCCCACGGGGCAGCTGGGAAGCAATCACGGGACATCACCAGGAAGGCATGGGTGCTGCTGCGCCCTGCCAGTTGGGGGAAATGCCTAGCCTGAGGAGAGAGTCTGAAGTGACACCTGCTGTCCTGGAGGGGTGGGGCCAGCTCGTGGTCCTCTGGCAGCAGGAACCCCGCCCCCCACCCACCATGCTGCTGAGAAAGCCCAGCCGGGTGGGGTGAGTGGGTCAGCATCGTGGTGATCTCCAGCCTGTCCCCTGCCAGTGCCCTCATCAGGTGGCCTTTCCCAGGAGGCTCAGCTGCCTGCCGGGGGCAAGCAAGGCAGGTTCCATCTTCAGGAAGGCGGGACGAGGCTCCGTGGGAAGGAAGTTCCTGAGATCCGCTTCACCTGCTGGCTCAAGTCCCAGGCCGGTCCCCTGCGGCCAGGTCTGCTTGGGCAGAGCTGGTGGTCCTGGGTCAGGGAGTAATAGAGTCCCATTCCCTCCTCGAGGCCCACAGGCCAAGAGCCCCCGGCTGTGTGGCAGGTATAGGAGCTGAGGTGATGGGTTAGGCCAGGTGTGTCCTAAGCCAGGTGTGGCAGGTACGTGAGCCGAGGCAGATGGGTTAGGCTGAGGCGGATGGGTTAGGCCAGGTGTGGCCTAAGCCAGGTGTGGCAGGTACAGGAGCCGAGGCAGATGGGTTAGGCCAGGTGTGGCCAGGTACAGTCTTTCCTCAGGACTTGGAGGGGGTCCATCCCACTCCCATCCCGGCGCACGTTAGGAAGGGGGACGAGAAAGAGACCAACAGTTTATCGCATCAGCTCACGGGAAAGCATCACAGAGAAGCACTCGTGGACCTTTGCCAAGGCCCTGCAGTGAGCCTGGCAACCTGCCACTTCCTCACCTTTGAAAATTGGTCTCCACGATGACCTGAATGGTTCTAAAAGCCACGGCCGGCTCCGTGTTACTGTCCTCTCGGAGATTTCCTGTGCTCCTCAATTGCTTTTTAACACTTAACTCCTAGAAACACAAAAACCTCAGGGTCTGGCACTTGTATGGATTTTTTTAAAAAAACTTCCTTATGGAACATTTCTAACACGTGCACAGGTGGAGAGAAGAGCCAACGGCCCCTCCCCGCACATGCCCTCACGTTCATCCTTGACGTTGACGAGCATGGCCATTCTTTCCTCATCTCACCCCAAACAGTTTTAAAGCACACCTCAGACCTTTGATTGTGTCTTGGTCTTTATCAACAACGGCTCTTCAGCCTCTGACAAGTAGGAGTGTTGGGTTCTCTTTGGTTTCTTAGTGTCAGAATCCAACCTGCTAAACACTGTCGTTTGAAACTCAGGCTAATTTAGAGGCACTGGATCATTTTCTCATTAGGCAAGCTGATTGCTTTCTCTGTAGGAATAGAATTTTGAGGTCTGGGCAGAAAAGACTCTCTAAGATGCTGCTATCTGTGGCTGGGTGGCCTCTGGGTCCGTCGGCCACCCCGCCCTCCCATGCTGCCCTGCTCCGCGGCCGAGCTGTGCGCTGTCCCTCCGTACCCCTCCTGGCAGCTCCGCGTGCTGACCGCGGGGCCCGCGGGGGCCCGAGGTCTGAGGCAGTGGGCACGGCCACGTCTCCGCGTGCGTAAACCGGGCACGAAGGCCGGGGCCTCCCCAGGCGCAGGGGTCCAGGCGCGAGGGCTGGTCGCAGCCCCGTGGAAGAGGCCAGGCCCGGCAGAGGCGCAGAGGCCGCCACGGGGCCCGGCCGTCTCCAGGAGCCTGATGCTTGTCGCGTTCCTCGCTCCTGTCACTGAGCCGGGGAAGTCGGCCACGGAATTACTTCCGTGTTTACTAGGGCTGAGTGCCGCAGCCACGCGGAGCCCGGGCTAATCGCTGTCCTGCGCTGCGCCACCGGGGCCGGGCTGGGGGCCCCGCGGGGCGCCCTGGCCCCACCCGCTCTGCCGGCACCCGCGCTCGCTGCTGCTCCGTGCGGCTCCTCTCGCTTAGCCCTGGGAGGGAATGATTGTGGCAATTGTGTCTTATTCTGGGCGAAATGTTTCCTTTTTATTTACTGTCTGGGGAACTGCAGGAGTGTCAAGGACCTATATATATATGTATATATACTTAAAGGGCGAGGAGTGTGGGGCGGGTGTTCAGGATTCGGGCTTGGATCCTTGCTCTTTACGGAATGGCCCTTGCCCACCCATTCGTGCACTTTCTGAACACAGAGGGGGCTCCCGGAAGGCAAATCTCTTGATGTTTTCATTGTATTGAATCATCTCCCGCTTTCTGTTTATCCCCGTGGGACTTTCGCCAGAACTCTTCTTCTACCAGTGGAGCTGCTCCGGGTTCCAATTTGGAAATGGAACCAGTGATGACCAGCGCCCGTCTCACGTTGCAGGGGCTCCTTGTTCACTCACAGGTGGTCACACCCATGACCTCACTGAGTTTTGCACCAACCCAGAGGAGGGGCAGCTGCTCTCTCCCCATTTTACCTTCAAAGAAACTGAGCCCAGAAGGATCGGCTTCTCTGTCAAGACGGCAAATCAGCGCAGCAGCGGAGGGGCCGGGACCCTGGACGCTTTCCCTGCTCTTTGCTCCCTGTTGGGCCCACTCAGGAAACGCCACTGGGGTCACGCAGCAAAGAGTGGTTCCTGCAGAAGTCTGATACAGAGTCACTTCACTTTTGCTTGCCCCTTGCTTTCAAAATGGGCAGCTTGGTAACACCCCAGTCGCTTTTCGAACAGACCTGGTCAGGATCTGAGCTGATTCCAAAGCGTTTTCAAAAGCAGCTGTTTATCTGAGGCCAGCGGCAGTGATTACATTCTGATGCTTCGCGGTGCATCTGCCTGCTACCCAGTGACGTCACCGAGCTCAAGCTGTTCTCGGCAGCCGTGGGCTCTGCTGGCGCGCTCTCACCCGGGTTTGTTCCATCACGGTGCATTTATTTTCTTCGAGGAAGACCTGTCCATAGCCCAATGTTCCAATAACATTCGTATGTGGCATCTTCACAGATCACTGGCAATAAAAAGGACAAAGGAAGCTGTGGGTTCACAGTGCTCTCCCTGGAGCCTCTGGAGAGGACAGCTGGTAGCTGAAATTCCAAGAGTGGTGATTGATTCGCCATGCCCTAAATCCCATCTGCAGGGGTGGAGCTGGGGTGGATGGGCTGTGAACTCTGGAGGAAAAACATCTGTCCCCAGCCAAATACCTCATCCAAGTTTATGTGGTCTGGTCAGCAAAACAGCAGCTGAAGGCAAATCTCACTGTCCTCTGCATGGTGAGGAGGACAGGGGCAGGCCAGTCATATCTCACCATGGAACATGAGAGAGGAGGAGGAAGCCAGCCTCCGGGAGCGCATCTTTCTAAGCCCTGGGGTGTGGCAGACGCCGGTTGGTAGAAGAGCTCACGTGGCTGCCCATGGCCTGCCTAACTACTAGGCAATGAAATGAAGTTGGAACGCAGGACATAAGCAGTTTATGGGCTGTGGAAGCTCCTGGGAGAAGGAGGGTCCGAGGGTCTTTGGCCGAGTGGAAAGATGGGTTTTGGGCCCAAATAGAGGGACTGGCAGAACTAACTTGCGGTCAGTCAATTCACCAAATGAACACTTTGCTAAGACCAAATCCCTGAATTCTAACGTAGTTCAAAATTGTGAAAATCATCTTGCAAAGTTATCAATCGGATGAATTACTCCCAAGCAAAAATGTGTTTCCATTAACTGCTACTAAAATATGCAGGGAATCCAGTTGCAAGGACAGTTTCCACAGTGTCTGATTGGGAGAACAAAAATGCCTCAGGTATTTTGAGTTGCAGGCATGGTGAGTGTGAATTGGCAATGGCTGGCTGGATCCCAGCCCCAGGGTTCTTGACCGTGGATTTGATTTTTAGAAGGAGAGGAAAGGGCTGATTTTGGAGCTCTGGAGAGTGAGCCTGGGAAAGTGTTACACAACTAGAAGGCACCTTCATAGTTTATTCATTATCCTGAGAATCAAAAGGGATAGTGTGTGAAAAGGCCCAGCACATAATCAGAGGTTAAAAAAATGCTTGTGTGCTTCTTCCCTCACTGGACTTTTGGCAATACCATTGAGGTCTCCTGGCCTTGCTACCAAAATGGCTTGGACTTTCTACATGATACGTTGGCCCATTCCAGGGCACCCATAGTCGGAGGGTTCCTGCCACCCTCCTGTCTTTAAGATAAGGCTGAAGGGCGAGCATCCTTATCCTGCAGGGAGATTGTACAGCATGGGAACAGATCACTCTTGGAGGGCTCAAGCCTTGGTCTCCTGGATCCCCTTCCATGGACAGGAGGGCTTGGAAGCCTGCCTTCTGAGCAGTCCAGGAATGAGGCTGGGCCACTCCCGAGGAGCTCTCCTTCCCCACGGCGGTCCACCCAGCCCGCAGCTGCCTCCTAGGGGGGCTGAGTCCTGCCCCTTCCACCAGGGAATGCCGTGATGCATTCTCTTGGCAACTCAACCCACAATGCCCGGGGACTTCTCTTCCTTGGCTGCCCCAAGTCCGGTGCCCTCTCACCACCTCTGTTCCCATGGACTTTCAGATCCGTAACTGCATTTTCTCTTCTTCACCTCAACTTCCCCTGCTCGGCCTTTCCTCTCGCCTTGCTGCTTTGCTTGGAGAATTTGCCAGGACCAGCTCAACTCCTGCATGCTCCACATTTGCACCCACGCCACTGAGTACTTCTGGAGAAATCCACGACTTTGCAGATGGGGGCCGCTATTAATCCAAGACCTCTCAGCTCTCGGCATCCTCTACAACACCCAGCGACGCTTCTGCGTCCCTATGCAAAACAGTCCCTTCCACCTGCATCCATGACGTTCAGTTCTTCTGGATGTTCTGCGTGTGGCCTTGCCTTTTAGATGCCGGAGAGAAAAACAGAAGCTGCCAGGGCCAACGTCCTCAACAGCCCGGAAGCAAGGAAGAAATCAGACATAACAGTCCCTGCCCTTATGAAGCATGTATCCCAGCGGAATTAGATAAGGAAGACTAAATAAGTAAAAAGCACGACGTGATTGGGGTCAAGTGCTATGGAGAAAGAGGAAGCCAGAGAAGGGCCCAGCGAATGCCGGGCTGGATTGGAATTGAAGGAAGCTGCGCTGAGGTTTGCCCACATCAGAGCAAACACCTGGCGGAGGACAAGGTGTCCCCCACGCCCGAGATCAGGACCAAAGCCCAGCACGGTCTAGAAAGCTGAGGGTGGACCGGCCGCTGCCACCCGCCCACCCCCGCTCTCTGCACCGCCTGCCACTCTTCAAACCCACCACATCCCCTCTGATGTGACTCAACGTCTTCTGGAATCCTCTTCCCCACCCCCATCCTAGCTTTATTTCCGCTTGCCCATCACATCTTAGCTCAAGCATCACCTCCTAGACTTGGGAGAACTTCCTAGTCCCCTTCCCCATGTTGGCGAAGCCAAACCACCCATTTCTACGTTCTCCTCTCGCCCTCTCTGCGTGTATCACAGGTTGCAAACACGCTTATTTGGGCAGTCAGCCAATGAAGGCCTGCCTCCCGCCGTGGGCTGGGAGACCCGAGAGGCTGGAGACCTGCGGATGTATCGTCCACACCCGCGGGTGGCACGCAGCAGGGACTCCTCTACCATCATCAGGAGGTCGTGATGTCTGAGGGCAAGGCCATGCCTTCTTCAGTCGTGCATTTCCCGCGGCTCCAGCCCCAGTGCCCAAAGCAGAGCCGACGCCCGGAACGTGCTGGGGATTGAGCTGCTCTTGGGTCAGGCCTCATGCTTTAATTCTTTACTGTTTCAGGGTCTGGGGCGATAGGCCTGACCCCGACTCATTCACCGTCCCCAATAGGCAGAAGCCTCCTCTGCCCGGTTTAGAAGAGCCCACTGTGTGGATACAAGCCCCCCAGCGCCCCTGCTGTCCTGGTGGGATGGCGCTCGCATTCTGCCCCGCGGTCCTTGCGGCCCCTCGGTGGCCACTGTCCTCATGGGGGAAAGAGATGGTGCTCTCACATGCCACTGTGTAGACCAGCGGCTCGGACACGGATCTGGTCCCCGGGGCGCCCAGTGAGTTCCCACAGTTGCTCCCTCGTTCAGCCACCGTTAGGGAGACCCCCTGACGCGCTTTGTCCTGTGCCGGCTGGAGGGCCGGTGGTGAATAAGACAGCCCAGCGCTTTCCCTAGCAGGGCAGGGGCTGGTGAGGGGGTTCTAGACAGACATACGCGCACCCCCCCCAGCAAATGAGAGGCTTTCAGATCACAAAGCGCGGTCGGGGACGGAGAGGGAGGCCATCGAGAGGCTCGGCCAGGGTATCTCGGGAGCTGACCTCGTGTGCATCCCCAGGCTGAGAAGAGCCCACTGTGCCACACGGGGGGCAGAGCTGTGCGGGCGGGGGGACGCGAAGGCCCATGAGCCAGGAGTGACCTGGGAGCGAGGCCACAAAGCCTGATGAGGGCTGGAGCAGGGGCCCTCGGCGGGGAAGCATTTCTACTTTGTCCTAAGGCACGGTTTCCGGGTGGCCGGAGGGAGCAGCAGCCCAGCAGGTGCCTCTGCAGCGTGAAGCTGCACATCAGCCGGCCCGTCGCTGCTAGGGCCCCGAGAATGGAGCCAGGAACAGGTGAGGGTGGTGGTGGGCGGGAGAAGGTTCTAGAACTGGGGGCCCTGCAGCCGGTTGTCAACACGGGCACCTCAGTGGAGCAGGAACTGTTGCTGGGAGGGCGGGGAAAGGTGCTTCCAAGGCTGGCCCCCGCTTCTCCTGGAGCCAGGGGTGGGCTGCAGAGCTGGCGTCCGGAGAGCTGGGCACTGGGCTCCTGACGGTGCCTGCTGCACCCCACGTGGCTTTCTTTAACCCAGGGCCATCCCGACACAGCACCACGTGGCGTCCATGCACATACACAGGTGCGGTAAATAGCGCGTTCGCTGCCAGGTGCTCCCGCTAGCACCTGGCAGCCCCCAGCCACACATCCTTCAGTTAGACTTGCTTTTAAGATGGAGTAAGCACGTATAGCGGACGTCCTGTAAGAACCCCATGCAACGTTGGGAAATAAAATACAGGGTATTAAGCAGGTAGCTGGAGGTAGTTAGTACTGGTTACTCTGTTACAGGTGGGACACTCCAGAGCCATCTGGGCAGTGACAGGCAGTGAATGGCCAGGCACCGAGATGGCTATTTCCTTCCTTGTTCTGGGCTGTGGTGGGGTTCCCGGGGACGCCCAGTCGTCTCTCCCCTCTAGGCGAGGGGCGAGGGTGTCACGCACACGGGTCCCCGGGGGTTCACGGCTCACCCTGCTTTTATGACTTCATTAGGAGAGGGTCTCGTGGTGACGGGAGGCAGCGCTGGCAGAGCTGAGAGGTGACAACACCCCTCCCTGCCCTGCCATATTTCCAATATGCAAATCGGGTTTCGACATGTGCTTAAGAAATAAATAGCTGGGCGGGTGGGGTCTTCGCGTCCTCCCCTCCACTGGCGAAAGCGGACTCAGCTGCGCAGGGCTGCCGGGCAGGGGCGGCCTCTGGGGGCGTGGGGGCATCTCGGCGGAGGCTGCTGGCCCTCGGCAGACTCTGGAGCCTTCTGCCCTGAGCTCTGCTAACTGAAGCTCGCGAAAGTCTGCTCTTCTCTATGACGCGCTTGGTTGGGGTTTTGGTGGCGGCTAAAGCTCCGCCCCAGCTTCGCGTGTACGTATTTATAACAAGGCATGGCTCGCCGGCGGCAGGTGCGTGTTCACCGCTCGACTCACGTGATGCCATCGGTGCCTGAGAGCCCAAGGCCCCCGGGCCGGTTCCTGCCGCAGGTGTGACCTGGCGCAGGTCGGCGCTCGCGGGATGCCCACAGGTGCCCGGGGCTCGCCCTCCTGCCTGGCAAAAGTGGGCTGAGCTTCAAGGCCCCGAAGCAGGCCCAGCTGTGGCCCTGCCCTGCCCCCACCCCGCCCACCCCACCAGCTTTCGGGGGTCCTGCTGTCTGCCTTCCCTGCGGTGAGAGTCTGTGGGCTGCGTCTCTCAGGGTGAGGCACGCATCCACCTGGGGCTGGGGCCTGCGGAAGGCGGGCGTGGACGGTTTTATTTAGCATGCTTTCTGGTTCCTCATCTGCTATCCACGGATGGCCGATTTTCAAGGAATTAGAACAAAATGCACTTAACACTAAAGCTATTTTAAACTTAATTTCAATTAAGATCCTTATGAATATCAATTATCACTGTATGGCACGATCGCTACCCAACGAGGATTTCCAGCTGACAGCACGCCAAATTAACCGGCTTTATTGTTCTCAGTACCTGGCCACCCCGAAGGGCATGCTGCTTGGCATATCTTTACCAGAAACAGCTTTGGGCCACAAATCCAGGAGCCCCGACTCGGTTTCCATGATTTGGGCCAGACCCTCACCTTCCTGGGCCTCAATTTCCTCATCTGTAAATAAATGTCATCGTGGCAGCCGCATCCAACCGAGGCTGCTGTGAAGATAAAGTTAGACTGGGCAGCAAAGAGGGCTCTCGCTGGCTTGGAATTCCGCTGCGCCATCGGGCGCTGCTCGCGTAGGTGAGCCCAGCACCACCTGGCGGTCGAGAACACCGAGGCTTCGAGGGGCTCCTGGACTCCTGCAGCGGCTCAGCAGGCCGGGCCCTGGTCCTGCCCTCGCCCCGGGGGGCTTGGTGAAGGCACGCGCCCCCTGATCTCTCTCCCTAAGTTCCTCAAGCTGAAGCAATGCTCCTTCCTCAGAACCCCCACCCCCCAGGGCCTGCCCAGAGCACTGACCCGGCGTATTCCTTAAATAAACAGAGAAGGGGCGCGCTGGAGCGCGGCTGGCAGCAGCCCACACTCAGATCCCGGGAGTGGCAGCTGGTCATTTCGTGCTGGCAGGACCTGGTCCTGGAAGGGTATCCCTCGGCCCCCACACCCCCCAGGCACTGCCGGGGTCAACACGGGCAAAGAGTCCCCAGCAGCTCCTGCCCGAGGGTGACTGCAGGGACCCAGGCTGTAAGCTGGGCCCTTTGTGTCAGTATGTCTAGGGTTGTCTTCTGTGTGCTGTAGCTTTTTACCTTTCTTTCCTTCTTGACCACACCTGCCAGATGTTACTGATTTTATTTGTCTTTGTAACTCAGTCATGAGGTTTTGTGGACCATCCCTAATTTTGTTTTTCTTTCTTCTTTCTTCTTTCTTTCTTTTTCGTGATCGATCCCCCCAGTTCCATTGGGTTCTGTGGGGCACACGGCGCGGAGAAGCGGAGCTGAGGAAAAGGGCCCGAACAGGCTGCCTGAGCTCGAGCCCTCGCTACACCCCTCCCGAGCCGTGAAGTCTCCGGAGACTTCCTGGAGGGCTGGGCCTCAGTTCTCCACCTGTGAAATGGGGCGAGGAGATGCACCATCGTCACCGCAAGGAGAAAGGACCCGGTACCCCAAGGCCTGGCAGGTGGTAAGAGCTCACGGCCCTCAGGTGTGCTCGTTCCTCTCTCTTTGAGTTCAAGGCTTATTTCTTTTTTTGTGATCCTTTGTCTTCCCAATAAATGCGTGTTAACCCATACACTCGGCTCGAGCACCGCTTCGGCTGTGTCTACGGCTTTGATGGGTGGTTTTCTAGTCGTCGCCTGGCTACGGCTCCCTGGGGACAGCCGCCTCCCTGCCTCACTGACCCGTCCTGAGGACACATACCAAGCACTGCAGGTAGACAGCTAGACCTGGGGGTGTGCAGTTGTGGCCCCAATTTACAGGGAGACCTCAGGGAAGTTATGGGACTTGCTAAGGCCCCCGTATCCTCAGACTTCTCCAGAGAAACAGCCAGTAGGTGATGGGTAGATAATAGGACGGCAAGCAGCTACAGATGCACTTGTGCACACACACCCTTTTTAATTATTACTGAGGAATTGGCACACCCGACATCCTCAGGGAAGGTGGGCAGGTGCAGGCAGTGGTGCGGCACAGTTTCTTCTCTGAGAATCCTTGTGGGGGCCACTGAGCTTTTTAAGGATAACCACCTTTACCTGAAGTCACCCGATCGTGGGTGCAACTTACACCTACAAAATACCTTCACAGCAATGTCCAGGCTGGAGTTGGACAAGCAGCTGGACACTGTCACCCAGACACATGGACCCAGAAAATTTACCCTCTCAGTCACAGAGCCCCAAAGCGCCTGAACTTGCCTTCAAACCGGGCTCTGGGTGAGCCCACAGTTTGCCCAATTACCTCGAGCCTCGCAGAGCCCCTGCTGCGGTGGCCGGATGGCGAGGTGTGGAAGGGCCCCAGGGGCGCGTCCAGCTCATCCGAGCTGGGGACAGGGGCTTGCCTCCCACCTTCTGGGCAAGGCCGGGTTGAGCCCCTGCAGCATAGTTTCAATATGACATTTCATCATTTAATCCACGGAGAGTTGCGTACGTATGTTTCCAGAGTAACAATTTAGATGTCTTGTTTGGAATTAATATCTTGCAGCTCTTAAAGCCCTGGAAAAAAATTGAATATTAGTCAGGTATTTAGTTGCTAAGAGACCAGCACAGAAGCAGGCAGCGCCGCTCAGAGAAGCCTGGGAAGGGGCCACGCCGCGGAGTTGGAAACGCTTGATTTGTGCAGAACAAAGCTCTTCTCCCCAACCCCTGGTTTGTTTTTTAAACAAAGAGGGTGCATCTAATTTCTTACCTCATCCCCTCTTTCCTAAATCCAGTCTCCTAAAGAAAGGGAAATCCCAGCCCAGGTGTCTCTGCTGCCCACAGAGGGGCCAGCAGGGCCTGGATGCAGCTTAGCTGCACTGCGACCCTCCCCAGCGGGGGGCCTGGCCCAGCGCCCATGTCACTCTGCTGGGCCGTGGGGCGGGCACACGCCTGCATCTGGGACGGCAGATGGCCCAGCAGGAGTCTGGGACCTTCCTGCAGGGTTGGCCCAACTGGGGGACCCGGTGGCCGCACCCTACTTTGGAAGGGCCGGAGCCCCCACGCAGAGGGGCAAGGCCTTGAGACCTGGACGCGTAGCCTCGGGGTGGCAGCCGTCCCGGCCAGCCTGCCTTGGGCTCCCGGCAGAACACCAGAGCCCTTCCGGGGCCTCGGCAGGCATTTTTCAGGAGGGCAGTTTGGCGGTAACTGCACGATCGCGTGTCAGGGAAGGTGTAGTGAACGTTTAAGAATCCGCAGGCTCAGGATCCAGGCTAGCACCGATGGGGGCCTTGGCGCCCACCGGGCAGAGATGGCCCAGAGCAGGTGTGGCCTGCAGGCGTCTGCTCCGCCGTCCTCCAGGGGAGCCCTTTGCCCCCGACCCCTTCAGCTCACGGCCAGCTCTGAGTCTTGGTGGCCGCTTCCAGCCCCAACCTCAGTTTCCTGGTGGAGTCACCCCTCTTTCCCGGGAGGGGCAGGACCCCTGCGTCAGCCTCGCGTGTGTCTGGACGGGGTGGCTGGGGCCCAAGATCCCTCCTGGCCTGGTGCCCACGGGACCCCCACCCAGGGCCACAGCCCCTCAACAAGGGGTGCAAGTGGCAGCAGTGGAGGAGCTCACGGTCTTGGCCTGGTTTTCCTGGTCGATGAAGGCAACAAACATGAGGCCAGGGCGTGCAGCAGGACAGAAGGGCCGCGGGCTCCTGGCACACTCTGGCACTCACCGGGCAGACAACATCACCAAAGTCCTCCCCTGCCCCGTCCTGCCCACTGCCCCCTACTACACCTGACTGGCCCAGGACAGCCTGAGCTAGAGGCCAACTCGTGAGTGGTGGGACCCCGGGAGAGAGCCACAGGGCCGCTGGGGCAGGGGACAGTGAGGAGTGGGGAGAAGAGTCGAGGGCAAGCAGAGGGGTAGCGATGGCTTGGCCACAAAAGTCAAATGCAGATAGCCACAACCGTGTGCAGGTTTTCCAGACTCCGTGCAGGTCCTCGGGCCCAGATGCCTTTTTTCTGGTAACACATGGAACTTTCCAGCCTTTCCAAAGGGCAGGGCATCAACAGGGAGGCCCTACTGCCGGCAAGGAGCCTGTCCACAGCCCAGATGGACTTAGAAGTTCCGGAGGGAGAGAAGCCGGGGCCTGCCGTGGCATCAGGCAGCCCTGGGAGGCAGCAGTTCAGCAGCGCCCTGGCCTGGCCTGAGCCCAGAGTCCCTGGGTCCAGTGCTCTTGACCGGAGTCTCTGGACCCAGTGCACTTGGCCTGAGCACCTGGTCCAGTGCGCTTGGTTTGAGCTCCTGGGTCCAGGGCACTTGGCCTGAGCTCCTGGGTCCAGGGCACTTAACCGGAGCCTCTCTTTGCTGTTTACAAGGGAAACAAGACTCAGGGTCGGGGTACAGTCCTCTCCAAAGTGCCACCACCCCTGGGGTGGGGAGGCCAGAGGCTGCTTCTTCCCTGTGCCTTGCCTTGTTCTGGGCACCCTCTCCTCCAGGGCAGGGCACTGGGTATCCCCTCCTCCTATGAAGGACACTGGGTGCCCCCTCCTCCAGGGCAGGGCACTGGCGCCCCCTCCTCCTATGAAGGGCACTGGGTGCCCCCTCCTCCAGGGCAGGAGGTCCTCCAGGCTCTGACCCAGGAGCCGTCGTCAGCCGGAGGACAGGAGGCTCCACTTCCTGCACACGAGGGAAGAACACGTCCCCTGGGCAACGCTGGCCGCTCTGAACGGGGGCAGACCTGCGCCCCCCTAAATCATCCCTGCTGAGAGGGGCTGGGCCCTCCCTGCTGCCTCCATGCTTGTCTGTTTGCACCTGTCCCTTGGGACAGCCGGGAGGTGGTGACGGAACAGAGGACAATTGGTGGTCAGAGACCTTTCCCTCCCCTTCCACCCAGCAGAGAGCAATTCCATTTCCGTCAGAGGAAACTGCCTCCTTCCACCTGCGCTCTGCTCTCCCACTCATCGCCTTTCAGCCACAGCCTGAGGCTTCTGCTCCGAGATGCCTCCCGTTGTGCAGAGGCTGATGATGCTTGGTGGAAAAGGCTCGCCTTCCTGGCTGCCAGCTCTGCCATGGTGTGGCCTGTCACCAAGGAGATGGGGTAAACAACACCAGTCGATTACTGGCCCACTCTCTGGCGCAAAGGACCCGATGAGGGAGTAGCTTTGCTGCACGACCCCTCTCTGCCCAACCCATCGAGGTGGTCCTCGGGTTCAGGCATTCTTGTTCACACGAATTCTCATCCCAGAAACCTTCCTGGAGAGAAGACTCTAGAAAGTTTAAAACCCACAGGCTCCCCCAACTTTCCCAAAGGCAAAGTAAGAACCATCATTTCAAGACAGATCTGTTCATTCTCTTCTCATCAGAACAAACAAAACCTCATCACTGCATTCTTATATTTAAAAGGTTTTAGCAAGGAAAGTGATGGGTGTTTTGGTCGTCGCGTTTCCCCCGGTGCAGGAGTAGCCTCGTGTGTATATGCCCTGATAGTCCAGGGGCACAACTTCAGTTACACAGAGAAAACCTTCTCTGGTGTCAGTGTGAGGGGCTGGGGGCCCCAAGCCTTCGTCCAAGAGCCCGTGAGTGAGTTGCCTTCTGGGGCAGGAGGGACTTTGCAGGAGGGACTGAGTTTAGGGCCTCGAGATGGGCGGGGACCCTGGACCATCCAGCAGGGCCCCAGGGAATTCCAGGGTCCTTAGAAGAGGAAGCCAAGAGAAGCAAGAGAAAGAGGCCTGAAGATGCCACTGCAGGCTTTGAAGATGGAGGCAGGGCCATGAGCCACGGAAGGCGGGCCATCTCCAGACTCTGGGAAGGCAGAGGAACGGATTCTCCCTGAAACCTGCAGCCCTGAGTGTCCCAAGGCTCTGACGTTAAGAACTCTCGAGAATGAACGGGCGCTGTTTCAAGCCATTACTTGTTACAGCAGCAAGTGGAGGCTAAGGCAAACTGCCCACCTCTCCAGCCCTCCTTCAAACAGATGGGCAGCTGGAGGCGAGGGCACTGAGGCAGGGGCCAGGAAGCAAAGCCACGGCAGGGCAGTTCTCTGTGTCTCATGGTGTCGTGCTTCCCCCGACCTCGTGCAACCGCTCCTCCTCACACCTTCCGCCGCAGGGTAGGCCGTGTGTGTCTTGGCCAGGCCATCGGGGCACTCAGGCGCTGCTCAGTAAACTGAGGCTGCATGAGCCTGGCCTCTGGCTCACGGGAGTGACATCCTCAAGGACGAGCAGCCTCTTGGCCACGTTGGCTCCGTGGTTTCGTTTGTGTCCAGATCAAATAAATAAATAACTGTGGTAAGACGCATCTCCCCCCGGAGGCCCGTGTGGCCATTCAGTCAGCAAAGCCCGTCCCCCTGTCCACGCGCCTCCTGCCCGGGCTCTGCCTGCTCCAGCCCAGGCCAGTGCTGCTCTGGGGATGCTGCTCCAGGGGCCCCGGCTGGAGCCGATGCCTGAACTGCTTTGACGAAGGCCGTCCCTTAAGCAACGTGGCCTCACCCCAGGTGACGCACGCTGGGCTCCGGGCAGGGGCTGCAGGGCTTGGTCCCGCCCCGGCAGGTCCTCTGAAGCCTCTGCTTGCACCCCAGGTCCTGGGGACAGCGGGGCCACTTGGAAATGGTCCAGGGCTGTTGCTGGGGACGCAGGGCAGTGGGCCTGCTCCCCAGAGGCAGCCCGACTGCCCTATCACCCGGTGGGGGCTGTCTGAATCCCGGGGGGCGGTGGTCTGGCCCTGGCTGTCAGACGGGCTGAGGATGGTGAGCATCGGCCTCAGTGTTCTCAGGTGTCCCGGACCTTGTATGGGCCCCGCAAAGCATCCCTTCCTCCGGCAGGTCCTGGTTCTCCCGGGTCTCCCCACCCCCCCACGCTCAGCCACGGCCCGGGGCCCCCCACGCCTCCTGCAGGCACTGGCCCTGACCAGCTGTGACCAGGAAGTGCTCCTTGTCCCCGTGGTCTCAGGAGCAACTGGGGGCAGGGGGAAAACATGAAAACTAGGAGAAGGGAGAAACTCAGACTTCTCGAGTGTGTCTAGTGGGGCTGGTGGCTTCGCTGCCCTCTGTGATGCCACCCAAGGATGTGACGGCACGTGCAAGGGCACAGACCTGGGAGAAGGTCAGGAAAATAGAGGTAGACACTCCCGGCGTTTGTATCCTGCATCGACCTAGACCTGAAACCAGTCCCACCCCCCATCCTCTCAGACAGAGGAGCTGAAACTTGAACCAAAGCATCTAAAATGATGTGGGCACCGTCATCATCACCGGTTTTACAGCAAAGATGGAGGTTAGTTAATAAGTGGCCGGGCACAGCTTTGACTCCTACAGACTAGTGCCCGAGCCAAGGCTCCACTGCCAGCTACACCTCCTCCTCGTGACGTGTTGCCAAACGGTTTACAAAGCCCGACCCAAAGAAGAACTCGCCCCATGTGGAACAACATGCAGGGTAGTGAGCTGCAGGTCCACGGAGGCATTCAAGGGAGTGGGGTGGGGGGGAATAGTGCCACTATCTTGAAGCAGGTTGGCCCAGAAGGCCTGGTACAGCGCCCTTCCCCTTGAAGAACACATGTGATTTGGGTCATCACAGCCCACGTCATGTGGTTTTGCACAGCAGGGACTGTTTTGAGAAAAATTACGGTATAGACCGAGTTTGTTTCTAGAACCTCCACCTGCTTTTCTGCTTCCCTCCAGACTCCTGTGTGTAGATCCTTAGTCTTGACTAGCCCTGTTAACCCATGCCATCGCCCGGCTGCTCATGGCTGTGGGCGGTAGCCGGGCAGGTAAGAGTTCTGGCCTCCCTTTTACAGGGAGGAGCCCAGGGCTCAGAGGCTCCGCAGAGGGTGAGTCAGAGGGTCAGGGTGGCAGGACAACTGGAACTGAGTTCATGCTGAGGAGTGTGCGCTCTGCGCTCTCTGGAGATGCTGAGCATGGCCAAGGACCCAGAGTTGGCCCCACCCTGGAAGGCCCCTGCTCAGTAGACGCTGCCTCCCTGCGCACCTGCCTCCCTACACACCTGCCTCCCAGTGCACCTGCCTCCCAGTGCACCTGCCTCCTGGTGCACCTGCCTCCCGGTGCACCTGCCTCCCGGTGCACCTGCCTCCCCACACACCTTCCTCTCAGTGCACCTGCCTCCCAGGGCACCTGCCTCCCAGGGGGTCACCCTGGCTTTTCTCTCCCCTCCCGCTCCAGCTGGTCTCCTGGGGAAGGAGCTCATTTGATAACATGTGAGTAGGGAGGGGCAGGAAGGGGCTGCTCCTCCAAGTGGAGAAGCCTCTGGACCTAAGTGGGTGGGGGTGGGTGGGGAGGGGCTCTGCTCTCAGATAGGGCCCGAGAAGATGCCCCGGGGGACTCTGGGTTCCCTAGCAGGCACCTCTTCTGGAGGTTCTGGGTCCTTTGGGCACTGGCTGCCCTCGGTCAGCACAGTCTAGGAGACTCAGACGCACAGCTGGTGCTGCGTTGGGATGGGGACGCAGATGCTTATGGGGGGTGGGCAGCGGCCGGTCCCATGGGAGAGGAGGAGTGGGTGCCTTGTCCAGGGCAGCCCTGCCAGCGGGGGTCCCTGTACCACGGGGCTCCTTGGCGGCCAGCCCTGGGCTGGGGGGGTGGTTCACGGTGATCGCCCCCACCTGGAGCGAGGAAAGGGGGCTCTGACCACCCTGGCTGTGCCCCTAGTACAAGAGAGGAGCGTCAGGCCCCCCGAGTGGGCCTCGTTGGGAAGTGGCCGGCTCGGCACTGGCAGGACGGTGCCACCCGAGGGCTTTTCGACGCTGTTGGCCTCTCGAGACGGCCACGCTCTGCCTCTGCCAGCCTTGGGGGAAGGACCCCAGGAAACGGGTGTGGGGATGTCTTCTTCTGAGTTTCCTTGGTTTCCCTTTTTCCTAATTGAAAAGTGATCCTGCTCGTTGTGAAATACACAGAGAAGACAACGGTGGAAGTGGGCAGCCAGCGCGCGTCTCTTCATCCCTGAGTGGCCGGGCTGGGCGTGTCTGGCCAAATTGGCATGTGCACCCGCAGGGGTGCTGTGGGCACGCGGCGGGGCGTGGTCCCATGTCCTCCCTGCCACCTGCTAGCCCGAGCTCAGGCCGTGAAACAAACCCGGAGAAGCCGCTGGGCCCTGGGAAGGCCGGAGAGGCCAGGGCATTGCAGGAGGAGTTTCCCAACAGCTGACCGTGACTGAGGCCAGCGGAGAAGAGGCTGGAGGGGCCCGCTGACTCACCAGGGTGCAGAGCCCAGGGCCACACCCCTGCCTCAAGCCTTAGGTGGCTCGGGGAGCTGCAGGCCTGGCCCTGGCCTGGGCCCTGAGGTCAAGGCCGCGCAGCAGCAGAGCGCCCATCTCACCGGGGGTGCACGCCTGGGTCCCAGGTCCCTGGTCTGCTTTCACCTGCTCTCTGTGCCCACCGCAAGCTGGGACCCCATCTTAAGGGCTGCTGCACATTTGCCAACTTGAGTGGGGCCATGGCTCCCACTGCTTGTTCCTGCAGCTCCCAGTCCCCATGACTGCATCTCCCCACGGCAGCCCAGGACCCCTTGTTGTGGCCTCACCCCCTGAATTCTGAAGACCCCCAAGGCTGAGGAAGAGGAAGGCGGGCTGGACCTGCTGACCTGGAGCCTGTGACTGGGACATGTCCTTCCGGCCTCCTGGATCTTGGCATGGACCGCCGTCGGCCCCAAAGTCAAGGTCACTCCTATCTGCCCAGCTCGTCCTCACCCCTGCCCTGCCCAGCTCAGTCTCACACCTTCCCTGCCCATCTTGGCCTCATCCCTGCTCTGCCCAGCTCAGCCACACATCTGTCCTGCCCTGCTTGACATCACCCCTGCCCTGCCCAGCTCAACCTCACCTCCGCCCTACTCAGCTCAACCTCACCCCGACCTGTTCAGCTCAGCCTCAACCCTGCCCTGCCCAGTTTGACCTCACCCCTACCTCTTCAGCTCAGCCGCACTCCTGCCCTGCCCAGTTTGACCTCACCCCTACCTGCCCAGCTCGACATCACCCCTGCCCTGTCCAGCTTGGCCTCACCTCTGCCCTACTCAACTCAACCTCACCCCTACCTGCCCAGCTCAGCCTCACCCCTGCCCTGCCCAGCAGTGGCTAAAGAGGCTGTTGACATCAAGCTCACGTGGACTTGGCCATCCTCTGCCTCAGGAGGCCCTGCTGTGTGGCTAAGCCAGCCACCCTCTTTCCTCACCCCTGCCCGTCTTTGCTCAGCTTCGTCCTCTCTGACCTGTCAGGGACATCCTCATAACATTCAGCTTCAGAGTCACGAGGCCTGTGGGGCTCTCCTCCCAGGTGCTCTGCGCCCTGGGAAGGGGTGCAGTCCCTGGGCTCCGGGAGGCTGCGAGAGGCCCACGGGGCCGTGGGCGCCTGTGCATTAAGTAGCCGCCCTGCCGGCAGCCGCCCCAAACGGGCTCCCTGCCCCGCGCCTTGGGCAGAGGGCCAGCTGGCAGACGCTCTCCCGAAAGGCGGTTTTCAAGTTCTCCTTCACCAGGCACCTCTTAGAAAACGCTGCTGTCTTCTTTCTTTTATCTGCTGTCATCAAAAAGGTATATTAAACATCTTTGGCACACGTCTCTGTATTTGTGTAAAAAAACCGCAGAAAAATTCCTAAACATTAAATTTCTGGGTTAAAGGAAATGTATGTTTAACTTTTTGGGAGAGATACATGTATATATACAGGTGTAGGTATATACATACACATACATGATATGTGCTAATATCAAGTATAGATCACCAGATGCCTTGCACAACACTGTGGTTGGTACCCTCTTCACAAGCACCAGGTACAGCTGTACTTTCCTAGCTTTGATAATCTCACAGGTGAATAAAATAACCCCAGTGTTTTAATTCTCATTTGCTTTATCACTAAAGGCTGAGCTTTTTCATATATATCTTGCTAATTTTTATTTCCGTTGTCTATTTCTTTCCATTGTGATATTTATCTTTTGATTTCTCTCAGACACATGTGTTTATATGACTCTGGAACTTTCTGTATATTGAGTTGAACATTTTCTTAAACAGTCATTAAACCTCTTGACACTAACCCTTGGCCTGTGAGTTGCTTAATTTGGCAAATAGTTTTGTCCTCATAAAAATACGGAGATAATTAATTTGGGGAGAGGAGAGGAGAGCAGCTGTGTTCACCGGGCCTGGCCCTTCCAATGCCGCGAACTCTGGCCCTGCCTGGCCCCAGCGCATCCACAGTGACTTCAGCCTTCTCAGCTTTTCTCGTTACGCCACTCGCTACCTACTGCTTCTGTGGTTTCTTCCAGTTCATCCCCACAATGAAAGAAGCCAACAGACTTTCACTGGGTCAAAGCAAAAAATGTTTTCAAATGTTACCTCCCAGGGTAAGAATTGGTAAACAGAGAATATTTTAGTCAAAGGAATGAATCTCTAATTGCAGAATTCTAGGTCTCAGCAAGCTGGTAGAAGACATGAACTTTTGGAAAGCATACCCCTGTTCATTAGTAATTAGAGTGGCTAATTACTAATTAGGGAACAGAAGTGGAGAGACCCACACAGTTCTCCTGGGAAGAGAGGATGATGGCTGGGGCCGGTGCGGGAGCTGCAGGGGTGGGGAAGTGGGGTAAGGAGTATTTGAGACTTTCTGAGCTGGGTGCTGGGTGTTTTCTTCATTCTCCTAGAGAAACTGAGGCAGCTGGACTCCATCCCTGGAGTTGCTACCATAAGTTGCTGACACCACTGGGACCAGCTGACGTATGAAAACGCTGTCCTAGTGTTTTTCACTCCCCTTAGTATTTTATCTTCGTAGTCTGTGGCCACAGTGATATTCCTGCTTTAAAGAAGAGAAGTCACCTAAAAGTAGTGCTGGGGTGGGACTGGAACCCAGACCCGCTGAGCTCGGCCACAGGGTTCATTGATAAGTCCATGCTGCCCCGTCTCAGAGGATATCCCGCTCTGGCCTCCACCCCTGGACTTGAACGCTTCCTGCGGAGAGCGTGGCCACATGGGGAGGGCCCGTGTGAATGCCGAGCCCCGACAGCACCCAGTCCTGTCTCCAACGAAAGGAGCCAGGGCTCCTTGGAGGAGCTTCTAGGACAAGGTCAGGGAAAGCACAAGACGAGCTTGGATGGAGGGGGCAGGTCAAAGGCACAGGGGGCCGCTGAAAGAGGCTCCCAGAACCAAACCTGGAGCAATTGGCGCAACAAATAGCTACCAAGTGTTGGATTGTAGCCCGAGGTATAAGTCGCATATGCATGTGTCCATACTGACGCAAATAAACGACTGAATAAATCAACAAATGGAAAAGACAAATGGTCCTTGCGGAAGAATTCCAGAGTCTCCAGGTAGTTATTCTCCCCTCCAGGAGGTACCCCTTGAATGTGGGCAGGACTTCGTGATTCACCCCCAAAAAGGGAGACGGGAAAGGGTCGCCACGTGATCAGGTTCGGTACCCCCCCAAGCCACGGGACCAGGCAAGATGGTAGCACCGGGACTCACGCAAAACAGGTGCAATCGGGATGCCATCGAGAGTTTGCTAATCATCAAGAGCAACGACAAATCCAGGCGGGGATCTGGAGCCATGCTCTGGCTCTGTGACCTGCAGAGCCCCTAACCTTGGATTTCGGGGAGCCGGTCAGCTGGGGGCTGGGCTGCAGCTCGGTGCCTCCTCCCTCCCCAGCTGCGGTCCTTAATGAGGCGCCTGGGAGCCTGAATTGAAATTCAAAAGCACGTTACTCTCGTGGGGCCGTGTTGGTGCAGGTGTGATACAGTTATTAAATAACACACCGAAGAGTGTGGACGTCGTAGGTTCAAAAGCGGTGAGGGACGCCTGACCTAAGGAGAGGAGTTCTTGAAACCTCACCTCGATGTGAGGCCGCACGACCCGGCCTTCCTCAGTTGTGCGCACATGTTGCGAGCATCACAGAGTTGCTTTTGGTGAAATGTTTCTTTGGCCTGTGTATGTATTTTGGTTGAACTTCAATATAAGTTTTAGCGTTAGGAAATAGATGCCAGAGAATCATCGGAATGGACAGTCCAAATGGCCTTCATCTCTGCAGAATCCTCTGGTAAGTTCGAGTCAAATTTCAAAGACGAGGAGGCCCGAGGAAGGCCCGCTGGGCAGGCTGACCGCCCTGCTGCAGGCACGGAGGAGCCTGGAGAGAAAAGCACGTTGCCCGGAGAAGGGAGCCTGGGGGTGTGCCGGCTGCCCCTGTGCTGCGGGCGCAGCAGAGCGTGTGCGCCCAGGGCAGGGGCAGATCTGGCTTGTCCCACCCGGCCTGAACCCCCGGCTCAGGCCCGAAGCATCCATGTTTCATGTCTGCCTCCTGGCAGCAAAGGACAGATTCTGCCTGAAATCCGGGTGGGCGCGGAGCCGAGGCCGGCTCTGGTCAGCACCCGGGAGCCCAGCAGAAGGCCGGCGCTGGGAACCGCGGCAGGCCAGAGCTGGCTCCAACAATGGCTCCATTTCAAGAATTGTGCGAGCTGCCTGCTTAACAGCCATATTAAAAGTCCAATTGCACACATTTACAATTAAATTATTTGGAAAACAAACATCATGCGTGCTCAAAATGCTTCACTTCCATAATTTTACTGCATCATCTGCTCTCTTTGCTCTTCAGATCTTTGCGTCTCTTTTATGGCAAAACACTGCCCAACCCTCTTCCCAGGGTCAGTAATGGCCCATCTGTAGCTTGAAACTGGCCATCGAGGGAGTATTTACACCACAGAAATTGGCAAATGGCAAGGATCAGGACTCGCTAGTTTTGGGAGAGGTAGTTATGAAACATTCAGCAGCACACCGCACATGCTGTCGGCTGGCAGGGACCACCCAGGGCAGGTGTCTCCAGAGCAGCAGGGACTCAGGTACATCACTGGCGACCCTGGCGTGGGGGTGGCCCAAAAGGGACATGTGGGAAGACCCGACCCCAAAGCAGCTGGAGCCTCTGGAGGCCTGCGTTCTGTCAGGCCTGCATCAGGGGACACCGTGGCCTGCGGTCTCCAGGAGGGAGGTCGGTGAAGCCAGTGCACCAGCAGGAGTGCTGTGAGTGTGTGTGGACTGGCAAGTGTGTGAGGAGTGGCGAGTGTGCGAGGACTGGTGAGTGTGCACAGACTGGTAAGTGTGCATGGACTGGCAAGTGTGTGAGGACTGGTGAGTGTGCACAGACTGGTGAGTGTGCAAGGACTGGTGAGTGTGTGTAGACTGGCAATTGTGTGCAGACTGGCGAGTGTGCAAGGACTGGAAAGTGTGCAGGGACTGGCGAGTGTGCAAGGACAGGTGAATGTGCAGGCTGGCAATTGTGAGCAGACTGGCGAGTGTGCAAGGACTGGCGAGTGTGCAAGGGCAGGTGTGTAGACTGGTGATTGTGTGCAGACCGGACAGCGTGCAAGCGCTGGTGAGTGTGCAAGGACTGGTGAGTGTGTGTAGGCTGGCAATTGTGTGCAGACTGGTGAGTGTGTGAGGACTGGTGAGTGTGCAAGGACTGGTGAGTGCGTGCAGACTGGCGAGTGAGGACTGGTGAGTGTGCAAGGACTGGCGAGTGTGCGAGGACTGGTGTGTGTAGACTGGTGATTGTGTGCAGACTGGCCAGTGTGCGAGGACTGGCCAGTGTGCGAGGACTGGTAAGTGTGCGTGGCCTCGTGGACGCCGTCGCACTTCCCTCCAGCAGGCACGGCACACGCGCGTGCAGGCCTCACCGGGGTCTTCCTCCCGCTTGCCCCAGGGTGAGCCCAGCTGTGCCCCTTGTGCCAGTGGAAGTCGGAGGCGCGGAGGCCACGGCGGCCAGTCATTTCCCACGGCCCCCAGGGCTGGGACTGGGCCTCGGGCTGGGGATGCCCACAAGGACGCGTGGCCTCTGGCCCTCATGTGAGCCGGCGTTAGTGTCCTGAGGGCTTCCAGGGCCAGGGGCTCTCCAGGGGCTGGGTGAGCGGTGGGCCCAGGGCTCAGCGGGACCCCGCGAGGAGCAGCGGGGCTGGACCTTGGCCACCCCTGAGAAGCTCCGGCCAGAACGGTCTCCTGAGGCACCGGGTCGCCAGCCGGAGCTGGTGCGCCCTCGATGGCCAGGGTTGGGTGGGGATCACCAGCCTCAGGGAGCCACAGACGTGCACGGGAAAGCACGCAGGGCCCCCATCCGGCCAAGGTGTGCGAAGTGGGTGCTCGGGGTGCTCGAGAACCCAGAGCAGCCCCGCGGGCACACTGGGGTGAAGGCAATTCTCTTAACCTCTCCAGGGCTGAGTGCCCGCCCCACCTCCTACGGTGGCTGCTGGGACCTGGGGGAAAGCATTGATCCAAGCCCTGGCCTCTGAGGTCCGCTAGATAAATAAGAGCCATTACTATTAATTTTTAATTGCTGCCGTTATTAGGAAAAGGAGCTTCCAAACAAGGTCCCTGGATTTCCAGCTGCAGGGACAGCACAATCCTGTAGAGCAAAACTATTTCCGAAGTGCTTTCCCTTTGGTTGCCCGTGCGGAGCTGATGGGGACACAAGGACCGAGTGCCGAGGGGCTTGTCCCCTGACAGGGCTCATCAGCCCCCGCGGAGCCACCTGGCCGAGGCCACTCTCGGCAAGCAGGGTGGGCGACGGCGCCTGGAGCCCCACGAGCACTTTGAGGCCTGAGCTGGCCCAAGAGGCCGCGGGCTCAGGAGGTCCAGGGAACCCTGCAAAGGACGAAACCCGAGGGCAGCAGGGCCAGCGGTCGGGAGTGCTTCGACACGGAAGGGCGGCAGCCTGGGTTAAAGCACTTCCAGAAGGGCCTTCCTGCGTTGGCCAAGAGTCCATGGAGCCTGGAAAGACCCGAGGTCAGGCAGCATAAAACAGGGAGGGGCAGGCGAGTGTGCCCAGCAAATACGCCCTGAGCATCTTCAGGGCACCAGGCTTCTCTTAAAAAACTGAGGAATTCAAGTTCCTCCTGGGACTCAGGGTCAAAGAATAGAGTGACTAATGAAATGCAGATTATGTTAATGAAGGATTTTTAAAAAATGCTGTAGAGGAAAGTAATCTCCAAAACCCAAAGTGGGTGTGTGTCTCTATGCCACCCACCACAAAGACACCCACTTTTGATTTGGGGGATTAGTTTCTTCAGCAGCATTTTTTCAAATGAGTCTATATGGTTGTCTTCAAAAATGAGTCAGGAGGTGATCAGAAGGGTCCATTTATACACGTCAACAGGATCCCAGAGACAGCCAAAGTAGATACAACCCCAGGCACTGGTGCTCCTGAGAGCTATGGAGTCACACAGGTCCTACGGTCCTGGCAGATGGCTCTGGAGTTCAGCGCCTTGTCAGTGGACCTTACTTTGGAGTTTGTATTCCTGAGTGTGATGGAGTTGGACTAAATGTGACCTTTCTACACATGCCTCTTCTGTCACTTTGACTGAAGCTGTGATTGGAGCTGGGGTTAGTGTATACCAAGGAGACTTCAATCTCTGGACTGGCCATGTGCCAGCTGGGCATGAGCTCAGCAGAGTTGCAACACCTCCTCTCCAGTTTGCTGGACTTACCCAGGTCAGCTAACAGGGAGGTGAAGATGGTTAAGCACTACACCAGGGAACCGAGAGTGTCTACAGCTCCAAGTAGGAGAATTGCATCCATTAACCATGTGGGATCTAAGCCCCTCTCAATATAGAGGTAGAATGGACGTCACCAACCCAGGGTCCACAGGATGGAGGAGTAAAATATGGATTAGAATGAACTTTCTAGTATTCTACTATAGAACTATTGTGATTGGCAGTGGAAGAAACTGTAGCATTGATCTGGAGAAAGTGACCACCCTAGTTGCTGAGGGCAGGGAGAGGGAAGAAGTGTGATATGCGGGCATTTTCGGAACTTGGAGTTGTCCTGAATGATATTGCAGGGACTGATGCTGGGCATTATATACCCTGCCATAACCCACTGAATGGACTGGGGGAGAGTGTGAACTACAACATAAACTATAATCCATGCGGGGCAGTAGTGCTCCAAAATGTATTCACCAAATGCAACGGATGTGCCACAATGATGAAAGAGGTTGCTGATGTGGGAGGAGTTGGGAGGGGGGGTGGGTATGTGGGAACCTCTTATATTTTGGATGTAAAAATTTTTTGTGATTTATGTGTGTCTAAAAAAAAGACAATTTAATTTAAAAAAACATTAAAAAAAAAGAAAATATAGCAATTATCCAGAAAAATCCTAAGGTAGTATAAAGAATGAAAAAAGCTACAGCAACTAAAAAAAAAAAGGTGTGTGTGTCCCTCATGCTCTCGGGGCAGCTGGCTCCATCTCTCCAAGCCTCTAGGTCCCGGTTTATAGGAACAGGGCTAAGGAAGTTCCCACCCTGTGGAGTCCTGGCTGGGACCTGCTCTGCCCAGGGCCTGGCATCTAGCAAGATCACGGCCGGGGGAGCTGGCGTGGGCGGTGCTAGATAGAGGTGGTGGCAGCAGCCGCCTCCCTCCTCCGTGGCCTCTGCCACCGAGATGCACATGCGAGCGCTTTACCCCGGAGCCACCCTGCCGTAAGGAAGCGCGAGGCTGCTCAGCAGAAGGAAGGGAGTGGCTCCAGATCAGTTCTGGTTTTTTCTTTCATGCAGCTGCGGGGAGCATCTGGTGGCCCATTCTAAATCGACCCCACGCTTCTATGGTGACCCTGAAGAACCTACTTCTGTCGTTCCCAGCTTCAGGGGGGTGGGCGCATCCTGGCTCCCCTGATGCCAGTTGGGGTTTGTGCACCATTCTGAAGGCCTGAAGGCCAGGCGGGGATGGGTCCAAATGGTTGTCCTTGAACGTGGACACCCGGCTGGAGTTGAGTTAACCTTGAACGTGGGTGCTCGGCTGGGGTTGAGTTAACCTTGAACGTGGGCGCTCGGCTGGGGTTGAGTTAACCTTGAACGTGGGTGCTCGGCTGGGGTTGAGTTAACCTTGAACGTGGACACCCGGCTGGGGTTGAGTTAACCTTGAATGTGGGCGCTCGGCTGGGGTTGAGTTAACCTTGAACGTGGGTGCTCGGCTGGGGTTGAGTTAACCTTGAACGTGGGCGCTCGGCTGGGGTTGAGTTAAACTTGAACGTGGACACCCGGCTGGGGTTGAGTTAACCTTGAATGTGGGCGCTCGGCTGAGTTAACCTTGAGCACACGGAACGCGTCTCCTAATTACCCACCTGGAGTTCCCTCATCCCCAGCGAAGTGCACGTGTAACTCCAGAGTTAGGAGGAATGCCAAACAACGGCACACGTTCGTTCGCTCCCTGAAGCGTCTCCGCCATATGCACATGTTTGCAGAGGATTCTGCCTCACTGAGCGATTCCGGCAACACGTCCTTTCTCAGATCCCTTGGGCTCCCCAGAGGAATCCTTGTGGGCCGCTGTTTAAATGAGGAGAAAATTGGTTATAAATCAATTTAATTTTCAAAGATATTAATCCAAGGAGAACCCAATTTTGTGTGAGATGGGGGCTCCATTATAAAGTACCAGAATAAATACAACTCTTAAATCAGAGTCATAGAAACATTTTAAATTACAGCAATATCACATTAAAAAAAGTGTTTTCCCCAAACACCCCCCTCCTTGGTTTTCATTTCTTTCATTAGTTTGGCCTCGGTAGGAAATACCGCACACAGATGGAAAATTTTGCCTACTGTTAAAAGCTTAAAATGTCTCTTCCACCCATGAAGAGTAGAGTTTCAGAAAGTTGAGTGGGAATTCAAGAAAGGACATTGCACTCCGAAGATACCAGATTAAATAATAGATCAAGGCCACTGCAGCTGGGCTCTGGGACCCCAAGCTCTTTGAATCCACAGCTCCTCCGAGGATTGGCCTGAGGCCGCCTGGTCTCCAGGGCCACGAGGGCTCCGCAGCCTCTGCGCCCCGGGCCAGCTGACCCGGGGCCGAGGTGAGGGTGCGCCCGTCTGCCCAGGGCTGACTTGTCACAGGTGGTGAGTGTCTGTCTGGCAGCGGTGGCCATGGCGAGGGTGTCTGGCTCGGGAGCCTCCCCCTTGGTGATTTCTGACGTCCTCACATTCCTCCAAGGTGCTTCTACTTAAGCAAGTCTTCCCAGACCTCCTGCGCCTGGGGGCGGGGTGGGGCGGGGTGGGGCGGGGTCAAGGGCGGGGCGAGGCCAGGGGTGGGGTGGGGTGGGGCCAGAGCGGGGCAGCTCCGAAGTCTCCCAAGCAGCCCCTCCCTCCCAGGACAGCCTTGGGGAAGAGGCCCTTGGCGGGTCCCCGGGGGCTCCAGTTGTGTCCCCACATTCTCTGCTGGGCAGGTGGGGAGATGGAGGGTCCTCGCAGAGCCAGCCGCAGAGTGGACCCGGGGATCTCATGGCCGGATGGCCCACCTGGCACTGCCCACTGGCCCCGGGAGCCGCCCGGAAAGCCAGGGGAGCGTGTGGAGAATGGTCAGCGGACATGCAAATTCGGCTTTGAAATTCGTTCATTCTGCACGTGATTTACCCACGAGGACTGTGGAGCCCCGCGGGGCACTGTCCCGGGTGCTTCGTGGCGACGCTGAAGCATCCTTCCAATCTCGTGATAGCATCTGCCAGCAAGATACTCTTCTTCCTGTACTTCAAGAAATAGGACTTTTTTCTGATGATGAAAATGATTCATGCTTTTATAGGAATTTTGGAAAATATAGGAAGTTAAGAGGAAAATTGGAACCTCCTGCATTGCCCACACCCCTCTCTGCCCCTTCTCAGCGCCGCCTGCAGCTCCTTGCCCGCGCATGTGCAGCACAAAACTGGCTTCAGCTTTCTTCACTGGTTTACATCTTGCTTTTTTCTTGTACTCATGTCATGAGCATTTCCCTGTTTTCAAAATAGGGTTGAGAATGGACTTATTAACTGTCCCCTATTCCCTCGGGTGACTGTCTTTGTTTATAAAAGGGACTCTTTGTACACAGGGACTCTTCTTGCATTGCATTTCGGCTTTTTTGGCATTTTCCCTGTAAGGAACACTGTTGTTGAGGAATTCCTTGCACACAGCTCTGGGGAGGTCTTTGAGTGGGAAAAGTGACCCAAATAAACCTCACATCATTCAGAAGGTGTTTTCCTTCCAGCTCGCGGCTCGCCCTGTCGGGGAGGCTGAGTGGAGGCCGGGTGTGGCCACTCAACTCCCCCCGGGGACAGGCTGCTCACGGCGCTGCCACTGCGTAGCTCTGGGGCCAGCCACGTGGCTGTGCATGTGGCAGGGGCGACCCAGGCCTGTCAGGTGGTCAGCGGAGCACCTGCTACTTCAGGGTCAATTAGGACAAGTCAGCGAGGCAGAAGCCGAACCCAGCGGCCGAGGGCAGGGCTCGCAGTCGGGAGGGTCTCGGACCACCCTCGGTGGTTCTGGAAGTGGTGGCCAGAGACTCGGGACAAAGGTGAGTCTGGGAGAAGGACCCAAGGAGACGGGGTCACACCGGAAGAGGAAGGCACACGTCTCCTGGGGAGCGCAGCGTCCGTGGGGCCGCAGGAGCCCGGGGCTCTCTCCTTCCCTCCCTCCCGTGTCCTCCTTCATTCTGTTTGTGCCATCACCGCTGCCTCCAAGCGCCCTTGGCCCTCTGTCCACTGAAGCTACCAGTGGACTGGCTCCCCTCTTCCTGGCTCAGCTACGCCTGCATTGAGAGCCACGCTGACCACCTGGAGGGGTGTCTATCAGTGCTTCGGCCACTCCGGCCAGGGCCACAGACATACCAGCCCTTGATCAAGGCCTCCTTCTCTGCCCACGCATGGGCGTCTGGAACCCAAGGGCGGGGCCTGGGCTGCCCCCATCTGCTCTGCTCATCTCTTTAGACCTTTAGCATAGAGAGGCTTAGATTGCACGAGGCTTGGGGCTCACTTTTGATGCTGGGATTTGGTCCACCACAGGGCTTCCTTCTGCTCCCTTAAGAAAGGACTTTGGAAGAGAAGTGAGCACAGGCTGTCGGCAACAGCAGCAGGAACCACGGAATTCATCTGATTTTCCAGCAACAGCACCCAAGCCTCTCAACAAGTGGAGGGCTGGGCCCAAAAATCTTGTCCCACCTGTACCTCTTCCACCTGTCCACCTTCAGACCCCCTGCCCATCATGGCCTGTTGGAACATGCTGGTGTATATGGATGCTGGCTACACAAAAGGTATCATTAAGTGTGATTGAAATCAAACTGCTATTTCATTAATGGACCCATTATCAGGAAACAGAGTGGCGCTGGAATACCTGCCTGCGGTTACTATAGATACTTCTTTCTCGGTGGCACTTCAAAACCAATAGTCAGCACAGCACTCCGCAGCTTTGTGTGGTGGTGAGTGTTCTCTGATAGGAATAATTACACCAGGTATGCTGGATGATCTTTATTTGAATGCTTTGAATTGATGAAAAATGCTGTAAATGCGACTTGTAGAGAAAAATAAACCCGCGTGTAATTCATATCCTACCAGCTATTATTTTTCCTTAAACCATCTTATAATCAACTGGCACATTATCAGTTCTTGATACACAGAAGAACTGTGGAATTCTCATGTGGAATGTGGATGGAGAATGTCCCTCTCAGCCTCCCTGTAAACAGCAGAAAGTCCCAGTCCTCTGAAATGGGTACCTGGCACTGGGAGGCGACGTGATAAACGGGGTGCTAACAAGGCAGCTTTTAAAATGGGAGCAAGACGCTGCAGCGCCCCAGAGCTTGGCTGGTGTAAACCTTCATGGAATAAACTCCCTCTTAATGTTGGCTTTCTAAGTCCACAGGGGACAAGCCCGTCAGGCCTGGGAAAGTGGAGGGTGATGTCGTCACCGGGAGTGGCCCAGAAAGGCAGCCCCTGCAAGGCCTGTACCCTGAGCGGCCATCCGGCTCAGCGGCAGCTTCCCGGCCTCTGGTCTTGAGCCCTGGGTGGGAATGCAAGGCCCGCCAGAGTGGGGAAAGGTAGGGAAAGTGGCCTCCTTTTTTGGGGTTTTAAGGTCAAAACCACGTGGTCCGTGGAGGAGCAGGTTCTTTGGCTCAGGTGTGGCCCGAGAGGGCAGCAGGTTGCTCCAGCGTGGCACCGAGAGCCCAGGATTGTGTCCAGTCTCACCAGGAAGACGCTGGCTCACGACTCCCCTTCCACCCGAGGGCGCCTACCTGGGGCCTGCTGGACCTGGGCCGAAGGGGTACTCCCGCATGCCATCACCGGCGGCGCGAGCGATCCACGGAAGGAGCATGTACACCCCGGCAGTCGGCAGATGCTTCAGTTCAGGCTTTCCTTCTCTTTTTTTCCAGGAAGCTCGTTCTTAAGCATTTACCAGCACACCTTAGGAACGTAATGAGGTATGAAGCTAAAGTTTCGGGGGCACCTTTTACGGGTGGGCGGCTGTTGGCTCTGCACAAGTTGGAACGTTGGATCCCACAGCAGGCTGTCTGAGAAGGGTGTTAGTGTCCTCCCTTTGGGATGAGGAGACTGCGGCTTGGAGGAACCCGCTTGGAGGAGCGAGGGCTTAAACGCACGTCTGGGTTTTCCATGGAGGACGCTTCCTCACGGGCGTCAGGGGTTGGGTGCAAGGGCTGTGCCTCCCCCGCCCTGGCCTCCTTCCCAGGTGCCGCGGGCTCAGCAGGCTCTAGGGAGGCACCTCTGCCTGCTCCCAGCCCCTCCCAGCTGGATCTGGACTGTGTAATTTAGCCGCTAACGCGCAGAGGCTGCGTCCGGCTCATGTCCCCCTGGCCGGGCATGTGGCAGCTCCTGTGACAGGCCAGCGGCCAGCGTTCTAAGCCTGAGGGCCACGGTCCCTCCTGCCGCCCTCAACTCTGACATTGTAGTGCGGGAGGCCCAGAGGCGTGCAAGGATGGGCGTCGCTGTGTTCTAATAAATCTTTATTTACAAAACCAGGGCCAGCCAAGCGGATGATGCCTGTTGTAGACCATGATGCAAGTAATCCAAGTTTCAAAAATAGACATTTCCTCCCTGGAGTTAGTAAAGTCTTTCCTTTCTCATTGAGAAAGACAGCGAGGGACCAGCAAACATTCTCCTCACCTCCAGAAGCTCTTCTGCTGCCGAGCCAGGCCCTCTCCAATTTATACCAAAGATTGGGACTCTCTCCAGCATTTACTCAACAGGAATCTAATGAGTGTCCCCGCCTGCAAGGCTCTGTATCAGGCACCGAGGACGTGCCAACAGGAAGATGTGGTTTTAATGTGGCAAGAGAGACAGAGAGGGGCAACTTCACAGGGGTTGGTGGGTGACGTCCCAGCAGAGGCTGAGAAGAAGCGAAGGCCTGCGTCCTTAGGCTGTCGGGGGTAGCAGGGCCCAGGAAGGCTCCCTCTCTCCACGTGGGATTACTGCATTCCCCAACGAGTGGGAGGGAGAAACTCAGGCTCCCCCGGGGCCAGCCGATGAGCTCCCCAGCTCTGCCCACGTCTCCTCCAGCCTGGAGCCTGGCTCCGGCGCTTCCCTTCTGCTCTACGAGTCGCAACGTCGCCTGCCAATGAATCCATCCTCCTTTATTTTCAGATTCCAGCAGGCAGCATCCATTCCTGTGATTTGCATCGCAACCCCAGGACCCCATCTGGTGTGAGGTACAAACACCATATATATTTTTCACACATGCTGCACCAAGCGCAGTGGCTGCTCACTCGGTTCTTTCACAACAACTGCTGAAGATTAAATATGTATTATCTGGAGCTGAAGAAAAGAATACAATTCCAAAGCTCCCTTCCTTTATTAGACCTCCCAGTAGGCACCCCACAGCCTGGCTTGACTTCTGGGCTAAGGGCCCTGGTACGGCCCTCGGGGCTGCCTGGATGGGAAAATGCTTTTCATGTCCCACAGATGGGCTCAGGGCACTGTTTTACCAAACTTGTCAACTAGCTGCCAATTTCTACTCAGACCATCCCAAGGGGGCAAATTGGGATAATTCCCTAATAGATGCACCAGGAAGGAGTTGGGAAAGTCCAGTGAGACTCAGGTTACAAACCTAGGGCTGGTGTGACCTTCTGCAGTGAAGCTGGCGCCACGGAGGAAGGACGCAGCCCGAGGCACCAAACCAGGTCGCTGGTCCTGAGCCCGTCCCGACTGTGCTTTTAAAACAAGGAACCTCCTATATTTTTTAACATAACTTTTTGTGTGATTTATGTATCTTTTTAAAAAAAGATAATATAAAGAAGAGGAGGACACCAAATACATTATAAAAAAGATTGGCGTCAGGGAGGTGAGTTCGGCATAGACGGAGCTGGCCTGGAGACATCGAGAACACGCGGGCGGGTGGAAGAGGGACGGGCAGCTCAGTCTCGGCCTCTGGCGGATTCTCAGGAAGCGGCTCACGTGTCCCCTCACAGCTGGGGACAGAGCGGGGTCCTGGGGAATGGTGGAGCCATTTGACCCTGCAGCCTTCCCAGCCCCAGGCCCAATCCACGCCCTCGGCTGGCTGCTGGCCGTGTGCCTGCATCTGTCCGCCCCGCGCTGGGCTGACGTCTCTCAAAGTCCTGGCTAGTGTGTCCCCAGCTCTGTAAATGGCGCTGCTACTGGACCTGTTCTTCTCCTATAAATGTCATCTCCCTCCAGCCCCACTGCCGCTTCCTGGCTCAGGCAGCCTTCCTCTCTTCTAAGTTTGCGACGGTGACTCCCCTCCTGATTTCTGGAAGGTTCTCTGGCCACCATACAGTCGACTGGATCATGGAACTCCCTTGCCTCAAAGCCCCCACAGGTGGTTAACAGCCAGCCCGTTGTCTCTTCTAGGTCCCCTCCCAGCCCTTTCTCCCCTCCTTCACCTTTGACCCCGTGGCCCGACAGGGAGCCCTAGTGTCCGATGGGCCCTGGCAGAGCAGCACTCACTGAGGGTGTAGGAAGGAAGGAAGGAGCACGAGTTCTGGAGCTCGAATGGGCCTGAGAGTTGGAATACTAGAGAAATAACAGGCAGTTGTTGCTTCTAAAGAAGCTGCTTGTGCCCTTTTCTCTTCCTTTCCGCTTTGCATGTTGGGCTAAAGCTTTCACAAGCTTTACAGATGAGGCTGTGGGCTCGGGACAAAGGTGGATACTTATCTTTAAAACCCACGGGTGCTCTTTGCCCATCTCTTGTTAGAGAAATTCACAAGCTCCTTGGCATTTGGGATTGCTGCTAGAAATATAGCCCTGCGGCCAGTTATTCCTCATGACTTTAATTAAATTGGGAATGAGTCGCAACCGCACGATAAGCCCGAGACAAAAATTAAAGACCACGAGATGGCCTTTCCTTGCATCTTTCTGCTTTAGATTTCTATTGTGAGCATTAAAAAAAAAAAAGGTTATTTATTCATTGAAATCCCTAGTACAACTTTCTCCATTTATTAATAATTACTCATTACTATAAGAAACAGTACCCAAACTAACAGAAATTACCCATAATTTTTAACTGTCAAAGTTCACTCATAAGATTGGGCTGTGGAAGTGAATCCCCAGGAATACTTGAAAAATTATATAATTATCTACAAAGTGTGCTAACGCTGCTAAAGCAAATGGCTTTTCATTGCACTTGTCAGTCTTGACCTCCGAGCACTGATAATTCTGGAGAGGGAGACGGCAGCCACTTTCTCTCTAATGGGTAGGGGCAACTGCTGGGAGAATTGAGGATATTTCTGGCAATTCCAGATAATTAATTTTCTGAAATAGAAAAAAAAGCGGTAGCACACAGAGAGACGTGTAGACAGATGAAACCGCAACAGAAAGAGGAGGTCTGAAAGTGGGCGCTGGGCTGCGGAGCGGCGTCCCAGACCACTGCCCCCTCCTCCTCTCTGTTCCCTCAGTGGGCTCTGGGGATTGGGGACGAGGCCCCTCTGCCCACGGGCTGGGGCAGGTGCTCGGAAGGCCCCCGTGCTGGAAGCCCGAGCTGTGGTGGTGCCCACGGGCTGGGGCAGGTGCTCGGAAGGCCCCCGTGCTGGAAGCCCGAGCTGTGGTGGAGCCCACGGGCTGGGGCAGGTGCTTGGAAGGCCCCCCGTGCTGGAAGCCCGAGCTGTGGTGGAGCCCACGGGCTGGGGCAGGTGCTCGGAAGGCCCCCGTGCTGGAAGCCCGAGCTGTGGTGGGACCCGGAGAAGGTCAGCCACCAAGAAGATTGGCCAGGATATGGGGGTCCTCTAGGCAGAAGGGGGTTCAGGAGCCCGTGCCCAGCAAGGGAAGTCCACACAGTCAAAACCTTTCCACTCGTAACTATATCTGCACCTCATGCTGGTCCAGCACTTCCCATGGTCAGCTGGGTGGTCATTATTACCTAGAGCCCCTAAGCCATTCGTGACCACGCCAGGGGCGACGGCGACCACGGCAGGTGCACAGCTTTCAGCTCATGGAGCACGTCGGTGCTTCATGTATCTTTGGAGCCACAATAATCAGGGAAGGAAAATCGGCTTAGATGGGGAAACAGAATGATCGGCCAATGTGCAGTTCAGCCCTTAATCAAATGGATCAAAATTTGTTTTGTAATAATGTCATATAAGCTTCTTGGATTATTTGTCAATTTTGGGAAGTCTTCTGTCAAGTTCATCTCGTCGATGAGTGACAAGATCAGGAAGGATTTCCCACAGGCTGGCTTCTGGTTCCCTCAGTCTCGCCTCCACTGCGACCTGTTGCAGTTGCTGTTTATGTCACCTCTGGCTTTGCCATGTTGTGCCTGAATGCTGAGGGACCCGATCGAGTCGGCCGGGCTGGGGTGGGAAGTGTTGCTGAAGGCCACTCCTGTGCCGGCGTGCCTCGGGAGGTTGGAATGGAAAGACGGAACAGTCTTGATCACAGCCAGTCAAGAACATCGCTTTTGAGCATTTTAGATGCACATTTGTCCAGGCGAAGATATGGCTAGAAATCCTCGAGGGTCTTGGAAAAAACTCTTGCAAGTAAGTGTTCTCTGAGCTTTGCTTCTGTCAGGTTCACGGGGAATCCACCTGGCCTGTCGTGGAAATAGTAATGGCAAGGGAAATGGGGAGGCGGGTCCTTTTTTTTGACCCAACCGGGCATACTTTTTCTTCTTAAATAGAGGTAGGATCAAAAGAAAACAAAGAAAAAGTGTGGAAACAAAAAATAGAATTGGTGGTGACACACTGTAGTGAGTATAACTAACACTGTTGATTCATAGCGGTGAGTGTGCCTGAAAGCGGTAGTCTGTGGATGTAAATATCAGCTGAAAGGAAGCTGGAGGGTAATCTAGAGTGTACAGCATACTAATTTTGGTGGTGGATGAAGATTGTGGTTGATAGTATAAATATAAGGATGCTCTTCTTTTACAAAGAATTAAGAATATGGTGATATATGAGATTACAACTAATGTAACTTATGGATGATAGTTACCAGTAATATTGCAATATTTTTCTAGTAATGGCAAAGAAGACATTGTATCAATTCTAAGGGACAATAATAGGGAGGTATAAAGGGACATGGGAGTTTTACCCCTGGAGTAATGAAATGTTCTAAAATGGACTGAGGTGATGACAGCATAACTCTGTGATGAAAATGAGAGCCCCTGAGTGTGCACTTGGAATAGGTTGTACGAAGCACGAGACTATGTAACACAGGGAATCCCCTGGTGGATGATGGACTACGGTTAACAGAACAAACATGAGCATGTTCTCTCATGAACTATACCAAATATATAATACTAATCAGGGTGTTAATAGTAGAGCGGGTTGGGGGAAACCATATCTTAGACCAAATGTAAGATACGGGCTATAGTTAGTTCATAGTTTGGAAGAAATGGTTTACAACAGTACAAGGTGTTGGTGGTGGGGTGACATGTGGGAGACCAGTATAATGATAGGTGTGTTTGTTTTGTAAGTTCACGACTTTTACTATATACTTACAGTTCATGTATGTGCATGTATGAATAGTATACATCAATAAACTTTTATAAAAAAAGGAAAACAAAAGAGAAGCAAAGGTGATATTATTCCTGTTTTAAAAATGGCAGCACTTTTCCTCAGGGCATAGAAAAAGACAATGCACATGGCCTCGTCCCTAAATGCGTGGCCATATCTCTGCAATTTTTAATGTATTTTTTATTGCACGAACTTGAGGAGATGCTCGGGACTGGGGCTGGGCACGGGGAAGACTGCGAGTGGGCACAGGGGTCTTTCTGGGGCTGATGAACTGTTCTGAAGTTGGATTACTGATGGTAACACAGCTCTGTCAATTTACTATAAGTCCTTCCTTGACTTATCTACTTGAAATGGGTGAATTTTATTACATGTGAGTTCCACTTCAATAATGCTGTTGAGAAATAGTTGAAGAGGGTGGTTGTTCCAACTTTATACAATGTTTCTCCAAGTGTGGCTCAGGAAGCCCCCGGACTGATTTATGAAAATACAGTTTCCTTGACCCACCCTGCACTGCTGAGCCAAGCGCCCTGGCGGTCTGACTTCCCAGTGCCGCGGGCGAGCCGTGCACATGGCGATACACGTCGCCCACGTATGCACCAGCGCTGGAGAACAGGCTGTGCTCATGTCAGTCGAGGTGGCTGCCAGCCAGCAAGGCTCATGCTGACCTCTGCGCCAAGGCTGTTCCATCCTCTTGGTCTATCCAATTCCTGAACCTTTACGGGGTCAGAGCCAGGGTGAGGCAAGAGAGGACCCCGGCCCCATGGAGGAGCTGCTCCTTTTGGGCCCCCCTGTGCACAAGCAGCGTCTTCATTTTGCATGCCGGGCACCTCTCCTGCCCTCCCTAGCCCTGGCCTGTCCTCCACATCCGTATTTCCACTGTACTGTATGCGCTTGCCCCTCTTCGGCAGCAATTCTAGTAGCATTGGCCCATCACCAAATGCTTCTTTAGCAGGTGGGGTGTGCCGCAGGAGGCAAAAACAGGGAGTCATATTTTAATTAGTTTTACCAACTTGCTGGGTAAACATTTGCCTTTCAAAATAACAAAAGAGGAAGAGGAGAAAACCCCACTGGGAAGAGTTTCAGGGGATCCAGCACTTTCTTCCAGATACTTGGGGCTGCTGGCTCATGCCAAGCTGCCAAAGTCAGCTGCAATTGACTGGATAGTTTACAATAAGTAGTTTGGACAAGTTGGAGGCGAAGTTAATTTATCCTCTTGCTGGAGCATTTCATTAGATCAGGGGTCTCCTTTCCTTTCACCCTGCCAAGAAATTGGAGTGAACTGGCTGTGACAGGAGGAGACGTCCAACAGGCTGAAAGGATCGGCCCCTTTCAGCCGGGGCGATGGGAGTCAGAGCCCCCAGCATCCTCCCCGCGGCTTCCCACACCGCGAGGCGAGCTTGGCTCTGGCTCCCATTTCTTTACTGGCTTGAGATTCCTGAGTACTTAGTAGATCAAGCACAATTATGTGGAGCATTGGATAAAAGAGGGAAATGGAGTGGGACGGGGGGACGCTGCACTTGCTCTCCCCTGGGGGCTGGCAGGAGCTGCTCGTTGCATCCTGATGAAGCTGCTGGCCTCGGGTCTGCAGCGCTGTGCAGGCGCTGGCGTTGTGCCAAGACTCGGTTCTCAGCCTTCCGCAGCCAGTACCAGCTGGGTGGCTGCTGAGCCCGTGAAGTCGGGGTTATGGCAGTAACCCCACAGATCTGTGTAGGGGGGAAGCACTGCAATGCACGCAAAGCGTCTTATCCCCAGGGATAGATGGCCCCAGGCCCGGGACCGTATCCTTGTTCCTTTCGGGTCAGGTGCGACCCGGCAGTGGTTTAGCCTCTGGGTCCCTGGCATAGGGCAGGGACTGTGACATCTGCCTGGCAGGCCAGGATGCTGTGAGCTGGGAACGAGCATCTGCCCACCCAGGCCGCCGGGCCCAGCACCTGGCCACACTGTGGCCTCGCCCCCCTGCCTCCCTGCCCAGGGCGGTCCACAAGCGCTTGGCTCTGAAGTCAGAAAGCCGCAGACTTGAGCTTCATCTCTGTTGTCCCTGGCAGCGCGGCCTTTAGCCAGTTATTTAAAATCTCCCTGCCCTCCTCTTCTCCTCTGATATACGGGGAGCCTGCTGCACGCGGCTCCGAGAGCACAGAATCAGGCAGAGCCCGTGACTGCACGCAGCAGAGGGTGAAAAAGGTTTAAGTCACCAGTCCCATTCGCATTGCTCTTACTAATGCCCTTGCGTTCCAGTCCCTGGTGGGTGGTGGGTCCCCAGTACACAGCAGATGCTACTGTCATTAGCAATGATTATTCACCTGCTGCAAACATGCAGAAAAGGTTACAGGTGGGAGAAGCCTGCGTCCCAGGAGGGAGGCAGAAGAAGCAACGCCACCAGGGCACGACTAAGAAGTGCAGATCCTCAAACCTCAGGCCAGAGACTCTGAGTCTGCAGGGCCTGGAGACCTGCCAGGGCCTAGCCCTCTGCTCTACCTGCCTCTCTGCCTTTGGCACAGTGACGGACAGTGGAGGGGCACAGGAGGGAAACGTGCTGGCCGGAGTCCACTTAGCCTCCAGGGAGGGAGGACCCACCATGGTGTCAGCCTGGACACCTTCAACTATACATAGAACAGGTAGGGCCTGTGGGAGATGGAGAGGATAAAAGAAGAAGCAAGAGGGGAGAAGGGAAAGGAGGAGGAGAAGGAGAAGCAGGAGGAGGAGGAGAAGCAGGAGGAGGAGGAGAAAGCCTCCTTGCCTCACCTCAGTGAACGCATAGCCTCTTCATGCATTTTCTCTGTGCAGCCATTGCCGCGGCATTCCAGGTGAGCTGAGCTGTCTGCTGAGCACTGGGTAATCACTGGGTTATCTCCTTGTAGGAGCCACAGATTCATCTCTTGCCCTTTTTACCCCTTTCTTTCACTCATTTTTTTCCTATCCCTTTTTTTTTTTTTTTTAGGGCTTTGCTTCCTTGCTATTTTCTCTTTTAGCTGTATAAAAGAACAGGGAACTAATCATAAATGAAATAGCTAGCACTAATAAACTTGCTCAATTTCCTGACTTCTACCTCTTTACATTACCCCAGCATCAAATGCAAAAATTAATATGTGTAATGTACATCAGTGAAGATTATTTTGTCATTTTTAACTATGCTGTTAGGCGAGAAACAGTGAAGCAGTCCCTAGACACGTTTGTCCCTGTTGTCACCTGCATCTTTTCCTTATGGGGAGCAGGATGAAGAGTAGCCAAAATGCCAGAGAAAATTGATCAGCATTTGAGGCCAGGGAACAAACGGAAAGGTGCTCCACTCCACTAAAATTCTAGAATTCAGGAAAATAAAAACTAAACAGTGAAATACCATTTTACACTAATCGGTCTTGCAAAAAGAAAAAAAAAGTCTGACAACACCAAGTGAGGACAGGAAGAAGGAAGGCAGGATGCAGAGAGGCAGTGTTTCCTAGTTGGAGAGCAATTTGTTTGTATCTAGGAAAGCTGGAGAGGCTCAGCCCTGTACCCAGCTATGCCATCTCTAGTACTGACCCTAGATATACCATACAACTGTCCCCCAGGAGAATGTCTACAATTATCCATTTGTTAGTAATAAGGAAATAGTGGGGAAAGCCAAAATATCCATCATTAGGGGAATGGATAAAGTCTGGGCTGCTAGACAGCAATTAATATGAACAGACTAGCTCTATATATAGAAACATAGGTGCATCTCAGAAGTGGAATATTCTACTGAATAAGGGTACAGATGGCTTTGAGCAGTATAATACAATTTGTGTGGATTACAACACACATATACAATACCATGTAAAAGTCATAGGTTGGATACACATCAAAGTTATTATACCAGTTTCCATAGCAGGGGAGGATGGGAAAAGAAAATTGGATACAAAGAAGTAAGCCTTGATGTATTTGTTATGTTTTTATTTTATTAAAAATCTTTTAAGCTAGCCCTGCCCTAATTGAGATGGTAGAGTGAGATGCTTCAGGGTCCTTTCTCCCCACAGAATCTTTGAACAACCATCAAGAACAGGCAGACAGATCGGTCTCAAAGCTCCAGAAAACAGTTAAAGGACTGCAGTAATAGGGCAAACATCAAATCAAGAAAAAGCCTATGTAAAAGTGGTAGGATCTCATGGCATTCTGGCTGGTTCCCACCCATCTATAGCTCAGTGAGGATCCCTGGTCCCAATTCTGGATGGAGCAGAATAACCCTTATGCACATACTGGGAACTTATACGTCTGGTCTGATCTTCTAGTGGTGGTTGGAGGGACTCTCCATGCCAAAATTTGCCCTGTGTACAGAAGGAGGCACACTGAACTTTTCTATAGTATGCTATGGGGAAGCAGCCAAGTCATGCTGCTTGGGGCAAGGGACTGCTGGCTGTAGGACATACAGTGTGCCAGGGACCATGAGGAAAATGTTTCCTAGGAAAAAGGGGGCATTCCTATCCCAATAACTGGGAGAATTTCCAGGGCACAAACTCATGCCCAAGACAAGAAACATATGCAGAAAAGATCAGGGAAGCTCCTTTGACTTGGCCTCGAGCTAGTCTCTAAACTCATTTTATGGATAAGCCGTGAAGGAGAACACTCACTGGTCAGCCTGCAAGGACTGGAAAGGGTGATTTTTTCCTTCTTTTTTTTTTTTTTTCTAGTTTCTGGCATTCAAGGAAAGCTCTGTCATAACACTGACTGGATACAAGTTTAAGGCACAGATGCCTGAGTGTCTAAATTCCAGCTATAACACATTAATAAATAAAAAATGTCCAGATCTCAACAAAAGATTACAAAACATACAAAGAAATAGGAAGCAGTAGCCCAAGCAGAGCAGATTATTAAAGCATTAGAAATCATCAATGAGAGGACAACCTGGAGTATATCAGACAACAACTTACAAAAAATGGTCCTATATATCCCCAAAGAGCTAAAGGAAAACGTGGACAAAGAATTAAAGGAAATCAGGGAAACAGTAGATGAACACAAAGAGAATATCAATATAGAGATGGAAATTATGAAAAGGAACCAAACGGAGCTGAAGAACAGAGTAACAGAAATTAAATATTCCATAGAAAGGCTCAATGATAAAGTAGAGCTGACAGAAGAAAGAATCAGTGAACTTGAAGATAAGACAATTGAAAACTTCCAGTCTGAGGGGCAAAAGAAAGAAAGAATAAAAAAATAAATAAACAGAGCCTGAGAATCTGTGGGACACTGTTTTAGTTTATCAAAGAGGTGCCAATGCAAAGTACCAGAAATCTATTGGCTTTTATAATGGGTATTTGTTTGGGGGTAAAAACTTAGTCCCAAGGCCGTGAAAAATTAAACTCAAGGCACTGTAAGAGGTGCTTTCTCACCAAAATCAACTACTGTTGGTCCTGGCATGTTGCCATGTGGTAAAGCAAGATGGCGGGTGATCTCTACTGAGGTCTCTCTTCCTCCCAGAATCCTCTCTCAGGCTTGGCTGCTCTGCTTTCTCCCTGATTTCAGCTGCATGCTGCCATAAGGCTTGTCTCTCAGGGCCTCCTCTGTCAGTCTCGGCTGTTCTTCATTCTTCCCAAATTCAACTATAAGCTATCAGGCAAATGGCTCATTTCTCCCTGGGACCATGACTACTTGAGCCTTCTCCTTTCTCTCACATGGCAGGATCAAAAATAACAACTGAACTCTCTCTTCCTGTGTTTATGTGAATGTTCATTTATATTGGGACTGCCCTGACATCTTTGAATCAAAAGCCCTAAGTCAATTTTAACAGGTGATCTAACCAAAGAATCAAAGGACTTTCAACTGAATTTAATGCAATCAAAGTGTGTCACACCGGAGGAATAGTTTACAAACATTATCTTTCTCTTTTTGGGATTCGTAAATAATCTTAAACTCTCACAGACACCATCAAGCTTACCAGTATACACATTGTGGGGGGCCTAGAAGGAGAAGAAAGAGAGAAAGGGATAGAGAGAATATTCAAGGAAATAATAGCTGAAAACTTCCCATATTTAATGAAAAACATGAATATGCACATTGAAACTACTCAATGAACTCCAAACAGGATAAATCCAAATGGACCCACATGACAGCATATTACAGTCAAACTTAAATGCCAAAGATAAGAAGAGAATTCTGAAAGCTGTGAAAGAGAATCAATATGTCATATACAAGGGATCCTCAATAAATCAAGTGCTAATTTTTCATCAGAAACCATGGTGGCAAGATGGCAGCAGGAGGACCTATTTAAAGAACTGAAAGAAAAGAAAATTACCTAACAAGAATGCTATATCCCAAAAAACAGTCTTTCAAAATTGAGGGTGAGATAAGCAAAAGCAGGGGGAGTTCATCACCCCTGGACCAGCCCTACAAGAGATACTAAAGAGATTCCTGCAGGTTGAAAGGAAAGGACATAGACGAAGGATCAAAGCTGTTTGAAGAAATAAAGATCTCTGGTAAGGTAACAACAGGGGTGGGTATAAACACTGGTTTGTACTTTATTTATTGTGTTTTTGGTTTGTCATTCCACTTCTTACTTCCTACAGGATCTAAAAGGCAAATGTATAAAATGTAATAATAAATCAGTGGTTTTGGACTCATAGCATATTAACATGTAATTTTTGACAAGAACTACATGCAGTTGGGCGACAGAGGGGTTTAGGAAGATAGTTTGTGTATTCCCTTCAAGTTATTTTGATATCAGGTCAAATAGGATTGTTACTTATTTCGGATGCTAAAAGTAAGACCCTTGATAAGTAAACACAAACAAACCAACAAACAAATCTGAGGATATGCAAGCTTAGAAAGACAGAAATTAGAGTATAGGTTGCCAAAGGTGGAAGGCAGGGTCAATGGGGAGTTAGAGCAAAATGGTTCCTGTTTGGGAAGATGGAACACTTCTGGTAACGGAAAGTGGTGAGGGCACCACGACATGGTGAATGTGGTTAACCCCAGCAAATGATGTGCTTGGGAGTGGTAGAGGTGGGAAAGTTTATGTTGTATATATGTTCCCACAATAAAAAAAGAAATATCAACTAAAGGCACAGTGACAATTACAAGCAATACACGATTCTGGATGGAATCTAACAAGGGAGGAGAGAAGGCTCAAAAGGATATTATTGGGGTATATGAAAAAATTGGAAAATGAAGTATAAGTTTTATATCGATATTGAATTTCTTGAACTTGATAACTTTAGTTAAGATGGATACATAAGTGAATATTCTCATTCTTAGGAAATATATATGGCAGTATTAAGTTTTCAACATGTATAATGTATATACCTGTACTCAAGTGTTCAAAAAATGGACTGATAACTAGACATATAGATGAATAGATAGACGAATGATTGATGGAATGATGGATAGATAGCGTAAATGTGGCAAAAAGTTAAAAATTGGTGGATCTGGGTATCTGGGGGATTATGGTGGGGTGCTCTGTGTGGGGTTTGTATTGTTTTTCTAACTGTCTTATAAGTTTGAAAGTGCTTCAAAATAAAAAAAAAATTAACAGGAATCTTTGATGCTAACTAAGTAAATAAAATGTCTAACGCAGGTGGGATGAAGGCTGAGTTCTAGGTTTCCAGTTTTTTTCTATGGCAGGTACAGTCGCAGTGAGAAGTTCACTTCGACTAGGTGATCGCAGATGAGATCAGTGCCATTCCTTTTCTGACTTTTCAGCCTTCCCTTACTGAGAGAAAGAAAGACACTCTTTTATTTTTGCTTAAAGGAAATACTATATAAGAATCTCGTGTGTTTCACCATTCAATTTTCAAAGCATTTTCCAGCTTTCTCAAACCAAGAGAAAGCAGTAGGTGTTTCTTACTCAGTGGCCTGAAGGGTGTTTGAAACCCTCTTTCCTCTTTGCAAGATTTTGTGGGCAGCATTTCAGTCAATGTCAACTCATTTTAGAATAAGCAATGTGTACCTTTTGTGTTATCAGTGCAACTTATCTTATAATCAAGAGTTACATTTTTTTTCTAGAATCTTGAATGCATCTATGGAGTTTCATGTAGGATTTTAAATACTGCACAGGTCATTTTCCAAATATGGAATAGTGTATCTCAAAACACGGAAATTCTCAGAATTATATATTCCTTCCTTATGATTAGTGTTTGCATGGCGTATATTTTCTATTCTTTGAGATTTATCCTGTCTGTCTTGACATTTAAAATGCATCCCACTGAAAGTACTGGGGGAGGGTTTAAACTACAATTTAAACTATAATCCCTGCAGTTCAGCAGCGCTCCAAAATGTATTCAACAGATGCAATGAATGTGCCGCAGTAATGAAAGTTGTTGACGTGGGAGGAGTGGGGGTGTGGGGTGTGGAGTATATGGGAACCTCTTATATTTTTAAATATAGCATCTTTTGTGATCTATATATCTTAAAAAATAAATAAATAAATAAAAATAAAATAAAATGCATTTCTTATAAACACCTGGTTTGAGTTTCAGCTTTTGAATACAGTCTGATGCTCTCTGGCTTTCAATTTGGAATGCTTTGTCTGTTTACATTTAATGTAATTATTAATATGCTTGGGTCTGAGTTTAGTACTTCACTTTTTGTTTCCTATTTCCTTCATACGATCTGTTCCTATTTTCTCCCCTTTTCCTGCTTTCTTCTACCTTAATTTTTTTTTCTCCAGTATTCCATTTTATCTCCTGCACTGGCTTTTTAGCTATAATTCATTACCTTAGCATATCTTATCTTACATTATTTATTTCATTTTGGTGTAATCTCGTTTTCTATGGATGACAATAGTTACCATAACTCACCCCAGTCTACCTTTAATTAAATTACATCGCTTCATGTATGATGTGAGAAATTGAAAAGGCTGCACTTCCATTCACTCCCCTCTGTCCTTTATGGTATCTTTGCCATTAATTCTACTTCTACATCTATTATAAATTCCACAATGTATGGTTTTTATTTTTATTTAAGAAGTTAGTTATCTATTTAAAATTTAAGAAATGAAAAAAATTGTATGTTTGGTCACGCAGTCACCAGCTCTGTCACTCTCCATCCCTCTGTTTAGATCCAAATTCCTACCTATTAATGGTATCATTTCCCTCTGGTGCAAATAATATCTTTGACCTTATCTTGTAGAGTCATTCTGCAAAAGAAGACTCCTTCATTATTAAATTATCCAAAATAACTTTACGTGGCCTTCATTTTTGAAGGCTACTTTGGATATAAAATTCTAGAATGCTTGTTTTTTTTCCCCCTGTACTCTAAAAATGTCTTCTGTGTTGTGCCTTGCATTGCATTTGATGAGGTCAGCGAAAACTATTATAGTTGTTCTCTTATAAATAATGTGTCTTTTTCTGGATACCTCTAAATTTCCTCTTTCTCTTTGGTTTTTGACAATCTGCCATATTCACAATACTCGGTTGTGTGGCATGTGTGTTCATCCTGTTTGGGGTTCACTGAACTTCTTGGATCTCTGAATAGGTTGTTGTTCTTCCTCAAGTTTGTTAAAGTCTTGACTACAACCCAAAAGCCCATCAACAGATGAATGGATAAACAAAATGTAGTATATACATGCAATGGAATACTACTCACTTATAAGAAGGAATACAGTACAAACACATGGGATAACATGGATGAATCTTGAGGACCTTACATTGAGTGAAGCAAGCCAGGCATTGAAGGGCAAATACTACGTGACCCCTCTGATAGGAAGTAAGCAAATGAAGCTGTCTCAGAGAACTAGAGACTGGACGATAGGCTATAGGAAATTGGGGGGCAGAGGAAGGTTTTGAGCTGACGCCTACATGGGTGAAATCTATGATAAAGGGGAGGTAAGTATTTGTGAAGAAATAAGACGGGCACAGGGATACCTCTGGGTGGGGCTTTCCGGCTTGACTACCTCTCCTTCAAATTCTTTCTCCCCATCAAATTTCCCTCCTCTCCTTCTGGGATTCAAAATAGATGTTAGAACATTTGATATTGTCCCATGAGTCATTAAGTCTCCATTTACATTTTTCAGTGTTTTTCTCTCTGCGCTTTATTTCACATAGTTTTGAGTGCTTTATCTTCAGAAATCACTGAATTTTTCCTTCCGCAGGCCCCATGCTGCCATTAAATATACCCAATGAATATTTCATTTTGGGATATTACATTTGTTATAAAATTACCATTTTTCCATTTTGTAATTTCCATTTCTCCACCGAGTTTTCCATTTGTATACTTGTTTCATCTACCTTTTACTTTAAATACTTGCACATATTTATAATATCTTTTTTAAAGTCCTCATTTGATAATACTGGCATCTACATCACCTTTCAGTAAGTATCCATTGACTGAGTTTTATTCAGTGTACAGGTCACATTTTCCTGTTTCTCTACATTTGTAGCCAATTTTTTTCTATGTTAGCTACTTTGGTTGATATGTTGTAAGGAGCCTCGTTTCAGTGGTCGTCCTGCAAAGAGCATGAGTTTTATTCTGGTAGGCAGTTTATTTATTAGCAGAGCAGATTTATCCTGTAGAGTCTGTGTTTTGAATTAGTTAATACTGATCTACAACAGCTTTAACTCCAGGGATTGACTAGCTTTACTCTTACGGGATTGCCATTCTGGGTCTCAATTTACTGTTTCTGGCACTCAGTAGAGTGGTCTGTGTCCACTCTGGCTGGCCAGAACTGCAGTGTCCCTCAGGCTTGTGCTCCCCAGAAGATCCGGGCTCTCTGCTGAGCTCACAGCCTCCCAGGAACTGTTTCCTGCCAGGCTTTGCACAATCTCTCCCTGTGCACTCGCAGCTTTGCCTTCCTTGCAATATTCCAGAGAATCTGTGCAGATATCTGCAGCTTCTTCTCTTCCCAGCTCCCTCCCTCCTTCCTCAGATCCTGTTTCACAAACCCCAGCCATCCCAGCACCCCCAAACTCTGCCTGTTCTTTGTTTGTGTTCTAATTCCCTGGGCTGTCATTTGGAAAGTGCTCTCACATGGAATGCCTGGGTGAATTTGGAGCTCGCCTCATTCGGCTCCCTTTTCTCATTTCTTGAAAGCTGCTGGGGCCTCATGTCTTCTCTTCCTGCAGAGACCATTAGAATCCTGTAACACTGACAGTGCAGTGCACCACGATGCCATAGCAAATTTCCTTAGAGTGGATTCCTGGGCATATAATACTTTGCTTCTTAGAGTACACAGCATTGTATGGAGAATATTATTTATTGTTTAACAAATATTTACTGAGCATCTGTTATGTGCTGGGAACTCTTCTTTTTTTTCCCCAGCACAGTGAATATAAGGACGATTAAGACAGATAAGATGGGAGATAGATAATAAGTAAGTGCAAAACCAACTAGAAGACTTCAGATAATGATGAAGACTCTAGAAAAAACAAGTCAGAGAAGACTGGTGGGGAGACAGTTGTTTTTGAGTGGGTGGTCATGGAAAGTCTCTTTGTGGAGGTGGTGTTTGAACTAGATTAGTGGTGCTTGACCAGAGGCAACTTTGTCCATCACCCAAGGGATATTTGGCAATATTTGGAGACAGTTTTGATCATGGCAACTAAGTGTTACTAGCATTTCACAGGATTCTGCTAAATATCCTATGGCATCCAGAGCAGAGCCCCACAACAGAGAACTATCTGGCCCCAAATGGTAGTAGTGCTGTGGTTGAAAAGCAGGGAAAGGACCTCCCAGGCAACTCTGCGACTTCGAATCATTTTTATCAGGCATGAAGTCTGCTTCCACGCAATACTGTTACAGACTGAATCCTGCTGAACTCTGAGTTTTAAAAAAACAAAAGACAAACAAAACAAAAATTGGGCATGTCCAAGTTTTTCTGAAAGCTTGATTACATCATCAAAGCATCCCGTTCTCCACGGTGGCCGGCCTGTAGGGTCAAGCACTGTCTGGTCTTCAGACAGGTGACGGAGTGGTTGAGGACTGTCCACGGGCCCAGGATTTTACTGGACTTGCTGTGGCAACAAATAATCCATAAAGTGTTGTACTCCTCAAGGAGCTCACAATCTAGTCCAAGGCATTCATGCATGAGTCGGTCAATGGGCAGTGGAGCGTTTGCTTGTTTGGAACCACATGGAATCAGGGCACAAGGCTCTGGGGCGGCTTCTTAGAAGAAGCAGGGCATCAAAATGCCCTTTTTCGGGCTGTGATCCGGTTACAGAATTCCTGCCTTCCTTGTTCACCACAAACTCGGAAGCCAAAAGGAAGTCACAAGCCAGTTAGAAAGAACCTTTTCTCTTAGTGCCTGCCATTCCTCCTCTGAAGAGGCTCAGAGGCAAGGGCTGTGAATCACTGTTGACACAAAGCCTGCTTCTAGGCGAGCGGGACCGATTTAAATAATAATAAAACACCCGCTGAACGGGGCGATCCATTTGTGTACTGGTTTCTGAAATGAAAGCGGCACTCTGCCTCCCCTGTAATTGCTGTCAGGTTTTAAGCCATCCTCTTTCAGCCCTCTTCTTTTAATGCAGCCGTGAAAATTGTTACCAGGCAACAAGCGGGTCTTGAGTGGTGAGAATTCAAGAGTGAGTGACATGGAGACGTTCCATCCAGAGGCTGCCGCTGTGCCCACCAGAGCCGCCAAGGTCCTGGGATGTTGCTGCCATGGCTCCAAGAGGAGCTGGTGGCAGTGTGCGGTGCGGGCGGCACCAAAATGGAAAAATAAGCAGCGACGTTCTCTCACTCCAGTGAGCAGCGCTTTATGGAGCTCCATAAAATGCACATCATTTTTTGCTGCAAAATGATGTGCGAAAGTGTGGGTGTTCCTCTTTTTCTCTGGAAAGTTGGGTTCATTTCGGGCTTGGCCACTGGAAGCAGCAGAGACGCCCTTCCATGGGAGTCCACGGCTGGATTAGAGGACGAATTCCAAAGCCCATTGGAACCCAATAATGCATTGACCACAGGGTTTCTGGAACGCAGCTAAAACTCCTTTAATGGAATGCAAATTGGTCAGATTCCTATCAGTGCTTCCTTGTCCTGCCTTCAACTGACTGGCTCTTACCTTGACCTTCCCTGCATTCTCAAGGTCACAGGAGGGGTGCGCCACCACCCAGCCAGCGCTGCTTTCGTTTCTGGACATGTGTGGACTGCTGCCTGTCCTTTCTCACAGGCGTCACTCCTTTCAGCTGGAATGCTGCTGCTTTGGGAATGCTACGGCTTGGCCTTCTGGAACGCCTTGTGCTCAGACTCGAGTTTCTCATCCACTGACTTCCCAGCCGTCACCAGGCCCAAGTGCCACAGTTAGCGCCGCTTTAACCCATGAGTTGGCTTTTCACGGTCTCAAGTACAGATAAAATAAGGAAGGTGAGCTACACAAGAGTGAAGAAGAATGAATTCTGAGCACTGCGGCCACGTGGTTACAGCTAACTCACATAATGCTGAAACCAAAGGCAAAAGAGCACATGCCAGGTGATTGATTCCCTTTCTACTAAGGTCAAGAACAGGTGATGCTAATCTGGTGACAGGAGTCAAACAGTGGAGACTTCCAGGGGTACGTAGGCACCTTCTAGGGTCCTGGAAATGCTGTATGTCATAATGGGCAGCAGGTGCATGGGTGCGTTCATTGAGTTGGAACATTAAGATCTGTGCAGATCTGGGTAAGTTTTACCTCGATTAAAAAGTTATACTTCGATTAAAAATAAAAGATTGGTATCTGATTTAGGCCCTTGTCAAAATCAGCGTGTATACTGCCAGGCGTGAACTGAAGACGCAGCGTTAAAGTGCTGCCTCACCATCTTTGAGCCTGACGGGGCCCCGAAGGTCCCACTGTGAGTTCCCCTGCTGCCTCCAGATATGCCCCCCAAACAGGGGGAAAGGCTCCCCACCCAGCTAGCACCCCAGGTGTGCCCACCCGGTCCTCCATCCAGCTGGTCTCACCTCCCTGCCCGTCCTCACGATTGTCCACACCAACATTCCCATCCCTCTAAGGGAACCAGGCGTCACCCATCCTCACGTCAGCACAAAGCCTGCCTCCCACAGACCCTGAGGCTCACTCTGCCCACGAGTGCACCCCCAGGGGTGGTGCGTTCCAGGGCCCCCTTCCCCGGGCTGTGGGTCTGTGTCCATTTCAGCTGTCCAGAGGTGGGGTGTTGAGTCTGGCCATCTTGTAGTATTTTTGGTGGCGGGTTCCTCCTTCACCGATGAGCCAATGGCACCCGCTTCTCTAGGAAAGGACTAATTTTGCTTCTTTGAGGGGTGTCACACAACAAAACATTCAGGTTGTCTAGAGACCTAAGCCAGGCAAAGGGCAATTCTGTTTTCCCCTTGCTCTCTGTCCCGAATAGCACCGGCTGGTGTGTGGCTGTCCCCACGGCGAAGTTTGCTCTTTGAGTGGATGGAGTCCTTTTGTCAAATGTCCAAATCGTTTGGATGTACCTTTTTTTTAAGGGGAGTGGTATGCACTGAGAGTTTCTGGGGCCATTTGATGTTGCTGCAGGAGGAAGAAAGAGCATTGGTCCGTTCTGACTGGCTTCCCTGGGGCAAACATGAGCCACAAATTGCTCATCGAAACTGAAAGCCCGCAAGGTTGGACTAACTCAGCGAGACACAGGAAACCATTGTCAGCTTCATCAGGGACGAAATGGATTTCTTTAGGGACTTCAGTTCCATGTCACACGTGCCAGCCAGTCCTCTGGGAAAGGTACAGCAGAGACTACTCAGAGTTTGCTAATTCTATAAACATTTGCCCACAGAGATGTAAAAGTGTCATCTGTGGGGTCAGCCCCCAGGTCTTCAAAGGGGAGCTTGACCCTTGCCAATCACTGTCCTGTCAGAGTTATATATTTTAGTACACATTAAAGTTAATTCACATCTCAGAATCCTTATCCAGTTTTCACTAAAGAATATCTTGCAAACCACTAGTGGTGCACAGTCATTTATTTACAAATAGAGTTTACAAGCGTTGCTCAGAATCTCTTGATGTGCCAGGCATGGCTGCAGGCACTTGGGAGACACAGTCCATCGCTCTACCGCAGTTCAGATTGGGGAAATAGACCCTAATCAAAGTGTTGGAAAGTATTCGGAGGAGGTATGTGGCATCGGAATCGGGTTTGTGGGGCTGACGAGGGGCTGGCACTGCAAAGGCGCTGGTGGTTTTCCTTGGTCTTGGCTCCGGGGTGCGCTGACACCACAATGCCCCGGGAGCTCTTCTCCGTGGAGCTCAAAGCGTGTGTGACACTCCACGCTATCCGAGCCCACTGCTCTCTTGCCACCTTCAGTGAAATTTCCCAGCCGTCCCTGGCTGGCTCGGTATGGAGCCGCTCAAAGAGAAGCCAGTTATAAAGCTCCGGGTTCCGGCCTCGGCGTCCTGATGCCTTGTCTCTGGTCCCTGGTGGGGTTCCAGCAGAGGCTCCAATGGGAGCAATTAGCCTCAGCACCAAATCAGGCTGTTTTGTTGACTGGCTGTGGGCTCTGGGAGGCAATCAGAGATTTTTACTTCAAGACCATTTTGTGTCCTTTACCTCAAGTTCATATCAGATGATAAGATGTTTAGAAAATCTAATTGCCCTCCACCAGCTTAAAAAGTGTTCATGACATATTTTGATGCAGTTTATGGGCATGGACTTTCTAAGGGACTCTCTTCTCCATCTTTGCTATTTGCTGTTTTGCCTGCTGCTCAGTCATGGGTGTCTCCTGTCTCAGCTGCCTCCTCCAATCATGAATCGGGCTCAGAGGTGACACGGTCTTAGGACTGTGCCATCAATGTCTTGCAATTGTGCACCGCAGCACTCAGTGAGGCTGCACAGGAAGGCAATTTCCTTCAGGAGATCTCCCACCCACGAGCCACTTGAACTGCAAAGGAGAGGTAACGGGGGGGCCTCCAGGAGGACATAGCCCCCAACATCATCTGCTAAGACATGGCTGTCGGCAAGGCTCATCAGTGTCTCCTACCAGATGGGCATGTGGTTGCCCAGGTTTTATCTAATCTCAGAGCTAGAGGGGCTCAGAGAGGGGGGGATCTCAGAGATGGGGTGCTCAGAGAAGGGTGCTTAGAGATGTGGCACTTTGAGGTAGAGTGCTTAGAGAAGGGATATTCAGAGATGGGGGTGTTAGAGATGGAGGATTTAGAGATAGGGTGCTGAGGATGGAGGTGGTTAGAGACAAGGATTTAGAAGTGGGCTGCTTAGAGGTGGGGTGCTTAGAGATGGGGCCTTAGACATGGGGGTCTTAGAGATGGGGTGCTTAGAGATGGGGTGCTTAGAGGTGGGGTGCTTAGAGATGGGGGACTTGTTCTCAGAGAGCATGAATCCTTAGCACCCCATCACTGTCCTCCAGTGCCTTCCACTCACTGGCCCCTGGAACATAGGGTAAGAATAATCTCCCTGCCGAGTAAGCATGGTTTGGAGTGTTGGAGGCAACTGCACAATCTTGGGCAGCTTTTGTTGCCAGCCACACTCCCTGGTACTTCCAAAGATCCTGCTCACGCTGCCTCCCCACTGGGAATGGGCTGCCTTGGTACAAAGCAGGGGAAAGCTCTCCTGCAGGTGGGTGAATAAGGAAGGGCAGTCCTCCGGGAAAGCACAGCCCCAGGCACGGGGAGGAGCAGGGGGTGGCATCTCTGACCCAGGGAGGAAGGGGCCGTCCTAGGAGCCGCTGTCTGCAAGGTTGGGGGAGGGGAGCACGGAGCCTTTCTAACCTGCTCCTTCCCTGGTCGGGGGTCTTCGGACCCTGCCCTGAGCTTACCAGCCAGAGGCACCAATGTCTTTGGGAAAATCACAAGTGGAGGAACTGCCTCTCATGCTGGACCCATTGGACACGCATCGTGGGAACGAGTGAGACAATAACACCCATGACGTAAAACCCAACGGCCGTTTTCATTGGCAGCTCCTGTTGGTAAGAACTGGAGGAACTGAGTGTGGCATAATTTAGGAAGTCGCCAGGGCAATAAATTGCAGGACACGCCTCTCGAGGAGGAAGGACAGCTCTAAAGCTGGGGTGGGAATTGGATGGAGTCCTGGCTCCATCACTGGCGTGGCCAGTGCATTTACTGCCAACGAAACGGGGTGAGCGCGCCCACTTCAGGGAGCTGCTGTGAGGTGCAAGGAAGTGATTTCTGGAGAGAGCTCAGTAAACTACAAAGCCCCACATGCACTTGAGGTAGGATTATGTATCCTACTTCATGTTTGGCCAAGATTCAAAGTATCTTGAATTTGCACAGAGGAAAAGTACTTGGGCACATGGTGAGAAAACTGAGGGGCTTTCCTCACTTTCCAGGAAACAGCGCCAGCCCCGGGGTGGATCTGCTGGGTTCAGTGCAGGAAGCAGAAACTCCTTGAGGCATTTTAGCAGAAGGTGACTTCAGGTAGGGCATGAGGAGCTCAGGAATGGCTGGATGTGTAGAAGAACCGGTCTCTAGAGAGCCGTACCTGCCAACTTTCTGAGAGCCTGGGCAGATGCTTCCTCTTCCAGCCTTAGGAAGGTGGGAAATCAGACTGCCAGGGGACTGCTTAGCCCTGTGGCATGTGAACCGTGTGACCCTTTGGTTAGAGAACCGGGCTCAGGACTGTGTTGTCGTCATAACTATGAAGATGCACAGGCAGAGCCTGGGACGGCCTCTCTGCGCCTGGGGCCTGACCAGACAGTGGTGGAACACAGCCAACGGAAGCCAGGGTGGCCCCCCGTCTTCCACGACTCAGATGAGAATGTCTGGTTGGCAGAACTGAACCTCGCCTGGAACTCTAGGCACAAGGGAAGTATCATCTACTGCCGTGTAACAACTGACCACAAGCACAGCACACATTATCTCGTGGATTCTGTGGCTTGGGAGCTCAGACGAGCCGGGCTGGGTTCTCCGCTTAGAGCCCCTCACAAGCCACAACCAAGTAACTGGCTCAGCTGGGGGAGCCTTCCTCAAGGGCCGTTGCCCGAGGCCTCGGTCCAGCCCCCTCAGTCCTGGCCACGTGGGTCTCGCCGGCACAGCTGCTTGCTTCCTTCAGGCAGCCAAGCTGAGAAGGCAGCAGAGTCGGCTGGAGGTTGAGGGCAGTCGAGCGGGAGGTGGCAAGGGACGCCACGTGCCAACTGACCTGACCCAGTGGACAAGATGGAATGAAGAAAAACTCTGGGCATAATAAAGCAAGTGAGACTACACGACAGAGAAGGGCTTTGGGGGACAGGAGGTGGCTTAGATATTACTTTCCACAAGTGCCACCAAAGGTGAGCAGTCTGCAGGGAACAAGCTGTGAAATGACAGGTTGTCAAAGGTAATCATCGAATCCTGGAGGTGGAAGGAATATCAGCTCTGGGAATGGAGGCACGTCATGGAATCACCTGCCGGGCAGAAGTGAGCGGTCGATCCTTCGCTCTAGCGCAGGGCTCTCCACGCAGATGTTATAGTCTTCTTCTGGCCCAATGTGCTTATCCGACGAATGGCCAACAACAGTCTCTACCTTCCAATAGAGACATGTTTCCATTGCACCTCAACCGAGGTATTTCCAGAAAAATAGGCAATTCATGCCCAGTGTTTGGGTTAAAAGCCGTGGAACTGCTGTGCCTTGGTAGTCTAGAATGGCTGCCCATTGGCAATTTCATGTGGGTTGCTGGGTAAGCCTGCACTTCTAGCTTGGTTGCCGGCACAGGTACCCATGGCCACGAGGCTCTCCTCACGCTCACTGGGCTCATTGGGGGAGATCTGGCCTCTCGGTCAAGGGCACTCCCTCTGGTCAAGCTCACCACTGCCTGTGCCTCAGGTAGACTTGAAGTGGATTATAGGGTGTTCCTGAAGGTCAGTCAAGGGAACTTCTGAGTCAGGCTGAGTTCCCATTGTGAACCTGTGCTGGAGAACCCACCGACTCTTCTACTACCTCATTTATATGATGTTTATTATACTTCGAGACAGGGTTTGGCTCAGTCTCTCTGCCTGGCTCACTGGTGTTTATCTGACAGATAAAAGCTGGCGTGGACTGGATGCCTCATTAACTGGACTGAAAGGGACCATATTCCTAATCAACGACCTGTCAAAGCCAGATAAGTCCTTGCAGCTGTGGTTCTACTCTGAGATTAGGTGCCCGAAAGACTCCCAAGGGGCGGCCGGGCTGGGCGCAGGCCCTGGCTGCTGGGGCTCCCGGCCCTGTGCTGTGTGGGGGCTAATCCAGCCCCCGGAGGGCACTTCTGGAGCGGAAGCCCTGGGTCAGTCAACAGCCCCGCAGTGAACCTCCGCAGCTGAGGAGTGTTGGGAAGCCCCTGCCCCAGCACGTCCAAGCCGCTGTAGCTGCTGGGCCGCCTGCAAGCCTTTGCAGGGCCAGCTGCAGGGAGGGCAAGATTCTGTGCCACCCTCAGCAGCAGAGGTTTTTCTGGACCTTCATAGGAGGTTTTTCTGGACCCCCTTCTGAGAACAGCACACAAATCCTCCCTAGGGACATGACTTCGGATGATAAATGCTAGAAGGGAGTTGGGTAAAACGCATTGAAATTGAAGTTGGCAGGGAGGGACATCAACCCTGCCCATGCGTGCAGGTCACCTGGAGAGCAGTCAAAGAAAACCTCTCCCCAGGCCCGGTCCAGAGTCTGTTTAATTGGTCCGGGTGGGGCCTGAGCATCTGTATTTTTTCAGAATTCCCCAAGTGATTTGAATATGCAGCCAGTTTTGAGAAGCACTGATATAAACACATAAGTTTGTGCTTCGGCTGTTGTGCTTTGCTTGAAAAATTCCCTGTATACATGTGTTTCCTTTCATTCAGCAGACAAATGTATTTGTAACACGTTTATTACTGTGTCTGATGCAAAGCATATGGAGTTAGCCATCTTCTTGTTTAGCTAAAAATGGCGGCCTTTAGAAGGGGAGGCGCTGGAGGAGCCGGAACCATTTACACCAGAAGTTGAGGGACTTAGCCGGGGACCTGCTGTGGAGAGCGAGAGTGGCTTGGGGTCCTGAAGGATGCGCCGAGGGCTGGCGTCCAACGTGTGGGGCTGTTGGGAGTGATGGCATCAGGCATGCAATGGGAGGAAGGTTCAGGAGGATGGAATGCTGCTGCGCAGCTGCAAATCAGAACTCCTAGTCCATCTGCCTATTTTTAGCCCCTGAAGCTGCATTCCATCATATATTAATAGCATTTCCAGGGGAAAAAAGACTCGACAGCCCGGCTCGGCTGTCCTGGCTGGTTGGCGCATCGGCCAGCTGGCAGGTTGGCTGGCAGCTGCAGGTCTGGGGTGGCTGCTGCTGGCTTGCCACCCTTTCCTCCAGCCATCTCATAGTCTTCTGACAGGCAACCCTGAGCATGTTCTCAGCTGGTGGCAGGGGTCCATGAGCAAGCGGAAACAGCCAAGTGGTTTCTCAAGAGTCTGCTTCCATCACATTTGCCCACATTCCATTGGCCAAAGAAGTCACCTGCTGGGCCCAGAGCCCATGTGGGGGACACAAAGACACAGAACAGGGGAGTGGGCATAGCTGTGTGGTTGAGCACCTGCTCCCAAGTGCAAGGTTCTGGGTTCAATCTCTGGCACCTTCTGAAAAAAAGACATAAAAAGAGGGTGGAGACAGGGGTGCCAGGAGGCCACTGATTGAGTCACCAGGGCCACCACCCTGCCCCGAGGGTCACTGGAGAAGGAGCTCTCCATGGAGATGCTGAAATGCTCACCTGCCAGGTGACTCCCTCCCCGTCTCAGGCGCGCCCCCTTCGGCGGAGGTGGCGTCAGAGCCTGCAGAACCGGGGCTGCCGAGCCAGTGGCTGGAGGCTTGGGGAGCTACTGGTTTCCTTTCTCCAGAGCTTGGAGAGGTAGAAACCATCATCGACTACTGAGCACAGTAGGTTGCCATGATTAAAAAACAAAAAGCAGGACATGCTGTAGAAAGTGTAAAGCTTCGTTTTTATCAGCTCTTTCCAATGTATCCATTGAACGTCCATTTCTCCCGCCATTCAAGGCTGCCTCTTTGGTTTTTATTTTCTTTTCTGTTTTAATTTTTTAAAAATTCTTGTTGTGTTTTTTGTTTTTCTCCTTTTCTATGGGGCTGCCTCTTTGGATGAACTAAGTGCCTTCCCACCTCCCATTTGGGGAAACCTAAATAAAAGTGCTTCCTTCTACCACGGCCATGATGCTCACTGCTTCCCCTTCCTTCCTCTCAGTCCCAATGAGCCCCCTTGATGGCAGCTGGGCGCTCCCTACCAAGGGTCAGCGAGAGAACCAGGCGAAGGCTTGGTGCCGACCTGAGGCCCTCTGTTCATGGTGATGGGCTCCTGAGGAAGGGGCAGGAGGGGATCCTTTCCAGGGTCCCCCCAGGACCCCAGACCCACCTCCCTCCCAGACCACCCCTTGTCTCCACTCCCGGGGGCTGCTCACCTGCGGGGCATTTCTAGAGACACTGTGTGTGCCTCTGCCCTTAAAGCCTTCCCACCTGTCCCCTCAGGAGCGGTTGCAGACACCGGGCCCCACGGCTGCCTTCAAAGAACTGTCAACTTGGCCAACTCGGGTCCTGCTTCCTTCCTCTTCATTTCCTCTCTGGGGATGCCCTAACTAGCATTTACTTTCCTTAAAGAGAGAATTTCTGCTGATGAAATCAACACTTTCCTCTGCGTGCCAGGCCCTTGTTCTGTATTTACATTTAAATCAATTACAAGGGCACCATGAAATGCCGACGGGGCGATTAGTCTGTTTATTTTGCACGGTTGCGGGGATTACTGTTTTGAAGCAGCTCCAGTGACAGTCTCAAGTTCTGCATGGAGCCAAGAAAGCTCGTCCCCAAGAGTCGCTGAGAGTGGGTGGGGATGGCCACACAGCCCGCCGCTGGCTGTGGTCCCAAGGAAAGGAGAAGAAAGACCCTGGTGACAGCAGGGTGGTTTCGTTGCAATGCGGGGCACGGGGAACAGGGAATTAGGTCCCAGCCCCTCACCGAGGAGCTTTCCGGGCGGCTCAGGGCCTGCCTGTCCTGTGCTTTGTCCGCCTGCGTCCACCCGGCTGCACCTGCCTGCTCTGGATCCGCCTTGGCTGACTTGGTGAAAATGCTGCACGGTTCAGCCCTGGTCTTAGAGGTGATTGTTCACCAGCTTTACTTCACCATGGCAGAAGTCAAGGATCTAGTTGGTTAAAACTTGTCGAAGATGAAAAGCGGAAGCCAGAACTCAGGCCTGGGCCTGCGTCTCTCCAGCTGCCGTCTGCTGAGGTCTCAACAGGCAGCTTCTGTTTCCTTTTTTCTCTTTCCTTTATCAGTTTCTTGTATTCCCTAGTTTCGGAGAGCCCGGCTAGCCCCAGATTAGAAGAAAGTGCTGATGGCTCCAAGCACCTCCGCTGCTGCCTGCCGGGGCACCGAGGAGATACTTGCTTGTGGTTTGAGCACCACCCCTCGGTCATGGGAGGGCTGGGATGGAGCGGGGCCGGACGGCAAAACAAAGCCTCCCCAAGCTGAAAGGCCGTCCAAGCCGCTTGTGCGTGTGTGTCTGATGCCGATGGATCAAAATCAGGTTCAGATTTCACAAGCATTTTCTCCAGCTCCTTGTTCTCAGCGTGGGGTCCTTGTGTGCCTCCTGCACACGGGACACCAAGTGGAGTCCACAGAGGCACTTGATGCTTAAGCAGCAGGTTAGCGATGCAAATCTGGGCTCTTGAAGTCATAATCCTGTTTGTGACATTGCCTCTGGTTGCTATGGTGATGATGATGTTATCAGAGGATTATCACTTCAGGGGAAGAATGGGCTTGGAGGGGCGGGCAGCCCCCATGAAATAAAAGACTTTGTTCACAAACAATCATGCCAAGTAATTTTAACAGAGGATGGAACACCTTAGCCCAGGAATGTGTGACATTACGGACGCTTTTATTCCAAATAGAGTGATTTCCAGGATTTTAAGTTCAAAGCTTGTTTTAGGGCAAAAAATAGGCCAGACTAACAAAGGAATGGAAAGGGAAATTTAATGAGAAACATGACAGAAGAAAAAAAATAGCAGAGAAAATCCCAGTGTTGAAATACGGCAGATAGTGCAGAAAAATATTAAATGACTTTTAATGAAAGGATTACCCTGAACAAAATGCAACTGGGAGAACAAAAATATTTTAATTAATTTTTTTGTAAGGAGAACACAGATCAGCTGTCACCCACAAACAAAATTAATCCATACACTAGTGCTAATTTTAGGGAAGTTTTGAAAGGAGGGTGACTTGCATAGAAGATATTTGTAAATGGAGCTACTGTGAGTTGCATATTCTATGGTGACCATATCAGATTGTCACGATGTGAACAACCTAACATCAGTTAAGGGTTCGATGTGAATAAAAACTTTTAACAGTTACCAAAAGTGGAGAAGTATGTACATTTTTGGAGATCATGGTATTTTATTCTAAGCACTACCCACAAAGTCTTGGTCCCACCTTCTGTCCCATCTCAAATTCAAGTCTCCCTTTACATCTCACAGGCTTCCAGTTGGCATGAAGCAATCTATTTTGGATGTGATGCGGTGCTCTTCCTGGCACTAAGGGTACTCCATTAAGGTTACTCTTTAGGTATATTCCGTATTTGTTAACCATCCAAGCTTAGACCCATCGGTATCAGTCAGCCTCTGCTCTATAATGCTGTGGAACAAAGCTTCCCGTAATCCAGCAGCTTGAAACGAGCAGCACTGGTTTCTCCTTCCTAAGTCAGTGGACATTTGCACGGCACCTTGACCAGGCTAGGCTGGGCTCCCGCCTCCCAGCACCAGGCTCCAGGCTGCAGAGACTGAGCTGAACTCTTCTCCACATGCCTGTCCCCATCGTTGAACCCTGGGCTGCCCAGAGACTTGTTTCTGTGGCGACAACAGAAGCACAGAAGGCCAAACGGAAGCACCAGGTGCCTCTCAGACGTTGGCTTGTTGGCCACCACAAGTTACATTCCAAACCAACCTCCATGGGATGTGGTCACCCAGCCAGTCCCAGGGAGAAAGGAGAGATTGTCTCCTGAACCATAACCCAGTGTCCTGGACCTTCGGACTTTGATATGGTGAAAAAGCCCTGGACAGGTAGCAGTGGGCAGGTAGTGGTGGAACTTCAGCTCTGCACCGGCCACTCCTCCTGGGATCCGGGACGAGAAGCTGAGGCTGTCCCTTCTCCCGTGGTCGCAGGGCATTTGGGAGTCTGCCTGCGGAGCTGGACGGCTGAGTCTGCGTTCTGGGATTTGTCACCTGCTGCTTGTCCACTCTCTGGTCCCAGGTTCCTTACCTGTAAAATGGGGCCGGCGCTTCTCCCCTTGGTGAGCGCAGCACGAACCCCATGAATGTGGAGACGCAAGGCGCCAATGGAGAGAAATCCTCGATCCGGCACCCGGCACGGGCTTGTTGCACGTTGGTCATTTCATTTGCTCCACACAAAGCGAGCTGCACGGTGGCCCCAACACGTGGCCACTCCCCAACCCCGCCCCTGTGAGTGTGGACTCATTTAGGTTAAGTGTCCGCAGGTGGGACAGAGTGGAGGTTCTCAGGTGGGCGCATCCTGGATTATCCGACTGGACACTAAGTTCAAGGGCAAGTGTCCTTGTAAGACACAGAGATTCAGCCGAGGGAAGACAGAGGCTGAGGCTGGAGAGGGGCCACAAGCCGAGGGGTCCCTGGGCCATCAGGAGCTCCCCGAGGGGAGGAAGGACACACCTCCTGGACGTGGAGGTTGCACTTCTGTTGATTTACGTCACCGTGTTTGTGGTGCTTTGAGCCAGAAGGGACACCTGGGCAGACGCTGAACAGGTGGGAGCCCTGAGGGGTGGGGGAGGGTCCCGGACAGGGAAACGGCCGGGGCAGGAACCGGGGGCCTGCTGGAGGCTGGGCAGGCTGTTCTCTCCAACACTCTGAATTTAGCAAAGCGGCAGCCCCCAGCCTGGATGCTGGAGGCCCACGGGCTCCTCTCGAGTAGTAGACGCTCATCTCCAGCCTTGCCCCAGGAGGGATGCGCCAAGCCATGCAGGAGGGTGCCTGGCTCTTCCTAGGGCTGGCCCCTCTCGTTCCCTGCTCTCGAATCTTCACTGTGTGCCCGTATTATGTCTTCAGGTAATAGAAACAAGTGGAAGCTCTTTTGGAGTCTCCTGGGTGACCTCTCCACCCCATGCCGCCAGTCCTTTTTCTGACTGCTTCAAAAGGAAGGGGCTGGGGGGAGAGGAATCCCCGCAGCTATAAAACCCTGCTGAATTCTGACCACTGGCCGGGAATGGCCATTCTGACCCTCATGTGGTTGGCAATGGAATCAAGAATGGAGGAGACCACGGACCTGGCCAACATTTACACGGGTAGAAGACATACTTCCCAGGAACCCTGGCTCTTCCGGGCAGTTGTGATGGGCTCCAGCATGTCCACCGGAGGCCTCATCCATGGAAAGCTCAGCTGGCCCAAAGGCCAGTCCCAGCAACTCCCCGGGCTGGGGGTGGGGAGGCAGACTCCCCTCAGGGGACCTGAGCTGATCCCACACTGCTGATTCACTCCGTCCACTCCACGACCTGGGGTGCCCGCCGGAGCTGGGCAGAACTAAGGGTATGTGGAGGTGTGCACCTGCTCTGCTGAGAGGCCTCAGGAGGAAGTTTTAGTCACAGGGAACTGCAAGTGCAAAATCCCTTCCTCTCTGGTGACTTCCCTCCCCGATGTCCCTTCAACCCCCAAGCCATGGCTTTACACGGGACACAGCTGGATGTCACCAGGACTCACATTTTAAGTCACAGAACATCTCTCTGTATCAGCTTTGGTCAGACCACATTTGAAGGGGGGTTCACATCCCAACCCACGTTGTTTAGGATGTCACATTTTTAAGGGGCACTGGAAAAGCCGAGGGATTTGGAGGAGTTTGTGGTGATGGGGACTCTCAAATCCCAGTCAGTGGGAACTGGTTCAAGAAACTGCCCACGTGCCATCCAGAAGAGAAGAGACTAAGGGCACACAGTGTCTTCAGATGTTCCAAGACTTAGGTCAGGAGAAGACAACACAGAAGGTCATGCTAAATGCATGACTGCGCTGATATTTTCTATTTTGCTTAGAGGAAAGAAGTCTTAGAAAATGAGCTGCAGTTACATGGAGGCAGGCTTTCCTGAACAGAATCAACTCCTTCAGTTCTTGTCTCGAAGGTAAATACCGAGCGCTCTGCCTCTGGAGGAGATCAGCTAGAGGCTAAAGACCAGACTCTTCTTTTTTTTTTCTTCAAGTAAAGAGAATCCCATGGCAGCTGGCTCACGTAAGTTAAAAGTCCAGAGAGTTCTAACTTCAGGTGAGGCTTGATCAAGAGGTTCAAACAACCGCCTCCAAGGTTCTGATTCCCTCTCCCACCCCTGCCGTTTCCAAGGTCAGCCTGATGCTCAGACCCTGCTGTATCTGTAGCAGCCTCGGTCGCTTCCCAGCTGGTGGAGAAAAGGCTGCTTCAAAATTTCTACCTCATCCTGCCAGTAGCAGGAGAAAGTTTCCTTTCCCAGGTTTCCCAGCAGCCCTCCAAGATGCCTCTTGTGCTTCTTTGGCTCTGCTGGAATTTGCTCCTGTCTTGACCAAATCGCTTTGGTCAGAGGCTTGGGACCTGCTGACCGGCACCAGTTGGTCCAGGCCCACACTACCTGGCTGAGACGGGGGCTGCTGGTTTCCCAGGGAAGTGTGGGCAGAGTGCCCAGAGGGTGGGCTGGGTGGAGGGCTCTGCACAGCAAAGAGCCGGCGCCACCATGCCACCTGCCAGAGATAAGCCAGAAATCATTTGCGCAGGAAGCGAGGCCCATTCAATGGAGTTCTAACTTCCCTTCCCTCTCTTACGATAAGGACAAGGGCCGACACTTACTAAGTCCCAGCTCTGTCCCGGGGCAGCTGTAAGCATCGTGACACAGATGGCCAGGGCCACGGGTCCTGGGTTACAGATGTGACAATGGAATCCCTGGGAGATTTTGCAACTTGCCCAAAGTCACGCAGCAAGGAGACAAGAGGACCCACCAACAGAAGCAGGTTCACCTACCTCTCAAGCACAGCCCTGCGCCAGCAGCGGCCAGGCTGCGAGGACCACGGTCCTGTGGTCAGCAGATCAACGGTCATCGAGGACGGCAGTGCCCGAATCCCTGGAACCTGTGAGCATGTTGCATGGCAACGGGAAAGATTGCAGATGCAAAGGTGGCTAATCAGCTGAGCTTGAGAAGGCTTCCTGGATAATCTAGGGTGCCCAGTGCCATTGTGAGGATTCATACAGGTGGAAGAGGGATGGCAGCTTTGAGGAGGACTTGGCTCCACACTGCTGGCTTGGAAGACAGAGGAGGAAGGCTGAGAGCCGAGGAAAGCAGGATGCCTCTAGGGGGGAAAAAGGCAAGGCAAGAGCCCCCGGGAGGAGCCAGCCCTGCTGATTCCTTTATGTTAGTCCAGTGGGACCCGCGTAGGACTTCTGCGTTCCAGAGCTGCTCTGTGACAAAGGGAGTTGTTTAAGCCACCAGGTTGGTGGCAGTGCTACAGCAGCCGGAAGATACAGAGACAATCCTGGCCTCTGGCCCCAGAGGTCTCACTGTCCAGTGGAGGAGACTGACAAATGTAGCTGCCAGAGAGGAGCTTGAAGGCTTGGTAACAAAGCTTTGGGCAACTCCTGGTCGCCCCGGGAGCAATTACGCAGAGCTAGAGGGCTGGGGGGGAGGGGCGTGGGGCAGCCCCTGGAGATGGATCACATCCCTCCCCCTCCGGCATCATCAGAACTCCCAAGACAAGCCGCTTGCCCCCTCCACCTCCCAACTTCCACCAGAAACGCCAGGGCTTCGAGACAAGCCTGACTGTTCTCTCCACCGCCGAACTCCCCAGCCCCTTCCCCTCTGCTCCCCCTGCCACCTGCTTCAGGGAGCCTTGGGGGCTACTCGGGGAAGGCCTTCCCCCTCCCAGGCTCCTGGACCTCCCCATCACAGAGGGTGTCAGGCGGCCAGCATCCCCTGGGGGCTGTGAAAATGCTGATTTCGGGCCCTACCTGCCATGGGGAGGAAGGGCCTGCTGGGGGCCAAAGAATCTGCATTTTCAACCGTTCCAAGGAGCTTCTGCCGCTGGTTGCCCCCAAGTTACCAGAACCTCCCACAGTGCGACCAATGGTCCGGGCTCATCCTCCCTAAAAATGATTTTTGGCGGCCACCATTTACATCTTGAGCACCTGCCACGGGCAAAGCACTGCACTGGGCTGGCCAGATGTAAGAGATGCCCTTGAACCTGTAGGGTACCGACTGCCCATCTCCATTTTACAGCTGGGGAAACTGAGGGCTGGCCATGTCAAATGACTCATCCAAATCCAGGGACCACAAGCCTGAGTCCAGCACCTGGCCACAGATCCACTGCTCCAGGCCTCCGCTTGGTCAGGCAAACAGGGCTCCTGAGACCCTCCTGAGCTCACAGCGCCCCCCCCCCCCAGCTCTGTGCATACATCAGGTGCACAGCAGAGGTTTATTTAAGGAATGACTCGTAGACAAAGTATCTGTGGTGTCTCTGCGTTTTGCTTCAGTGGAGTATTCCTAGAGTGTAGACTGGAGCTGCAGCCCAGGTCTCCAGGGGAGTCCCAGACCGAGGAAAAATGAGTCGGGGCTACCCAGAGACTCAAGCCCCTTGTCCTCCAGCCCTGCCTGCCCTTGCTCCAGGGCCCCGGAAACTCCACCGCACAAACTGAGAAACGCGTGAGTTCACACAGACTACCACTTGACCTTTCTTTCTTTTCTTTTTTTTTTAAAGATTTATTTTATTTTTATTTATTTCTCTCCCCTTCCCCCCACCCTGGTTGTCTGTTCTCTGTGTCTGTTTGCTGCGTCTTCTTTGTCCGCTTCTGTTGTTGTCAGTGGCACAGGAATCTGTGTCTCTTTTTGTTGTGTCATCTTGTGTCAGCTCTCCGTGTGTGTGGCGCCACTCCTGGGCAGGCTGCACTTTCTTTCGCGCTGGGCGGCTCTCCTTACGGGGTGCACTCCTTGCGTGTGGGGCTTCCCTATGCAGGGGACACCCCTGCATGGCATGGCACTCCTTGCACGCATCAGCACTGCGCGTGGGCCAGCTCCACATGGGTCAAGGAGGCCCGGGGTTTGAACCGCGGACCTCCCATGTGTTAGACGGACGCCCTAACCACTGGGCCAAGTCCGCTGCCCTGACCTTTCTTTCTTTGCCAAAACCAGCGCCTGGTCCTGCCTCCCTCCCAAGGACACAGAGGACATCGGGGCTCAGACACCAGGCTCCCACCGGAGCGGCCGCACGGGCAGAGGTCTCCCCGTCACTGAATTCCCACAGGCAGCGCCCGAGGCTGGGCGCGCCTCTTCCTGGGCTCCCAGGTTGCTGCCTGCAGAGCAAGATCTTCCAGAACTAACCTGCACGTGATTTTCACACCGAAACAGCTGCCCCCCCAGGGAGGGCTCTTCAGGTACACCGTGAAAGTCATTTTGTTCACCATCTAATTGACTGTAATTAATTGAGGGAAAAATAAAGATCAGGCCCCGAAGAAGAAATGTGAGTGGAAGGCAGATAGAGTGTTAAATTGAGCGCTGCGAGGAGGCGATGGATGTATCATATTTTTCCTTTTCTAATAACCTTCGTTAATATGCAATGATCAATCATCTCGTCACGGGCGTTTTTGGCTTACCAGTTTATCGATATGAGGTGGTTTAGCGTCCGTGCTCTGACACGTTCCCGATACAGAACAGAGAGAGGATGGGTGAATATTCTTCTCCAAAAGACTCGGGCCCTGATGGCAGATCAATGCAAGTCAAACCTCCTTCTCCTTCTCCAAGCCACACTCCGATGACAGTAATTAAGCTGTGAGAACTGGGCTGGCTGAACCAGGCCTATTCTGCGGCAAAAAATGCCCCATTGATCAAACGCTTTATTTTTTAATAGTCACGGATTAGCTATGCTCTGAAAACACCCCGTCAGGATGTGCAGTGAAATGAGCTCCTCACCCGGATGTCGGGCATTCGCTTCGGGTCAACGCGGGATCGGGAAGGCTGCTCTGGGGCAGGAGTAAGTCGTGGGGGCGGAGGGAGGCGGGCCTGGCTGGGGCCACCCTGCCCCTCGTGGGGACGGTCCCCATGCAGGAGCCGGGTGCCCTGGACGGGGCAGCTTTCCCCAAGGGGCTTCCCTGCCGTCCGGCTGCACCCACGGGGAACGCCCCCTCTGGCTCCTGGTGGTCATGTGACCTGGGCCCTGCTAGCAGCCCGGCCCCCTGGTGGCCGATTGGTCAGGGGTGACCACGTGCCCTTGTCTCGGCCAATGAGATACAAGTAGACTTTGGCACGGCTGGTGGAGGGGAGCCTGGGCTGGGGCCCCTCTCGTCTTCTCACTAGAGGTGGCCCCAGGGTCGGAAGCTGGGCTGGGGCCACGCAGGGGGCCAAGAACGAAGCCCGTGGCCGGGAGGGGCAACCCCCAAGCCTGTGACGTCGTTCGCGTCCTGAGACTCCTTGGCAACTCGGCCGGCAGCCGCACCCCATTTTTATCATAAGCAGGTTGACCCAGGGTTCCCTTTCAGGGCAGCCAGGGGTCCACAAGTGCCACCTGCACCCCTGCAGAGTGAGATGGGGGCCCCCACCACGCCGGGAGCGGGACAGGGGCCTCCCGAGGCTGTCCAAGCCACCGGGGCGGGATTTTCCCGTGGGTGTTGGTGTGCAGGGACACTGGGGTGGGCAGGGTGCACCACGGGGTGGACCCCGCACCCGAGGGAGGTGGCCGTCCTCGGGGGACCCTGACAGGATGCTGCCCGGTGGGATCCTGCTCCGGACGGGCTGGAGGCTCGGACATGCCTCGTTTCTCCCTGGGCTCCAGGGCTCCAGGCCCCGGGCAGAGCTTATGACAAGGCACCGCCTCCCTCTGGAGCACAGCTGTCCCTCCGTGGCCAGCATTTCCCATGACCCATCCTGCTCGAATGGGCTGCAGCCTGGTGCTGTGCGCTCTGCAGGCAGAGGGACTGGCTTGTGCCCAGGCTGGGCGGACGCTGGTCCAGCCGCTTAAACCTCCCTGAACCTCCGTTTCCTGTCTGGGCAGCATCCCCGTCCCAGCCCAGGGCGTCTGAGCGAGGCACGAGGTGAGCCGCGCATGGTGCCCAACAGCACCCGGCTGGCTGCGAGTGACCCCATCATCACCCATTGTCACCTGTGGTCCCCCAACCCCTGTGGCCTTTGGGAGCCACTGGCGACTCTGGGACGAGGCCAGTTGCATGGACTCTCCAATCAGTACAATTTCAGGAGAGGCGAGGTGGGCAGATCCTTGGAGGGTGGTGGCCAGAAGCCCCTCTGGCAGGACTTCCGAGGGCCAGGGGGGCGGAGGGACAGGCTCAAGGCAGGGGAAGGGAACTGGACCGTGGGCAGCAGGGCTCCCAGACCAGCAGATTTCTGTGCCTCGGGGGTGTCGTGCCAGGCGGCAAGGACCAGAGCAGAGGTGAACGGCAGGAGAAGCAGGTGACACCCATGCAGGAGTGAGGAGGGGAAGGGCAGGGTGGACCCAGTGCAGGGGTGAGGAGGGGAAGGGCAGGGTGGACCCAGAGCAGGGGTGAGGAGGGGAAGGGCAGGGTGGACCCAGTACAGGTGTGAGGAGGGGAAGGGTGGGGCGGCCCCCGTGCAGGTGTGAGCAGGGGAGAGGTGGTAAGGGCGATTACCCGGTGTCTGACTGTGCTACATTCCTGCCACCTGCGTGTGGCTCTGGGTGGGGGCGCGGGTTGCCAACCTTCCTGTTAGGGCTCCTGCTGCTTCCAGAAGGAAAGAGCTGCTGGCCCCACGGCGCCTCTTTCATGTGTAAAAGCCCCTGGCTTGCACACTTCCTCAGGCGGTTGAGCTTGGCAAGTCATTTTATCCCAACATGATCAAAATCTTTGCCACCTATAGTCGCCCTCCTGGACTTAGGAGGGCGTCCCAGATCATCAGGTGGGGTCTCGCAGCCATGGTGACGGGAAGGAGCGCGACAGTGAGCCTCAGCTTGTCGGTGCTTTGGGAGCAGGTGTACAGGTGTGTCCTTGGTCCTGAGGATCTGCTGGCCAGGATGGCCCTGCCACCTGCCCCAGGTGCTGCCCAGCCCCCAGCCCCCTTCACCTCCTTGTGGCTTATGATTGAGTCCCTTACAAATGCGTCCATTTTCTGAAAAGCAGAATGTGCTGGGACCTGGGGCCTGCCCTCTTGGGAAATTTCAAATTGCATTCTTGTCTTCGGATATTGGAAATGTGTACTCTTTCTATATCTTATTTGCTCAGAACTGTCCGGTCACCTAACTGAGATTTATTTCCAAAAATCTCAGTTGGAAAAATTAGGGAGATTATTTCTTGGGGGAAATATTATACATTACAATGTGAGAGCATTTTATTTCAAAGCAATGCTTCTTTCTCCCTTGATCTGACTTTAAAATACACCCCGTGACACGCCCGGAATCGTTTCTGACAATTCTCTCATCAATTAGGTTTCCTCCAGGGATGCACACAGATATTGTGCTCGCACACGCCATAAATCATGCTGCAGGTCTTGGAGATGGTGCCTGGCTGCACAGAAGAGGAGTCTTCTTTTTATTCAAATGGAAGTGTGGCATTTGGGGTGGCACTAAGCGTGTGTGTGTGGGTGTGTGTGTGTAGGTGGTGTGAGCAGTGTGTGTAAAAGGCAGCCCCAAATCTGGTGGGGACTCCAGGACAAATTCACGAGCTCTCGGTCCTCCCGCTTCCTTCCTCTGAGCCCCAAGCCCTTTCTGCCTCGACCAGCCACCACCAGCCTGGCGTCAGGGGATGAATCAAGGGTTTGGAGCCAGGCTGGTGGCTCTGTGGCCTGGGCCTTTGAGGTGGGCCAGGGCTGGGTCCCTCCCGAGGGTCACCTGGTTGCAAGGAGCACGGGGCATTGCCGACTTACCGGCATTCTGCAAGGATTTCAGGAAAGCTGCATTTAAGCTCTGAAACCGTTGGTGCCACTGAAAAGGAGGTTTTGCTTCGGCCTGGAATCATCGAGAGAGTCTGGGTTCGGACGATAAATTGTACACCCACGCTGCAGAGAAGCTGCGGTCTCCTAGAGGGACCTGGAAGGCAGAGGAGAGAACAAAGACCCCCGGGCTCCAGGAATCTTGGGTGACACCGATGATGACCGCGCCCTTGGCCTGTGCAAAACGCCCCGAGCCACGGCCTCCCTTGCCTTTCACACCCGGATGTGAGGAACTCAACAGAGGGCCATGAAGGCTGAGACTGCAGCCCACGAGATGGGGCCACGCCATCAGGGCCCCCGCGTGGTTCCCAGGCGGTCCTCTCCCGCCCTGGCACTTCCCCAGCCACCTCGTTCTCTAGGCCCTTCCTGCCACCACATGGTTGGGTACGACGCGTCCCCGTTTCTTTTGGGCTGCCAGCGGTATCTGAAAATGTGCACTGCTTTTAAGCAGAGCCATTTAGTTCTCATTTGTTGCAACTTCTCCCATTGAGACACCCCTGGGCCTTTTCCTTTCATTGCCAAAAGGTCCATTTGTAATTTTTCCTATATTATAAAAAACCATCTATAGCTGAGATGTATTTGACCACTTTCCTAAAATGAATAAGCAGACATAACCAGTTCATTTGTTTTTTCCTCAACACGCAGACGGTAAGTGCTCTTAAGGTCAACTCGATTTGGCAAAAGCTTATGCAGTTTAAAACAGAACACAAAAGAACCCCTTCTCGCAGCGACCTTTCCACAGTGGTCTCCCAGGGCAGTGCATCTCATCGTCATGGCAACCCCAGTTCCCTGCCCCCAGTCACCTGCCTTCGGGTCCAGTTTCGAGGCTCTGTCTCTGGCGACCTCACCTGCCCTTGCTCTCTTCTCGTGGTCTCTCGGTGGCCTACAGCACCTGCCTTGACATGGCAGCAATTTCCAGATACATTCAAGGGGTTCTTTTCACTGAAATGTTATTATCATATCTACGTGTGTCCTTTCCAGTGTCCAGCCGTGGGCCAGATGAATAGAAAAATTTCAGAAATCCTCCCAATAAGTTGGGCGAAGGGTGAAGGCTACACTCTGAGTTAAAAGAGAATTCATGTCACCAATCGGGGACTTTAGTTCCAGATGACAGGATGATAGGTGACAGCCGCAGGATGTTCGAAGAGACACCTCACCATAGAGGATCTACAAATGATGGAGAAAGGGGGCGGCAGACTTGGCCCAGTGGTTAGGGAGCCCGTCTACCACATGGGAGGTCTGCGGTTCAGATCCCGGGCCTCCTTGACCCGTGTGCAGCTGGCCCACGTGCAGTGCTGATGCGTGCAAGGAGTGCCGTGCCACGCAGGGGTGTCCCCCGCATAGGGGAGCCCCACGTGCAAGAGTGCGCCCTGTAAGGAGAGCCACCCAGTGCGAAAGAAAGTGCAGCCTGCCCAGGAGTGGCACCACACTCCCGGAGAGCTGACACAAGATGACGCAACAAAAAGAAACACAGATTCCTGTACTGCTGACAACAACAGAAGCAGACAAAGAAGACGACGCAGCAAATAGACACAGAAAACAGACAACTGGGGTGAGGGGTGGGGGGAGAAATAAATAAATAAATAAATCTTTAAAAAAAAAAACAGTGACTGCAAATGATGGAGAAAGCACCTGCCAAGATGCCCGGGGGGAAATGCAAGTGGGAACCAGGAGGAAGTGCCGTTGACACCGTGCAGGGTGATGAGCCGTTCTCCATCGCCTCCACACTGAGGTTTGCTGGGCACTGGCAGGGGCGTCGGAAGGCGCAGCCGGGACTCTCGTTTACTGTCAATGGGGACGTGAAATGGTGCAGCTGCTCTGGGAAGCATAAAAACCTAAACACGCAATTTACCCTGTGACCCAGGAACCAACCCCGACATATTACCCTAGAGAAATGAAAATTTTAGTTAACATGAAATCTGTACATTCATGCTCATAGCAGTATTTGTAATCACCCAACCTGGAAATAACCCAGATTCCTCCGGGGAGTAACTGGATAACCAGCGGGGGTTTGTCCACTCAGGGGCACCCTTGGCTACAGAAAGGACTGGCTGCAGGTACCCAGCCATGGATGCATCCCATACGCAGGCCAGTGAATGGCCTGCAGGAAATCCCATATCTCTGACATTTTTAAAAGACAAAGGTATAGGAGCAGAGAATAGGTCATTGAATGCTCCAGGTTCCTGGAAACAAATCTGGGCACAAGGGAGCTGGAATTTCCTGCATCTTGATGGTTGTATGAGTCAGCCAAAGGGGTGCTGATGCGAAATACCAGAACTTGGTTGGTTTTTATAAAGGGTGTTTATTTGGGGTAGGAGCTTACAGATACCAGGCCATAAAGCATAAGTTACTGCCCTCACCAAAGTCTATTTGGAACAAGATGGCTGCCGACGTCTGCGAGGGCTCAGGCTTCCTGGGTTCCTACGTTCCTGGGGCTTGCTTTTCTCTGGCTTCAAGGTTCGTTCCTTCCTGAGGCTGGCTTGTCTTTCCTCTGACTTCCCAGGGTCCCAGTTCAAATCTTCAGCATCAAACTCCAAATCAAAACTCCAGCATCAGAAACCCCCTACTCTGTTCCTTGCCATGCCTTTTACCTGTGAGTCCCCACCCACCAAGGGGTGGGATGCAACGCCCTAATCATAACCCAGTCATGCCCAGGCGCAGATCAGATTACAAGCAAAATCCAATACTTCTTTTTGGAATTCATCAATTATGTCAAACTTCTACAATGGTGAAGGAGGCTAAGACAATCTACACGTGGAACACCTCATTGAAATGAACACCCGAAGGAGTGAATTTTACTGTATGTAATTTTTTTTTTAGTGCAAAACTGGAGGAAAAGAGAAAATGCTGTTTATGGTTGGTTGGTAGGACTTGCAGCTTCTACTTCTTCCCAGAGTAGCCAGGATTGACACCTGCCTCTGGGAAGCTCCTCCTCACATGCAGGGCCTGTCCTCCCCATCCTGCTGAGCCATCTTGTGTGTCTGCAGTTTTCAGAAGTTTCCAGGCACAGGTAGTTGCCCCCTCTGATGAAGGCATAGCTCCAAGCAGGCTGCAGGGAAAGCTTTGAGGGTGGAGTCTCTGCAATAGGGAAAACAGCTTAAGGCAGGTGTGGGCCAGAGTCAGGGCTGCCAAAGACCTGTGGACAATTTTTAAAAAGCTGCTAAAATGCAAATGAAAATTATGGTTAGTCACTACCAGACCACTTAGAATATTGTACTCACTGGGTGGTTTATTTCTCTTTATTTTCCATGCTGCCCTCTACTTGGAAGCTAGAAAGTGGTAAGAGTTCTGAATATCAGCTAAGATTTCAGGTCAAGGTCAGAGAAACCAACAAACCCGAACGGGAGATTCTGCAGCGCCAGGGTGCCTGGTCTAGACGTGAATGATCTATTTAGGGATGAAGCTTTCCTACCTTTCTGTTCCCCCTCCCCAGGCTTTGGGTCCCAGGCCTGCCCCTCATGTTCACAGGTGGCTGCTGCAGCTCAGAACATCACATCTTTATACACAGCACCCCGAGGCATGAGGAAAGGGAACAAACTGCCCTTCCCAGCGCCACCCCAGTGTGTGGACACCTTTAGGACCTAAGCGGATCACTGCCGAGGGGCTCGGTTAGTGAAGAGGTAGTGCCCCTTTGGGGGGCCGTTCTCCAGCCCCTCCAAGTCCCACGGCCCCCGACCATGTTGTTCTCTAAGGAGAGGAAGGGGGCGGGGCGGCTTGAGCCAGGCAATGTCCACCGTCTTCTCCCGTGGGTTTTACAGAGCGCATTTTGCAGACTTCCTCGGCCTCCTCCACATTCTAGCGGGTTTTAGGCGAAAGCGGGAGAGCGCGGGCTTAGGCTGCGGGCGAGGAGGCGCTGATGCCGCGCGGTCCTTGTGAGAAGACGAGGAGGTGGGCGCGGGCGGTGGAGGGGGCGGAGGCGGCCGGGGGGCCCGCTGCGAAGCGGCAGCCTGGGGGGCTCCTCGGCCGTCAGAGACGCATCCTCCTGCGCCTGAAGCAGACGAGCCCCTCCAAATGGGGAAACTCATCCACCCACGAGGATTTTCACAGCCACAGAACACGGGCTCGCCGTGGCTGCCCCCTCAGCTTCGCGCATTCCTTCGCTGAGCTACCTGCAACATCTTCCCCGACCTAGCGGTACCTGAGACTTTCCTCTGTGGTTCTTGGAAAGCGAGGGAAGGAGAGAAAAGGAGAGGGACAGAGGGAAGGACACACAGCCTGGAGAGAAAGGGGGCTGCCGAGATGCGGGAGCAGCAGCGGCAGGTGGCAGGGCGGGGGGAGTCATTCGCTGATTAATTCTCTCGGCAAATGCTTTCGTGTTGCCTCTTGGCCTGAGGCTCTGGGCTGGGCACTTCTGGGAGACGGACAGGTGGCAAACCAGACCCTGTGGTGGAAAATCTCCTACTCCAGCAGGGGAGGTCATACAATGCATGCGGGGTTACAGTACACAGTTCCTGCAACGGGCGCCCACAGGGAGGTGGGACGTGATGTCGTGGGCAGAGCCAAGGAACTGGGCGAGCCTGCGGGCCGAGGAAGGGTTGGGGTGCACCTTGACTCTGCACCCCTGTCCTAACCAAGCCACGTGGTGGAACGTGCTGGACACAGGATGCGTCCTTGGCTGGAGGGCAGCGGCGAGCTCGACTGACCACATGACCACAGAGGACCGGAGGGCAGTTTGTCATCTTCACAGCTCAGGTTGGATTCTGGGATTGTCACTCATAAACTTTGCTGAGCGCTGCCTACCTGCCAGTCCCCAGAAGCACCACCCCAAGCCCCTGCACACACACTGGGAGGGTGCACCTGAGCTCGTTTCTCACAGGAAGTACAGGTGCTTCGGGAAAGGATTGTCATGATGGTCGGCCCTGCACGTGGGTGAGAGCCGGTCCAATCCACCCTGGAATCAGCTGGACCGTTCACCTTGTCCCCTCTCACCTGCTCTGGACTCTGTGGAGGAGCCAGCCCCGTAAAACTCAAATTCTGGAATGTTCACTTTGGATTTAATTAAAAACACCAAGGTCGTTGGCTGACGATTTCAGCTCTGAGGCCTGCTTGGGTTTTATGGGCTCCCATTAAAGTTCACTGCAGATACGTTAAAAACTTCCAGCGTTTTGCAGAAAGTCTAAGCCTCTCCATGTGACTTTTGCCAAGATCAAGGGCATCGAGGCCTCCTGTGTCACCCCAGCTGAAAGCTGAGCTGAGGCCTGTGGGCGCGGCCTGGGGACATTACGCCCCTCCAGCCCAGGCCCCCGCGCCATCCTGGGCCCTTTACTCAGATCCACAGGCAAGTCAGAGCCAGGGTCTCACCTCAGCCGGCGCCATCCAACACGGAGCCACGAGCCAAGAGCCACGTGTGGCTCTGAGCCCTGGTGCATCAGCAGCATGTGCGTTTTCCTGCTGGAACTGTGAAGGCTTCGGGATGAAATGGCTCACCTGAAGGTCTCTGAGTCTGAAGGGCATTGAACTTAGGCCCACCTGACCCTGAAACCTGGTCTTTTTTGGGTATTTTAAAAAATGGTATTTAAGTTTGTCTCATTGGTGAACCCAGTGTTTTGGTATTTTTGTTGCATTCTCAGCAATTTCTGAGCTCCCTGGGGGTAAGGACTGAGCTTCATCTTAGTCTGTTGCTCCTCCTTGGACTGTGCCTGGCAGCCCCCTGGTGGCTGCGTGCCAGCCTTCCTGCTTGCCCACCTCCTTCCTCCCCTTCTCCTCCTTCCTCTCTCTTCCTCTGTGTCCTGTTGAAGTGCAAGAGTGGGCTGCCCGCGTGGTCCCTCCTGCCCCGCGCTGTTAGCACCCTTCCCCTCTGGGAAACGCCGAGATCCTGCCCACAGCCCTGCAGGGATGGTCAGACGTAGAGGCCCCTGCGGCTCCACTGGCTTCCCGCGAGGGCTTCCCGGCATTGGCGGGATTGGAGGGGTCCATCTGACCTGGGAAGGATGATGGCCAGGGCTGTGGGCAGTGGGGGCATGAGGCCCAGCCGGGGGGCGGTGGTGACAGGGAGCAGGCACTGCCGGCGTCCCTTCCCCAGCGCCCAGGGCAGGGTCCAGGCCTCTGGCTCCGGCGCTGTGGGCTGCCCAGGAGTTTGCTGAAGTCCAGGTCACGTCTGGTTGCCCCCGGGCCTGGGGGTCCAACACTCCCTGCCCAGGGGGCTGCCGTTTGCTCGGCTGCCAGGCTAAGGAGGAGACACCCCCTAAGCCCTCCTGCTGCAGAAGCTGATGTCTGGGCTGTGTCCCCTCCCCACCTGTGCCCTTGTGGGACAATCCCGGTCTGCGACCCAGGACCCCTCCCCATCCAGGTGGGCGGCGTCAGGCAGCCCCCGAGGCGGCTCTGCATCTACCCACCTCCAGCAGGGTCCAGGGCGGAGGCTCAGCTCGACTGGGGAGGAGGCCCCTGGAGGAACCCTCCCCTTCTGCCTATACCCCTCCATGAAAGTGCTCGGGAGGGAAGCAGATGGGGCTCAAGTGATTGGGCTCCTGCCTACCATATGGGAGGTCCAGAGTTCGATTCCCAGGACCTCCTGGTGAAGGCAAACTGGCCTGAGCAGAAAGCTGGTGCAGCAAGATGATGCAACAAAAAGAGACACAGAGGAGAGACAAGAAGAGACACAGCAGACTGGGAAGCTGAGGTGGTGCAAGAGATTGAGCGCCTCTCTCCCCCTCCTGAAGGTCCCAGGATCAGTTCCCAGTGTGACCCAAAGAGAAGACAAGCAGACACAGAAGAACACCCAGCAAGTGGACACAGAGCAGACAGCAAGCGCAAAACAACAAGGAGAGGTGGAAATAAATATATATTTTTAAAAGTGCTCAGAGGCACGTGGGCCTGTGGGAGGAGGGGGTTCCCCAAGGTCAGCCCCAGCCCCTGTGGCTCGGCTCAGCTTTTGGAGATGCCCCCCACACACACGATGGGCCTCTGGGGTGCATGATGGGGTGGCAGGAGGACCCCTGCAGGGCGAGGGCTGCTCTGACCTGGAACGTGCTGAAGGAATCACCTCTCAGCTCGTGTACGGTCGAGGGCACGTCCGTGCTAGTAAGTGGGGGTTCTGGAAAGCAGCTGAGCCGTGGGGGCGCGCCCCCTGTGCACACAGGCCGGGGGCAGGTCTGCTGATGGCCTCGGGCCCTCGGGCCAAAGCGGGTCCCCTGCTCAGCCCCCATCCCCCAGCGGGGTCTGCCTGGTGGAAGGACCACGCAGGGGCCACGGGGGCGTTCGGGGGCTCGAGCCTGTGGCGTAGCATGAGGAAGAACCCGGGCCCGGCCGCTTCCCTGCCTCCCTGCCCAGGGCCCCCGCAGGCTCGGGCGCAGTCCCCGTCAGGGTGGCTCGGCTCAGGGCGCTGAGCAGACGAGGCTGCTGGGAACGCCGGCTGCCCCCTGCGTGGCCGCCTGGGGTACACCGGTGCTGGCCCCCTTGCCCTCGCCCTGGGGCTGCGTGCCAGACCCTCGGGGTATGTCAACAGGGCCGACTTTGGGGCTGACTGCACTTCCGGATGTGGAGCAGCCCCCCTAGATGCACCCACAATGCCACAGCCCCGTCCCCCAGTGGTGACAGTTGCACCTGTCCCTAGGAAGCACCACCTGGCCACGGGATGAGATGGCAGTGACACCTGCTTTCCCACATGGTCACCGCAGCTGCCCAGGGCCAGGCCTGTGAGTGGGGGGAGCCGCGCTCTGACGTCATAGGTGGCCCCCATCTGGGTGGATTCGCAGTGTTAGGCAGGACCCCTCTTCCCCCCTGCTCCCGATGTCCCTCCTTTCCACGCCGACAGATCCCACTGCAGGAGACGGACCCCACCTGTCCCAGCAAGTGGCCGTGCTGGCAAGGACGTAGCACAGACACCAGGCACCACAGGGGTGGGGTCGGGGGGATGGGCGCAGGCTGCCCTGCACGCGCTCTGGGTGGGGGGCCGGGGAAGGAGAAGAAGTTGGGTGCTAGGCGCCGGCCAACTCTGAACAGCTTTGCAATCCTGGTCCCATCTGGATCCGCTTTTCATTCTGTTTCAGTCTGGGCCATAGTAAAACATTTTGCTTCCCTAAAAATAACCGAGGCTTGGGCTGTGGTACCAAGAAGAGCCATTTGCATGTTTACTGTTGGAACCACATGGAAATTAAAGTTCTATCAATTACAACACAGCAACTCTCCTTGAATGTAAACGCCCACATGCAGTTTCCCCTGTTTGCATGTGTGTACGTGGTGCTGATACCAAACAGTATTAAACCATCAGTAGGAATGAACACCGGGCCTCTCCGGCCGGTGCCTGTCGGCTGAGGATGCCCCGGAGCTGTCAAACTAGCTGGCGCGCTCACTGCGCGGCTGCCCATGGACTCGGCGCTGCGCAGCAGTGCGCTGTGAGGGCCATCGCTGGCCACGACTGGGGGCGAGCTGCGAGGTCATCCACCCAGCCTGACTTAGAGTTAGCCTGGGTCACCGCCAGGGTGGCCCAGCCCCAGCTCTCCAAAGAGCTCACCAGTGGGAGCCGCTCGCCCGGGCAGCGTCCGGCCTTCCGAAACCCCAGGGCCAGCATCCGGCGCAGCGGAGCTCGGGCCCCGCCCCGCCCACATGCTGTCTGATGACACCCAGGAAGTCACCTTCTGTCACAGACACTGAAGTTCTTGGATTTGGTGTTTTCCCCCAGCTTTGTCTGCAGCCTGGGATGGGACGTAGAGCGGGTATCCATTCTTTCATTCATGCACGCGTGCATTTGCTCCCTCACTCGTTCATTCAACAGGCGCTGCGGAACCCCTGTTATGGGTCTGCCGTGTCCCTTCAATCGTGAGATGGGAGTTGAGCGAGGGTGGCAGTTAGTAAGCGGGTGGAAGATGCACGTACTTGTGACACGTGGCCGGAAGAGGAGAATGAGGTGCGGTGGTACCAGCTGGTATCCGGATGGTGGGGCCCGGCTTGGAGGGTGACCACGGCCTCTCCGAGCCGCCACCTTTACGCCAGGCTGCAGGGCGTGCGAGCTCAAGGAGCCGGGGGTCCCCGCGGCAGCTCCGGGGGCCTTTCCAGCCCCGGGCCTGCTCGCTGGGCGCTGTGCCCGCTCCCTTCCTTCACTCGCTCTGGCTGACATAAGCGGCCTCTCCAGGCTCTAAATTAGGAAAGAGATTACGGAAGCGACAGGATCGCAGGGCACAGGTACAAGAGCCCAGGTCCCAGACCCAGACCGGGCTGTCCTCAAGTCCATCTCGAGGGGCCTCAGGACTTCACCCGGCTTTCTCCTTCAGAACTGCTGCGCGCTGCGCTTTCCTGGGCTGAGGGAACGACTGCTCCTGAGGTGTCTGCACCTCCCCGGGTCCCCTACTGTCGCGGGTCCTCAGGTAAGGGGGCAGGTGTTCGGGGCTAATTGTGGCCTTGGTCTTCTTGTTGTCCGACGGGGCGGTGACAGCTCCTGAGTCTGACAATTGTGCAGGGGCCGGGTAGCTGCATAAGGAAGAGTGCTGTTTGGTTTTTGTTTTGTCAAGTCCGGAAGTGCCAGCTCCTGCCCTGCAGGATCCCCGCGGCTGAAACAAACCTCGGCACCCGCCCAGGGGACGGGGCAGGCCGCGAGGGCGCTCTCTCCGAGAGGCTGAGGGAGGGGACACGGTACTGACCTTCTTTGGTTGGTTGACTAGCGGGAGCCGCAGCCGCCCTCCTCCCCTCCCCGCGCAGGAGCCGGCTCTCCCTGACCTGCTTCCAGGAGGCCATCTTTCTCTCCTTGAGCATTATTTTGATAAAAACACTAAACAATAAAAATGCCCTTCCCGACAAGCGATTCCCTTGTTTATTGATTTGCCCTGCCAGGTTCTTTTATGTAGACATATGTTTTATGATAAAACTTCGGTGTTGCCTTTTATGACAATAAATAATGCATCGTGCTTTCGAAGCATTCCTGCGAGCGTGGGGGGGCCGTGCCAGCTCTCGGCCTCCTGCTCCCAGAAGACGGTCCTTCCAGGCCACCTACTTCCAGAGTTACGATCGATGTGTTGTTTCTGAAAGAGGACGCGGACAGGGCCAGGTGGAAACCACCTTCTCTAATTGGCAATTAAAGTCCACGTTGTGCTTTTTTATGTCATATTTTCTCTCGGCTCAAGGATTCCTGTCAGTGGGTGAATGAAGAGCCAGTGCCTAGACTAGAAATTCGACCCTGCTTCTGCCCTACATCTGCCCTCCCCCTTAAACGCGAAGCTGCTGGAGCCACTGTTACCCTGTAAGTTTGTAAGAAGTTAAGCAGCGGGATGATAAAAGGCCTGTGTCCTGTACATCCCCATTTTCCCCCATCATGGTGCTGGGCATTTCGGGCTGACCGTTCCCCCCACCCCCACCCCCTGTGAGCCTGCCCAGCATTGACGCAGGCCGTTGTCCAGGCGCTCTCTGCTTCCAGAGGCTTCAAGTTTCTTGGTTTGCGGAGGTAGAGCACACCAACTTTTGAATCTTTTGGGAAGGAGGAAGTAGAGGTTTATAATGTCTGAGGAGACGGCCTGGAAAAGCTGGAGCCATCCCACTTGGGGTCCACGTGGAAGAAGGAAAGGAATTTCCGGGAGAGGCAGCTGGCCAAGTGGGGGGAGCAAGGTTGCGTGGGACGAGGTGGTGGGCGAAGGGTGCTGGAGGAGAATTAAAAACCGGATCAGACGGTTTTCCTTTCCCGGGCCAGTCGCCTTCCCACGTTTACCACGCGGGATTAGAAGGCCCCAATCCATCTCCATTATGGCCCGACGCCAGGGCCGGCGAGGCGGGTACAGCTAATTAACGGCTTCCTGGAGAGGAGCTGTGTTCCCACCACATGCTCCAGGCTCCGCAGAATCGTGGCTCCACCCCCCACCCCCCCAACCCCGCAAAGGCCAGGGGAGACCTGCCCCGGGTCCCGGCCTCCTGGCCTGCGGTGAGAAACCGCCAGCCAGGGCGCCGCCGGGCTCCGCGCGGCTCTGACGGCCCTAAGTGGAAAAGCACAAGCTCTTTGGCAATAATCGCCAGCTTAGTGACTCCCTGGATGAACGAGTTGCCGCCTGTGGTACTAAAATGAACAGTTCATTGTAGATTATTTAAAGGCAAATTACTTTAAGTGTAAGAAATAAAAAGACGAATTGGCAATTGAGTTTTGTGTGAGAACCTGAGTGGGTGATTTGCATTGGTGGCTGTGAGCTTAAATGTAGGAGGGGGGAGAAACGAAACCTGGTCAGCCTTAACCACGGCCATTCCAGAACTCGAAAACCGAGCCCCGGAAACCACCGCGGGCCAGGCGCCCGGACGCCCCGCAAAGCCCGTGGCAGCTCTGCTTGCCCGGGAGAGGTGAGCAGTTTCTGTGATGAAGGATGAGCCCGCGCGGGCCTGGACGGCGCTGGCGACAATGTAACTGATTTTTATACTTCACTTTTTAATGGGACAAATATTGATGTTGTCCAGAATAAGTCTTTCTTGGATTGCAGCCAGTTCCCCCGAGTTCCCAGGATGCAGTCTGTGGCTCTATTAGCTCCAATTTTGCAGGGTGAGTCCAAGAAGCAATTGCCTCTTCAAATTGCCCAGGTTCTCCTGGGACCCAGCACACCAGTGCGCTGCTGAGAAACATTCACGTAGAGCCATATCCTTCCCCCGGCAAAGCCTCTTTTCTAGAATATTCTCCTGTATGGAAAAGAGGCTTTGGCAATGTCTTAGGTGGAATTCCCACCCATCTCGCTCATAAGAAGGGGGCCTTAAAGAATCATCCCGGGAACTGATAATGTTACAACATTTTAAGCACCTGGCAAGGCACAAAATCCCCTCCTGTCCCTTCTTCTTTCCATTCTTTCCTAAATACTTCAAAAATGCCATCTCCAGCCCACGTGTCCTGCCTGGCGCTGGCGGCGTAGCCGTGAGCTCTAAGGTTGTGGAGTTTACGGGGAGCACGAGGGAGACGCAGTTTAGTTTCTCTCCACCGTCTCTGGATTCCTTTCCCAGGTGGGAACGCACTGGACAGGTTCAGAGCAGGGCTGGGACGGTGCACTTTGCAGGGGGCATGCCTGTTTTCTCCAAGGGTGGCAGGACCTGAATCGGGCCTTTCTTTGAGAAGGGCATTTTAAATGCCACCCCCAAGGCCTGACCTGAGTCGTAAGACCCTGCAAACACCTGTCCGAAATAGGGACCCTGGGTACCGGGGCTGTGATCTAACATGAGCTCCTGTCGTAAAGAAGCCTCTTTGCCCTCCAGCTCCGGGCAGGCCCCTGCACCTGACAGTCAGTTGAACAAATGCTCCCTTCCCACATCCTGCTGGGTGGCCCCTAGCTCTGAACAAGCACCCTGGCGAGAGGGAGCCTGCCGCTCGCCCACGTCGCCCCGGCCAGACCCCTGCTGATGTCACCAAGCTGAGCACCGTGTCCTGAAGCATCTTGCCACCGGCCTCGCTGCCTCCTGGGCCCCTGGAGAACTGTCCTGCAGTTTCTGTCGGATGCCGGCAAGACCAGTTCCTGCTTCTCTTCCACATATCCCGTGCCCAAGCCTCCGCCTCAGCATGCCCATTGGGGCACTGCCCACGTCTTTGCTTCATGGCAGATGGCAGCACCCAGAAGTCCACAGAGGGTTCTTGACGAGAGCCGAGTCCAGCAGGCCCATCACCTCCAGCCTTCCCAGGCGTACGCGCCCATTCATGCGGCCCAGAAACCATTAAAGAATTTTCTGGCAGCTGCTTCCTATGGGTGCCTTGAAAAAAGCTGTGGGATGTTCCCCTAAGACCGCTATGTGGCTGCACGGTCCTGGCTGAGCTCGGGGTTGAACGTACAGACCTCGCTCAGAAGCTCTGTTCTCCCTGAAACTTGGACGCAGCTGCTGCCCACCCCCAGCCCGTGTCACCCCCAGATGTGGCTCGCGCTCCCATGATGGTCACAGCGGGGCCCCGGATGGGTCAGCCTGGGCACCCGGCCTGCCGGGACACCTTCGTTGTTCTAGCCGCGCCTCCTTCACGGGTGGAACTGCCCAGCTCCACCCAGCTCCGCACACGCCAGGTTCCGGGCGAGCTTCTCAGGCCGCTTCCAGCGGACTTGGCCCTGCCCTGCCCTGGCGCTGCCCGGGCTCCTGGCCTAGACAAGGCAGTGCTGCGGGATTTCGACAGATGCCCTGGGGACAGCCGGGTGTCCAGAGCCAGAATGTGGCCTCCGCGGGGCCGGGCACCTCGCTGGAAGCCGAGGAGGACTCCTCGGAGAGTGAAGTCTCCCCAGGCTCTTCCCTCGGCCGGTCTCGTCCGTAGGGCCAGCGCTGACTGCATAACCACGGAGGGGATGGAGACGGGGCCGGTGTTTACGGGGCCGGGGCCGGGACCTGGGGGCTTCCCGTGCAGAGATTGCTGGCTGCCAGTGCAAAGTCCATTGTCTCTTCCCCCTAAGAAATAAGATTGTGATTTTCTTAACTGGGCAAAATGTAATAAAAGACCATCCTCCTCAGGCTCCCTTGGCTTGAAATGTGTCATGAGACTAAGTCCTGCCCAGTGAGAGGCCCTGAGGTGACTGGTTGCTCTGCCTCCTTCTTCCAGCCTGCAAATGGGATTTGATGGCTGGGCTCCAGCAGCCATCTTGGACCATGAGTACAGCCATTTGAAAAGATGGCTAACCAGAAAGACAGACACCGGGGGTTTTGATGACCCTGCAGAATCACCACTCATGAGCTGAGTGTCAACATCTGGATTAATTTTACCTTTAGGAAAAGTATTTTTCCCCTGTGGTGAGCAACAGTCCTCTGATTGAGGTCTGAAGGAGGAAGAAGAAATAAACCTGCTGAAGAGGCAGGAAGAGCCTTTCAACAGAGGGGGCTGCGGGTGCAGAGTTCCAGGGGCAGAATGGAGCTGCTGAATAAGAAAAATGAAGAGAAGTTCAGTGTAGCTGATGGCAGAGACTGGGGCAGGGGTTGGGGGAGGGGCCGGCAGGGGAGCAGGCGGGACGACGCTGAAATCATTAACCGGGGGTGGGACGTGGCTGAGCAGTGGGTGCAGGGGCTTGGGCAGCAGTGGGGCAGGAGGGGGCCCTGCTGGGGGTCAGTTCTGGTTGCTGGAGCTTGGGGAGCCCCAGGGGGGCCTGTGTGCTGGGGGAGGGGCTTGGCCAGTCGCTTTCCCCCAACCCCTGTGGCTGCGCTGGCTACCTAACAAAGCTGGGGGGGCACCCTGAGGGGGCTTCCTGGTGCGTGCTCAGGGAATGGGCAGCTCTGAGGGGTAGGGGCCCCCGACATCCTTTGTGACGCCCCCAGCACCCAGGGCTGAGCGCCTGGACCTGTCCAGAGTCGGTGGGGGGCAGCTTTTTCCTGCCGCACCCGATTCGCGCCGCAGAGGCCAGTGTGGGCGATGGGGGCCCGGGTGGAGCCTCCCTGGCTCCCTCCCTGCAGGGCGTCGAAGGCTCCCCGTCCTGCTCCTCCACGCCCGTTCCCACTCGCAGGCCTGCCAGAGGGAGCCTCGGGGTCCCCTCAGGCCTCCCGCAGGAGGGAGGGGCCGGGCTGGCGCCGCGCCCGGGCAGCGTGCACCTCTGTGTTCGTGACCCCGCGGGGAGCTGCTTGACTTCAGGGTGACCCAGCAGTGAAGCCCCCGGAGGAGCGCATTTTCCTCTTGGGGTGATGGAACCTGCAGTCTCTGAGTGAAATCTGCTCTTGTTTTCAGGTGCAGAAAAGTGCTCCTTTTCTTGGGAGGGGCCCGATTACAGCACGTGAATGGCCACGTGGGTCTCTTCTAACCTGCATTACCCACAAGCCCCCCGACCCCGCAACCTCCGGGGATATAGCAGTTTCCCCGTGAGGTTTGTGCTGATCTCATATCGACATGGGGGGCTCCTCCCCCCCGCTCCCGGAGGCCCCACTTCCCCTGACCCCTCCACGCCCCATGCGAGGGCAGTCGGGGCTGCGCTCATTGCTGTCTTCAGGTGCAGGGGGAGGAGGGGAGGAGGAGGGGAGGGGGAGGACGAGGAGGGGAGGGGAGGAGGGGAAGGAGAAGTGGGAGGAGGCGGGGGAGGAACAGGAGGGAGAGGAGGGGAAGGGGGAGGGGGGAGAGGGAGGAAGGTGGAGGGGGCTCCCGGAGGCCCTACTCCCCTGAGCCCACCCCCCACGTCCCATGCATGAGGGCGGTCGGGGCTGTGCTCATTGCTGACTGCAGGTGCAGGGGGAGGAGGAGGAAGGGGAGGGGAGGACGGGGAGGGGGAGGAGGGGAGGAGGGGGGAGGGGGCTCCCGGAGGCCCCACTTCCACTGAACCCTCTCCCACGTCCCATGCCCGAGGGCGGTCGGGGCTGTGCTCATTGCTGTCTTCAGGGGTCTGGTTTAGAACCTGGCTCCCAAGAGGAACTCAACTAACACGTGTGCAGCAAATGAATGCAGCTAACTCAGGCGGGGGATTTACGCAGCCGGTGGCACCCCATGCTGGCTGCCAGCACCCCCTTACGCCTGGCCGTCCGAGCAGAGCCCCTGCGCCACGGCCGCCTTGTAAGGGGAAGCCCGGCTCTGCCCCTAATGCCGCTGTGGACAATTTAGGGTGTGAGTGGGGTACCATGTGCACGCCCACCCGCTCCTAGAAGGCCCTGAGCAGAGAGCCCACAGCCCGGCGCGGAAGCAGATAAGAGGAACAGAAGCGGTGAGAGCGAGGCAGACGGAGAGACGCCAGGCCACCTGAACCGAACAGATGACAGTGCTTGGAGAACAAATGGGCCCCACGTTTTCTGGCAGCGACTGTACACATAGTTTTTGTTTTCAGACATGAGGAAGCATTTGTGGAGACTGCATATTCCAAGGAAGTCAACTCCGACAAGAAGGCCTTCCTCTGTTTGCACAGGATTAGCGCAGCCTTGGAAAGCCCCGTGTCCCCGGCGGGCGGACTCGGCTTCGGGACGAGGCCGGAAAGAACCGCTCGGCCCCACGCATCTGGACGGAGCCCACCCGGACGTGGCTCGTCCACTTCACTGGCAGCTTCGTCACTTTCATACACAGAGGCGTGCCTTAAACAGGGCTCGGCACGTGCGACGCCCTCGGTAAGTATTTTCCGAATGAATAAAAATCAGCGTGTCCATCGTCGCAGGGGCCGAGTCCCAGTGACTTTCAGAGCACATCACAGGGCTTTGCCAGAGTGGACGGTAGGAAATGTGGGACGAGGGGTGGTGTCGGTAGCCATGGACGATATTGGTGTCTGCAGGTGATGCTGGTGTCCGCAGGTGAGGCTAGTGGTCACGGGTGATGCGAGTGGCCAGGGTCCACTGAGTGAAAATTCTCCCCAGTGCCAAGTTCACTCTGTGAATTGGATCGTCCAACAACACTGAGAGGTGGCTCCTGCTGGGATGGAGGAACTAAGGCGTGTGAGTGTGTGTACGTGTGTGTGTGCGTGGGTTGTCATGTCCGTGGGAGAGTGGCCGCACGAGGCTTCACACCCGAATGCCCAGGGCTCGTTGCAATAGGTGCCCAGTAAATGCATGTCGAATGGCCCAGCCACGTGCCCAGCTGTCGGCCCCCTCCTTCCCTCCTTCCCGCTCTGCGTCACTGCGTCCTGACGATGCCAAGGACAAGCAGTCAGCCTCAGGATGGTGGCCCGCGGGTCCCCATGGATGCAGCCTGACAGCTCCGCTCTCTCCTGGTGCGTCTCCGCTCTCGGTGGCTCCAGCACGCCTGACGCAGGCACGGAAGGCTGCACCCGGCTGAGCGACCGAGAAGGCGGATATAGTTCTTGGCAGAATACGGAAAGGCTGTGCCCCACCCGGCACCCTCTGCTGGCATCGCACGGACGCGGACTGCGCAGAGAGCGGAGCCGGCTCTGCCTGGGGTGGCTGACGCCCGGACTGAGCCAAGCAGAGGCAGATGCTGTCAGCCCCCCCCACCTTTATGTGTGTATATACGTCTTATAATTTAAGACTCAGGTGTGTTTTATTGACCTGGAACTTGCCAAGCAGCGAGGAATATGTACATACAGATGTGCTGGCTCAGGGCGGTATCTCATTGTCGGGGAATAAATCATTTCTGCTTTGGCCCTGTTCCCAGCCAGGTTTAAACAAACAGTCTTGTGGTCCAGTCTCCAGCATCTTCAGGGGACAACTCAATGGAGCACCGAAGGTCCTGGACGTGCCCGGGTCGCAATGGTCCCTTTGAGTCGGGCTTTTCCTCTCGCGGTTTGGGACAGGGCCACAGGCTCAGCGGTTCCTCCTTTGGAGGGTGAGGGTCTGTGCGAGGTGTGAACAGGGTCAGCTGCTGGCAGCACCTGGGGAAGGGGCTGTTTACGCTGGGAGGCCCTGAAGCTCAGGGGCAGAGCTTGGAGACCTTTCCCCAGGATGTCCAGAGTAGCCGCTGGCCACCCGGAGGCACCTCACAGGGCCCTGGGCTGGCGAGGGGTCAGGAGGTGGTGGTGGCACGGGCCTGGTTTTCCCAACACCTGGGACTTGGAAGGCTCCACTTTCCAGTTCTTAAAGAAAACCAAAGGGTGCGCATCAAGAGAAAAGTGCTTTTAGGACCAGGCAAGCAGTCCTCTATGTTTCCAGATTGGAGATAGGGAAGAAAAAATTAGAGTAGAACTTCCAAGATTTCAAAAAGTGTAACGTATACATTATTGGAATCCTGGCAGGGGAAGAGGGAGAGAATGCGGCAGCAGGAATATTTGAAGTAACAATGGGTGCCAACTTTTCAAAAGTAATGGCAGACACTGACCCTCAGATCCGGGGAGTACAGAGGACACCAAACAAACAGGAACCAAAAACCTGCACCTGACCACGTGATATCCAACCTGCACGAAGTCAAAGACATAGACAAAGACTTGAAAGAGGCCAGAGGAAAATCCCACTTTACCTACTGACGGAGGTTACCGAATTATCAAACCTAAATAAGTCTAGGCTCGGTCATTTGGTAACTTAGACAAAGCAGGCCAATTCCTTGAAAGATGCAAACTACCAAACAACACAAGGATGAACTTTTAAATGATTAAGCTTACATTCATGAAAGAAACTGAATCAGTTATCAATAATCTTCCGAAAAACTAACCACCAGGCCCAGATCATTTCATTGGTGAATTCTACCAAACAGTTAGGGAAGAAATAATACCAGTACTCCACAATCTTGCTCAGAAACAGAGGGGCCCTTCTTAACTCATTCTGTGAGGTGGGCAATTCCGGAACCAGATAACGATACCCCAAGAAAGGAAAACTGCAGACCGGCACCTCTCACAAAAATAGATGTGACAGTCCACAGCAGAATATTAGCAAATATTAGCAAATCCCACTATGACCAAGGGGAATTCGTTCCAGGTAGACAGAGCTGGCTCAACATTTGTAAGGCAATCAAGGTTATCCATCACATCAATAGACTAAAGAACACATGTGGTCATATAAAGTGATACAGAAAAACCATTTGACAAAATCCACACCAATTCATGATAAAATTAAAACTCAGCGAATTTGAAATAGAGAAGAGCTTCTTCAACTTGATAAAGAACATCTACAAAAACCCTACAGCTAACATTATACTTAATGGTGAGAAACTGGATATTTCCCCTAGATCAGGAACAAGAAAATGATGATTTCCTTTCACCAGTCCCATGTGACCTTGTACTGGAGGACAAGTGTTACAAGGAGCAGACAAGAAAGACAAAGAAAAGGAATAGAACACTACAGACTAGGAAGGGGAAAAAAGTTGCCTTTAATCACAGGTGATGGGATTGTCTATGAGAAAATTCCAAAGAATCTACAAAAAACTCCTGGAACTGATAAGCAAGTATAGCAAGAATGCAGGATACAAAGTTAATACACAAGAGTCAGTTGATTTCCTACAGACCAGGAATGAGCAACTGGAATTTGAAACCTAAAAAAAAAAAAAAAAATCACCATTTACAGTAGCACTAAAAACTCTGAAATATGTATATGTAAATTTAACAAAATATGTGTAGGTTCTACATGCAAAAAAACCACAAAGCCATGACAAAAGAAACCAAAGAAGATCTCAATAAATGGAGAGAGAGATTCTGTCCTCATGGACCGTTGGACTCAATTTCGTCATGATATTCATTCTTCTCACTTTGAGTTATAAATTCAATGCAATCCCAATAGAAATTCCACCAAGCTAACCTGTAGAAATCGACAAGTTGTTTTAAAGTTTTAAGGAAAGGCAAAAAACCCAGAAGAGCCAACCCACTTCCAAAGAAAAAGCCAGAGGATGGGCACTCACTGTCCCCAAGATGTGCCCTAAAGCAGCAGGGCACGGGCAGTGGGGTCCTGGGGAAAGGCCAGACAGGGCGGCCGATGGGCAGCCATCGACAGGCTCACCCTGGGCGGCCCGAGCCCTTGGACACAGCAGCAGAGGCGACTCGTGGAGAAGGAGCGTCCTTTTAGCCAGTGGTGCTGGGACAGCTGCACGTCCCTCAGCAGAGCTGGGGCCCACCCAGGAGGCGGCCACGGGCCCCGGGGCCTCCGCACTGTCCGTTTGTCTGGCTTTCCCACACAGCCCGCGTCTCCTCCTGGGGAACAGAGATGGCGGCAGGGGAGGGGAGGGCGTGCACCCCTGCCAGGGCTGGGTCTTGTGTTGGCAGCCCAGGCCCTGGCCACTCCGACCTCCCCTCCCCGCAGCACTGGTGCGAGAAGATGGACGAAGTGCCCTCTCCAGGGACCGGGGGCTGGGAGGAGACCCCACAGGGCCCCCCAGCCTCTGACCCCAGGGGGCTGCAAGGGCGCCCAGCCTGCGGATGCAAGGGCCTGGTGGCAGAAGAGTGGGTGTGAGCAGGGCGAGAACGGGCAACTCCTCGGGGTGTAAAGGCTGAGAATGAGGGGACTTGAGGCCACAGAGGCCCCCGGGAAAGCCCACATCCAAGGCTCCCACCCAGGGCAGTCTCCCCATGCTCCCAGCCTCCCTGCGTGTGCAGTGGAGCCCTTCAGCCCAGGGACTTCTTGACCTCAGCTTTTAAAAAACCCACTGCACACAGCCAGTGTGGGATCTGACCTTCAACATGAGGTGTGCCGTCGTGGGGGCTGGCAGCTGCAGGTTTGAGGTTTTGGAATCTTCCCTCCGTGGGTCTGAGAATACAAGCAGCATGCCCGGAGGCCGTCACTGCAGGGCTGCCTGTGGGGCAGACACCCCCACACAGCCCTCCAGGCTGGCCTTGAACACACTGACCCACAGCTCAGGCCCCAGGCAAGCTCCCCGGGCCCCCACCCCTCTCTCACCGAGTGAGTGGCAGCTCTTCTTCAAGGATCCCAGCTTGAGTCTCATGCTGGGATAGGGTCAAAGAGAGAGGAAGGGAAGGAGCCAGGAAAGGAGGCAGGGAGAGGAGGGAGAGAGAAGAGCGAAGGGGAGAGGACAAAATGATGGGGGAGACGAGAGGGGAGGTGGCGGCGGGGAGGACGAGTACATCCTCACACCCCGGACAAGGCGCGGAGGGGACGGGCAGCCGGGACTCAGGCGCCCCGAGGCGCTGGGAGATTGGCTCTGGTGGAATCTCGTGCACACCCCGCTCTGAAGGTGCGCGGGCGCTGCTGCCTGGGGCGCCCCTTCCCCGGCCGCTGTCCTAGGTCAGACCCGGGCGGGAGCCGCGTCGTTCAGATGTGGAAACGCGGCTTTCTTCCGCAGCGGGAGCGAAACGAATGCTGTGCCCAACTTGCTACCTGTTTTGACTCAATCACCGGCCCTCCCATCCATCGGCCTTCTGAGCAAACGTTTCACACCAGCTGAAAAGGTGTGTGTGTGTTGCACGGAGGAGGAGTCCTGCGTCTGCAGAGCTGTTAGTTGTGCTACTTTTAATACAAAAGGAAAACAGTCAATCAATGTGTGTTCAATAAACCTTTCTTGTCAAGGAGAGAGAGCCTTGCCTTTTCAAAAAGAGGCACACAGCTGGCTCTCAATACCCCCAAACCCTCTGAAAGCTGCAAATTCATAAAGCCTCAAATAGAATTTGAACATGAACTGCCTTACCCAAGGTGTGAAACACTTAGCACTAAACAAATCCTCTTTCTCATAACTGTTACCATAAACAATGTGATTAAATATAACAAGGAATATATAAAGAACTGGAGAACAGCCAAACAAGGAACAAGCAGATTGGGTTAATACAAAACACGTATACTTTCCACTCAGCCATTTCCACTGAGAGCCTCATAGTCTGAGTGTGAGCTTTCTTCTCTTTACTTGAATTGTGGTGACAGCACATATATTTTGGTAGGTGGATTTTCTATGGTAAAATCCAAGCGAACTTGGCTTTTAGTGTGGAAATAAGAGCAGGCACAGAGTCGGGGGACATGGACCTGACGTTGAGGATGACCCCTCCCCAATACCTGCAAAGCACCTGAACGATTTGTATCAAGATGTCTGTAATGTGGAAAAAGGACCTTATAAAACATCCCACTTACCCGGTTCAATATATAGTTAATAATTAAATCATGTGCCTGAATGGTGTGAGCTTGTTATTTGGGAAGGAGAGAGAGAGGAGAGGGAGGGGGTCAGAGGCAGGGAGAGATGAGAGAGAGAGAGAGAGAGAGAGAGAGAGAGAGAGAGAGAGCACAAGCAGGTAGGGTAGGGAGAGAGGGAAGGCCAGAAAGATGGGGGGAGAGATGGATAGAGGAAGGGAATGGGGGAATGGGGAGGGAGGGAGGGGGGAGGAGGGTAAGAGGGACTGATGGAGGGAGTCAGCTAAAACCCAACTGGCTAGCTTAGATTAGAATTTCCTTATTTCTCCATAAATAATTTATACGCCAGTTGTGTTTTTTTATAGCAAGGGAATAAATTTACACTTTGACTTTTTAGCACATTGGATCGCTCAGAAAATTCATATCCATAAAAGAGTAAAGATGTGTTTAAGATGAAATCCAGATAAAGAGATACTTGCAATTGCTGTTTTAATTCCGAAGTCTTGCCAGAGCAGCCTGCCTGCACCTACCCTCACGACAGCCTTAAAAACATGCTCGAACTTGTCTTCACCGTCCCTTCGCCAGCACCGCCAGGCCCACAGAGAATTTTATCTCGTGCCAAGTTAGAAAGCATAATTTGCTAACATTCAGTTCTTCTGTGGTGCATCCAAGTTTCATATTAAACAGTTTGCACTTCAGAAAGCATTATTGGGTTTATATTTCTGGAAGTATTTTTCATTATTCATATTTAAATTATGTTCCTTTGAGGAGGAGATAAAGGCTGGAAAATTTTATCAAGAGACAAATCACATAGGTACTGAAAAATCTCAGCCTTTCATTATTGAAGGTACAAAACATTGCAACAGTAACCAAAATCTTTAAATAACCTAAGGTGTAGGTGTAACATATTTACTGATGAAAGTAATTGGGGGGGGGAATATTGTAATAGAACAAAATGATTATTTGAAAGCTTCCTCGTTTAATAAGATTGCACAGGCAACTGGCTCTGAGAATGTCGGTCCAGTTTGCTGTTTGCCCTTGCTGGGGGGCGTGGCTCAGGTGCATGTGACTTCCAGGGCATGGCTCAGGTGTGTGTGACTTCCAGACATGGAGCAGGTCACCTGCCCAACAGTGACCCCAGCCGGGAGTGCCATAGGGAATGCATGAATTTCTTCCCTGGGGAAAGGGAGCGAAACACCAGAGCATAGCACCCTGATTCAACAGACACCTTCAGGTTGGAGTCGTGCTGTTCTCAGGAGCCTCAAGCATTTCCCAGAGCTGCGAAAGGGCCCATCGGATTTCAGAGGAGAGCTGGGCATCTCTGGCCAGTGTGAGGGCCCTTCCTGGGGGGAAGTTCCAGGGCCCCTCTCTTTCAAACCTGTTTTTGCTGCAAAGCTGTGAAATCAGAAGGCCAAGCCCGCAGGGCAAGGGCTTGCGGCTCATCTCGTAACATCTAAATCCCAGCAGCCCTGGAGGGAGGTGCTGTGGGCTTCCCCACTGCCCAGATGTCGAGGCTGGGGTGAGTCACCCTCAAAGCACCTCCCTGCTGGCGGGTGGAGGGCCAGGACGCAGACCCGCGTCCCCGACACTGAGCCCACCTCAGCATCCCGACCCCCCAGCATCCTGGCTCCAGGGTGAGAGCAGCGCCTGGTCCCACTTGATAACCGGTTTGGGCTCTGGCACAGATACCCAGCAGGAGGTCAGTTAAATATTTACCAGGAGAGCTCAGCAAGTATCAAGTGAAAAACACTTTTCTTTGGTGACATAAATAGGCCAGCAAATGCCTTAAACCAGAGCTACTCAAAGTGGCCCCTTGACCAACTGGACAGAGAGCTGGTCTCTGGGCCCCCACCTGGCTGATGCGGTTCCTGGGAATCTGCATTTAAGCAGCTCCCAGCGACACGAAGCCTGCTGCTTCCTGGTCTCCTCTGCAGCTGGAGGGGCCCTGGTGGCTGTTGGAATTGGAAGTTCATCCGAGGCTTTCGTGAAACCTAAGCCTTGGGACAGGGAGTGCCCAGGAGTCCCAGGTGAATGGTCACCCCAGGCCGGCACCGCTTCTTCTGGAAGGGAAGAGCAGGCCTGGGTCTGCTCCCCGCCTCCTCCCGCAAGGCCCCCAGGCAGCTAAATAACTCCTCCAGGCAACAGATCAAGAGCACTTAAAGGATGAACTACCCATGCAACTCTTTGTTATGGGATTGTGTGGGGAGATGGGAGGCCTAAGAGGGCAAGGTTAGGGAAAAGGAAAAAACGAACAAAGAAAGGAAAAAAGTCAAGAAATTGGTGCTATAAAGTCTCCTGTCAATAAAACTGCAGCCTCTGAGATTAAGCCATACTGTGAGGTCGTTTCCTGTATTTAAAACCAGGCAGGACATGGGGGTTGCTGGGTGTGGGGAACGGGAGGAAGAGATGAGATGTGGAGGCGTTTTCGGGACGTGGAGTTGTCCTGGATAGTGCTTCACGGACAATTACGGGACACTGTAGATCCCCCCAGGGCCCACTGGATGGAACGTGAGAAAGTCTGGGCTATGATGTGGACCATTGACTATGGGGTGCAGTGATGCTCAGAGATGAACTTACCAGGTGCAATGGATGTATCACGATGATGGGAGAGAGTGTTGCTGTGGGGGGAGTGGGGGGCGGGGGCGGTGGGGTTGAATGGGACCTCATATATTTTTTTTAATGTAATTAAAAAAAAATAAATAAATATTAAAAATAAAATAAAATAAAATAAAACCAGGCAGGAGCTGCACAGGCCAATGCTGGGCTGAGCGGCTTCCCACGCCGCCCTGCTGCGGACGTGGAATTTCATAGGAGCCTCCCGGGAACTTTCCCATTTCCAGGCACAAGCTTCAGAGTCGCAGAAACCAGGCGAGGTCTATGCACTCCCGGCAGCTCTGCAGATGCTGAGGCCTGTGGCTGAGTTGTCGGTGACCAGAACTAACACGGAGAGATGCCACCCGGAGACTGAATTCTGCTGCTTTGTGCAGTTGGCGATCGCATCACTGTTAAAAATTTTTTTAAAGATTTATTTTTTTTAAATTCCTTCCCCAGCCCCGTTGTCTGCTCTCTGTGTCCATTCGCTGTGTGTTCTTCTGTGTCCACTTAGATTCTTGTCAGCGGCACCGGGAATCTGTGTTTCTTTTTGTTGCGGCATCTTGCTGCGTCAGCTCTCCATGTGTGTGGGGTCACTCCTGGGCGGGCTGAGCTTTTTTCACATTGGGTGGCTCTCCTTGTGGGGTGCACTCCTTGTGCATGGAGCTCCCCTACCCAGGGGACACCCCCGCATGGCATGGCCCTCCTTGCACGTATCAGCACTGCCTGTGGGCCAGCTCCACCTGGGTCGGTTGCCCCTGGGTTTGAACCCTGGATCTCCCAGGCGGATGCTCTATCCGTTGAGACAAATCTGCTTCCCATGGCAACTGCTTCTTGACATTGCTTGGAGGCTGCCCTCACCGGTCTCGAGGCCTGATGTTGACCATCAAGGAAGCCGATGCGAGGACGGGTGCAGAGCCGGGGTTTTCCTCTCTCCACTCACGGCACCACAGCCGGTTTTGTCCGCGCACCCCAGGCTCCCGCTTTTGGGGCACCTGCCTTCACGTGGGTGTCAGCCACTGGCTCCTGCAACTTGGGTCTGACGTGAGAACTTAGAAAAATTTCATCAAACATTTAAGGGAAGGCCGCCGCCTCCGCGCGGCCAGGCTCTGTGCCTCCAACCTGCCCGTGCCTTTACTTCCCCACAGGCTGAAGCACTCTAGCCTGCCCGCAGCCCACTGTGCGTCCAGGGGGACACCTCGGCCACCCACGTTCCTCGGAGCAAACCGTTCTGGTGATTCTCTCGTCTCTTGGTCTGAGTTATTTTTCTACCTGTCTGTAAGTGGGGATGATGACAGACCTTCAGAGCATCTGAGAATGAAATGAGACCCAGTGAGGCTAAAGGGCAGCCAGGCACCTCTGATGTGGTGGGAAGTGGTACCCGTGTGCTTCTAGTGGCGCAGCCCCAGATTCTGCATTTCAGATGCTCCAGATCACAGATCTGGGCAAGAAGTTGCTTGCAACATATCCTATTTTTGTTTTAATTTCACTTAAAAAAAATCAGTTCTCGCTGATAAAGTCCAAAATAGGACTTGAATAAAGCAAGTTCTAAATTATTAAAACTTGTATATTTTCTACGGAGAACTACCGTAAGGCAACTGTGAGGTCCTCCGGCCTTCAACACCTTCTCTTTCTTCCCCCCACCCTTCGCCGGCACACAGGGAAGGCTACAGCAGTCCCAGATGGGTACGCTAGAGGCTTGGTCACTGCTCTGATAGGCAGGGCTCAGTTTTGTAAGAAACTACAAGCTGTTTTCCTGAGTGGCTGCCCTGTTTCAGATTCTCGCCAGCAATGGATGAGTGATCCGCTTTCTTCCCATCCTCTCCAGTGTTTGGTGTTGTCAATACTTTATTTTAGCCCTTCTGATACATGTGCGGTGGTTTTAAGTTGCATTTCTCTAGCAGCTAATGATGTTAAGCATCATCTCATCATCTCGTGATTGTCAGGCATCTGTATGTCCTCTTCCATGAAGTGTACCTCCATGCCTTTTGCCAATTTTCTAATTGGACCATTTGTTTGTGCTTTTGAGAATTTATGTGTGTATATATATACACACACACACATAAATTATAGATATATATAATTATATAATGTATATACTAGATACATTTGGTTTGTGAATATTTTCTCCCAGTCTGAAGTTTGTCTTTCCATCCTCGTAACAGGGTCTTTGCCAGAGCAAAAGTTTGTTATTTTGATGAGGTCCAATTTATCAATTTATCTTTTCTGGATTGTGCTTTTGGTGTTGAATCTGAAAAGTCTTCTCTGAGCCCTAGGTCTCTTCTATATCTTCTGCCTCGATGTTTTAGAGTTTGACCTTGTTCACTTGTGTCCATGATCCATTTTGACTTAATTTTTGCGTAAGATGTAGGTTTAGATTGAGGTTCGTTTTTGTTTTGTTTTGTTTTGACTATGGACTGCAGTTGCTTCAGCATCATTTATTGAAAAGGCTCTCCTTCCTCCACTGAATTGTTTTTGAACCTTTGTCAAAAAAAAGCTGAGCATACTTTTGAGGGTCTCTTTCTGAGTTCTCTCTTCTGTCCCATTGATCTGCGTGCCTACCCCTCCGCCAAAGCCACACAGTAGGGGTTATTAGATCTTTATTAGATGTCTTAATCAGGTGCAGTGATTCCTACTGCTTTATTCTTCTTTTTCAGGATTGTTTTAGCTATTCTAGGTTCTGCATTTCATGTTTTTTAAATGATGAAAAGCTTTTGCTGGCATAAAAAGGTGTTATGAGAAATTAGAGAAAATAGTTCTATATCCAAAAAACGTCGGCACCATTTAGTGGGACTAGTGGGGAATTATGGAGCTCCTCCACTGCTGCATGATCGCACAGGAATTCTCGGTGGTGGGTGCTGAGGCTGGCGCTTGCCCTCGGGTGGCCCAGAGCCCGATGTGAGGGGCCAGTGAAGGGAGTGCGAGGCCACCTTGGACCTGCCGAGATGAGCACGCAGAAGGGACCCTGCGAGCCGCATCCTCGCAGAGGGCAGGTGAGATGACGCTCGCTTCACCAAGGGGCCGCTCAAGAGGGCTGCTGGCCGGCACTGTGGTTGTGGATGGGGGGAAATCCAGGGGAAAAGAAACACCTGGAAATCCCTGACACAAGCTCATCTGTAGGTGCGCTCGGGGCTCAGGTGTGGTGGCACGAGGGTTTTGAACTACTCTCTTTTTATTTTCTCTTTAAATTACATTGTAGCTCTACTCATGCCTTGCTTTCGATTTTTAATATTATTAATGACTTTATTCTTTTTCTATAGTGAACGTGCTCTGTGTTTTCATAGAACAAAGTTTTTTTCTCTTTTGAGAAATATTAGGCAAATGGAAAAATGCCTCGAAAATGTGATTTATGAAAACTAAGTCAAAGAAATGAAAAGTAACACTGTGGTAAAATGTAATTTTACACCCTCTTCCCTGTCTGACAAAAATCGGTGAACGATAATTCCCAACAGACTATGCCACAACTGGGCAAAGTTGGTGGGCACATATAACCTTGGAGATAATGTGGTGTTAGGAAAGCAGATGCTCCTAACTCTCTTCCTGAATTCTTAGAGACGTACTTGCTTATCTGCAGCAGGAGACCCATTTGACGGCATCCATGAGCAAAAAGCTGAGCGACTCACAAGTTCATCAGCAGCGAAATGAGCGATGAGCCTGCGGCGTCTGCAGCGCAGGCAAGGGGAGTGAGGCTACACACGCAGCACCGCGGGTCACTGTCAGAAAGGGACTGGCAAGTGAAGTGAGTCACAGAAGAAACCAACAGCAGGGCTTTCGAAATAGGAAGTTTAAACATGTGCAACTAAAATAAACAATGAGAGATCTATCAGGACATGGTAAAAATAAAGGGGACATTTCACCTCGTCTATCTGCTATCAGAATAAAGTAAAAACAGACAGAACTGTAGAACACAAAGAGTGAACCCTAATGTCAACTGGGGACCCTAACTAATAGTTTAATTTTAAAAACATCGTTTCAGTTTGTTCAACTGTAACCAAGGTACCACCTGGATGCGATGGAAAGTGTTAATAACAGGGAAAACTGGGTGTTAGGGGCTGTGGGGGACTCTGTGCTTTCTGCACGACCTTTCTAAGGTCAACTACTGCTCTAATAAAATAAGTAAGGGAGAAGGAAATCACAGAGTTATGGCGGGCGCTTCCTCTGGAAGGTGGAGGGTCCAGGGTCCCAGAGGGCCAGGCGGGGGTTTCGAGGAGCGCCCTCCTAGTCTGGGTGAGGCACACGAGCTTGCTGTTATTTTATAACTGCACCTAGGGTGACACACCTGTGGAACACTAAAAGGAAATCCAGCCATCCCCCTGCCTCCGGCGTGTGGAGGAGCTGGGAGGGGGTGGCCCGGGTGGGGGTCTAATGAGGCACTGAGTTTCCATCAGGATTCTTGGCCTTTGAAAACTGGGACCTCCTGATTCTAAGAAAGTATGTGTTGTCCACCTGAAATGCAGATTTAACGGGGCACCCTGTATTTTAATTTGCTCGGTCTGGCCACCCTAACTCCATGGTGGCTGAACCAGACTCTGGCGAACAGGGGTCAGCTGGAGGAGACCATCTCACTGCTTCCTTCGAAAGATGACCCCGATGCCCGATGTTGCCATAAAGGGCAGCTGGCAAATTGGGGTATACATGTGCATGTTGTGAGATCGAATCCAACCAGGCTGATTTGTGGCCATCAGGGCCATCTCGCTAGCTGCCCGGTGGCCGAAGGATAAGCCCCTTGAGCTCCATCTCACAGATCTTTTAGAGGCTGGGGCTGCCAGCAAGCTATCGGACAGAGATGGCAGAAGGGTCTATGGGCACTGCCTGGGCATCTGTCAGGATTGTCAAATATTTAAAAGGTAAATGTGGTTCAAAGTTGCATCTCTGATAATGTATGTAGCTCCTGGAATGCACAAGGCCCTCAATCTCTATCAAAATGGTACCACTGGTGGGGAGCCCTGCACCCCTGCTTGGCTAACCCAGAGGAGGCGTGGGGGTGACGGGCATTTTGAGGGCATCACTGGGTCAGGGCCAGGCTGCAGAGAACTTGTTGGTGATGGCAGGGGCTGCAGGAAAGGCACACAGCTGAGGGGAGAAAAATCCAGTTTTGGGTGCCAGGTTTATATTGGGGCAAAATGCAGCAGGTCTCCTGAGAAATCTCTTCTCGGGAAGAGGCCTCTGGGGCCGGCTTTAAGGCTTATGCCAGCTGGTGGGCAAACGGTCACCCGTGGGAGGCGCTCCTGAGAAGCTCCTGGAAAGCGCATTCCACTGGGGGGTCTACGGCCCTTTCTCTGGCTGCCTGACCCGCAGCGTCCCCTGGGTTCGCAGGGAAGGCGGCTCACCCCTGGCTGCTGGTAAAGGCTTCGCCGCGTTTTTCTGAAGGCGGGTGAGGAGGCGCGTTAAGACCAAATGTTCTTCCCAAGGAAGGTAGCTGGTGCTTGCGTGCTTTGGGCACAAGGAAGCGGATTCACCATGTGGTTGGAAAGCTGGTTTGTCATCTTTTCAGGGCACATGTATAATTAGTTATTGCCTCCAAAGACAGAAGACAAAACAGGGGCACAGCAAAGATGAGGAATATCTGTCAAAAAACAAGTCCTGTTTGTGCTCAGCAGGTTCCAGTGTCCCAGGGTGGCGCCCACTGGGAGGCATGGGGACATATTTCCCAAAGACAGGTAGGCAACTGTGCAGGGAGTGCAGGGGAGCTATGCCTCCTGCAAGGTGCTTGAGGGAGCACCATCCCCCCAACATGCTCCTGGGACCCCTCTAGAAAGGCCTGAGAGCCGAGGAGAAACAGGAGCGTGGGTTGTTGCTTTGTTGTGCTTCTTGCCCAGTCTGAACCAACTTAGGAAAAGCTCCAGCCTTTGCCATGGGCTGCCAGGAAATAAGATATGCTTGCAATTCGGATGTGCATCCTGGATGCGTTGATCCTATGCCTTGTAATAGAAGAGAGACCTACTGGGAAGGCAGAAAACTTCATTTAAATAGTAGCAAAAAATTAACACAGGTGTTCATAGTGAAGAAATTTGCTAATTATACTTTTCTCCTGGGCTAATAGGAAGAAGAACCCTGAAGCTCTGGGTTTTGCTGCCAATTCCTGATTCATTAGCCACAAGTTCACTCTCCCCTAGTGCATCAGTTAGCCCCCTGTCCTGTCAATCACGGATGTGCTAAAGGCAAATCAGATCACAGACAGGGACTCACCTTGCCCGTGTCAAGGAGGCACATAAAGAGACATGGTGTATGATGGCACTGAGACTTCCCAAGGCTCTCATCACCAGTGTCTCCCCGCCAAGGAGAAGGGAGAATTCAGAAGGGGACAGAAAAATTAATCCTAGAATGTGGACTTAAGTATCTATTTGGCATTTGTTAATTAATAATAATATCAAAACTTGCCTATGGAGTACCTGCTGTGGGATACGGTTTGAACTGCCAGGCTGCTAAAGCAAATACCTTACAATGGGCCGACTTCAATAAGCAGAGTGTACGGGCTCATGGTTTTGAAGTGAGAAGTCCAAAATTGAGGTGTCAGCAAGATGATGCTTTCAGCCCAGCGTGGTGTTGTGGGACTGGCTGCCGCGATGCCTGGGTGCTTGGCTTTTCTGTCACGTGGCACCGGACGTGGCTACATCTTCTTTCTCCTCCAGGCTCCATTGACTTCAGCTTCTTCCCATGACTTCTGTCTGTGGCCTTCTCTAAAAGACGTCCATCGATATGAGAGGACCCATCCTGATCCAACTGGCCAAAGCGTAACTAAAAGTAACCTCAGCAAAAGGCCCTCTTTAGAGTTGGTTCATACAGGAATGGATGACAATTAAGAACATGTTTCTGGGGTACATAATCCAATCTGTCATGGACAGTTTTTGATTTCTTTTTTTACAAAGGGAACTTCGTTTAATCCTTACCATTAACCTCTGAAGTAAGAATCAATATCCTTGTTCTAAGATAAGGAAACTGAGTTGAATTAACATGCACAAAGTTAATTAACATGCAGAGAGTTACACAATTATTAAGTATTGTAGCAGGGATTCAAACTCAGAACCTTAGGAGTGCATAGCTCATGTTTCTGACCACCCACGTCATTGCCATCTCCTAATATAGTGTCCTTCATAAAAAGAGTACAGAGATCTCCATGCCCAGAGCTGCCAGGGTGAAAGTGTCTTGTGCCACTTTATAGGACTCTCAAGGACTACAGTCTGGCTTATAATTTTCACATCTTCTAACTTCAGGGCAATGAAAAGCAAAGAGTCAAAAAGAGTATAGCATTCCATCATCCTTTAAACACCTTTGGATTGTGTACTGGGCTCGAGTGGGCTGGGTGAGAGCTATACTCAAAACTGATGAAGGGGAAGTCTCATTTTCTGCAGCACCCTCTTATTAAGAGAAGCATCTGTCTCCATCATGATGCCAGGTATAAAGACATTTACCTTCACGGTAGCAAAGGCTACCCAGTGGATGATATTTAGAGATAGCAGAAGTAGGATGTAGCATTTGTGCTCAGCAGTAGGTCATACTGTGGAAAAAAATTTGGATGTTTCTTTTTAGGTGCTAAGACAAAATATCTGGAATATGTGGATATACCACTTCTCATTGTTCTATTTTAGAAGAAGAGTATATCAATGTGCCAGTTTGAAGATAAAACAACCCAAAATTCAGAGTTAAGAAAGAGGAGTACTGCTCAAGTTTAGATGAAATGTACATCAGAATAGTTTACTCAACAAACTTATTTTGAGGGCCTTTTATGTGCTGGGCTTTGGTATGAGTTCTAGTGATATAAAAGACGACAAAATTTGATGTGGATCTTACTGTCATGAGGCTTTCAGTCTGGTGGTCCAATCACTAATCAAAAATTTAACATTTTTCCTCTAAGATTGGGGGCAAGGTCATAATTTAACATTGCACTAGAAGTCTTAGCCAATGCAGTAAAGCAAGAAAAAGAAATACAAGCAAAACGGTCAGACTCTCTTTATATTAGCAGTTGACATGATTGTATACATCAAAAACAGCATGGAATTTACAAAAATATCTACTAAAACTCGCAAATGAACTTAGCATGGCCTAAACATACAAGGTGAATGTGGTAGCTAGTTTCAAGATGGTTGCCAGCAATTTCCTTCCTCATTATATATCTATGGCATTTCTCCTTGAGTGGCAAAGTCCACCGCTCCCCTCCTGTTGAATCTGAGCTGCTCTTCATCATTTAATTGGCCAATAAAATGAGGTAAAAATGACATCCTATGATCAGAGGCTAGGTCATGAAAAGAATACTCTTTCCAGGGGGATGTAACCACTATATAAGGAGTCAAACTACTCTGAGATCACCATGCTATGAGAAACTCACACCATGTTCAAAGAACTGGAGGCCAAGTTGCACATGGATGTGGGTGGGATGGGGCAGGATGCCAACAGGTCCCAAAACATCAGACATGAGCGTGAGGAAGCCAGATATGATGGCATGTGGATCATAGATGAATTAGTTAAGTCCTTTCTGAGATTCTGATACAAAAACTTGAGTGGTGTGCAATGATTACTTTAAGCAGCTGGGTTGGGCAATAGTAACTTATAGTTACATGTGACTAATGGTTATTGTATGGAATAGCTCAGTTCTAAAAGAAAAAAATGGGAGACTATCGTCACGACATTCGGCAGGCAAAGATTCTTTTAAACTGGACACAAAATGTACTGACCATTAAAGAAAACCTTTATGTTTTTAATTTCACCACAGTAAATATTTTGCTTATCAAAGGATACCTTTAGGAGAATAAATAGGCAAGTCAGATACAGGGGAACTGACCGTCTCAATACACACATCTGACAAGTACACATACACTGACTACACAAAGCACTATTCCCAACCTATAATAAAAACAAACAGAAAACAATACAAATGGAAAAAGGCTTGAACAGATGTGTCATGGAAGATGCTATACAAATGGCTGGTGAGCACAGGCAAATTGCACAGCATCATTAGTCATTTAAATGAGAATTTAAACCATCTGAGAAGTTACTCTACCTTCATCTGAATGGTTAAAATCAAAAAGACTGACAGTGCCCAATGGTGGAGACAACATGGAGCAAATGGAACACTTGTACCCTGCTTGGAGGGGAAGGTGTGAAATGATATAACCCTTTTGGAGAATTGTTTAGCAATTTCTTATAAAATCTTGCAAGAAACTTAAAATTCCGCTCTTAGATATTTACCCAAGAGGTATGAAAACATATATCCACAAAATGACCTCTAAAACAATGTCCACTGCAGTCTTATTGTTCATCACCTGGAGAAAGGATAAAAAATGGTGCTGGATTCATGTAATGGAATGCTACTCGCAATAAAAGGAAGTACTGGTCAACGCAACAACTTTGAAAAAGCCAGGCAGAAAGAATACTTGATGTATGAACTTGTTGACATAAAATTTAAGAATAACTAGGGAAGCAGACTTGGCCCAATGGATAGGGCATCCGCCTACCACATGGAAGTCTGCAGTTCAAACTCTGGGCCTCCTTGACCCATGTGCAGCTGGCCCATGCACAGTGCTGATGTAAGGAGTGCTATGCCACGCAGGGGTGTCCCCTGCATAGGGGAGCCCCACGCGCAAGGAGTGCGCCCCGTAAGGAGAGCTGCCCAGTGCGAAAGAAAGCGCAGCCTGCCCAGGAATGGCACTGCACACACGAAGAGCTGATGCAGCAAGATGACGCAACAAAAAGAAACACAGATTCCTGGTGCTGCTGATAAGGATAGAAGCTGTCACAGAAGAACACACAACGAATGGACACGGAGAGCAGACAACTGGGGTGGGGGGGGGGAGAGAAAAAAATAAAGAACTTGAGAAAAAAAACAACTAAGACTGGGCTGGTCTGTGGTGATACAAATGAGAGTAGTGATTGCTTCTAGGGGTGGAGCTTGAAGAGGAAATTCTCTGGGGTGATGAAAATACTCTTTACCTGGTTGGGAGGGTGGCTTTATGGGTGTGCACGATTATCAAAATGCATTGAACTGAACACTTAAGATCTGTGCATTTTAATGAATGTCAATTACACTGCAGTTAAAAAACAGTCACACAAATGAAAGAACATTAGTGATGCTTTAATGAAAGGACTATTGCTCCATGGGAAGTCTACAGCAAAGGAATCGGCCATATATTCCCTAAGCCGATGATGTTCTGGAGGTAAGTTAGGCATTAAGTGAGAGGAGCAGGGGTGGGGGTCCCAGCAGATGGGGCAGTGCTCTGAGCCGTGGCCAGAGAGGCCCTGGTGGGCTGGCGGGGCTGAAGGGAGGCTGCTCTGGCTGTGTTTCAGGACGTGCAGGGTTTTGTTGAAGATCCTGTCCTGCAGAACAGGGGGAATGTGTAGACGGCTTCCTGCAGGGACATGGCAGGATCTCACCTGTATTTTTAGAAAGATCATTCCAGCTGCTGTGAGGCGTCCCGGCTTGGGGAGGGGGAGAGAGGAAGCAAGGGGGGTCAGTGGGGAGGCGGTTCCTGCAGCTGCTCACGGGCGAGACGATGGGTGGATGCTTGGGCTTCTCTTGGAGAGGGACAGGAGAGGACGCGTGGGAGGGACACACAGGAAGCACATTTATTAGGGTTTGGAACGGAGGCAGAAGAGGCGCAGATTCCTAACTGTGGAGAAGGATGGAGCCTTTCACAGAGAGGAAACATGCATGAGGGTCAGGCTTGGAAGAAAACGAAGCTCTCACAGTCCAACGGAAGCAGAGGGACAGAGGGTAATTTATGAAATGTGTGGCCATCTACTTGAATTGAGCAAATAATACCTGCATTTTCCCCAAAATATTTAACATTATTATTAGATCTAAGAGTTGATACTTTGTCCAAACTCCTTTATATTATTTTTAAAAATTCACATGCAGTTTTAGGAAATAAAAGAGAGCTCCTGTGTATCCATCCCACAGTTTCCCATAATGCAGCTTCTTGCTTGACTATAGCATGAGATCAGAACCAGGATATGGAGATTGAGGCAGTTCACTGATCTCATTCAGAGTTCCCCAGCTTTACTTATACTCATTTGCATGTGTCTGTGGGTATATTAGTTCTATGCAATTTTATTCTTTAAATTTTTAAATGTTCTATTTCTATAGGAATTTGACATAATTTGACAAATTAAAGGAAAGGAAACCGACAAAGGATTACACACCCATATAAAGTTTTCCATTAAGTTAACGATCTCATGCACTCCCATTGATCTATTATAAAATTCAAAATTCCTTAATTGTAAAGGGGACCAAGATAAAAAAATATATAAAAATCCTCCATCCATGTTAATGGTAAAATTGATTTCTGCATTGTTTGGAGCTATAATTAAATGAGCTGTTATTAAATGAAAGGCAGAACCATGCACTTTTCATTCTGGATAGCGCCAACATGAAAATGGATTCCCTTCACAGTGGAGATTAGTGCCCACATTTGTTGTCTTAGCAAAGTCATTAATACCAGCAATGCCCAATGGACCAGGAGGGAGCAAGAGTCACTGAATCCAGTTGCTCAAGGACAATACTTTTTCTCTGTGGTCCAAATCCTGAAAATACGTTGTTTTCCCATAAGCAAAATCAACATGATAAAGGCAGTGGTGAAGGTGGTGATGATGGTGGTGGAGACGGTGGTGGTGATGATAGCTGTCTATTTGTGCCCTTTACTGAGCACACACAAGACACTAAGTGCTTTATATAAGGTTCCTCAGCTAATGTAATAAAAGCAGCCTTACAAGGTAGGTTTTCTGATGCCTGTGTAACAGTGCATTAAATTGAGGCACAACGAAATTCGGCAATTCTGCAAAGTCCATGGTTAGTAAGTGGTAACCCAAGTTCATCAAGCACCTAAGTCCTAGTTCTTAATTATCACAATGTGTGTCTTTATTCTGCTGATATAATCTCTACTTGAATTAATTCAAGTGTATATGAGCATTGACCAGATGGTTAACTGATGCTTTAAATAGTATCCTGAGTTTATGGTTGGATAGGATCATGTAGTTTTATAAAACTTCTATGGAAAAGTTGAAATCTAGAGGTGTCCTTTCTCTCACACAGATATTTAATCCATAAATATATTGTCAGTATTGAACGGGCCATTTTCTTACCTCCTCTGCTTTCAAGACACTGTCCCTCCTGGACGACTGCATGAGCCACCTCGATGGCCTCCCAGTATCCACTGGAGCATTCACTTTATGATGGCTCCCGCATGTGGCAAGTGAGCTGACGCTGGCCATCGAAGTCTCTCCACCTGAACTCTCCTGCGAGTGACTTAGGCAGTTGGGTCCCAAGAGTGGGTATGCCAAGGGAACTGGGCAGAAGCCTATCACCTTTTGGGAGCTAACTTCTGAAGTCCCAGAGCATCACTTTCTCTGGAGTCATGTGTCTGACCAGATTCAAAGGGAGGAAACAGATTCCCCTTCTCAATGGTGGGAGCCCTAAATCCCATTGTAGAAGGAACAAGTTGACATCTTGTTGCAGCATTTTTGGTAAGTTCCACCCACCATGCTCCTCCAGGAAGCCTCACACTCCTGCCCCAATGCCACCATGCAGACTGCGCTGTCCCCTGTGACTTTCCCACATACCAATGACATCATCTCCATGGAGAAGTTTCTCACCCCTGCCCTGTCCCCACCCCAGACCCTAGGCTACTTCATTGCAGGGTTTGCAAATAAATGTGTCTTTAAATCCTCACTGCCTATAACTGTTCATGACAAACAGGGAAAAAAACAACAGCAACAGCAGCATTTTTTATCAATGAATGAATGAATACTTGCATCAATGAGTGAAACACATTCCTTAATTTTTTGTGATGGCATGACCTTGAGCATGTGGCTCAATGGCTCTGATAGGCAATTTCCTTGTGCCTAAATATCATGACCTAAGTAAAATCACCTGTAGAAGAGAATATGCTCAAAGGACGTGATTTGAACTTGAGAAGCCAGTGAGGGCCGGAGGGTATGATTGGTGACAGAGTTCAAAGGGCTAGGTGAGCATCAAAGGAGCATCAGGAGACGTCCTGCAGGAGGAGTTCCCAATCAGAGGACACTTAGGAAGAGCAGGAACTGCTTTAGTTAAAATCTGAATATGCTTCCCATAATTAGTTCTCCACTTAGCTCAATAAATTCCCGTGTAAGCATGTAATTCATTATAAATAAATATTACCATGGAGATGCAATGATTATAATAATTTTCGAGTGTTTACTCTATATGAATGCTTATTAACCATATGCATTTACCATTGTGTAGTAAATTCCGAAGTCTTTTTAATGATCAAGAATTTTAACGTCTATATATACTGCTTGCTCTCTTCACAGTCAAAATCGTGCAGAGAGTTGGGAAGCAGCTTGTGGTCCTGGGTCTGTCCCAGACAACGATCTGCTGAGCCCTTAATTTCAGCTCAGGTGGTTCTCAGGGGTGGGCGGGGGCAGGGCCATTTTCACAATGATCATAAAGACCATTTGCGTTGTCTCTCTCGTTCTCTTGTGAGTATACGATGGAGCTTCCCAGAGGTGACAAGAAGTGGGGTGACATGATTGCTTTGATGGTTAAGGAAACCTGGGCCTGCATTTCCTTGAGTTTTGCATTCTTCTCAGCTTTAACTTCTAATATGGTAAATATTGAAAGATACCATTCACCTCAAGAAAAACTCTTTGGTATTCTTAATTATTTTAAGAGTGAAAACAGGTTCTAGACTGGGCGGTTGGGTGCTGACCTACAGCCCCAGTTTGGACCATTCTCCCCGTGGGAGGTGGCAGATGGGGCTGGGCTATGAGCCTGGGATGGAGGGATGGGAGGATGAGTGGGAAGGAGGCGGAAGATCTCGGGGTCCTCAGTGCTTGGCTATTTCTGTATAACAATCCATTATCTAAAATTTAATGGCTTAAGGTAACTGGCTCAGAAGTTTAAAATTATATGACTCGGTTCTGAGGGCTTCATTTGGGCTGGCTCTTGGGCAGTTGGGTTCCTCCAGCCTCAGCTGGGCCCCGGTATCCCTCTGCGGTCAGCTGTGCATGGCCCGGGCAGCTCTGCTCCCCGGGGGCTGCAGGGCCTGGCTCTCCTCTCCAGTCCCATCCCCTGGCAGCCCACCAGGGCTGGCTCCTATGGCAGAGAGAGCACCGAAGCACACAGAGCTCCCGGAGGCTGCAGCATGGAGGGGGCCTGGCCACGTGTGCATCCTCCAGCCAAGCACAGCCAGTCCACAGGCCGGTCTGGATCCAAGGAAGGAGACTTCTTCTCAGGGGCATCTGCAGCGTCACGTGGCAAAAGGTGCGGTTGTAGGAGAGTGGAGCCGCGCCCGCAGCACAGGGTCTTGCCCCTGCCCGGGCCGTTCACTCCACATCTCAGCCCAGTCCGCCTCCCTTGACATACAAACTGATGATCAGCCCCCGGCGGCCACTTCCTGCTAGAGCAAGTGTTAGAGGCAAAAGAGCCCCAGCTTCGCCTCAGGCAGTGAACCCTGCACTTCGAGTTAGGTGAGGTGACTTGGAAGAAGCAGATGTTGGGAAGCGTAACCAGGTTTTCTTCAGCTCCCTGGGTTGCTCTCTGAAATGTGCACTGTGTTGACAGAACTTGGACCTGAACCAGGAGCGTGCACCTGCGTGCTCCCGTCTACCCAGTGGACGGCAGCGTCCACAGAGCCACGTCCGCGTTCAAGTTGACGTGCATCAGTCATTTCAATTAATCTTTTTATGAATTAATGCAGCTGCAAAAGTGGTTAGGGAGCTGTAAGTCCTCTGAGTGCAAGGTGGTTCTTTCCTCAGCGACAAAGTGGGGATTTGAAGGCAACAACCACGTAACAGGCTGGTTTGTTCTAAACTAGACGATAAGGCTTCTGTGCTGCTGTGGCAGGAGGGTACAGTTTAAGGAAGGAAGAAAGAACCATTTAATTGTCTTTATTCGTATGCCTTGCTAACTCTTCTCCTTTTCCTTCTTCTCCTTCTCCTTTTTTTGTGAAATTGCAGGGATTGGGCTTTAAATCAATTTTAGCCTTTGTGAAGGCAAGATGTTATCGTTTCAGGGCAAAGCCCATGTATTAGTCAGCCAATACTGATATTGGCTGATGCAAAATACCAGAAACTGGTTGGTTTTTATAAAGGGTATTTGTTTGGGGTAGGAGCTGACAGCTATCAGACCACAAAGCGTAACTTACTGCCCTCACCAAAGTCTATTGGAGCAAGATGGCTGCTGACATGTGCGAGGTTCAGGCTTCCTGGGCTCCTACGTTCCTGGGGCTGGCTTTTCTCTGGGTTCAAGGTTCCTTCCTTCCTGGGGCTGCTTCTCTTTCCTCTGGGTGCTGACTTCCTGGGTCTTCAACATTAAACTCTAACATCAGAAATCCCCAACTCTCTTCTTTGCCATGCCATTTATCTGTGAGTCCCCACCCACCAAGGGGTGGGGATGCAACGCCCTAATCATAACCCAGTCATGCCAGGCACAGATCAGATTACAAGCGTAATCCAATATTTCTTTTTGGAATTCATTGGTTATATCAAACTGCTACAGCTCAGTTTCTAATTCAAGAATTACAGAGACCCCAGACCCAGTTGCGACAAGTCCACTCCCCCAGCCCCCACAGCATCCATGATAGCCAGCTGGACTTGGCACTGGAGCAGCTTTAGATGATTCCATAAAAATACACTATAAATGAACCACTGCTCAAATCCATATCTCAAAGAGAATCCCCCAGAGGATTTAGTGCAAAGAAATCACAAGCCTGTTCAGAAAGAGTGCTGTACCTGGGCTTTCTGGAAGGCTCTCCTGGACTTGTGAGTTATGCTGAGATTAAGACTGATTAGCTGCATCAAGCTGTAAGTGGAGTGAAATATGCTCTTGCATCTCGAGGAACCATCCATTTGAGTTACCACTTGTCCGATCCTTGGCTGTGGGTGAATTTATCACATCGGCGTGAAATCCAGCAGTAGCTTGTTTCCCGCTGCCTGGCTCGTAATCCACAGCCCACTCTTGGGAATTTGGGGGGCTGCCTCAACTGGTTATGTGGATATCTGTGAGTGAATAGCTGGTCAATTTGTTATTGATTTCCCCATGGATGATCTGAGGCTGCACTTTCCACAGTGCATCTTCAGGGTGAAAATGCAGGGCAAAGGAGCAGCTTCGCCAATACTGGGAGACTCGAGGGGCCCCTCCCGCTTTGTGCTAGAAAACTCACTTTCCGAATTGTCCGAGTTGTATTGGTACAATTGATGGGAATGAAGGAGCATGAAAAGGAGTATGTGAAGGGGTTGGAAAAGTCTGTCACTGTTCAGGAGCTAGGCCACGCTTTGCTTTGTCATCTGCCATGATTTTAGACATCTTGGGACACTGAGGAGAGACAGCGTCGTGAAGCTTTTTCCATATCATTCCCACTTCATATTGATTTTTTCCTAAACTTAGCTCCTCGCAAGCCCATGCTGCTCTGGTGAAAACGTCCATCATATAAACACTCCAAACCATGTGGATCGAGTGTGCAGAAAAACCGGAATAGCCCTGGGGAATCTCAAGTCTTTTCTGTGATTCTGTCTTTGAGTAACACTGGGGTGGGGTCTCTTAGACCACGGTCAGGGAATTCCATGGGATTCAATCTGAAAATGGGTCCTGCTGTCAAATAGGAGAAGGAAGCACGTCTGCCAACCACAACCTAGACCTAGAGGTTGAGAGCAGGTTTCTTCTTAAGACTTGCAGATACATTGTTTTAACACCATCAGTCAAAACCGATCACCCTTTTTACAGGGTGAAATCATCTTGGCAACCCTCGCTTGTTTCACTCCTGAAACCCTTCCGCTCAAAACTGCTCTTGTTGATCAGACTCCCCTTGATTTCCAATGGATTTTTCTCTTTCTCCTAAATATTTTTAAAGCAGAGCCTCATGTCATCTCCTTATTGCTATTTATAAAAGAAGACCTTGTCCGATGGAAGACTTTTGAAAATCTGACAATTGAAGAATTAAACATATGTAACAGTTTGACTCCAGCTTCCTTAGTCAGCTTGTGACTTCACGCTTAGGGAATCTGCAGTCCTGGGTTCACTTTCCCACGGTTCCTAGGACAGCCTCCTCTGCATCGTTAGGCCAGCTGCCACCCTCTTCTCCTCCAGGCAGACCTGCAGAACTCTTTAATGGCGATCTAGTTGAGGATCTCGTGAGGGGCGGCCAGATCTAAAAGGAAATGTTCTCATCTGGAATTTTTCATGTCTCCTATTAAATACCCACAGGCTATTCTGGGAACATATATTTTAAAAATTCATTCATCTGGCATCAGGATTTCAGACGTGAATTCCAAAGCTGCAGCAATAGGGAAGAGATGGAATTTTGAAATTCACCCGTACGCACGGCGCGTGCAGACTAAAAAAGCGTGTAGCCCAATTCGCAGAGCTATTGAACTTATATCAGCCAGCGTTTGCTTTCAGAGAAACTGCTCTACAAATCTATCCCTGCAAAGCAACCCTGCCCAAAAGAACCTGAAGGAAGGAAGAGCCCTGGCAACCTGGAATTCACCGGGTAGTGGGTAGTGATTCTGTGCTCTGTCGCCCCTGGTATTATGTTCCCCAAGCAAGGGCCCTTTGGCAGGAGGGGGAAGGAGAGAAGCAGAAATGCACATTTGCATATCAAAGGAGACTGCGGGAGGCTTTGTCATTTTTGTAAATCACTCATTGCCCCTTCCTGTGTAAATAGTAAAGACAGTCTGGCCTTTGATTTTGGCTGTTCGCATAGTCAGAAAACCACTATCCTTTCAAAGATAAAAACTAAGGCTTTATTTACTGACGTGGTGAATGGTTTCTGACTGGCGCGGAGGGAGGTGTGAAGACACTGCCACTTATCGCTCAGGGTAGAACCCTTAGCATTTTCTTTGCCAGTCCCTTTTCTGTTGCAGAAATAGCCAGGCTCTGTGAAGATGTGTTGAAAATTAAAGGTGTGCGCTGCTTTTTAAAATTTAAAGTAAAAGCCTTAATCCTCCCACTGTTCATCTCTTGATATGGACATGGAAGAAAGGAGCATGGCTTTGAGATGAAAACAAATCTCCAGTGTAATGCCCAGGATTCCACAGCTAGCAGCAGTCTCTTTGAGGTTCAGTTTTCTCCTTGAAGATGGGATGACTATGATTATATTTCAGGGTGATTGTACAGATTTAAATGAGATATACCCCCCAACAAGGCAATTGCATGAATGAAAAGGTGTGGCCCTTTCTAGATTAAAAGATACCAAGAGTCATAACAACCAAATGTGACTTGTGCATGTTGTCTAGATTTGGTTTGAACAAGCCAATGATTAAAAAAAGGCATTTTTTTAATGGCAATTGGTGAACTTTGAAGAGGGAAGTATGTTTATCTTGAAGAGTCTAAAAATGATATTGTGGTTTATAAGTAAACTAGAGATGAAATGTTACATTGTCAGAAATACATTTAAAAAATACGAGGAAGGAAAATATTTGAAGCAAATATGGCTTAATGCTAATAATAATTCTATCAAGGTGCTGCATTCTCTTTGCTTTGGTGTTTATTAAAAATGTCCATATTTAAAGTTAGAAATGATGTGGCCTAAATTTCCAGTACGTGCCCTGGAGCACTGGAGCTGTTCCAGAGGCAGTGCTGATGGCACATTCTTGGGTCAATCAACAACCATTCATTGATCTCCATTCTCCCTACTGAAGACCTCAGCCCTGCCGAGAGGCGCGCGTGCAGCAAATCCACACTCTTCTTGGGCCCCACGGATGTCACAACCTTGTGACAACTGAAACAAGACATTAGCAGGCAAAGAGATCAAGAAAATTAACATGTGATGACAGGTTGTGAAAGGCTCAACGAAGGGGTGATGCAATAAGGAGACTTGGGGCCTGACTTGCGTGGGGTGCTGGGGGCGGGTCTTTCTGGGGAGGTGAGCTGAAGTGGGGAAAGAGCCTTGTGAAGGGGGATTCTGGGCAAGGGGTGCGGACGGCACCCCGGAAAAAGACCCAGCATGAGCGCAGGCCCAGGCTCTTGGTGGCTGGGCTGGCGGAGCTGGAAGACCAGTGTGGCTGGGACACAGAGGGAGGGGGATTGAGGGTGGCGGGAAGGATAAGAGGTGGCCAGGTGCCAGGTCCTTGCAGGTGGTGGCAAGGCGCCAGGTCCTTGCAGCTGAGGACTGGGTTTATTTTTTTATTTTTAAAGATTTATTTATTTATTTCTTCCCCCTCACCCCCCCGCCCCAGTTGTCTGTTCTCTGTGTCTGTTTGCTGCGTGTTCTTCTTTATCCACTTCTGTTGTTGTCAGGGGCATGGGAATCTGTGTTTCTTTCTGTTGTGTCATCTTGCCGCGTCAGCTCTCCATGTGTGCGGCGCCATTCCTGGGCAGGCTGCACTTTCTTTCGCGCTGGGCATCTCTCCTTACGGAGCACACTCCTTGTGCGTGGGGCTCCCCTATGCGGGGACACCCCTTCGTGGCAGGACACTCCTTGTGCGCATCAGCACTGTGCATGGGTCAGCTCCACACGGGTCAAGGAGGTCCGGGGTTTGAACTGCAGACCTCTCATGTGTTAGACGGACACCCTAACCACTGGGCCAAGTCCGCTTCCTGACTGGGTTTATTTTAAGTGCAGTGGGAAGCCTTTTGGGAGGTTGCAAGAAATGTGTGTGTGAGTGTAGAGGGGAGGCACCAAACATTCTGAGAGCCGCCCTCAGCTCTAGAATTCCTTGATCTTTGTTTCCATGATCACTGTTCCATTTCATGTGATGATTGGTGGCTCTGAGAGGTTCTCAGGATTTGTGCAGCCAGAATTGTGTCACCGGAAGATGTGCCCAGTGTGGAGGGAAGTCCGAAGGTGCTTCACTATTTTTGGATGTGTCTATACATGTGCGTAAATATATAAAGACAACCATTACATCTGTTGAATGCTTAGCACGTGCCAGGTTAAGTGCTTTACGTGAATTTTCTCAATCAGCCTTCTCAAAAGCTTTATCACACCCATTTTTCAAACGGGGAAACCGAGGCCTAACGGCATGAAGTGTCTTCATCACACCACCTAGAGAGGAGGCGCTGAAGCCAGCATTTGGATCGCTGCGTTTGCACCCTGCCCTTCCTGCTCTGCCTCCCCGCATGTGCCTGGGACAGGCAGGCATTGAAATATGTAAATTAACTGGGCACAGACTTCACTTTGTTTTCCTTCCATTCTTGGGAAACTTTATGAAGAGGCTTGTTCACCACGCGTGGGGTCAGCTCGCGAGCCACGCAGGACGCTTGGGGAGACTCACAATCCCCCTTCCCGCCTCTGCCTCTCTGGTGGGTGGGCTCCCCGTGCTCCGGGGGTCGCCGAGACCTCGTGCCGGCGTCCTCCGGGAAGGCGTGTCGGTGTGGGCGGAAGACAGCGCCTGTAACTCCACGGATTTGGCAATTTCATTTTTCATGCTAGTTAGAAGAAGCTGCTTTCCTTCGTTCCAATTCTCCCCGAGGTGACAGAAAGCACAGCTTACAGAAAGGAAGAAAGAAATGCTGCAGACTCACATCGGGCGTGTGATGTCGGCGCGCATCAGTCATGTTTCATTACCAGGCCCGGTTCCCTGGCGGTGTCACAGCCCGCTGTGTCAGCTGGGGAGAAAGACGGAGAGACAGCGAGAGGGAGAAAAGCACTGCGCGCGCAGCCGCTAGGGTTTAGGCAAGTGAGATTCCTCAGAAGCCCCGTCGTCTCCGTGCGCACGAGAAGGTGGTCCCTGAGGTTTCAACACCGTCTGTTTTTCTGGCTGGTGGGGGAGGCCGGGAAGGGCCAAGAGGCATTTCCAAACCCCTTAGAGCGAGAGCCGGCAGCGTGGAACAGCATTTTGGCACCGCAGGTGCAGGGCGGGAGAATCACGGGGGCCTGGAGCGGGGCCCGAGCCTCCCCTGCACCCCGGGGCCTGACGCACCGGGCGTGTAAGGGCCACGGGCAGCCGGCACCAGCACCCTGCCTCTGCGCTCCCTGGGCAGAGCCCGTGACACGCCTGCCCCAGCACGGGGTCCACCCCTCCTCCGTGGTGTGTGGCCTCCGGCGAGGGGCCCTGGGAGGGGAAGGGTGTAGCTCCCCGGTGGGCCTTCCCAGGCTCCCGCAGAGAGGCCCTGGCTCTCCTCGGCCTGTCGGAGGCTTCCCCGGACTGAGGTCCAGGCCGCTCGGGGTCTCCGGGCTCGGCGCGGCCTCCCTGGCAGGAGGCTGGCCCGGCCCCGGTCTAGGTGGAGCCTCTGTGCCCGGGCCTGGCTTTTTTTTTTTTAAACAAATCAGTTTTATTGATACCTGTTAATGAAGCATGCACTTCATCCACAGTGTACAAGCAACGTGGGACTGGAGTTTGAGGGGCGCGGGGGAAGCACAGGAGGGTCTGGGGCCGGCGCCTGCTTCCCTCCCTCCCGCCTCTCCTCGGCTGGGCATGTAAGGAAGGCGGGCAGGGCTTGGGAAATCACACCGCGGAAGCTCCGGCCACCGGGCCTGCAGGTGCACCAGCACGCCGCTGTCACCGGCCGGGTCTTACCGTCAGTCGAGGAACGGGGCTTGACAAGGCAGCGTCACTCGCTGATGTTTACTTAGCACCTTACAATAAAACACCGGGCTGAGAGCGAATGCTGTGTGTTTTATGTCATCTAGCTCTGCCTTCAGCCCTTTGAGGTAGGAGCTGATATGACATCCAGTTTACAGATGAGTAAACTGAGGCTCAGAGAGGTTCAAGAAACCATCTAGTGTCCCCAGCTGGGATAAACCGTGCTGCCCACACCTGCAGCCATCAACAAAGAACCTCGGCCAGGGGCGGGAGGGTGATTTTTAGCCTGAGACGGATATTTTTTTCTAAAACACATACATCACAGGCTCACACAGCCAGCGACTTCAGAAAGCATGGTGTTAGTTCTGCAGCGCAAGGTAAAATTTAAAAATCAGATTGGAAAGCACGGTTGCCATGGTAGCAGGAAAGTACACTTTCATGCAAAGCAATTTAATAGATGTGAAAATGTGCACCTTCTAACAAGCACTCTCTACTTCAGAGATAAAGTCCTCCAGCAGGCAGTGTGCTAATGGACAGGAGCCATGGTGGAGGCCTGGTCCTGGCTGCCATCCCTTCGGCCAAGCGAGACGCGGAAACATCCTGGGTGGATGGAGATGGCGTCTCCGAGGCAGGCTCCGGCCGCTGCCCAGGGAGGAGGAGGAGAAGCCAGAGCCCAGCCGGAGCGCCTGCTTTTTGTCCTTTCCCTGGGTCTCAACCCAGCTGGCTGCCTTTCTGCCGCAAACATTGGATAAATCCCCCAGCCCTCTTCCGCCCTGCTCTCCCTTGATGCCGTCCTGGTTGCTCTGTGAGGACGGCACACCACCCCTCTGTCCACCGCTGTGTCCTGGGTGCCAGGCAGCCGTCTCGCAGGGTACACGAGGGCAGCCGGGCAGGCGGTTCACGCTCATTCGCAGCCAGGGTCTGCAGCCTCGTACCGGTTACCCACCCTGCCTAAGCCTCCGGGTCCTCATCTGCAAAATGGGCCCAATACTTGCCCTACTTGAAGGTGGCTTAGACCTAGCAAAACTCTGGCCAAGTCCTGGGTGCATGTCAAGGACACACCGAGGTGAGCATCGCTAGCTCCTTGGCTGAACAAACGTGGCTCTCCTCTGCTGTGTCCTGCCTCCTCCCTTTGCCCCATATCCTGGACCCTCATTGCTCCACAGACATGGGCCCACCTGGTGGAACTTACCTGAGCTGCTTCCTCTGCCCAGAGCTCTCTTCCTGAAGACACCTGCAGGCCTGTCTCACTCTCCCTGAAATTTTTGCTTTGCTGCCATCTTCTTCATGATACCTCCTTGCCCGTCCTAAAAAACTTCACCCCCACCTGCACCCTCGCTGCTCCTTTACCTGAGTCACTTTGTCCTTCTTCCTTGTCCTTCTCCCCTGGTGTGGCATCTACTCATGGCATCTGCTGCTTACCAGCTGTCTCACCCGCTCCAATGGAAGCGCTAAGACACTGGCAGGCATTTTGGCTCATTGCTGCTCACTGCCCAGGGCAAGGCTAATGCTCAAAGCTCTTCGAATGAATGAATCATTTGCATTTTCCATCCCCTTGCCTTCTCCAAACACTGAACATGCCATTGTTCTAATTTGTTTTATTTAGGGAGGAAAACACCTTTAGTGCACTTTTGCCTTCACCGCGAGGCCTTTGCTCTCCTCCCAGCTTAATATTACACACCTGTGATGCTTAGGCTAATGTGTCAACTCTGCCAGGTAATTGTGTGCAGTTGTTTGGTCAAGCAAGCACTGGACTAACTGTAACACAAGGACAGGTATGGACTTTAGTAATCGGTGAGTTTACTGCTTAGGTGACTGATTACATCTCCAATCAAGTAGGGAGAGTGCTGTCAGCAATGAGTGGCATTTGATCTAATCAGTGTAATGCCTTAAAAGGGGAAGTGATTTCAGCATTCAGAGGAAATTCCCCGAAATTCCCCAGCTTGTTTTTGGACAGCCGGCGTCTCATCTCCTGGGAACTCACCAAGGACCTTCATTGGACCTTCATCCAAGACCCTGGCTTGAAGCCTGCCGTGGTATCTGGACTTGTGCTTCTCCATAGTCATGTGAGAGAATTTTATAAAATCTCATACTATTTACAGATACATCCTGCTGATTCTGTTTCCCTAGAGAACGCTGACTTGGTACCAGAAGTGAGGTTCTTGAGGAACAGAATCTTAAACATGGGATTTCTGAAGTGGTTCTGGGAGTTTTGCAATTGGGTCTCTATTCTAATTGGACTCAAGAACACTAATGACTTCCTTTCCAATGACAAAGAGGTCACAAACAGTCCATTGCATGAGTTGGCAATAGAGATACACAAAATTATCATCATTGGATTCCCCTACTTCCAAGCTTATAGGAGACAAGGAAGGATCTGGGATAGAGTGTTTTCAACACCTCAACAGAGTTTTGTGGATTCAAAAGGTTCAGTGATATTGGCTGGCTCCTCCTGCATACTCTGGATACAGCTACAAAAGAAAGGGATGAGCTAAAGCCTTCAAATGTGTGACTTAAATGTGCATGAATGATGTGAAAGTTTCTATGTGTGCTCTGAAAGAAAATTAGTTTCATGCAGCCACAGGCTTAAGATCTCTGAAAACTAGACTCAGACTCTAATTGTAGCAGAGTTACAGTAGCAGAGTTAGCAAGGGAACTAAAATCTCAACCTTGCAGGGTGTCTGCTATTAAAGTGAAGGCATTGATTGGAAAGGAGTAGAATCCTGAGGATTGGGATGGAGATATATGGGATGATGATAATATCGGTGCAGACATTGGAACCCTAAATTCTGCTGAGATGTTGCCAGATAAACCTGTGATGGCCTTCCCTGTGGAGATCACACAAGGTCAAACTAGTATCACCCCACCTCCCGCCTGCCCCAGGGAGTCCTGACCTTCTTCCAGCCCTGAGGCGGGTACCAGCCAAACTCCATCCTGCACTGCCCAACCTCCACCCTGCCCTGAGGAATCCGCCTTCCAAACCCAGGCTGAAGAGATTAATCCTGCCTTACTAGATGAAAATGAAAAGAAATGCCCTGAAGTCAGTAGCTTGCAAAGTACTTCTTATCCTTCTCCTTACCCACCCCTACCACTCTTCTCTTCAAGACTTATTACTAGACTAAAATCACAACAAGCCCCTATAGGCAAAATACAAAGTGTGACCCACGGGAAAGTAGAGTATACTCTACAACAATTGCATGGGTTTTCCAACTTATATAGACAGAAATCAGGGGAATATGTGAGGGAATGGATACCAAGGGTATGGGATAATGGTAGAAGGAATATAAAGGTGGATCAGGCTGAATTTATTGATAGGGGCTCACTAAGCAGAAATTCTGGATTCAGCACTATAGCTTGAGGAGTTAGAAAGGGTTCTAATAGTTTGTTCAGGTGGTGACTGAAACATGGACTGAAAGATAGCCAAGCATGTCTGAGGCTGAGATGCCTGATTTGTCCTGGTATACAGTAGAAGAGGCAATTCAAACGCTAAAAGAGATTGAAATGCTAGAATGGATTTACCCTTTAAGAGCTGCCCACCCACCCAAGGAATGTCCAGAGGACACACCTTTAACAACCACGACTGTGAGGAATAAATTTGTAAGACTAACTCTATCTTCCCTGAAGAGCTCTATGACTGCTCTTCTCTGTAGGTCAGATATTACTGTGGGATCTGGTGGCATGGAACTAGAATCCTTAAACACTGTGATGACGATCAGATCTCAGGCTGGTAGAAGCCACGTAGCAGCAGTTAATCACCGAAGGCAAGGTGGGCATGGCTACCGCAAAGAAAGGCAGACTTAAAGCAGCAATCAAAATAGTCTGAGTTGCACAGAGTTATGGCATTGGTTAATAGATCATGGAGTGCCTGGAAGTGAAATAGATGGGCAGTCTACTAAATTCCTCCTGGATCTGTATAAGCAGAAGAGTTCCAGGTCGAGTGACTAAAACTCTAACTCAGGCACCGAGAATAACAGGCTGTTAATCAATGCCCAGACTTGAGAGTTTACAGACCCAGAGCCCCTTGAATGAAGAGAAAGTCAGGTCCTCTTGGGGAAGGATCCTGTTACACTGTCAAAAATTTATACTGTTAATCTTCCTCCCAGGTTTCCCCAAGGAGACCTATGGCCTTTTACCATAATTGTGCATTGGGGAAAAGGAGATGATCAGACATTTCAGGGATTATTAGACAGTGGTTCAGAAGTGATATTAACTCCAGGAGATCCAAAACATCACTGTGGTCCACTAGTCAGGGCAGGGGCTTATGGAGGTCAGGTGGTTGATGGAGTTTCAGCTCAGGTCCTTCTCACAGTGAGTCCCTGGCCCCATTCTGTGGTTATTTCACCAATTCCAGAACACATAATTGGAATAGACATACTCAGAAACAGGCAAAAAACTGGAAGTTAGGACTGCCACCAGGCCACTTTGGGCTCCTTTTACCTCTGAATCAACAGGCAAAGAAGGAAATATATATGCATGTCTGTTATTGTTTTTATTTAGAGATTAAGTATGGTTTAGGGTGATGTGTATGGCTGCCACTTTGACAAGGCATGGACTGTGATGGTTAAGCTATGTGTCAATTTGACCAGGTCATTGTGCCCAGTTGTTTGGTCAAGAAAGCACTGGACTAATTGTAATACAAGGACATTTATGGACTTTAGTCATTAATAAGTTTATTGCATAGATGGCTGTTTACATCTACAATCAACCAAGGAGACTGCCATCAGCAGTGAGTGACATTTTATCCAATCAGTTGAATGCCTTAAAAGGGAAGTGATTTCAGCATTCAGAGAGAATCCCCCAGCTCATCTTTGGACAGTCAACATCTCCCAGGAACTCATCAAGGACCTTCATCAGACCTTTATTAGAGCCCCTGGTTTGCAGCCTGTCTGTGGAATCCGGACTCGTGCATCCCCATGGTCACAAGAGAGAGTTTATAAAATCTCATGCTATTAACAGATAACTCCTGTTGGTTCTGTTTCCCTAGAGAACCTTGACTAATACAATCGCCCTTCTCCCCAGCACCCTGAGCTGCTTTCTTGTGGAAGTTTCCAACACAGGATGCATTGCTGTCTTAAGTGGTTTCTTCCCTTCCACTCTCATGAGACTATGAGCTCCAAAAGGATGTAATTTTTTGTCAGTTTTGTTGACATCTTTATCATCGGTGCCTAAACATACTAAGAGGAGAAAATACGTATTTGCTGAAGGAATGAATAACTGAAAGAAGAACTGGACTTGGGACTTGGTCCCCTAGGCAGTCATGACCTCAAGAGGTCAAGTGCACTGGCTAAGAGCACACTGCCAGCACACCAGGGTTCAAATCCCAGTGCCTCTATTTCACGCCAATGGACCTGTGGGCCAGTGACTTCACTACACTGATCCTTGGTTTCCTCATCAAGGGAGGATGATGAGACTTCCTGCCTCACAGAGTGGTTTTAGGAATTAGATGAACTGCCACATGCAAAGTGCATGATGCAGTACTGAGCCCCTTATAACCAAGTAGCTAATGTTGAATCACTGTGATTATTTTGTTACCTTCTAAAGAAACCAGAGGATGACTGGAATGCTAAGCCAGAGATAACCCTTCTAACTTGACCAAGTGCTTTAGAAGCAACGTGAAGCCTCCTGCTCATTGCTGAGAAGCTCGCTGTGAGCCCAGCTTTCAAACGTGGCCCAGAAACTCCTCCTCACTATTTTGTGGGTGGAGAGAGAGCGAGTGTTGATCTTTTCTGGAATCATATGCCTTGATGTCATCTATATCAAACAGCTCCTGCTGCTTGGTCTTTGTGGTGTCAAGACCTGCATCTTCCTGTTGTGGATTCAGATTGTCTGAGTTTGCACAGCAACAGAACCGAACAAAGTTGATTGTATGTGTATAGACAGACAGACAAGACAGACAGACACAACTGGATATGGACAGACAAACACACATAAATGGATATGGACAGACACAGGCATGTGACCACATAGGGACAGACAGACACTGGCAGTTCAAAATGTTTGTGGATCCCAGAAAATCCTGCTTTTAAAGCTAATCCATTCCTGTGCTTTTAAATCTATTGTAGGTGGGAACTTCTGGTTAAATTTCTTCAGCCACATGCCTTTGATTAGGTTGTGTGACCCAGGGCAGGTCTTAATCCTCCTATTGGAGTCCTTTATAAATGGAGGAATAAAAAGCTGTAGATATAGGAAAAGGCTGCAGAGTGAGAGAGAACACCTCAGAGGCTGAGGGAGAGGGTCCAGGAGGCTGGATGCTGGGACCAGCAGAGCACAGACACACAGAGAGGGGACCCGGAAGCTGAGAGAGAAATCCCCAGCTGGAGAAGCCAGAGGAGGTGGCCGGAGGAGAAGGCAGGCACCAGCAGAGCAGCCATTCGGCTCCACCACGGGGCAGGAGCCAGGCTGCCAGCAGCTGACCTTTGAGGAGAGAGCTCCATCTTATGCCTTGATTTAGACATTCTTGTCAGCCTCAGAACCATAAATCCTCACTGTAAAGGCGACCCCGTTTCTGGCATATTGCATCGGCAGCCTTCAGCAAACCGAAACTTACACACGTAGCTGTGTATGGATGTACATTTGCATGTAACTGGATAAGGACAGACAAAACACACAAAGGTTCCAAGCCATCTACTGTAAACACACATGATTAGTGGGGCCAGCGGAGCACAAGGAAGGTGCTGGGCCCCCAGGCTGTTCTCCCAGAATGGGGTTCACCTTGTAGCCACTGCCTCCCCCAGTCGTCCTATCCCCCCTCCATCGGCCTTCGCACATGCTGTTCCCTCACCTGGGAATGCTCTTCCATGCATCCTTCACCCGGTTAATGCCTCCTGGTTCTTCAGATCCTCAAGTTCCCCTAAGGGCCAGGCGTGGGGCTGGGGACACAGTAGTGGACGGCAGATGCAGACCTTAAATTTGAGCAGAGGAAACACATCGTTTATATATCAGCACAGCCTCCCGGGGAAGAGTTACGGGAGGTTGTCTTTATTTTTTTTAATTTTTAAACAAATCAATTTTATTGATACATATAATCAGTGGTATTTGTTATAATCACGTAGTTGTGCATTTATCACTTCAATCATTATTAAAGCATTTTCACTATTTCAATAATAATTAAAAAAACAGACAAACAAGAAACAAGAAAATTCCTCACCTCTCAATCTCTGTTTCCCTTGCTGTACATAGCTGCTATTTCTGGCTATTCTTGCACAATTATTTATTTGTTTATTAAGCAGTTTTGAGATATATTCACATGCCATATGATCTATCCAAAGCGTATAATCAATGGCTTTTTTAAACATAGTTTTAAATTTTTTTAAAAAGATACATAGATTGCATAAATGTTACATTAAAATAATACGAAATCTTACCAGTATCCACCGGAAGCTGGTTAACTGCAAGAAGCCATGGGCTACCTGCAGGTGAATTATCCCTGCCAGGAGGTGGCGAGTGGCTCTCTGCGGGTGTTGCTCGCAGGCTGCCGTGGCGCTTGTCATTTCCACTCAGTTCCTGCCTCTTCCCTGCCTTGTACGAGCCTCGCGGGCCAGGTGTCCTTTGGTCCACGGACTCCGCACCCGGTGGGCTGAGGAGCTGCTTGAGGGGAGGCAGGCCTGCTCTGGGCATCCTCGGGTGGGGATTTTTGTGCCACACTGATGAGATGCCCCCCTTGCCAGTTCTGGGCAGGCTGGCATCCCAGGATGCAGAGGGGTTGGAGAGGGTTCCAGGAAGGGCCACTGCCACATGCCATCCAGGGCGCTGCGAGAGGCACAGGGCAGTCTCCTACCGAGGGGCCTATGGGTGCGAATTGAAGTTCAAAGACCATTATTTGTGTGGGGACGTGTTGGTGTGGGTGTGACCTATTTATTAAATAACGCGCAGTACGGTGTGGACTTAGTAGGGGGTCTGTGGTTTTCACCTGACCGGCAGAGGGGTCCGTGAGACATAAAGGGGGAGAACCCCAGGCTAAGGGATGTGACCAGCCCATGCTGAAGACTGGAAGCCTCATGGAAACCGAGCCCCTCACCATCCTCGCAGCAGGGGTGCTCTACTTTGCTTCAGCGAACTGGAGGACAGTGTCCTGAGTGGCCACGTGGCGCCAGCCCGCCCACCCGGCACCGCCGGCCGCTTGCTCCTCCTGTGAACTTGTCCCCGCGTCCCCTCCGCCGGGGACAAGGGCTTCTGCTTTGTCTGTTTCCTTTCCACCCGCCCCCCTCCCCCCGGGCTGAGCTGCTTCTCCAGGGCCGCACCTGCTCTTCCTTTGCCGGAACACTCTGGCCTTCCTCTCTGGCCTTCTGCTCTCCGCTGCAGGCCTGCCTTGGTTCCCTAAACTCTCGCAGCATCCGCGCCCCTCCCGTAACTCCTCCGGGGAGGCTGTGATGACATTTAAACGATGTGTTTCCTCTGCTCGAACTTAAGGTCTGCGTCGGCCATCCACTGCTGTGGCCCCAGCCCCGTGCCTGGCCCTTAGGGGAACTTGAGGCCTAAGTGTCGGACGAATGGACACTGGTGTCGAGGTGCCACTGCTCCCACAGGGCCATCAGGCCCCGATCCAAACGTGCGGGTTCACGTTCCCGCTTCACCCCTCATCCGCTCTGTGGCTTTTGGAAAGTTCTTTATCTCTTGAATTTTGATTTCCTTTTGATTGAAGGGGTGCTAATGATAGCATTGACCTTGGAAGGCTGATGTGAGGAGTAAATGAGCAAATACACCTGTAAAGAACATGCACCCGGCACGTAGACGATCCTCAACGAGCGTTGTTGCTTTATCAATTCCAGGAGAGGAAAGAGGAGTGGAAGGGAAGGGAAGTGGCCTGGGATTCAGAGGAAGAGCCGGAGTTAGGCTTTAAGTGTTTGATATTAATTTGTGTGTGAAATGATATTTTCCGAGAGAAGACACACGTTCTGGTGGTAATGATTGGCCTAATAAACTACTTCTTTTATATATGTGCTTTTAACCAAGATTAGAAAAGAATCTAAGAGAGAAAATGCAGGAAAATAAATGACTTTCTGATAAAGGGTGACTGTTCCCATGTGGGAGGCTGTGAGAACACCAGCCGGTGGGTTTTGAGGTATTTGCAGAATTCTGGGGTAGAGATAAGGGTAGGACTCTGCCCATTCGAGGGGGGGCGGGCAGAGGCCAGGCGGGGTGGGGCGGGGCTCTGGGGCAGATGGCAGGCTTTGGACTCCGGTTTCACCTCTGTGAGGTTGTGTGATTTGGGACAAATTTCTTAACCTCTCTGGGCCTCAGTTTTCTCACCTGTAAAATGGGAATGCTGTCTCCGTTCCAGAGGGGCCTTGCAGGATGCTCTGGCCACAGCCTGGGCCCCCGCTGCCAGCTCAGCAGTCTGGGAGGCTCTGCTCTCATTGTACCTTGTTGTCTCAATGGCCTCTGGTTTACTTGAGCCTAAAACTTTTTTTTGCATGTAAGGATTCAGGGTTCTAGGGTCCAAGAAAGCTTCTCCTTTCAGCATTCCCCTTTATCAGTGCTTCATCTCCACTGTCGTCTGCAGGTCACGTCCATCAAGTACATTTGGAATGTCAAGTTTTAAGATCTGAGGAGTTATCACTTGAAAAAGTTTTTGAGGAATTGCTTTTGACACTAGAGACTGAACTTCCTTGACTTAAAATAAAAAGCAGACAGAGCCAAGCATTCTCTGCTAAAAAGGAGAAGAAAAGTAGGAAAAGAGGCTTCTTTTTAACGCGATGGCTAGAACACAAGATGGAGATTAGCAAAGGAAAGGAGTTAGTGTAGGGTGACAACGTGACAACTGACAAAGCAGCTCCTGCAGGAGGCAAGCAGGAAGAATCCTCGCACCCACAGCAGCTGGAATCGACAAGGGATGTAGGGTAGGGCAGTGTGACAGGGTATCAAAAGCCAGCTGGGGGGCATACATACCATGTTCTAGGAACATGAAGATCTTTGACCCAAATCTTTGGCTGTCTGCAGAACCGCCCTCTTGTACAGCATAGCCATTCCATCCCTTGGTACCTACCCAAGAGGAAGGAAAACATGCCCATGCAATAACTTGTTTGCACATGCATAATAGCCTCCAACTGAAAACAGCTAAATGCCCATCACCTGGTGAATGGAGAGACAAAATGGGCAGAGCCATGCAATAGATTATCATTTGGCAATAAAGAGGAATGAGGTATGAGAAATGCTGCGATGTGGGTGAATGCTGAAGACATGAAGCTGAGTGGAAGAAGCCAGACATAAAAGGAGCACAGAGTGTATGATTCTATTTATACGGAAATACCAGAGAAGGCAGATTTATAGAGACAGAAAGAAGTTGAGTGTTTGCTGGCCTTGGGATGGGAATGGGGATTAACTGGAAAGGGGCTCAAGGGATCTTTTGGGGAGATGAAAATGTCTAAAACTGATTTATGGTGATAGTTGTACTGCTCGGTGCAGGCACTAAAAATCGTTGACTTGTACATCTGGAATGGGTAGATATTACGGTATGTAAAATATAACTCAATAAAGCTGTTTAGGGAAAAAAGAGAAAAGAAACTCTGTTTCATCCTCTTGGATTCTTTCTCCTCATTAACAAATGAGGTGTGGTGGTTATTGGCAGTTGACCAGTAATTCAGAGGATGTTCCCCCAAATGCATAAAACATAGTGTTCCTTTCATATGGAGTTCCGTTGTGACATTTCCTGGGAAAGCAGAATGCTTGAAGGGCCCAACTGACAAGGCGGCGGAGCAGAAGGAAGGGTGGAGCGAGTGTGGATGGAGACGAGCAGGATGCTCTTTCCTTGAATCTCCACGCTCTTCGCTGAGCAGCCTCCTCAGCCCTCCCAAGCAGCAGACCCACGGGCTGGTGATCAGGCATCACCTTTGCACTATCTGAGTTTGTGTTTTCTAGACTGAGCCTTCGATCTGGGAAAACAGTGTCTAAGTGTTGCTGGGTTCCCAGATGGTCATCCAAAGTAGCTGCAGAAGGGCAAACCAGCAAGCAATCAAATTTCATTTGGTTGAAGTTAGCATAGCAGCTGTCGTTTTCCTCCTCTCATATCCTTGTCCAGCTTTCCATAATTCTGGCAGTGCCTGGAGCCCATGGCAGGCCATATCTCATGAGCTGGGCATGCCCTCTGGAACCTGTGGGGTGAGTGCTCTGGGTCTTCCCAAGTCTGGGCAGTGCCTGGAGGACGGCGGCTCCATGGACATGATCCTGGTCTCCACTGGATCTTGCCTGGACCCCTGACATCTGAGGCCCCTGTCCTCCTAAACTGAGAGCAGGCAGGTCAATTCAGGGACTGCATTTCAAACCCTGGGGACAGCCAGGCCCCCAGAGGTGTCAGTGTTCCTGGCAGCTGAAGCAGACAGGGTGCTTTGGGTGACTGGGAGGGAATTTTATGGACTCAAACAATGGAAAAGTCCAAAGTGAACGCTTTGCTGTGCTGCACCCCGGGGCTCAAGATTGCCCCGCTTCCCTCAGCTCTGTTTCCCATTGGTGCCCTTCATCCTCACTCAAGCTGTCTCTGGAAGGGGACAAAGATGGCCCCAGGGGCAACAGGCCTATGTAATCTGCAGCAGTAGGCAGCATGGGGGGATGGGGAGTCTCCTTCCTAAGATTCATTTCTGGTAAAACCCTGAGGTAGGCCCATCCCTGGACCGAGGTGCTGCAGGATCTCGAACAGGAGCCCACCCCTGGAGTTAGAGAAGGGAGCCCCTCCAGAAATGCAGGGGCCAGGTGGGGCCGAGGGTGGTTGCCCACTGGACCATTTGTGCCCTGATGGCAAGAAAGAGAAAGGGATGTGGGGCAATCCATGCGGGGCCAGCCAGCCTCCAGGAATGAGCATGAAAGCCCCCGTGGAGCTGCACAGAGCACCCCAGGCTGCTGTAATCTCTGCCCGTGGCCTTGGAAGGAAGGTGGCATTTTCTCCCCTGGCATCCTCCAATCAGTCATCCTAGGGAACTCACTGTGGGCAGGGGTTTAGGGACTCCATTTGCTGGGCAGAGGAGCTTACAAATTAGAAAGGGCAGAGGCCTCAGTTCCCCAGGGCACACAATACCTAGGGGGTACTTGGGAGATTCTAGAAATGCCTAACATATGGTATTCTAGCCTGCAGTCTGTTCTCCTGGACAGGAAAACTGACTGGACTAGACACCCTGGCCTAATGCCTGTCCCTTTGAAACTCATCCTCAATCATTACCCCCTCCCACCATTTCTTGGCCAATTTGGTCGGAAGTCCTGAGACCTAAGTATTTAAATACTGGATGGCACATGGCCTCTGCCCTGGGCCCTGGCTTGCCCACCCCACTCTCCTGCTGCCATGAACTCTCCCAGGACCCATCACCACCATTGACCCAGCCACTAAAGCCACCAGGAGTGTGGTTGGAGACTCCAGGCTCTGGCACTGTTCTGGTGGGTGTGCTCTGAGTCTTCAAAGTGGGTGAATTGTAGGTTATCTTTTCCCAGTGCTCATGGGTGTCTCCCCCATTGTCCATGAACTCAAGGACAGTGGCAGGTCAGCAAAAGTCTCCCCACTTGTCCCCTTTCTCCCTGGAAAACACAGACCCATGAATATGTATTTCCATCATGGAGAGGAAGGGGAACAAAGCTTTCAGTCCATACTGATGGAGAGAATGGCGGGACAACACAGAGGGAAGCATGTTATACCCGGCTGTGATACTGAGGCTTATTCCTGACTTTGAAATTTGGGGAAAATCCACGTTTTCAGGATATTTTTTTCAACAAAACACAAATGGAAGAGAGGAGTATCTTTGGCAGCCCTCTTCTTATTGTTTTTTATTTTAAAAGATCTGATAATGCCATGATTTGATTCAGATTGTATGTGAGAAGGCAGCAAACATTTGAAAATGTGTCTTTCTGTTTTTGCCTGCACTTCCAACACAAACACACTTCAATTACCTTTTGAAAAAGCTACAAATCAAAGCTTCAAACAAGATATATTGACTATCTTTTTCTCAGAGAAGCTGTCATGGGGCTGTGAGGCTTTGCCTCCATTCAGCATCTGTGTCCTTGTTACATATAATCATGCTTTAGAGACATGGGCTCTTAGAAGTCACCTAGAGCGTACCCTCATTGTTAGGTGAGACAATCAGATGTAAATGTTCTTGTGTCTAGCACAGCTTTAGCTACTGACAGCTCTGCTTTGGACACACCCCTTTGTAGAGTGGCACATTTGCATGTATCCATCGGCGTTCACAGAGGTTCTGCCTGGGTGTACATTTAGGGGACAGAGAAGAATCAAAAGAAATTGCCACTTGACTACTTGTCCACAGGACTGAGAAGAATGTCATAGCTCATTGATAGGTAACAAAATCTCATTGAGCACTGGGATCAAAACTAGGAGATGGGCAACACAAAGTTGTAGACTAAGCTAAGATGCAGCCCTTACAGCCAAGGAGCTCACACCCTTGGGTGGAAAGAGGCTAGAATTGGGTTCACTGCACGTGTCAGGAAACCAGAGCTAACAATAGCTTAAACAGGTGAGGTTCTACTTTCTTTCACTTCAGGGGTCCAGACCCACAAATCCATCAAGGACCCGACTAGTGGACCAGTGAGGAGGGGTCTACCTGCTGGAAAAGGCCTCCCTTGACAAGCTCCATGTAGTTTTACTGTAGTTTACAGTTCCAGCCCCATTAATTCATTTTCGTCTTGGTTGTGGCTGCTTTTGTGCTACGATGACAGAGTTGAGTTGGGTCAGAAATTGTATGGCACGCAAATGCTTGAAATATTTCCTTTCTGGATCTTTGCAGAGAAAATTTCCCAACACCTGCATCGAATGATCTGGCCTTCTTTCATTTCTCTGATCACTTATAATATCTTCATCTTTTCCCTCTGAGCATATCTTAGAGTTTACTATACTGTGTAATTTCAATGTGCTGGAGCAGGGTCTGTGCTTCTCTGGACAGGGGCATTTAACCGAGGTGTGGGAGCTCACACTGTACGTGTGGCTTACAGAAATGTGACGCCTGTTTGTTAAATAAAGACAATACAAGAATTATTGCCATATATATATATATGGGAGCTTTCAATTTATGGTGTTTACATAAATTTAGTCTTAGCTTACGTCACTGCTAAGGGTTGCCATGACTCGTCATCTGTAAACTCAAGTCCCCAGTTGAGACTCCCGTAGTTTCTCCTTCCCCAGCTGAAATGTCTGGCAGTATTAGACAGTGTCTGGATGGAGAGAACACTGTGTCCTGAAGAGGGAATTCACGCACACTGTTTTCCTCCTCTCTCTAATCTCTGTAACCGTCTCCCATGGAAACGCAGTCCGCACACCATCTGGCCGTCAGGCTTCCTGACCATGGCCTTGTGGCCTCTCTTGGGAGGCGTCTCTCTCCCAGGGCAGCAGAAGCTCTTGGGTCTCTTGGCAGCATTGCTGAGACTTGGAGAGCTTCAGACGGGGAGTGAGCTCACACATCATTCAGACTTCCTCTCCTGAGGTGTGTAGAACTGGTGGCACACGAGGGATTTTGGCAACTCATGGACAGACTTTGTTTTTTTCCTAATAATTAAACAATGCTTTAAATGTCTATTAGAAAAATATACTTAACCAATAAAACCCTTAATTTCATTGATGTTGTTTGGGTTGAGGCTAGATATATTCAAGTTGTTAAAAAGTAAGCCAAGTTAAAGGAAAATAGTAAGTAAATATTACAATGTATGTTATGTAGAGAAAGTGATCATGGAAAAGACTGCGTGAAGGGCTGTAACTTGGCAACACTGATCCAGCCTACAGCCTCATTTAACAGACGTGGAAAACGAGGGCCTGGCCATTCAGCCTTCCTACCCCCACCCAGCTGGCTGCAGCAGGGTCAAGGCTGAAGTCCAGGTCCTCTGACCCCAAGTTCACTGCTTCTTCCTTGAATCCTACTGAGGTTCAGCTAGAACGATAGCCTGCAGCAGAATGAATCAAATGGGAGCACAGAGTGTGCTCAAGCCCTGTTGACAGTGCTTCATAGGTACTAACTCGTTGACTCCTTAAAGCAATGCTAGCAGGTAGGTTTCATCATCATACCCATTTTACAAATGAGGAAATGGAGGCAGAATGAGGCTAAATGATTCACCCAGAGTTGTCTAACCAGTAACTGGTAAAGCCAGGTAAGGATCCAAGATCCAGAGTTTAGGCGGCAGACTTGGCCCAGTGGTTAGGGCATCCGTGTACCACATGGGAGGTCTGCGGTTCAAACTCCGGGCCTCCTTGACCTGTATGGAGCTCGCCCATGCGCAGTGCTGATGCGCACAAGGAGTGCCCTGCCATGCAGGGGTGCCCCCCCACGTAGGGGAGCCCCACGTGCAAGGAGTGCGCCCCGTAAGGAGAGCCGCCCAGCGCGAAAGAAAGTGCAGCCTGCCCAGGAATGGTGCCGCATACATGGAGAGCTGACACAACAAGATGATGCAACAAAAAGAAACACAGATTACTGTGCCGCTCACAACAACAGAAGCGGACAAAGAAGACACAGCAAATAGACACAGAGAACAGACAACTGGGGTGGGCGGAGGGGAAGGGGAGAGAAATAAATAAATAAATACATAAATAAATAAATCTTAAAAAAAAAAATCCAGAGTTTACATTTATATCATTAATTCCTAGAAATACTGCATGTTATTTTTGATGAATGTTTGACTTGAACTAACTATATATACATATATATATATATATATAAATATACACACACACATACACACACACACATACACACAGAGCCTATTAGGGCCTTATGTACAGGAATACAGAAGGACAGTGTATTAGTCAGCAAAAGGGGTGCTGATGTAAAATACCAGAAATTTGCTGGGCGTTATAAAGGGTATTTATTGAGGGAAGGAGCTTACAATTACCAGGCCATAAAGCATAAGTTACTTCCCTCACCAAAGTCTCTTTCCACTTGTTGGAGCAAGATGGCTGCTAATGTCTATGAGGGTTCAGACTTTCTGAGTTCTTCTGGGCTCAGCTCCTCTGTTTTCTCCACAAGGTCAGCTGTAGACTACGAGGCTCTCTAGGCTTTGCCTCTCTCCACAAGGTCAGCTGTAGACTACGAGGCTCTCTAGGCTTTGCCTCTCTCCACAAGGTCAGCTGTAGTCTATCAGGTGAACGGCTCTGTCTCTTTCCCTGGGGCTCCAGCTCAAGTCTTCAGCATCAAACTCCAACATCAAAACTCCAACATCAGAAGCCCTCCACTCTGTCCTTCTCCATGCCTTTTATCTGTGAGTCCCCACCCCTTTGTGGGTGGGGTTTCAACACCCTAATCGTAACTCAATCAAGCCCAGGTACAGATAAGATTACAAGCATAATCCAATATTTCTTTTTGGAATTCATCAATAATATTGAACTGCTACAGACAGCTTTCTAGGAGAAGGGAGCTGCACGGATATGAAGCAAATGCCAATGCCCATCGTAGTTTTGAGGAGCAGGCAGATGACCTGTGTGGCTGGAGCTCAGGGAGGGAGGGACACTAAACCTCACTTAGGGGGAGGCCACGTGGAAGCCTTGAGATTGTGGAAGAGAGATTGGATCTTATTTTATCTGCTGTTTGAATCAACTTTTTACAGGTATAATGTACATTCCAAAAAAAGGCACAGATATTAAGTACAGTTCTATGAGCTTTTGAGAAACACTTTTACCCCAACCAAGGCACAGAACATTTCCATCCATTCAGAATTTTCCTCATGCTCCTTTTCAAGCAATTCCCAATCTGCATGAGCAGCCAGATCTGCCTTCTATGATGACCATAGGTTGATTTTCCCTGCTCTAGCCTACTGTATACATGTAACCATAGTGGGTGCCCTCTTTGTGCCTGGCTTCTTTTTCATGACATGCTACTGCGTTGCATCTGCTTGCTGCAAGTGCCAGATGTTTGGTCCATTCTGTTGTTGCATAGTATTCTCTATTCGTCATATGCTCACCTCTGGATGACATTTGGGTTATTTCCAGTTTTTAGCTATGAATAAAACAAGTCTCTTTGTAGGCCTCCATTTTCATTTTTCTTGAGTAAAATCTTGGAGTTGTGTTGTTGGGTCACAGGATAGTCTTTTTTTTTTTAATTTCCTCTCCACCCTTGAGGCTTGCTTGCTATCTGCTCTGTGCCTATTCACTGAGTGCTCTTCTGTGTTTTTGCTTGTCTCCCTGTTCTGTTGCATCACCTTGCCGAGTCATTCTCCATGGTGCTTGCGGGCTGGGCAAGGCTCCACAGCATTTGGGTGAGGCTGCTTTTACAAGGAGGCACTGGGACTCGAACCCAGGGTTCCCCTATGGAGCCCAACTGATTGAGCCACAGCTGCTTTCCCATACAATAGTCTTTTTTGTGTGTGTCTATTTTGTAATGTTACATTCAAAAAATATGAGGTCCCCATATACCCCCCACCCCTTTACCCCACTCCTGCCCCCATAACAACAACCTCCTCCATCATCATGAGACATTCATTCCACTTGGTGAATACATGTCTGAGCACCACTGCACTTCATGGTCAATGGTCCACACCACAGCCCACACTCTCCCACAGTCCACCCAGTGGGCGATGGGAGGACATAGTGTCCGGTAACTGTCCCTGCAGCACAACGCAGGACAACTCCAACCCCTGAAAATGCCCCCACATCACATCTCTTCCTCCCACTCCCTACCCCCAGCAGCCACCATGGCCACTTTCTCCACACCAATGCCACATTTTCTTCGATTACTAATCACAATAGTTTATGACTAGAATATCAGTAAGTCCATTCTAATCCATACTCTATTCCTCCATCCTGTGGGCCTTGAAATGGTTGTGTCCACTCCACATCTATATCAAGAGGGGGCTTAGATTCCACATGGATGCAGGATGCAATCCTCCTGCTTGCAGTTGTAGGCACTCTTGGCTCCATAGTGTGGTGGTTGACCTTCTTCACCTCCATGTTAGCTGAGTGGGGTAAGTTCAGTAAACCAGAGGGCAGGAGTTGCAAGTCTGTTGAGTCTCAGGGCCTGGCTATCACATGGTCAGTCCAGAGATTGAGGTCCCCTGGGTATACACTAAACCCCAGCACCAACTACAGTTCTGGTAAAAGTAACAGGAGAGGCTTGTGGACAAAGATCACATCTGAGTCCAACTCCATCACACAGAAACAAACTCCAAAGTAGGACCAACTGACATGGCACTGAACTCCATCTGCCATGACCATAGAACCTGTGGGTCTCTGTAGCCCTCAGAAGAACCAGTACCTGGGGTTGTATCTACTTTAGCTGTCTCTGGGACTCTGCTGAGGTGTGCATAAGGGCAACCCCGCTAATAACCTCCCGGCTCTTTTTGGAGACTCATAGCCATATAAACTCATTTGTCCTTTCCATTTCCCCCTTTGATTCAGGTCAAAAAGCATTTTTAACTCCTGCTATTATATGTAGACTAAGATATTCTGCTGGTCCAAGTTGACCCTTTTATTCTAGTTACATCATCAGTTGGTACTTGGTAGTAATCCCTCGGCACCAGGGAGGTTCATCTCTGGGAGTCATGTCCCACGCTGGGGGAAAGGCAACACATTTACATGCTGAGTTTGGCTTCGAGACTGGCCACATTTGAACAACACGGAGGCTCTCAGGAGGTAACTCTCAGGCACCCTGCAGCTCTAGGCCTTGTTTTTATTTCAGGCGCATAGGCTTACAAGCATAGCCATTAGTATCAAGGACTCATTGTTGAACCTTCCTTCTTTTTTGGTCTTTGCCATTGCACTTGGGGGATTGTTGCTGTTCCTTTAGGGACTGTGATAGAGCTCCCCTGGCTAGGAACTCAGCACTCCCTCAGTTGTTTTTAATTGTAACCACTATGAGAATATCCAAACATTTTTATGTACCCTGGATATAGGCCCTGGAGAACTCCCTGCCAAACATGTGTTCCCTGTCAATAACATCCCACACCAGTATTCCTCCCCTGCCATTGTTGAACCTCTCTGTGATCCAAAACTTCTTCAAAAGTGAAGCCCAATATTTTGCCAGGTTCCATTAATAGTAAAATGGAATATAGTGATGAGTTTAAAGGTTAGATATAGAATACATATTAATTTAGAGAAATTAAAGTAAAAATAAATTGGTGTATCAAAAAATTTAAAAATTCAAAAACTTTGTTTTTGATGTTTTGCCTTCCATCACTGCGGTAAGTGTTGCCCTGTATGCAAATTGGCAAGGCAACTTCTTCCATCTTTTCCTCAGTGTCTACGTCCATTCTTTTTCTTTTTTTTCCTAATTATTAAGCTTATCTTCACAAAAGTTTTGGATCACAGTAATTCATATATACTATATACAGTACTCCCATATATCCAACAAAAAACCCTTTTCCTTTCCACAGCAATAATCTTTTTACATGTTCATACTATATTTACTGAAACCGATGTACAGATATTGAGACAATAGCTTTCAAACAAGGTAACATTTGGGTTTACATTGTGGTTTATATTTTAGACTATACAATTATCTAAATTTTTAGTTATCTTATGTTTTACAGTATGATTTACATTTTAGCCTATCAGCCCCTATATATTTTTGGTGTAATTTAACATGCCTTATATCCATCCTTGCGTAATCTTGTAGAACACTTTCATTGTCCACACGGTTACACTGATTCCATCTATTCAATATCTCTTTCCCCCTCCCCTTAGGGCCCACAGTGACGGTCAATCTTCATTGTTTGAAGGGCCATGTTCAGAGATACTTGCAACAATGTTGAGGGCTTGACATGCTCAACTGCCCTAATGCATTGGTAGCCACCATTTCTCTCGAGAGATACAATTCCCTCTATTTGAGAGCATCAGTTCTCCCCAGGATGTGGGTACACCTTCACTCTCATTATATGGGTCTCTATCCAATGATATAACCCACTATGGCAAAATGAGCACTCACACACTCCCTAGAAGCCTGTCCTGCATCAGATTATCCCCTGTAAGCATCATAAACAGGTAACCTTCCTTATTATATTTTTGAAAAAGTTTTCTCAGCATTACACTCTCAACCAAATACCTGACAATCTCCTATGTCCATATGTTGTCCCACCCTCCCCCCAATTTCTTGGGCAATATTACCCATTCTCCCATTCCTAGGCCCCCTCAAGCCTGCAAAACCCCACACAAAGGTAACCCTATGCTGCTATTTTATCCCTTCCTTGTACAAATACCTCCACCTTATCATAGATTTCATCCTTGAAGGTGTCAGCTTACATCCTTCCTCTACCCCCCCAATTTCCTTTAAGCCTATCATCCAGTCTCTAGCTCTCTGAGGCAGCTTGGTTTACTTATTTCATATCATTGAGGTCATGTAGTATTTGTCCTTTAATACCTGGGTTGCTTCATTCAACATAAGGTTCTCAAGATTCATCCATGTTATCACATGTGTTTGTAGTGTATTCATTCTTAAAGCAGAGTAGTATTCCATTGTAGGTATATACCACATTTTTTTATCCATTCATCTGTTGATGGGCATTTGGGTTGATTCTAACTTTTGGCAATAGTGAACAATGCTGCTACGAACATTGGTGTGCATACATCGGTTTGTGTCCTCGTTTTCAGTTCTACTGGGTATATACCCAGCAGTGGAATTGCTGGGTCATATGGCAAATCTATAGCCAGTTTTTGAAAAACCGACAAACTGTTCCTCCAGAATGGCTGGATTCTTCTGCATTCCCACCTGCAGTGGATGAGTGTTCCCGTTCCTCCACATCCTCTCCAGCATTTGTAGTCTTCTGTTTTTTTCATAGCTGCTAATCTTATGGGAGTAAGATGGTATCTCATTGTAGTTTTGATTTGCATTTCCCTAATAGCTAGAGATTTGGAGCATTTTTTCATGTGCTTTTTGGCCATTTGTATTTCTTCTTTGGAGAAATGTCTGTTTAAATCTTTTCCCCATTTTTCAAATGGGTTGTCTTTTTACTTTTGAAATATAGGAGTTATTTGTATATGCAGGTTATAAGTCTCCTATCAGATATATGGTTACCAAATATTTTCTCCAATTGTGTAGGCTCTCTTTTCACTTTCTTGACAAACTCCTTTGAGGTGCAGAAGGCTTTAATTTTGAGGAAGTCCATTTATCTATTTGTTCTTTTGCTTCTCATGCTTTTGGTGTGAAGTTCATGAAGCCATTTCCTATTACAAGGTCCTGTAGATGCTTTCCTACACTGTTTTCCAAAGTCTTTATGGTCTTGGCTCTTATATTTAGGTCTTTGATCCATCTTGAGTTGATTTTTGTATAAGGTGTGAGTTGGTAATACTCTTTCATTCTTTTACATATGGATATCCAGTTCTCCAGGCACCATTTGTTGAATAGGCCATTCTCTCCCAGTTGAGAGGGTTTGGTGGCTTTATCAAACATTATATGACTATATATATGAGGATCTATAGCAGAGCTCTCAATTTGGGTCCATTGGTTTGTGTGTCTCTCCTTGTGCTAATACCATGCTGTTTTCACTATTGTAGCTTTGTAGTATGTTTTGAAGTCAGGTAGTGTGATTCCTCCAATTTCATTTTTCTTTTTCAACATGTCTTTGGCTATTTGAGGCCTCTTTCCTATCCAAATAAATTTCATAGCTAGTTTTTCTAGTTCATTAAAGAATGCTGTGTTGATTTTTATTGGGATTGCATAGAATCTGTAGAACAGTTTTGATAGGATAGACATCTTAATAATATTTAGTCTTCCTATCCATGAACAGGGAATATTCTTCCATTTATTTAGGTGTTCTTTGATTTCCTTGAACAGTGTTGTGTAATTCTCTGTGCATAAGTTTTTTACAACTTTAGTTAAATTTATTCCTAGGTATTTGATTTTTTTATTTACTATTGTAAATAGTATTTGTTTCTTGATTTCCTCCTGAGCTTGCTCATTATTGGTGTACAGAAATGCTAATGATTTTTGTGCATTAATCTTATAACCTGCAACTTTACTAAACTCATTTATGAGTTCTCCAAGCTTTGTTGTAGACCTCTCAGGGTTTTCTGTGTATAGGATCAAGTCATCTGCAAATAATGAAATTTTGACTTCTTCCTTTCCAATTTGAATGCCTTTTATATCTGTTTTTTGCCTCAGTGCTCCAGCAAGTACTTCTAAGACAATGTTAAATAGAAGAGGTGATAGTGGGCATCCTTGTCTTGTTCCTGATCTTAGAGGGAAAGATTTTAGGATTTCACCACTGTAAACAATGTTGGCTGTGGGTTTTTCATATATACTCTTTATCATGTTCAGAAAATTTCCTTGTAATCCAATCTTTTGCAGTGTTTTTATCAAGAAAGGGTGTTGTATTTTGTCAAGTGCTTTTTCTGCATCTATAGATATAACCATGTGATTTTTTTCCCTTCAATCTGTTTATATGGTGTATTACATTGATTGATTTTCTTATGTTGAACCATCCTTGCATACCCAGAATGAATCCCATTTGGTCATGGTGTGTAATTCATTTAATGTGTTGTTGAATACTATTAGCAAGTATTTTGTTGAGGATTTTTGCATCTAGGTTCATTAGAGAAATTGGCCTGTAATTTTCCTTTCTTGTGGTGTCTTTGTTTGGCTTTGGTACTAGGGTAATGTTGGCATCATAGAATGAGTTAGGTAACGTTCCTTCTGTTTCAATTTTTTGGAATAGTTTCAGCAGGATTGGTGTTAGTTCTTTCAGGAATGTTTTGTAGAATTCACCTGTGAAGCTGTCTTGCCCTGGGCTCTTCTTAGTTGGGAGGTTTTTACTGACTGATTCTATCTCTTTACTTGTGATTGGTTTGTTGAGATCATCAATTTCTGCTTTCATCAATTTAGGCTGCTTATGTGTTTCTAGGAATTTGTCTATTTCCTCTGAATTGTCATTTTTGTGGAATATAGTTTTTCAAAGTATCCTCTTATGATAGTCTTTATTTGTGTGGGGTCAGTGGTGATATCTCCTCTCTCATTTCTTATTTTGTGTATTTGCATCTTCTCTCTTTTTTTCTTTGTTAATCTCGCTAAGGGTTTGTCAATTTTATTGATCTTCTCAAAGAACCAGCTCTTGGTTTTGTTTATCTTTTCAAGTGCTTTCATATTTTCTATTTCATTTAGTTCTGCACTTATCTTTGTTTTTTTCTTTCTTTCTTCTTCCTGTGGGGTTACTTTGTTGTTTTTTTAATAATTCCTCCAAATGTGCAGTTAGTTCTTCAATTTTTGCTCTTTCTTCTTTTTTGATGTATGAATTTATGGCTATAAATTTCCCTCTCAGTACTGCTTTTGCTGCATCCCATAAGTTTTGGTATGTTGTGTTATCATTTTCATTAGTTTCAAGGTAGTTACTGATTTCTTTTGAGATTTCCTCTTTGACCCACTGTTTTTCTAAAATTGTGTTGTTTAATTTCCATATCTTAGTGTGAAATCTGGGCCTCTGGCTCTTGCAGATTTCCAGCTTCACTCCACTGTGTTCAGAAAAATTATTTTGTATGATTTCGATCTTTCTGAATTAATTGAGCCTTTCTTTGTGGCCTAGCATATGGTCTATTTTGGAGAATGATCCATGTGCACTTGAGAAAAATGTATATCCTGCTGTATTTAGGTGTAATGATCTGTATATGTTTATTAGATCCAGCTCCTCTAATGTACTGTTCAAAGTTTTTGTTTCTTTATTGATTCTCTTTTGAGATGTTCTGTCCAAAGTTGATAGTGGTGTATTAAAGTCCCCCACTATAATTGTAGAGGTGTCTATTCTTTCACTTAGTTTTTCCAGTGTTTGCCTCACGTATTTGGAGGCATCCTTGTTAGGAGCATAAATATTTATGATTGTTCATTCTTCTTGAAAGATTATCCCTTTCACTAGTATGTAGTATCCATCTTTGTCTCTCACAATTGTTTCACATTTAAAGTCTATTTTGTCTGATATTAATATAGCTACTCCTGCCTTTTTTTTGGTTATTGTTTGCTTGTAAGATTGTTTTCCAGTCATTCACTTTCAACCTCCTTGAATCCCTGGTTCTAAGATGTGTTTCTTGTAGACAGCATATCAATGGATCATATTTCCTTATCCAATCTTCCAGTCTGAATCTTTTGACAAGTGAGTTTAATCCATTGACATTCAGTATTATTACTTTCAAGGAACTATTTATGTTAACCATATTTTGTTTGGACTTGTGTTTGTTATATTTTGTTGTTTATTTCCTTCTCTTTTTGTCTTTTTTGTTGCTCTTACACTCTCCTCCATCTCTGCCTCTCCTGTTTTTTTCTTTCTTCCTGCAAAACTCCCTTTAGTATTTCTTGAAGGGCAGGGTTCTTGTTGGCATACTCTTTTAATTTCTGTTTATCTGTGAATATTTTGAACTCTCCATCATTTTTGAATGCTAGCTTAGCTGGGTAGAGTATTCTTGGTTGGAAATTTTTTCTTTTAGTACCTTGACTATATCATACCACTGCCTTCTTGCCTCCATGGTTTCAGATGAGAAATCAGCACTTAATCTTATGGAGCCTCCCTTGTATGTTATGGTTCTCTTTTCTCTTGCTGCTTTTGGAATTTTCTTTTTGCCTTGATTATTGGATAATTTGATAAGTATGTGTCTTGGGGTCGGCCTGTTGGGATTTATGGTGTTTGGGGTGCATTGTGCTTCCTGGATATGTACATCCATCTCCCTCAGTAGATTTGGGAAGTTTTCAGCCATTATTTCCTCCAACACCCCTTTTGTCCACTTTCCCTTCTCTTCTCCTTCTGGTATGCCTATAATATGTATGTTTGTGTGTTTTGCATTGTCATTCAGGTCCCTAAGTCCCAGCTGGATTTTTTCTGTCTTTTTATCTGTCAGTTCTACTATCTGCTTGTTTTCCGATGTACTGTCTTCCACATTGCTAATTCTCTCCTCTGCATCTTCTAATCTGCTGCTATTTGCTGAGAGTGTATTTTTGATTTCTCGAACTGTGGAGTTTATCACCATCGTATCTGTTATCTTTTTGTATATGTCTGCAATTTCTTCTGTATTTTCTCCAAGTGTTTTCTCCATATTGTTAATCTCTTCCTTTACTTCATTAAGTTGATCTCTAATATATGTTTTGAGATCTTTAATTACTTGTCCGATGTTCTTTTCCTCTTCCTGGTTTTTAGTTTGTTCATTGGATTTGGTCATGTTTTCCTGATTATTGGTTTGGTTTGTAGTTTTTTTGTTGCTGTCTGGACATCATCTTATCTTGATGGGTTTAATCAGTTCCTTAGCTTCTTTGTCTAGTCTTGGAGATTAATTAGTTGTTGTTCATGCATAAGTGTTATGTCTTCTCTTTGTCATTTTCTTCTTCTTTCTCTATTTTCTTGTTGCTTGCTAAGTTCACTTTGAAGGAAAATATTAGGGCCAGGGAAAGCAAAATGAGTAAGAAAAGAAAATGTATAAAGTAGTATTGGTAATAAATGTTAACAGAACAACAATGTGAGATCTAGGAAAATGGATATTAGACTCATGTAAATTGTGTAGAGTTATAGCAGTAAGTAGAATACCTATAATGAGACAGTCAACTGAATATGGGGAGGCATATAGTATGAATTAAAAGGCCAGTGTTTTCCTGAGAGAGGGAAAGAAAGACAATAATATCAAGAGTGGATAAAAGACAGAAAACAGAACAAAGGTATTAGAAATAAAAAGTCAGACAATTTGGGGGCCGAAGAAAGAGAGGTGGAATGTAAGAGAAACAGTAGATGATGGAGGATAGAAAGATGTAGGGGAAAGGGGATAGTGTAGGTGGCCAAAAGCAATACACACAGAAAAGAGGAAATGGAGGATGAGGAAACACAGAAAATGTGAAACGTTCCCTGCAGCACCTATTATATAAAGAAAATAAAATAAAAAAGAAGAAAAAGAGAGAAAAGAAAAAAAAGAGAAGAGAAAAAGGGGGTGTGCAAAGAAAAGGAGGGGGGAACAAGCAAGAAAAAGGAAAAGAGAAAAAAACTAAATAAATGATAAAGGACCTTGGGGGATAAAATGGGAAAAAAGACCAGGAGACAATGCAATATTAGCAACCACAACCAGAACAACAACAACAGAAAAAAAAAAAGAAAAGAAAAGAGCCAACGTTTCAAGCTAGGAATCCTCTTTGCAGTTAAATAAAACACTTAGAGGTCTGACCTTCCCCCTTTCTCCCTTCCTCACTTCTCTCTCTCCCAGGGCAGCAGGAAAGCTGCCTCAGAGGTCTGGTAGGAGATTCAAGTGGGTCCTTGTTGAACCAACTCAACACAGAAGAATATGACTCTATTTCCAGCGTGAGAACACCTACACTTCACCAGAAATCCCAAATATGCTATTGGAAACTTGGATAGCACATCCTACAGTCCCTCCCCCTTAGGTGTGCTAGGGGAGGTCTAATTGATTTTCTGACTCTACCTTCTCCCAGACCAAGATTCCTATCCCAGGATGTTTAGGTAAATTGGACTTCCTCAGCAGATTTACCTCTCCTTTCTTCCCAGACTCTCCCCAGGTCAGCTGGTACACTCCTCCACGCTCAAGGAGAAAAAAACAACAAGAAGATCTGCGGAGGGCTAGGGTAATCATGGACCTCAGGTGAACTTCAGGGTGTGGTGGATTCAGGGTTGGGAAGTCTGTGATATTGCAGACTCAAGGTATGTGAGTCTCTGGAGCGTGGGCTACCAGGGTTTAGGGGATACAGACTGGGAACCACGCATCCGGTTAACACTGGGTTTGGGAACACTGCAGCACAACAAAATTTTCAGGGATCACCACAGCCAGGCCGCTAGCCCTAGGGGGAGGGGTTCTGCCCACAGTCTCTGACTTCCATGTCAGAAACTCAAAATTCCACCTCTTGCAAGAATCTCTGCTGTCACTGTCTCCCCAAATCGACGTCCAGACACCTCCTGCCCTGCAAGCCCCCAAAACAGGCTGGTCCAGCAGAACTCTGACCCTACTCAGCTGCTTCTTTGCAGGAGAGATTATGAAGTGCTCTCACTCAGATGCCATCTTGCCCTGCCTCTCCAGGATAGTCTTTTTAACTCTATGAGAAATGGCCAAACTATTTTCCAAAGTGGTTTTACCATCTTGCATTTCCCAACAGCCATACAAGAGGGTTCCAGTTGCTCCACATACTTGCAAATGCCTGGGGCTATCCACGTTTTAATGTAGCCATTCTCGTGGGGGCAAACTGGTGCCTCACTGAGGATTTAAGGTGTATTTTCCTGATCACTGATGATGTTACTCATTATCCCATCTATTTCTTGGCCATTTGTATAGTTTTTTTGTAAAGGCTCTTTTCAAGTCTTTCATGGATTTCTTAAAGGTATTGAGTCATTTGTCTTTTACTACTGATTGATAGGAGATTTTTATATATTTTATGTAAGTTCTTTGTCAGTTATGTGTCCTGTAGTCATTTCTGAATGTTTGTGGCTTGCCTTTTCATTTTCTTAATTATGTTTTTTTAAAGAGCAGACATTTTTAATGTTTTAAGAAGTCCAATTTTAATTTTTTTTCATTCTTTTTTAAAAAAATATTACATTAAAAAAATATGAGGTCTCATATATCCTCCACCCCCCTTATCCCACTCCTCCCACATTAACAACCTCTTTCATCATTGTGGCACATTCATTGCATTTGGTGAATACATTTTGGATCACTGCTGCACCACATGGATAGTCGTTTACATTGTTGTTTACACTCTCCCCCAGTCCACCCTGTGGGCCATGGCAGGACATACAATGTCCAGCTTCTGTCCCTGCAGTACCACCCAGGACAACTCCAAGTTCTGAAAGTGCTCCCACATCATATCTCTTCTTCCCTCTCCCTACCCTCAGCAGCTCCGTGGTCACTTTCTCTAAATCGATGCTACAATAATGCTTTCTATATACTGTTCAGGAAATCTTTAATTCTCCCAAAGTCACAAAGTTATTCTCCTCTATTTCTCCTAGAAGTTTTATAGCTTTAGCTTTTATGACTAGATCTGTGATCCATATCACATTTCTTTTTGCATATGGTGTGATGTGGGTGTTGAGAATTTTAATTTTCTTTAGTCAGTTTATATATCCAATTATTTTTGTGTGGGTAGTGGAAAAGACAACTTTTTCCCCAATTCAGGTGATCTTAACCTTTTTTGTTCCTTGGACCCCTTTGCCAGTCAGGTGAAATGAATACTACTGTAATTTATTTATTGCATACATATATAAGTAGAGGAAATGCTAGATTTCAGTTAGAGATCAGAGAAAATAAAGATCATAAGTTGATTTTTTGTAATTCAAGCTCATGGACCCCCTGATTAAGAACACCTGCCCCATTGAATTATCTTGATTTCTTTGTCAAAAAAAAATAGGTGCCCATCCATGAATGGGCGGGTCTATTTCTAATCTCTGCCTATCCTTAGGCAAATACCTCACGGTCTTGATGACAGTGGGATGGTAAATCTTGATTTTTGGTAGGCTGAGACCTGATTTATTTTATTTTTAAAAATGGTTTTGGGTACTGTGTTCTTTGCATTTCCATATAGATTTTAGTATTAGCTCACTGATTTCTAGGGTTTTAATGCAATTGTATTGGATATGTAATTCAATTTAGGGGAAATTGGCATCTTAATGCTATTGGGCCCTATCCATGAACATGGCCTATTTCTCTGATTACTTAGGCCTGCTATAATGACTCTCTGTAACATTTTCTAGTTTTTAGAGAAGAGATCTTGCAGATTTTGTTAAACCTGAGTATGTTAAGCATTTTCTGATGCTATTAGAGATGGCATTTTTTTTTAACACTGTAATCCACGGTTTGTTGCCAAGGTAATGGAATACAGTTGATTTCTCTCCGTTGGCACTAGCGGATCGGAGGCACGCCACCCGGCCCCTCCTGTCGGGCCCGAAGCCCCAGCTCCCTTGGCTGCCGAGAGCGCATGGGTCATAGGGAGCCTCCTTTCGCGAACAGCCACATCCAAGGACTGGCTGGGGCAGGAGACCATGCTACGGGTTGCCTCTGCGGAGCCTTCCCAGCTCCACGGGATGAGCTGGGGCCCTGGCTGTGGCCGCCTCTCAGCTCCACTTCTCCCCCTTCTGCTCCCATTTCCTTCACTCCCTCACAAATGCGGATTCTGAGAGAACTTCCCGATACATTTCCTTTAGGGTCAGGGTGACCTGGTCATATCCAGAGCACTCACCCATGACAGTGGGTACCAGGGATGAACTGTGAAGGCAGACCTTATACTCGGACTCTGAAGCTGAGTCAAGGCTAGGCTGCAGCTGTGAGGACCACGGCATGGGTGACGGAGAGCGCGTCGATGGCCCCGACACGTGGCGGCACCATTTGTTTTCAGTTTTCAGGCGTTGTGTCTTGGTGGAGGGGAGCTCAACAGCAGGGACAATATCCCAGCCGGAGTTTTCTTTGTGAGAATCTTTCCGACAACAGATTCATTTTCTTTAATGGATCTGGGGCGTTTAGATTATACATTTCTTCTTCACAAATGAATTAGTTTTACATTTCTTCTTGTGTAGAAGTGTTGGTAAGTTATGATTCTTAGAATTTGTCCATGTCAGCTATGTTCAAAATTGATTGATTGGCGTTAATGTGATCATAACATTCTATTATTTCATGACTACACAACCTATAGCAATGGCCCCTCTTTCATGCCTAATATTGGTTATTTTATATTTCTCTCTCTGTTTTGACCAGTCTAGCTTAGGGAGTTATCCATTTTATTAAACTTTAAAAAAATTGTTTGGCTGTTTAAAATTTTCTTTATTGCTTGCTTTTTTCTCCTCTAAAATATTTAATACTTTGAATAAAAACCATAAATGTTAAATTCTGATGGCAGTGAGAAGCACATTTTAAACACTGGGGAGTAACTTGGATAATTTGTTCTGCTAGGAAAAATCACAACAGGCCAGGTGGTATCTGTGGAGTGTCCCTGCTGAGAAGTGCTGCGGGAGCCACGTGGCCATCAGCGCACACCTCCAGCAGCGCGGAGGGGCTGGCCTTGCTTCCACTGATTTCCCCTCTTAACTTTATTATCTCCTGTCTTCTTACTACTGTGGGTTTAATTTGCTGTTCTTTTCCTAGCTTGTTAAGGCAGAAGCTTATTACATCATGGATTTTACGCCATTCTGTTAAGCCACTGGAGAGTTTGGAGCAGGTACGTGGTGTGTCTGGTTCCTATTTTAAGACAGAGGTATGACCCAGTGCTTAGGAATTTGGAAGGGAGCAATCAGGTCTGGCATGGAGCTCATGGAAGCTTCCCAGAAGTGAGATTTGAGGCTCGGTGTGCAGGGCTTTCAGGTCCAACCTCAGGAGGAAGTGAGCCTCCTGTGTCAGCGAGGCCCTCCCACCATGAGCAGTGCAGGTGGGAAGTGGGCAGAGACCACCTGGCGGTGGGAAAGGTCAGCTCTCCCGAGTCAGACTGTCTTGGTCCGGGCCAGCGTGCCCTCCCCTGCCCCCAGCTCTGTGGTCTCAGGAGATGCTCTTAGACCCCCAAGGTCACCTCATCTGTGGACTTGGGTTAAGAGCAGGAACACTCATTAAGCATCGTCCTTAGCCATGAGCACCTCACCTTCCAGGCAGGTTCCTGATGGATGCAGGCCGAGCAGTGGAGGACCAGACGCCCCGGAGCTTTCGGTGTCATGAGCCAGCGGAGAGGAAGGATCCTTGACAGCGCTGAGACTCCAGCCACCCTCGGAAAATGACATTGTACTTTGCTTTTTTTCATTGGAAAAAGCATCAGCTAAACATGTCTTGGAGGAAGAAGCCACTTTTATCAACTCGTTCAGCCTATGATGAAATCTTCCTGCCCAAGAAGAAAAAAGGAAAGCTATTACCCTGCTTTGTGACAGATACTGCTTTAAAATCCTCGTTAATTCTTTTGGCTATAAAGGTCCTTTTAAAGCTAATTTTGAATCTAATTTTATATTAATCTCTTAAAATGATCCCATTCAATCATAAGTCTTGAATTTCTCACATTGAATGTGAGAGCAGCCATCAAATCTCACTCTTTGAAACCTCTTTAGGTAGGTTTGAAGAGTTGAGCTTATTTGTGGTCTGAGGAGCTGAGGCTGGAAACCAGCTTCCTTTCTCCCCGTCTCTGTGGCATCAGGCTGGCGTGGGGTGACGCTCCCGGTCACCACTGCACACGGCGCCAGCACGTGTGGCCGTAGGACAGGCGGCCGAATCCTAGTCTGACCCCGCGGGAGGGGGCCTGGAAGGCTCTCCTCCCGACTTAGAGCTTGGGGCGCTGCTGGCAGAGCGTCTGTGAACCTGGCCTTGGTGCCCACGGACCCCGCTAAATCATACCGTAATCAAATGAGAAGCGAAGCCGTATGACAGCGCCCTCCCTTAGCGCAGCGGCTCTCACCTGTGCCATGAGGCGAGGCATGGTGGGCCCTGCAGGAGATGTGGCAAGGCCTGCTAGACCTTCTGGGCCATCAAAACCGGGGTTGGGGTCTACTCCTGCACCTGTGGGTAGGAGCAAGGACGCTGCCAAGCAATGCACTGCAGGGCCCCACGACGACCAGCCGCCTGGCTCAAAACGCCCCGACCTGACTCGCTACTGTTTTACGTGGTGGATACGATTCTGGAAACGTCCATGCCAACGGGCAAGAGCCAGGCAGGGGCGTCACCTGAGGAGAACGTTTTCAGGCTCCTCCTCTGGTCTTTCGGTAAGATTAAATCCCAGGAAATTCGGGGGTAAAGCCTAAATTGAGAAGCACCATATTAGATGATACAAACGGTGGCCATTTTTATTAAGTTGTACAGATTCTTGCAATGGGAAGAGTATCTCCCCAAGCTAGATATATGTTCTATGGCTGTAACCTATTGATTTTAAAATCCAAATTGATTTCTACTTGTGCTTCTATATTTTCACTGTACTTCCCTCCTGATCATGGGTGATAGGGGAGGTTTTGTCTGGCATCTGGTCATCCAGGATCTCTTCTGCGTGGGAGGCTAACCACTCCTCTAGTCATTTTTTTTTTTTTCCTGTGGTGGTGGGTTCTCTCAATCATTTCCCACTCCCTGCCCCCTGTCCCATCCGCAACACTGTATGGTGATTGGTCACAGATACATGTGTTCCTACCAAAATGAAATAGTATAACCTACCTACACACATAATTTAATAAGAAATCAATTTTATGCCACAACTGTAATATAGCAGTCAACTGGAAAGAAAGCAAATTACAATGACTATACCTATTTTGACATCTAAATGCTCAGGAACAACCCTCTGGAAGGCTCCGGGGTTTGTCAGCCGCTTCTTGCCACGGGTGATGGCAGCACCCAAAGCCAGAGCTAATGGGAGCCTGGGATTTGGCCACAAACCCTCAGGTCCTGGTGCTGTCAGGACCAGACTCTCTCCAACCTGGGGAATGACTCATGGTAGAGCTTCCAACAGCATCAAATGCCGCGGTCCTCAGTTTCATGTAGAAGTCATGTTCCCGGAAAATGCGGTGTGTGTTAGGAATGTTTTGCAGTAACCGCAAACCAGAATCTGGGTCATGGCTCCGAGGCCTGACCACCTCGCCCTGCAGGCCTGGTCGGGGTGGAGGAGGACACGCAGCTGTCCACTGCACCGGCTGGTCCTGGACACTGCTGGGCCGCCATGTTGGGGACCCCTGAGCAGGCGCCTTCCCTGAAGCTGAAAGCAGAGGCTGCACTCTCTGCAGGGGCTGCCGAGTAGGAGGTCATGGGGCTCGGGCTGCTCCCACATTTAGAAAGCCCAGGAGTCTGCAGGTAGACAGGTGTGGGGCCAACGCAAAAGGAGCCCAGAGGCTGGCGGAGGAGCGCGGGTGGTCGCACCTGTCCGGCTCTGTGAGCCAATCCTCCCCTTTTACGCCTGACCCGTTTTGAATTCAGTTTCTGTCACTGCAACCAAAAGCCAAATAGCCAGTGTTGTAATGAACCTTTTACCAAAAATAAAGAATATCAGGTTGTTTAGATTTGGAGCACTGAGCACAGGCTTTCTCAGCCCACCCTCTGCCTTGCACGGAAGCTTTCCCCAAGAATGCACACACACGTATTGAATATGACTCGCAGGCAACGCTGGAAACTGACGCTTTGATTTTGTTTAATGATTTGTAGCTGGGCTTTCCTTAGGCTGTGTTTTCAGCCCCAATATCAATTAGTCTTAAGATGTATTTTCACAGAACCTTAACAAATCCATCAGGTGGCGGGAAGGACCCAGGATCAGTCATTCCTAGGAAATACCCGTGTCATTCCAGGATCTATCCTCATCAACTATTCCTTCAGAGAAGGTGCATTAATATTTTAATGCAGAGAGAATGACAGGAAGTCAAAAGGACACTGCAGCTGCCTTGGAGTGAAACCATCGTGGCCACATTCAGAGGGGTCTGGAACCGGGGACAGCTGTTCCTGGGAGGAGAGGGGGTCAGAGCCAGGATGCAGCCTGGAGGGGACCCTGCAGCCTGCACGCACACGCTCCCCCCGCCTCTCTAGTGTTTACGTTTGTATCTCAGGAAGATGATTCTAAATTCCCGTACTCAATTTCATCTCTGAATCGGTGAAAGGCAAATCCATCTTTAAATGAGCTCAGCGTTATCAGTTTAAACTCTGAGCCCGTGATGTGGGTGCCCAAGCCATGTTTGCGTCTCTCCAAAGCGTCCTGGGTTCTTCCAGACAAGGCGATAACGAGAGGCCATGCCAAGTGGTGACGGAGAGCCTCGGGAACGAGCGCCACCTGTGCTAGGCCTTCTGCGCGCGCCGGGGAAAGATTATGGGCTTCTCTCCAGAGTCCTCTGCTGATTGTTAGCTGCTGTGTAGGAAAGTGGAGCCCAGTGAGCCGCCGGCAAATTCTGCTTGGAGATGAGGCGCAACTTTCCAAAGAACTCACTTCATTTGGTATAAAAAACCAGGGCATGAGCAAAGAGTAATACCAATGATTATGCTCCATTTTATGTGTGTTCTGAAACTGGACTGAGAACAGCTGCCTTTGCTTATGAAATGTTCTAACATTTAAAGGCCCAGCAGCAAAGCCCTGCTTTCCCGAGGCAGAGCCTGCCAGGCCTGGGACCACAGGAGCTGTGTCAGCAAGGGAGGTGGTACCCAGGCATCTGGGCGCAAGGCTCGGCAGTGCAAGTGCAGTGGGTGTGTTTCAGTTCTTTAATGGATGCAATTTCCTCTCTCTTCTGAGGACCAGAATCCAAACACACCACTGGAATTAGGAAGGACATTCCCGCAGCCTCAAACACACACACACACACGTGAGTCAGGTGCTTGGAACCTTTTATAGTGGAAATATTGGATTCGCCTCTTACCAACACGTTGAACTCCCGTTTCTCCTGATGTCTTAATACCTCTCCAACTGCGGGCGAGCTCCTCCTGCCTTCTTAGGTTGGGGGTAGTTTCCTCAGATTTACCACAAGGCAACTGCTTTTCTCCACACTTCTACTTCTTCAGAACTGCATGATAGCTGAACACATCTGAAGCTCCTTACTGTGTCTTGACTCTCTCTCTCTCTTTTTAATTGAGTCACTGTTTGGGAGGACCCTGGGATATTTTTTCTTGTTACTGGCTTTCTGAAAATGAGTATGTCTGTGGAGATTCTGAGAACAAGAGAGGAGAGTTTTCCCTAGACTTAAATTAGATTCTTTATCTTAACAAGTTGTGCTGAATCTGCTGACATGCCATTTTCGGCCCTGCACGATGGCCCCTGAGCTGCTCTGGCACTAATTGGCTCCGGCCCTCACACTGGAGGCAGTTTTCAGCTACTTGAGCAAAACCCCGGTTCGGCCCTTTTGTATGGAAAGCTCTCATCCAGCTCCGCTCCCAGGGACCTCTCTATTATGAAAATCGCCGCACCCATTATGGATCCATGATCCTGTCCTGTGATGGGGGGATGCTGGCGTGAGGTGGGGCAAGCGACACTCCAGGGGGCTAGGGTCACTCTGCTCCTGCTGCTCGAGGGGGGAGGGGCTCATTGGGGGCACAGATGCACCTGCACAGCCCATGGGAGGGCCCTGCTCGGGGGTCCAGACGGAGGAGGCTGCCAGCCATGGGAGGAAGTAGACATCCTGGGCATCTCTGGAACAACGGCCAGTGTGGAGCAGGGAAGTGAAAGCTGTGGGGCCTGCAATCTCTTCATAGAGAACGTGGGGAGACCAGCTGCATCCCTTCTGGAGCTGTGGCTTCTTTGTCCACCAGGGAGTGCATCATGGCACACCAAAGGCGCTCGCCTAGGGGAGGTTCTTGGTAACCAAGACCTTGCCACATGCCGGCAAGCTCTCTACCTTCTTGAATCTCCAGGTTGCTCCTCTCCGAGGTGGGGCCCATCAGCACTGTCGGCCGGAGGGAGGCCTGCTCTTTGGGAGTGTTGCTTCCTGTTGTACCTGCTCCTCTTTCCGGTCATAGCACCTGGGTTTTCCTATGACATGCTTTGCCTCTCTCCACACTCTCCATTTGGTCCTGGGAGACTCTTGACCACGTGTGGCCAAATCTGAGTCAAGGGAGGGCCTTGAGGGCCTGGTCCCAGCCGACAGCGACCTTGCACTGGGCTTAAGTGAACTTGAGCTCCATTCCCATCGCAACTGCTTTAAAGCACTGCCTGATCCAGCGCTTCTCACACCTGAGTCTGCTCCAGAATGACCGGGAAGGCTTATTGCCAATCCCAGCCCAGAGTTTCTGAGTCAGTAGGGCTGGGCGGGGCCTCATAAATTTTCTACGTGTTTCCATATGCCCCCAAGGCTGTTTGTCCATGGACCACACTTTAAGAACCACCAAACCAGTGCAACCTATCTGCTGGGCCTGGGTAAGAGTGAAATTAGAGAGACCATTGGCTTTCTGTGCTGTGGAACAAATTACACAAACTTAACCGCTTAAAACAGCATCCAGTTATCATCTCACTTTTCCAGAGTCCCATGGAAAACCTGAGCTTTTCTCCTCTGCTCAGGTCTCACAAAGCTGCAAAGGTCGGTGCCAGCCAAGCTGTGCCCTTTCTGGAATGGAGCCCTCTTCCAAGCACGCGTGGTTGTAGGCAGAATTCAGTTTCTTGCAGGGTAGAACTGAGGTGTCCATTTCCTTGCTGGCTGCTGCCTGGGGGCTGCCTGGACGCCCCCAGTGGTCCCTGCCCCTGCCCCAGGCCTCTCCTAACAAGGCAGCTTGCCCCCTCTGGGTGGGTGGGAGAAGCTCTCCTGCGGCAGGGTCTTAGGTAAGGGAGCATAATCACGGGAGCATGAGCCTATCTCCTTTGCCACGTTCTATTGGTAGAAGGAGGCCACAGGTCCTGCTGGCACTCAAGGGGGGGGGAGTCACCCCGACGTGGCTCATGGGGTCTTCTTAGCGTTCTGCCTGCCCAGGGGGTCTATGCCATGACCCGGGGGTTCGCTCAAGCGCAGCACCAGTCCATGGCAGATGCCGTCAACCTCAGTTAGGGTGGTAATAACATGACTGTGAGGGCTTGATGCCAGAAGGGGGAGAGCAGTGCTGCAGGTGGGGGCCTTCCAGCAGGTGCACTTGGGGGGCACGGCAGGGCTGCCCATGCACTTTGGGGGAGCAGCAGGGCTGCCCATGCACTTTGGGGGAGCAGCAGGGATGCCCACACACTTTGGGGGAACAGCAGGGATGCCCACACTCTTTGGGGGTGCAGCAGGAATGCTCACACACTTTGGGGGTGCAGCAGAAATGCCCACACACTTCAGGGGCACAGCAGGGCTGCCCACACACTTCGGGGTGCAGCAGGGGGTGCCTTTGCAGGCAGAGGAGCGCAGTTTCCAGAGCAGAGTGGGAGAGGGAGAAGTATGAGCGGCAGTCAGAGCTGCCCAGGCCAGCGACAAAATCCAAATTGTGTGCCCTGAGTGAGCAGAGCGCCAGGCTGCCGAGCGGCACAAGAGCAGTGCTATAGAGGAAATAACCCAAAAAACAAATTTATCAAATAATTCTTCACTGCAGGCAAAATGTGAATGCTCGATAAGAAAAAGGCATGAGGAGGGAAAAAGAGATTAATGTGAGGCAATCTCCTGCTCTTTCTAGCCTCCCATTTCTACACAAGCAAGGCCCAGAAATTATTAATCTTATAACAAGGCAGAAAAGTTTCTGGTCTCTAGAGTGAGTTCTGAAACAACAAGGCATCAAAGTAACTGACGACTTTTCTCCTCTGACCCTCCTAGGCAGCCGTTTAATAAAAAGCCAGGTGGGCTCTGTTTCTGCCCGCAAAGGGGGTCCTGAATTAAAGACAGTGTCTCCAGGGCAGGCTCCGCTGTGGCGCACTCAGTTTGCAGATCGAGACGTGCCCTGGCTGGACCTCGGCATCCTGGGGTTGCTTCCTCGGAGGCTGGGTCCTGGAGAGGCTGGACGGCTCCGTGCACGTTCACAGAGTCCAGTCTCACTCATGCCCCATCCCTTTCCTCTCCATATTTCAGCCTTGGTGGGTATGGCAGTTTGAGATTATTTATGATACCCAAAAAAAGAAAGATTATATTTGCAGACTAATCTATTCTGGATATGATCCCCTTTGATTGTACTAGATTCAGCTAATATGTCCTTGATTAAATTACCTGTTAAGATTAGGGCTTTAGGCCATATTAAATTTTATGAAAAATTTATAAAAGTGTATGGTCTAAAATGTAAGCCATAGTGTAAACTACTGACTGTGAGTAGTGGTTATATTTCAATATTTGTCCATCAGTTGTAGCAAACGTAACATCCACATGTAAAAAGATCATTGTTGGGGAAGGGGAAAAGGGGGAGGATGTTGGGTATATGGGAGTCCCCTATATTCTGTATGTGACTTCACTGTGATCTAAAAGTTCTTTGAAGACATAATGAAGAAAAAAAAAGAGGTAAAATATTGAGGAAGAAATGGAAGAGGTTGTCATGCCACTGTACATACAGGACAACACCTATTACAGTGATGAAAGGCAAATGTAAACAAAAAATTTTATAATGTCTTTCATTTTTAATATCCCATTTTTTAACTTTATTTTAGTTTTTCTAAATTATTATGTATTTTATTTCTAATGTTTAAACCTACCATTACTATTTCATTTTCCTATTAGTTGAATTTGGTAATATATTAGGCTTCATTTTTGAAGAAGTTTTGGATCACTGAGGGGTTCAACTATGGCAGGGGAGAAGTATTGGTGTGGGTTGTCATTGATGGGGGATGCATGGGAGGGAGTTCACCTGGGCAGGAATATAAGGTATATAGCTATGTTTGGATGTTCATTGGGTATTGACTCAGTGGGTAGAGATTCACACGCCAACTGAGGGAGTGCTGAGTTCCCATCCTGGGGAGTTCTGTCACACTTCTCAATGGAACAGCAACAATCCTCAAGTGCAAGGGCAATGACCAGTGAAGAAGGATGGTCCAATGATGGGCCCTTGATACTGATGACTATGTTTATGAGCCTGTTGTGCCTGAAATTTCTTCTTGGCCTAGTGTTACAGGGTGCCTGAGAGTTACCTCCTGAGAGCTTCTGTATTGCTCGAATGTGGCCACTCTTTAAACCAAACTCAGCATACAAATGCATTACTTTCCCCCAAGCATGGGACATGACTCTCAGGGATGAGCTTCCTTGGCACCAAGGGATTATTACCAAGCACTGGCTAGTGATGCAACTAGAAAAAGACCTTGAATAAAAGGGGGAAATGGTAAAGGCAAATGAGTTTATATGGCTAAGAGACTTTAAAAGGAGTCAGAAGGTCATCAGAGGGGTTGTGCTTATGCACATCTCAGCAGGCTCTCAGAGACAGCCAAAGGAGATACAACACCAGGTAGTAGTGCTCCTGAGGGCTATGGGGACATCCAGATCCTACAGTCATGGCAGATGACTTTGGAGTTTGGTGCCTTGTCAGTGGGTCCTACTTTGGAATTTGTGCTCCTGAGTGTGATGGAGTTGGACTCAGATATGACCACTCTACACATGCCTCTTCTGTCCCTTTTATTGAACCTGTGGTTCATGCTGGAGTTGTTTTATGCCCAGGAGACTTGAATCTCTGGGCTGTCCGTGTGCCAGCAGGGTTCTGAGCCTCAGCAGTGTTGCAACATCTACTCTCCAGTTTGTTGGACTTAGCCAGGTCAGCTGACAGGGAGGTGAGGATGGACAACCGCCACACAAAAGATCTGAGAGAGTCTACAGCTATGAGCATGAGAGTCCCATTCACAAGCCATGTGGGATTGAAGGCCCTCTCAATTGAGAGGTGGAGTGGGCATTGCCACTCCAGGGACCTCAAGATGGAGGAATATAATATGGATTAGAGTGGACTTACTGGTATTCTACTATAGAATTATTGTAGCTCTAGCAATAGCAGAAATTATATCATTGATGTGGAGACAGTGGCCATGGGAGTTGCTGAAAGCATGGAGAGGGAAAAGGAGATGTGATATGGGGGCATTTTCAGGACTTGGATTTGTCCTGAATGATATTGAAGAATCAGATGCAGGATGATATATATCCTGCCGTAACCCACTGAATGGACTGAAAGAGTGTAAACTACAATGTAAACTATAATCCATGAGGTGCAGCAGAGCTCCAAAATGTATTCATTAATTGCAGTGAGTGTATCACACTAATGAAAGAAGTTATCAATTTGGAAAAAATGGGGGATTGGGGAGTGGGACATATGTGAACCTCCTCTATTTTTTAATGTAGCATTTTGTGTGATCCATGTATCTTTTAAAAATAGATAAAAAATATATTTAAAGAAAGATTAGGGCTTTGATTTTACCACTTCAGTAGGGCATGACTCAGGTTGAGTCCCCACACCTTGGTGGGTTGAAATAGACACTAGAGAAGATACACAGGAGAGTGCTCTGTTGAGTTTGATCCTGGGGGAGATGAGCCATTTGCCTAATAGTTTGCAGCTGAAGATAACAGAGCAGTTGTGCAAATGAGAAGGCCTGGAAAGAAATGAGCCCATGCCACAGACTGATACAGGAAGCCCCAAGAGACCAGGCAAAGATCAGTGACCATTTTGATTCAACATGTGGCAACTGACTGTTGAGAAAGCAACCTTGAGTTGGACTCTTTAGGGCTTTATGACTATAAATACCCTTTATAAAAGCCAACAGATTTCCAGTACTTTGCATCAGCACCCCTTTGGCTGACAAATACAGTTAGGGCCTATTAAAAGGGACCAAGAAACTTGCTAATGAGGGAAGTTAAGGAAACCCCTCCTGGTGACTTGGCATTGGATCCTTAAAGGAGAATTGATATCCTGCAGATTTCCATTATGTGTTATTCTTATTATTGAACTTTGGGTGTGGGTGAATACACAATATTATCGGTGTGATTTCTTTCTCATTTATCCATCCTTTCTATCATCTATCTGTCTATCATTCTTCTGTCTATCCATCCATCTATCTTTTGGTGAGAAGTTTTCTCCTCTGCAGGGTAATTTTATCCCTATCCTCATCCTGTTTAATGATTGCCAGTTTTAAGTAGGAGGCTATGCTCTGCCTTTACCCCCAACAATGCTGTAAATTTGCTTGAACTATTCAATCATATAAATAAAGGATCTCTTCTTTGCTGTCCATTGTAATCTCTTCAAAATTCTAAGCACCATCTGTGCCTACATATGTATTTTTGTGATGGAATAATGACATGAATAAATGTATTATATTTTTATAACATGGGGGTTGATTAAAGAAATATAATTTCAAGGACAGATTGGAGGCAGTTTAGGGGCCTCTAGCCCATCAGTTGATCCCTGAGTTTTTCTACGACATTCTCAATAAGAGGAAAGTGTTAAAAGCATGATTCCAGGGGGAACTGGGCTTGAATCTTGGCCTGGGATCTTAGGAAGGGCCCTTTGCCGCTCTGGGAGTTCGGATCTATTAAATGGAGTAGTACATGGTCCTTCACTTCCAGGGATTATGGAAACTGCAACCCAGAATAGTTGACTCATGCATGGGATCCCAGGGCCCCATGGAAGTGGCAGTGTTGGTTGATTTCCTGTGGCCATCATCATGCCACCTTCCTTCTCAGGCCAGAAACTCCAACGTTGCTCACACAGCTACACACTCAGGGAAGGTGGGCCCTTCCTCATCCTTGGGATTGGCCAAGCCTGGTGACCTCATTGTCAGTCACTGTAGGTTGGGCCAGCGGTAGGCATGGAACCGTTGCTTGGCAATGACACATGGTGGGGGGACTGTTGGGAGGCTGGAAAGGACTTTGCTCTCTGATTAAAAGAGACCTTGAGAAGCTGTCCTTCCCTCTTCTTGTCTTCACTGTGGTTATGGATGGATAGGATAACTGAAGCTGGGCAAGCAAGGGGGTACAATTCCCCTAGGACTAACCACCATACTGTAAAGGTGGCAGAGCAGGAGGAGAGGAAGAGCCTGTGTCCTTGATGGCCCCTGATCTACCCTTGAGACTCCCTTTCTCCAAACTCCTCATTGGGGGAGATAATTACACACCCTTTGTTTCTGATGCATGCTTATCTGGCTTCTCACACAAGACTTTCCTCTTTACCCAGAGTGCCCTTTCTTCTGAGAGTCTCCCCTCTTTCTCTTAAAAATGCTTCCATATTCAGGGCCAAAGAGATATGGTTGCAATTCCTTCAGGCCCAGCCCCTCTTTGTCCACAATAATCAAGATCTACAAGAGTGAAAGAGAGAGCCAAGGGTGAGAGGGTGAAACAAGGGAACTCAGCAGTTTCCCCAGGCAATTCGTTCTCCCTGTTGAGCTCTGCATTCGGGTTTTTGCCTTCTTCTTAACACAGTCCTTACTGGGCAAACTGCCTAGAAACTTCAGCTGGGAACTTGACCCTGGAAAGTTTCTTAATTAGAAATACTGTGATTAATACCTAAGCTTGTGCATGCTCGTAGTTGAATCCGGGCTTAGAATAACATTTTTGAGGCTCAGGGGAAAGAGTTCAGTCCTTGCTGCTGGGAAAGGCTGGGTGCCCCTTCTTTGCCTTGAAGGAGGGAGGACTCTGGATGTAACCAGCCCAGGGCATGGCACATCAGGTGCTTCTTAACTATTTGGTGGGTTAATACATGACAGATTTTCAAACCCTGGAAAGTGGAAAGGAAAAGAAACCCAGAGGAGGTCACTGGGTGTCCCGCCCTGGAACTTGGGCATCGGTTCTTGCAGAGTGATTCTTCTTGTCATCACTCATTGTACAGGGAGGGGTCACGAGATGGGGAGCAGCAGCAGCCACCAAGGCACTGAGGGCCACCAGGACCTGCGGGGGAGGAAGGGGCTGCAGCAGCTTGGTATTGATTCTCTCTGAGCATCTGGTAAGTTAAGGTTATGTTGGAAAGGGGGGAGCCAAGTTTTTACCTTGTGACAGCCATTCCCAAAGCATGCCCCACAGACCTCTAGTGGGTCCTCATTTCTTCCAGGGGGTCCTCAAAGTCAAAACTACTTTCATAATCAACTGAAACATGATGTGCCTTTTTCAGTGGGCTGACACTGGTGCTTTGGGAGGAAGCAATGGTGGGTGGAAGGCTGGGAACTCAGGAGGGGCTGAGGTGGTGACGCCAAACTGTGCGGTTGTCACTGCTTTCTTCTTTCCATGCACCCCAGTAAAACAAACAATGACAGTTTCACCTAAGAATTTCTCAATAAAGCCATAAAACATACTAATTTTAGTAAAGCTTGAAACTTGAGTGCCCTTTTAAAAAATATTTTGCATGCCAAGATGGGAGTTATGTATAGTGGCTGCCCCTAGGAACGGTGCTGGTGCGAGTGTTTGGGTTCTGAGCTGAACTGGACTTGTTTCTATAAAGTAGTGCTGATACTTTGTATTAGTCAGGCAAAGGGGGTACTGATATGAATACCAGAAATCGGTTGGTTTTTATAAAGGGTATTTATTTGGGGTAGAAGCTTACAGTTACCAGGCTGTAAAGCATAAGTTACTTCCCTCACCAAAGTCTTTTGCCACATGTTGGAGCAAGATGGCTGCCGACAGCTGCCTGGGTTCAGGCTTCCTGGGCTCCACTCTTCCCAGGGTTCATGTCTCTCCAGGCTCAGCTCCCCTGTTTTCTCCACAAGGCCACCTGTGGACTTTCAGGAGACCAGCCTGTTTCTTTTCCCAGGACCTTCTCTCTTTCCTCACGACCAAGCTCCTCTGTGTGCTTATTTCCTGGCGCTCCAGCTCAAGACTCCAGCATCAAAACTCCAACTCTGTCCTTTGCCATGTCTTTTATCTGTGAGTCCTTACCCACCAAGGGGCGGGGACTCAACTCCCTACTGACATGGCCCAATCAAAGCCCTAATCATAATTTAATCACACCCAGGCACAGACCAGTTTACAAACATAATCCAGTATCTATTTTTGAAATTCATGAACCATAGCAAACTGCTACATACTTAAAAGAGTGATGGACAGATAAAGTGATATGCAGACTTGGGTATTTGGTAGATATCTTCTAAAAAATGAACTAAGTCAAATCTCCAGTGTAGAAGAATTCCAATTAATTTATGTAGGAGAATAACTCCTTACTCTTTAAGCATGGGCTGTGAATTGTGTGTTCCTTACAAAGAGGACAGCATGGAAATAGGAAAAGAGAGATTTATTCCGTAGAAGCCTGAGGAACCTGACCGCGGCTGGGTGACCAGGGTTAACAGCAACAGTGATCAGTCATCTAGACAGCATGAACCCTCAATATGTGATGAGAAGCCACTCTACTTCTGTTGTCACCCTTGCCATGACAAATTATGAGAAAAACAACAGCAAAATTCCACTCAAGGGACATTCTATACAATACCGGATCAGTATGATTCAAAATTGTCAAGGTCATCAAAAATAAGGGAAGTCTGAAAAACTGCCACAGCAAGGAGGAGCCTAAGGAGATGTGACAGCTAACTGCCATGTGGGTGGGGTCCTGGAACAGAAAAAGGGTATTAGGTTAAAAACTAAAGATATATGAATAATAAAGTATCTACATGAACTCACTGATTGTGACAAATGAACCACATTAATGTAAGATGTTAATAATAGTGGGAACTGCAGGTATATAAGAACTCGGTACTATCTTTGCAAATTTTTTTTGGTAAGTCTAAAATTGTCCTAAAATAAAGAGTTTAATTTTAAAAGTGAGCTAAGTGAGCCTGTCTCTTCCAGGAAAAGTGCCATTGATAAAATTTGAGTTCAAGTTGAAATTTTGGAAAATTGGGACATTTTCTATGAAGTTGCCTATTGCTTAGTTGTTTAGAAGAGATATCATCTGTCCTCATGAGCTTAGCAGTCTCCTAAAAATTTAAAAAAGTTTCTGGTGAGATCTGGTAATATTAGCAAATGTGATTTTTTTTGAAAAACTGCATAATATGGTGAACGATGGTTTTCCAAATAACCAACATAATGTAACCAAATCATGCATGGGTGAAAGCTTTATTTAAAGTATAAAGTAAGCCAATGGATTTTAACAGAGTATGAAAAGTTCATTGATAGAACATTGCAACTAACCTTTAAGAAGCTATCACTTGTCAAGTTTTGGATGTCTACAATTATCTGAAAATACTATTAGTATACTTCTCCCTTTTCTCAGTATACATCAGTGAGAGGCTGCAAGTTTTCATATATTTCTTCCAAAACAATACATTATAAAAAACTGAATGCAGAAGCAAGAGCAAGCTTTCTTGGATGGCTGGCCTTCCTTAGGAAACAGTGTCCTCTCCCTTAGTCTTTGAGTTGGGTCAGCTTGGACCACAGCTTGTCTCTTTCTGGGAGGATCTCTTTGAAAGCTATGAGTAGAAGGCAAGTCATTCCAATATGGGACATTTTCTATCACATTGCCTTAGTTTTTTAGAAGAGACATCTTCAGATTTATAACGTATAAGACAGGATAAGCAGTAGTTGACCAGATGTCCATTTCACATCTGAGACGGCAAAATTCACATTATTCCAATTCCTTGATGAGTTAGATAAGCCCAAACTTGAGCATTGTTTTAGTTTCCTGGAAGCTGAAAAAAATACCATACAATGGGTTGGCTTAACAACAGGAATTTATTGGCTCAAGGTTTCAGAGGCTAGAAGACTTGCTTCATCCTAGGGTCTGTATCTTCTGGCCAGATGGTGATATTTGGGATTCACTGGCTTTTCTGTCACATGAAAATGTTTGTGGTGGTATTTTTTTCTCTTCCAGTTTCTGTTGATTTCCGGTTTCTGGCTGCTCCACCTGGGTTCCCTCTGTCTGACTTCTACTCTCCTTGTAGGGGATTCCAATAATCTGGATTAAAGCCCAACCCGATTCAGGCGGGCCACACCTTGGCTGAGGTCACTACTGGAAGAGATCTTATTTACTAAGGTCCACACCTGAAATCACTGTGTGGACCAAGACCAACAACACAAAGTGGGGTACATGATTCAATCCACAAGGGTCATTCAAAAATTTTTATGCTAATTTCAGAAGCAAGCCTTTAATGAAAGACTTAGCGTCTATGCACACCTCCTTTACCACTTCAATTCTATTGTAATAGCAAATTTAGGTTCCTGTTTTCAATACCATGAAATGACTAATATTTCTGGTTGTGGAATAAGACAGCTTGAGTTAGGTTTTGAGCGCTTCAGTTATGAGCTGGGTGGTGCAGTTTAAGTTACTTAACTTTCTACGCCTCAGTTTCCTCACTTGTGAAAAGATGATAGTACTTACCACAAAGTCCTACGCCAAGGTTTACATGGGATAAATCTTGTAAATTTTCTAGGGAGAAAAGACACCAGAAGGCAACTCTATGCAGAATCTGGTGATTTTGTGCATGAGTAAGCACATCTACTGTTGTTGCCTTCTGATGAATTTTCATTTTGATCTGTCAGTTTAACCATAGGGTGTGTATAAAGCAGAACTCACAGCACTCAACAGATTAACCAGGAAATGTAATATGTGTGCATGTCCCTGAGCATGTGTGTATACATGTGACATTGCATGATCAGAGAGAAATGTCTGCCTGGGGAGGAGGGAGCATGGAACTGATTTGTGGGATTGTCCTTTGTGGTGTGATGCTCTGCAAAGAACACTAAAGAGGCACTCAGATATGGCCGGAGTCTGATGCTTGCTACTAGGTCAATTTAGGAAAATAATTTCATCCCACTGAACTGAATTTCCTCACAATTAAGCGAAGAGGTGCACTGAGCACCTCTCATAACCTCTGTCAGCCCTTGCACTAGATCAGAGAAGTCAAGATTTCAAGTCTTCTCTCTCTGATTCCCCCAAGCTGGAATCTATTCTCAACTCCTTCCTGCAGAGGGCTTTCAGGCAAGCTACTCACTGTCTTGAGCATGGAAAGCCCCCAGAAAAACTGGCTGCTAAAACTGTTTACAGTACAAGGATTCTGGTGGCCAAATGAGGATTTATCATTGAGGGCAAGGATAATTCTATTGCAATGTCTTAGCCAAGTAAACAGTTGGTTTCTCTCAAGTTGCAAGAAGTCCGTAGGGTCGACAGTCTCAGGCTGCTTGTGAAACGTGGCTTTCATTTTCCCGGTTGAAGGCTGGGGCTGCACCTTTGGCCATGGCTCCTGTGTTCCAAGCGGGAAGATGTATTTGTCTTTTTCTTAGGGAAGAGACATCTTTCCTAAGGCCTTAGGGGACACCTCATTAGCAAGACTTAACCCACGTGGCTGCTCCTAGCTGTGTGGGATGTTGGGAAACGAGACATTTTGGCTTTCCACTCTTTACAGACAAAGGGGGCTCAGGGAAAGGGCTTGGGCTAGGTGTTGGCCGACCCAAACTACACTCTCTGCCCCCGAGGAGAGGAGATGCTACTCAAAATGAATGAGCTTCCTGCCCAGCGGAGAGAGCAGAAGCCCAAGTTCTGGAGTCTGGGCTATTATTTCCTACCAACAGGGACGAAATGGGCTCGTTTTCTTTTGTTTGATAGGCGGCTGTGTAACAACTCCGTCTTCCTTTGGAGGGACAGTTCATCGGAGATCCTAAAGGCCACCTTGAGCTAGGACCACATGACACGTGAACTGACCACAGCCTTCCTGACTGCGCACTGCCCATGCAGGGCTGCGTTCTCTTGATCAGCTCCTGTGACCCACCCAGGTCTCCTTCCTCCACCCAGAAACATCCCAGAGGACGAAACAGCATCTGCTCTCTAGGCTTTTCCCCAGCCACACCCTCTCAAGGAGTCTTTTTATTTACTCAAATTTGTAGTTTCTGTGAGAGATAGGAAGTTAAATGCCGTTATTGACTTGAAATGTGATAGTATTAGATGAACAAAAAAATCCCATTTTTGGCTGCAGTGGTGATTGTGCCAGACATACAAGCAGAGAAAAATAATAGAAGCAGATGGGAAGCTGACGGGGGGCTGGCTGGGGCTCTCCTGAAAAATGTAAAAAGAAAAGCGTCGACAGTTCACATGCGGCTGAGGGAACGGGTGCTAGGAGTCCAGGCCGGGTGGCTGCAGGAGGCGGGGAGCAGGCAGCTTTGTTCTGGGGGCGACAGACACGCTCAGAGTCACGTGCACCCAGTGCCAGCATGGGGCGTGAAGAGGGAAACGAGGTGTTTGCATCCAGGCATGAGGGGCATCACGGCAGGACCCGTGTGTGGGCGGACCTCAAGCCACGGTGCCTTGTGCAGAGCCGGCCGATGTGGAACGGAGAGGACAAGCCAAGGTTCCCGCTGCGTCAACCAGGGTGCGAGGGGTCTCTGGCACCCACAGGGTTGTGGCTGCTGCTGTGTTTCCTTTTTTCTTTTTTAAGATTTATTTATTTAAATTTATTTCTCTCCCCTTCCTGTCCCCCCAGTTGTCTGTTCTCTTTGTCCATTTGCCATGTGTTCTTCTGTGTCTGCTTGTATTCTTGTTGATGGCACTGGGAATGTGTGTCTCTTTTTTATTGGGTCATCTTGCTGTGTCAGCTCTCCATGTGTGCAGCGCTACTCCTGGGCAGGCTGCACTTTTTGCACACTGGGTGGCTCTCTTTGCAGGGCACACTCCTTGCACATGGGGACACCCCTGCATGGCACAGCACTCCTTGAGCGCATCAGCACTACCCATGGGCCAAGCTCACCACATGGGCCAGGAGGCCCTGAGTTTGAACCCTGGACCTCCCATGTGGTAGGTGGACACTCTATCCATTGAGTCAAATCCGCTTCCCTGCTGCTGTGTTTCTTGGCCTGGCTACAATTAATTCAGAAGCCAGGAGGGCTGGAGCAGAGTGCGTGGAAGGGGTTTGGCCTTCAGAGCCAGATATCCTGGGTTCCCCAGCCCAGATCTGCCATGTCGTTACCTGGTGACCTTGTGGCCTTCATCACTCTGTGCCTTGGTTTCCTCACCTGTGGAGGTAGATATAATGCTACTTACCTCGTCGTGTTTCATGAGGGTTAAAAGAGAGGACCCTGGTAAAGCTCTGGGCTGCCACGTCACAGGAGGTCGAGGCAACCTGGGTGCCACTGAGGCACAGCTGGGACGCAGGGGTGCAGCCACTTCCCTTTGAGGAGGTTCAGGGGCTCGGAACGCCTTCAAGCTCGATCAACTCTTGCCCCTATGGCTCAGCATTCCCAAGGCAAGAAGACTGTGGCCTGTCGGGATGAGGTGCTTCTGAGATGAGACCACCCCAAGCTTCCAAGGAGAAATGACTCATCAAGGGTTGATGGCGATGCACAAAGGAATGGACCATCCAGAAGAGGGGCGATAGCAGGGGTTCACTACAGAGAGCAGCAATTCAGCAGAAACGGTACAACTATGGGCTTTAGTTGTTAACAAAGATGAGAGGGCTTAACAAAGACAAGTTGTTGACCCCTAAGGAGAGGTTTTGCTTTTGATGATTTCATGGAGAAGGTGGTGGAAGGAAACCCCAGTGTGTGGAACTGAAAGTCCACGTTGGATGCTGCATCTTTTTCTGCTCTCCTTCCCCAAACCAAGATCACCTGTTGGACCAGAAGTTTTTGAAATATCCCCTAATATCAGAGAAAAGTGAATACTTCCCCAGGGCTTAGCACTACAGTGACCCACTCCTGTGTAAAATTCCCTAACTATTAAAGCCTCTTAAAGGTTTAAGTAAATTTACTCCACAAAACAAGGACAGGTCTTGTTCATCAGTGACCTTCGTGCCGCTTTGGAGAAGAACTTCCTCAGACCCTCCCAAGATAAGCCAGATAATTTTCCTTTGTATAAACTCATGCTCAATTAGATTATGTCGGGCTGAAAAAAATGAAGCCTGAGATAATGAATTTAGAAACAGTTATGGATTTTGAGTCTAGAGCAAATGTTTGTTTAGAGAAAATAGGTTAATAGTTGTGGCTAAAACTGCCCTAAAGAGTGATATTGATTATTGTTTGATACATCAAATGATAACAAAATTGCCAGAGATGTCAGGGTTTTCAAAAACAGAACCTGTGATTGAAATCAACACCACAGGGCATCTGAAGCCCTGCAGGCTGGAGACCGGCTCAAGTTCGGAAGAGCAGGTGCAGGGTTCTGATGCTGGCTTGTGCGGGGCAGACCAGTTCTCTTCCATTTGATAGTCACCACGGGGCCCTCCAATTCCAATTTCTCAGGTGAGGGGACAGCCAGTGCCCCATCCCTTCCACACGGATGCCTGCGTGTAGCAGGCACGCTCCCTGGAGCCAGGCCGAGGGAGAATGCAGCAGGTGTATCCCCATCCTCATTCCTCTTCAGAGAGGTAATAAAGAGATAAGCAAATGTGCCAGTCAATTTCAGGGAGCGATAAGTGCTGAGAATCAGGAGATGTATTTGGGAATGATTTTGGGGGAGTCAATATCAGCTGAGTAGTCACGGGAGGCCTCTCTGGAGGATGATATTTAAGCCCTGCCAGCTCTATTAAGGGAAAAGCAGGCATTTCCTAATGAGGTAGCAGCAAGTGCAAACGCCCTGAGGTGCTGGAGAACATGCAGCAGAGTGAACGGAGAGGAGGCGACAAGGTGTAGGGGACAGGTGGGGCCCAGGTAATGGGGGACATTGAGGGCCATGGTGGTCATTGTACTTATAAAATGGCATCTGTTCTCTATGTAATTTTTATCATTAGAGTTCTAACCATTATCTCCACTGGGTAGCTCTTCAAGTAAATAAGCACGTGTCACCTCTCACCTTTCTTTCTCTAGGTGAGCGAGCCTCAGTTTCCTTCCAACATTCCCGACTAGTGCTTTGAGCTCTGGCCTCTTACCGGGGAACCCGAACTTGTAAACCAGACTGTGATCTCTGCCCTGTGAACCCAAAGCAGCCGTCTGGAATTGTGCCGACCCTTCCCGTGCCTTCTTGGCATCACCAAATCCCCCGTGCCATCGTGCTGTCCTTGGTGCCTATTAAGCTGTACTCTTGTAAAGACTTTCCCTTCCTAGGATCAAATTTACATTTACAGGTAGAGGCTCCAAGAGAATGCCGAGGGCCCGAAGCTTTCTTCAAGCTGAACATTCGGCTTTTTGCTGTTATTTTCATCCTTTATAATTCTACTCATTTCAAAAGAAAAAAACTCATAAAAATCATTGCAATACAAAAAAAGAAAGGAGCAAAGGAAAATGATATGTCTGTGACAGGCCATGGTGAGCTCTGGTTTAGTGAAGCTTGTGCCTGGGGAAGGTTCTGGTAAGATCCCATTTTATCCAAACTAGGTCAGTCTTTACTTTTCTCTGCCATACTTAACACTCGCTTGCGGTTTCTTCTGATGTCTGTAATGGGAAGTATGTCCCAGGGTAATTACAAAGATAAAGGCTCGGGTAGCCCAGGCAGGGACAGCAGGAATTAGAAATGACCCCACTCTCACTGTTCAGTGCCAAGTGCCTGTTTGAACTGAGGGCCGAGAACGAGGACCTGGACAACCTGGCTTGAGTGTCTTTGTTACCGCAGTCAGTGGTGGTCTTTTTACTCCTGACGCCGAAATCCTTCACTTGACACAGTGAATTTTCATTCATTGTGAAGATTGCTGTCAGCACAACAGCTGGGAGGTATTTTACCTGCAGGATGAAAGCTTTGGGCGGGCAGCCCTGTGTTGCTCCCGCTGACTGGCTAGAGCATGTAATAATCCAGCCATATAAATACCAGCCTGCCCACCCACCCGCTGATCCATGACTACATGTACCCACCTACCCCTCCACCCATCCATCCTTCCATGCATTCATGTGTCCACCCACTCATCCACCCATCCATCCATCTACCCACCCCCCCATCCACCCATCCACCCACCCATCCACCCATCCATCCACCCATCCATCCACCCATCCATCCATCCAACACCTATTATTCTTACTCTGTCTCAGGCACGCCCTGGGCATTGGGGATTCAGCTATGAGTCTAATTCTAAAGTCCCCCCTTCTTGAGCCTTTCATTCTAGATGGAGAGGACAGACTATATGCAAGTAAACAAGTCAACAAAGTGGTTGCAGTAAATCATGGGTGAAATAAAGTAAAACAGCATGATAGGAGAGCAATGGGTAGGGCTCTCTGACTGGGTGCCACGGCAACCAAGACCTGAACCCTGGCCTGGAGTGGGCCATGGGAGAGGCCAGAGAGGAGCATTTCGGACAGAGGACCTGGGGTGGGAAAGACTGTGGCAGCTTCAAGGAACAGGAAGTCCAGTGAACAAGAGGGAGGGAAGCCTGAGCTCAGGACCTGGGTCTGCCGATCAGGCAGTGACGGGCGCGAATGGAGGCCCTGGCGGCTGTGAGGGGCCCGCGGTGTGGCCTACCAGGCCTGCCTACCGGTCACCGTGCCCTGGGGTTTTGTATCTTCAAACTATCTGGATCTGATGTCAACCAGCCAGGTAACAGAGGAGATGCCCATCATTCATTCATTCATTCATTCAATATACATGGTTTCCAGGGGCGAGTGGACCCTTTCCCTCTCTCTCTAATGGGGCTGCTCAGCTAGAGCGGATCCCTTGGGGCCCCACGTGGGCCCCCTCTGGCTTACCACTTTCCAGGGAGGAGAGAGTGGTAGCAACCCTGAGGTCTCCTCCAGGAAGTGGAGAGGCTGTGCCGAGGATGCCCTCACGACGTGCCCACCAGGGTTCCCTAGTCGTGCGTTTGCCCCTTTCCCTAAGGTACTGCTTCCAGGGGCCCCTCTCCCAGCTCCCGGGATTACTGTGATGCTCTGTGAGCTACAGCGGAAAAGGCAGGGGTGCAGCCTGGCATGGCAAATAGGGTTGGTGATTTGGAGTGGACCCAGTGGGCGTGGATATAAAAATAACCACACCATCAGTGATGGCGTTCTCACTACCGGCCCGATAGGGTGCCTGCGGCTGCATGGCTGCCAGGTGGGCTCCATTCAGCACAGGTGAGGGTCAGTGCTATGACCACATTTCACAGAGGCGAGCTCACAAGAGCCAGCATCTGCCCGGCGACCACAGCGACAGGCGAGGGTGCCAGGACTCGAGCTGGCCAGTGCTGTGCTCACGACCTAAGCCCTCTCCTGGACCCCTCCCAGGAATTCGCGAAGCCCCAGGTGAAGGTGCTCGAGGGACCTTGGAGTCGGTGACACCCCCCCCCGATTGGCTCCTCTGCTGAGCCAGGCCCCCGGGTGCTCTCCACTGGGCCCGTGAGCGCGAGATGCCGAGGAGCTCTGCGTCGTGTTGCCATAGATACTAAAATCCCCCTCTTCCCCGGAGGAATCTTTCCTCTGTGCTGGCTGGAAAATAGTGATTCAGCTGTATCTGCTGATTACTTTAAAGACAAAGCTGTCCTTTATTAGAAATAAAAGAAAATCTTGAAAACAGCATATTTTTAGGTATCATTGGGCTTTTGGTTTTATGCTTATGATCCATTTGGATTTTAAGGCGGCTCAATTGCAGAGTCAAATATCAGAGCATTGACTCCCAGGGGAGGTGCAGGTGACACACCAGCCCTGACCCCAGCAGGGGACCTGCCCTCCGGGTCTCGTGGGGGAGGGGCAGGGGGAGGAGCCTGTGTTCATCTTCCCTTTCCCATCTTCCCGTTCACTGCACCCAAATTCCAGACTAAGGACTACATGTAGCTTATTTTAGGAAAACTGGTTTGGGCACTGTCCAAAACCAAGACCGCCGGTGACGGCTAATTTCACCTCCTTTAATCATACCAACTGATTCATCTTTTTAAAGTGACCAACTCATGAGTAGCTCATGCTAGTGATTTTAACAAATACTTGTTAGTTACTTAATAAACACCCTGCCCCTTGGGTACTATGTTTGGTTTGGAAAACTAAGATTTATGTATTCAGAGAGTGAATTAAAGCAACGTCACAAATTATGGCACTGGCTGTTGAAAACGGGCCCCAAATAAGAAGTCTACTGGGGGTGGGGCTGACCTGGTGGGAGGCGAAGGGGGCGCAGGAGTGGGCGCCATGGTAGCGAAATTAGAAAGGCAAGCGAGGGGAGGGACAAAGGATGGAATGCCTCATCTGTGAAGCAGGAAACTGACCTCAGTCTCCGGGGTCCCCACGCCCCACCCCTGCCTTGTTTGAGGATTGGTGGCAGACGGGCTGATGGGCTGCGGAATGCTAGCTGGGGTCAGCCCAGCAATTGCACCTGCCACATGAAGCGTTTACCTGTCAGGCTTCTGATAATAGGAAGACATCGCTGCAGCAAACTCCTAACATTTCACCAGATGAATGAGCCCAACCCCCAAATTTTGAGACTTTGGGCAAACAAGAAAAACTATCCCCAGGCTTATCCACAAAGAGGATCAACATGGAACTCTCATTAATCCACATAATTATTGTAGAATTGTTACAAAATTGCATGCCTCAAGAACTACACACTGATGTGTCTGCAGTTAAAATCATTTTGCTTTTGATTTTTGGCCACTTCTCAAGTTCCTTAAATATCTCCTACTTACTTGCTTTTATTGAACAAGCAATCCATACGTGCATTGATTAGATTGCAGCAGAAACAAGGCGGCTTTCAGTTGGTTGTGGAGACTAACTCTATTTGCCAAGGCTAAATGCATAGCCTATCCAACATCGGAGTCTCCCAGAACCCACTGTGGCATGGCATGCGACAAGTCCACGCTGAATTTTCATCCCTCAAAGCCGATAGTTTTGCAACCATGCTACTGAGAACATGTAGCCATGGGGCCACCAATAAAACAGAGCTTCAGTCTCCTGCCCTCAGCTCTGCTACTAGAGCCTGCAGGCCCCTCCCCCTCGGTCTGTTCCTGGGACCCTGAGCCCCTCTGCGCAGCCCCTGGGGTGTTCGCCTTCTCCTTCCGTGGCTCCCTGGTCTGGATGCATACGGCTACTGTACTTTGGTTACCACGAAAGCTTTGCTTTAGTTAGGCCCTTAGAGGTGGTGAGGAAGAGACACACCACCTTGCAAGGGTCATCTTGTCATCATAAATCACTCTGCCCCAGTAACTCCCAAACTGAGACGTACGACAGGCTCACTGCAAGCAGTAAAGAGTGGTTGATGGGGACACGTCTGGAGCCTTGAAACTTGGGGAGCACCCAATATTTATGCTTCCGAAGAAGGGACATATCTTTCGTGGCTGTGCCACCATCTGTCATGGTCTCCAGTTGTTTAGAGGCCACATCATAGCTGGCTGCAGCCCTTGCAGGTTGGGCTTTGCCTGGGACACTGGTCCCTGGTGGATGGGATTCCCACAAGAACCACCGATCCGTCTTGGTTGGCTTCGGCACATCGTGTTTGGTCAACGAGACTCCACGTCCCCCCGGTCAACGAGGTCAAGGATTTCCAACACCCTTTCAATGATCTTTTAGACCAGGCTTCTGCAAACTCTGACCCATGGGCCAAACCCACCTGGTACCTGTTTTTGTAATTTATTGGCATACAGTCATGCCTGATCATTTCCCTATCATCTATGGCTATGACGGCCATGTCAAGTAGCTGTGACAAAGAAATCTGGCAGCAAGGCCTAAAAGATTTACTACCTGGCCCTTTGCAGAAAAAGCCTACTGACCCCTGACCTGGACAGCAGCGAGCCGCCTCCTGATGGTGCAGTAGAGTGGGTGCACGGTTAATGCCAGCAGAGGGAGGAAGGCATGCCCAGAGACCAGGCAGCAAGAGTCCTGAGAAGCAGGGAGGGCTTTGCCCACCTCGTCTCCAAGATGTTCGACCCGGATCGCTTGGCTTCTCAATGCCCCCGGTGATCTCACCGTGGCTGCGCCGACTCGGGAGAGGTGGGTGGCTGAGCACCTTTGGCAGGTTTGCTGTGGCTGGAGGGGGCTTAGGAAGAAGCAGAGACCTCTTGGCCCTCGGGGGCCCTCCCCCTTAGCTCACCCTCTTTGGCGCCTTTATTTGCATCCTTGTGAGATTCATAATTGTGTGAAATTGCATGAAATGTGCAGTGCATTTGACTAGCTCTGCCTGCGGCTATTGATAGGTACAGTGTGTTTGTGTGTCTGTGTGTGTGTATTTATATATAGCGATTTTGAATCTAATGATTTTTGCAGTTAAGGCAGCTAGAGCTAGAGGGAATGTACAATCACCACAGTGAAGGCAGCAATTTACTGGACAGCCTATTTCAGCTCCCTCTCACCGGAGCGTCTGGTGATCTGGCCACCTCCACACTGTGATGCTTAATTGGGAAAAAAAGGAGAGGTTCTGTGCGACTCAATTTTTTCTTTTTCTTTTTCTTTTCTGCTTCTTTATTTTCTTTTAAATGTTACATTCAAAAAATATGAGGTTCCCATATACCCCCCACCCTACCTACCCCACCGCTCCCGCATCAACAACCTCTTCCATCAACACAGCACATCCACTGCACCCGGCGAATACATCCTGGAGTACCGCTGCAGCACGTGGACAGTGGTCCGCAGTGTAGTCCACACTCTCCCCCAGGCCACCCAGTGGGCCACGGCAGGACACACGATGTCCAGCATCTGTCCCTGCAGCACCACCCAGCACAACTCCAAATCCTGAAAATGCCCCCACACCATATCTCTTCTTCCCTCTCCCGACCATCAGCAGCCACCGTGGCCACCCTCTCCACGTCACTGCTACAATCCCTTCCCTTACTAATCACAATAGTTCCCCAGCAGAACACCAGCAAGTCCACCCTAATCCATACTCCATTCCTCCATCCCGTGGACCCTGGGATGGTTATGAGTGCGACTCGCTTCTATGCCCCTTTATTTCACTCTGTCCCATTGGGCTAAGGGAGCACGCCCCAGTGGAGAAGACCCTCGGCCCACCCTGCTCTCGGCAGTTTCTCGGTCCAGAATCCAGCCTCTAAGTAGTTTTAAGCTTTGAATGATCACACCAGGGCACCCCAATTTGCCTATCAGGAGAACCCCTGGGAGGCTGGTTCAGCACAGATACCCCCGCAGGGAGATTCTGACTCAGTAGGGCTGGGGTGGGGCCGAGCTCTGCAATTTTATTTGCACCACCCCTCAGGGGAGTCTTATGACTGGACACGTCTGCGGAAGAGGGAACTGGCCCATGAGCTAATGAGAGTGACAACTGCCGAGCCCCTGTGCTGGCCTCCTGCGCTTGCCTTCCAGCCTCTCCGTGGAAGCAGTGTGCCCCTGTCAGGTAGGAGCAAATGGGGATTCAGAGAGGGCTATTTGGCCAAGGTGGCCTGGGAGGAAGCGGTGGGTGGCCCAGGCACTCGCTCATTCCACCTGGGAGGTCTCTCTGTACCCATGTCTCTACCTCCGTTTGCGTCTCTACAGATGTGTCAATGTCAGCATCTGGATCTGGACCCATATTTCATCCATAGTCATACCTGTACCCATATCTGCATCTGGTCAATAACTATAGACATAACCAAAGCCATAGCCATGGCCATCTATTTTAATTAAGTGCCCGTGTGCCAGGTGCTGGGATCAATCCCAATTTGCAAGTTGGAGAAGGTCCTGCCTTCCCAGAGTTTCAGGCTACCAGGGAGTCAGGTGTAAACCATCTGCTATTCCAACCTTATCCAATCCCCATCCTCATGCCTGCCCCAAAGGAGAAGCACAGGGGGTCTAAGCCACCCTGGGCGTCAGGGGCATGACAGGGAAGCTTTCTGGAAGGGTCCCGAGAGGTGGACTGGGCTACAGGGAGGGAGCCCTGAGTGGGCTGAGGAAGCCCACGCCCCTGCCTTGAGCCTGAGCCGAGCTCTGTGCAGGTGCAGAGCTAAGAGGCTCTGTCGCTGGAAGCGGGGGGAGCCAGAGTGGAGGCCTGGTTAGGGCTGGGAACCCCACAAGAGGCTTTCTGAGGAGCCGGGCCCTAAGCAGAGGAATGAAGAGCTCCGTCCTTCAGCATCTGAGAGTCTGCTTGTTTTCCAGGAGCGTTCAAACTTCTCAAGCCTGCAAGGCCGCCTGCGGTTCCTTGGGCTCATGGCACTGGTGAATTTAAACTTAAAATGCCTCGTCTCATCGTGCTGTGCTTAGCAGAACCCAGGACCCTAGCCAGCGTTGCCAGGGTGGGTGAAGGAAACCCTTCTCCCTCCAGGGTCACCGTGGTGGGAGAAAGCCCCTCCCAGCGCCCCGACGATCAGAGGCCACCGGCCTGGGCATCAGCACAGGAGGGGGATTTTTAATCATGAAAAGCCTCTTAATTAACTTGTCCAGCCTGTGAAACATATTTAATTTAGGGGCTGTGCTATAATCTGTAAATTAAATGATAACCGACCTCTTTTGATAACTCAGCTACGGCAGGGGAACTCTCCCTTCCCTTAGCAAATCCCCGCAGCTTTCCGCGGGACTTCCACAAAGTGACTGTAATTACAGCGAATATTACAAACCGCCTTTGGAGAGCTCAACCGCAGAGAAGCTCCATGGCAGGCACCTTCTGAATGTGATAAATGGGGAGGTAGTGAACCTTCTTTTCCAGAATAATGTGCCTTTGTTCATTTCTGAATTCTTCTTTTCCCTTAAAGACTTTTTTTTCCTCATTGCATTCTTGTAGCAGCTTCCATGCAGCAGTTGACACTGAGATAATTTGAAAAAATATTTTTACCACCAGAATGAATATAAAAGTGGGTCGCTACTGAACTTTTGGACATGGGTAAGTGGCTTCCTTCTTGCAAAACGCGAATCATTTGTAGATGTGCGTGGCATGGAGCGGCAGCGGCAGGCGCGAGAACTCCAGCGGCCTGTCCTCACCGCCTTGGAGCAGCAACGCTGGCACCGTGCAGGAGGGCAGTGCCACTGACTGCTTTTATGGCACCCACCAGAGCAGGTGCCACCTAAGGGGACTTTCTATGCCCCTGTACCCCTCCTCCCTCCCCTGAGCTGACAAAGTCTCCCGGCTGGAGAAGGGGTCCAGGTGATGGGTGGTCCCCGGGCTGCCATGCCAGCCAGTGGCTCGGGGTCTGGGGAAGCGACTCCCACAGTCTCCAAGCAGGTGCCAAGGGCTGGGCTGTTCCCGAAGTGGACGCTGAGATGAAGACGTGCTGGCAGGTTGCATATGTGGGAGGGGACCCCAGGGTGCTCCAGGACAGGGTAGGGTGAGAAGGGAGGAATCAGAAAGGGGGACTTGGCAGGACTCTCAGGCCACTGGACTCAGTCCCTCTGGGCAATTGGGGATGACAGCGTCCCAGAGCTGTCCCTCCCCAGGGGCGAGGGTCCTGGGTCATTTACCCACCGAGGGCCGGGGATGGCTGGGGCTGCCCCTGTGGGCACTGACTGGTGTTTTCAGGAACCGTGGTGGCCGTGGGCCCTGGGCACCTGGCAGCTGCTTCAGCCTCTACCCAACCGCAAGCCCCTTCCTGTAAGGAAAGGGGGGAGTTTAATTTTCACACCGAGGGGACCTGGAGCCAGCTCTGGCGATGGAGGAGGGAGAGAAAGGGTTTCTAGTGGCTTTGGTATACCACAAATTTGAAAAGTGGCACCAAAATGAGAGGGGGCCATTGGTGAGTGCTGGGGGAGGGGCTAATAGTGAAAGCAGCACCAAATTTGAAAAGTGGTGCCAGCAGTGAAAGTGGTGCGGAGCCTGCCCAGCCTGCGGGGGTGTAGCCAGTGGGGGAGCGGGAGCTGAGAGCGGGAACCCCGGAACTTAGTTAGACCTCTCGGATAGGCTGTAACTCCCGAAGTACCCAATGAATGGGGAACAGGGAGGGGACCTGCGTGTTAGGACTAGGGTGTAAATATCACTGTTTCTTTGTTTGGCCCCCAGCCATTTTGTCCAGTACGTGTGCCCATTCTTGCAATGATCATTAATAAAATTATTTTCTCCTCCTCGATAGGGAGAACTTTTTTTTTTTTTAAAGATTTATTTATTTTTTTAATACCCACCCTCCCACCCCGGTTGTCTGTTCTGTGTCTATTTTGCTGCATCTTGTTTCTTTGTCCGCTTCTGTTGTCGTCAGCGGCACGGGGAGTGTGGGCGGTGCCATTCCTGGGCAGGCTGCTCCCTCCTTCGCGCTGGGCAGCTGTCCTTCCGGGCGCACTCCTTGCGCGTGGGGCTCCCCTAGCGGGGACACCCCTGCTTGGCAGGGCACTCCTTGCGCGCATCAGCACTGCGCATGGGCCAGCTGCACACGGGTCAAGGAGGCCTGGGGTTTGAACCGCAGACCTCCCATGTGGTAGACGGACGCCCTAACCACTGGGCCAAGTCCGTTTCCCAAGAGAACTTTTATTCTCTTATAGGTGCAGCTCTCTTTCCAACACTCCCCTCCCTAGTGTGTCTCCAGACAATGCGTCCCCCGGGTAGTGTTGCAGGCCTGCACCTCACTGCCTGCCTGCCCACGACCACCTGAGGGGCTGAGGCGCCAGCGCCCGTGCTGACCCTGAGACGCCGCAGCTCCTTTCTACTGTCTGCATAAACACTGGAGATCAAAACAGTGCAAAACCCCGAAGTCCACTCCTTTTGTCTTTTCTGGGAGTGCTAAGCTAACCGCCTGTTTTACTGATTCCCCTCTTTGCTTTCTAGTGCGAGATGTCCCCCTCAAATTGTTGAATCTTATTTCTAAAATGCCGTGGATCTCAGCATGCTCCTGTACTGACTAGCCTGCTTCCTTCATCCTGCTCTGTGGCTGGACGTGCTGGATGGTGACTCACATCACACTTACAACGAGCCGCACCGTCCCCTGTGACAGAAGGGAAACTGCAAGTCCAGAGAGTCTAATGAGGCACGATGGGCGGCGTGAGGAACGATCCCGGGACCGGCCTTGCTGAGAGGGAAGTCCGTGCACTTTTCCTACAAAACTATGTACAGAAACACGGCAGCCCAGGTGTGAAGCTAAAGAGTCGCACTCCGTGTCCCCACAGTAGAACTAAGAGTCAAGGCAATGAAAGGTCCAGAAAACCAAGAAACAGGAAAGCTGTAGAACCGAACGTCTAAGAAGCATCCTGATTTGTGCTCAGATTTCCTTCTTTCTTCCCTTAGTTCATTTATATAAGGGCAGGTGCTGGCAGGTGCTGGCAGGTGCTGAGCCAGGTGCTGGCTAGAAAATGAGGAATGAAGCACAGGTGGTCTCTGCCCTCATGGAGGGGCGATACAGTGCGGAAAATAGCAAATGAGCCAACAAGTACTTATATAATTACAAATCTGTTGAGAATTTTGAAGGAAGCAGGGTATAGTAATAGAAAATGAACAAGTGTCGCGGAGACTTGCTGTCAGGTACAGTGGTTAGGAAAAGGCCTTTCTGAGATCCCAAGGGTTTGCTTGAAAGTTAGGAAGAAGCCAGTGAGGTGAAGATCATCCAAAGTAGAAGGGGCAGCACGTGCAAAGGTCCTGAAGAGGGACAGAGCCTGGTGCGCTTCAGAAACAGAAGGCGAGTGCCTTGGGATGAGGGGGTTGAACCCACCCAGTCCTTTGGCACCAGGCTGAATTCAACCACCAATAAGAGAAGAGTTAGTGTTGTTTAAAAAGACAAAATGAAGAAAATTATTTTATTGGACTGATTTATTGTTGATTGTGAAAAAAGAAAACATCTGCAAAAAATGGCGTATAATCCTACTGCCCGGGTTGTCATTTCAAAATAATAAAGGTAATGTTCTGGAATGAAGGATATATAATATAAAACATATATCATATATAGAATATAATAATAGAGAAAAGACAAATTCACACAAAGAGCAAAGTACAGAAGTAAATGCCCTCTCCTTGCCTAAAGCTCTTCTCCCTAAACAAAACGGTCATTGAGATTGTTTCTTTTTGTGTGTGTGTGATTCCTTCTACAATTGTATGGTAGAACATATCTTATATATTTTAATATTTATTCCAGAGATTCATACTAGACCCCCGATTCCAAACCTTGCCTGGAGAGCTTTTCATATGAACGCTGCATTCTCTCTTTAAGGGCCGCATGGAGTTTTGGCTCACCCCAGCCCTTATTCCACAAATGCCAGCTCTGCAGTATTGCTCAGTGTTTTGCTACTATAAAGAGTGTTTCTAGGAACTTCCCTGGTGCCAGGATAAAGTCCTTGCAAGGGGGTGGCTGGGTCAAGGGTTTGTGGGAATTAGCACTGTGAACAGTGACTTGGGACAAGGGTTGTGCTAGCCTCTCAGTCCTTGGGGCTTAAAGTTATATATTTATGAAAATGAAGAACATCTAGAGATCCTGGAAAAGTCTTTGCAGAAGAAAAGTTGGGGACAGGCTGTGTTGTGACCTGTTCACTGGTTCCACCAAGGGTTCTCCAGGTAACAGGTCAGACCCACACCAACCCATCACAATAAATAGACTCCAGGACCTACAGATGACACCTTCAGAAAAACTTGGGGACCAAGCCTGAATTTAGGTTGGGCTCTTCACTGGTTGTGTAACAACTATGACACATTTCTGAATAGCAGCTCATCCACACAAAGGATATAATGCAACCACCAGTGAAGGGCAATTGGAAGGAGCAGATATGGCCTTAGGAGAACACTGTCCTGGTATGACGGTGATGACCATGCTAAAGGACATGAGGATGCTGAGGATGATGATGAGCAGGAGGTGGCCGATGAAGGTGACAATGAAGGTGCTGAACTTGTTGCAGGGTTTGCTCACCTGGAAGCTGGCCATCATGCTCAGGAAGTAGGCGTCTGGCTCTGGCCTCATTAGAGCCGTGTTCTTAATGCGTTACAATGAGACCCTTCTCATACAAGAACTACCATAATATTAAAGTACCCAGAGAGAAGATTTTCCAAGGGGACAGAGAATTGCCGATGGACTCCTTGGCCTCTTTTAGAATGGAGGTGGATGTGCCAGAGGATCCCCTTTGGCTTCTTGGATAATTACCCCATTTTGGATTTCTTTGCTTTAAGGTATTTTTTGAGGCAGCTCAGGAGAGAAGCAAGTGCCCAAGACATTCCTCTCCCTGCAGTCAGAGCTGCCCATTCGTGTGTCCTTTGCAGACTTCCCCCTCGGAGCTCCGTGGCCCTTCTGCATGGGGCAGCTTCCCCAGTGGGGACGTGAAGGCACCTGGGTGGGGAGGGGCCCAAGTGCCTACCTGTGGCTTCCTGGGCTCCTTGTCTCGAAAAGCTTCCTGGAAAGCCCTGGCACCGTGGCCTGCAGAGTTGTGTCTGCTCCTGTTAATGCATATTCAAAATAGTATCCCAGTGTCCTGACAGATGCTGGCTGGCCCTGAGTTTGACCACCTCCCTGGAGGCAGGACAGTGAGTGGTGCTGGGCCTTGGGCTCGCAGTGGGAGGGCTGCTGGCCTGGCCCCCGGGCCTGCTGCCCCACAATCGCACTGTTGTCTGAGGGGGCAAAGCCTCCTTTACTTACCAATGGGGTTACTGTGATGACAGGCGAGCCAGGACATATGCAAGCTGTTGGAGACTGCAAACCTTCATGCAAATTCCAAAGAGGAACATCATCCTCATTGGACAGATCTGCCCAAGGCCTCGGTGCTACCCAAGGTTAGAAACAATGTGCCTCTGTCCTCAGGAGCCCTAAGCTGGTCAGCCATAGGTGCCAGTGTTCCCTGCACGCCGTGGCGAAGACCTAGATGCCTGTGGATGCAGTGATAGAACAAGACACCATTGCTGAGGGCTGCTTGTAAGAGTTTAATGCAGCTTGAACCACACCTCAACTGGGCTGCAGAAAGGCCGAGGTGGGCACCGAGGGAAGGCGCTGTGTGCCAGTCGCCAGGCTCACTCCTTGGAGCTGCTCCTGCTTCCTGTGCCTCCACCAGCTCAGATGCCAGCACTTCTCAATTCTGTTTCCCTGCTTCGAATTAGCCCTGAAGAACTGCCCTGTTCCACCTGCGAGCTCACGATTCATATTCCATTGGGGAATAAGGGTGAGAAATGTAACCGGAGAAACCAGAGCAACATCTTGTTCAGGCAGGTGGTTCGCAGGTGTCCCAGATAAATGCGGCTACGCAGACCAGGCCACCCCCGGTGCTGTGCCCCGCTGCTTTGCCTTTTGCAATCCGCAGGAGGATTTATGATTTCAAAGAAGAAGAAAAAAGGGGGCATTGGTGGAGAAGCAAATTTGGGGAAGAGTAAAGAGAGATGGTTGACTCACAGTTTGCTTTTCAATGGTCCTGGTGCGTGGGCTTGATGCTGCCCCAGTGCCCCCATCAGAACTGGGGCACAGGACCGGCCGTGTGTCCACCCACCCCAGGGGCCTGAGACATCGTCACCTCCAGCAAGACAGCTTGCCTTGGGGAGGATCTCACTTCCTCAGTCCTGCTTTGTCTGACACAGTCACAGAGCTCAGTGTGGCAAGAGTTCCTCATGGCGCCATATTTGTACACCTTAGTCGACATGAAGTGATTGTAGAGGTGGGTCCACTGCTCCCATGGAAGTAACAATTGCAAGCACCTGTACACCACTGACATGCAGAGACTATTCTAGGCTTCATATACATGACCTCTCTGAGCCCTCTTAACCTTGTGACATAGAAGTCACCTGACCGGCAGCATATGGATGGGGAAACTTGAGATTGGCGGACCCTCCAAAGACACCACAGCTAGCAAGTGGCAAAAGGGGGGGGGGGGCGGTCAGTGAAAACATAGTGGACTGGCTCCAAAGGTGCCAGAGCCTCGTATCTGCCTCAGGCCTGAGGAGAAGGCTCTGGCTCTCAGCCTGCCTCTCGGCCCCTTTGCACATTCCCCCTCCTCCCTTTGGAAACTGGCACCTTCTTCCCATTCTCTGCACCAGAGGGACCCTGCCAGGCCTCTCCCCTTGTCCTTCAGGAGCAGCCCTTTCCTGGGGACCCCTCCCCAGTCAACCACTGCAGCCTCACTGAGCCCTCACCCCTGCCCCTGCCTGCCGGGCCTGCACTTGGCCTCACAGCTGCTTTCATTCTTCTGGAGCCATGGCCTCTCCCCATGGCTGCGGCTCATGCCTTCCCAGATGACCTGGAATCCTCCAGCTCCTGCCAGCCCCACTCTGCTCCCCCTGCGCAGGGAGGAAAGCCCCGCCCAGTTCTACAGAGTTCTGGGGACACCCTCGTCAAGCCTTCCGTCACTCACCCAGCGTCCATTTCCCCAGGAAGATTGCCACCCCAAGGACAGAAGGCCTGGCATGCTGCCGAGAGAGCCCCAGGGCCGGCACAGTTCTGAGGGCACAGGCATGCTTCACAAAGGCTTTCCAGGCGAACGAGTGAAGAAGCGAAGGGAGAGGGAGAGGCTGACGCCACCAGAGCCTCCCAGCGCTGCTGACATCAGGAGGGCAGAGGCCATCGTGTAGCAGGTGTCCGAGCCCCTGGCCCCCAGATCTGTGGTGGGATGTGTGGCCTTCCAGTCTTCACCTTGCCCTTGAGCTCTGGGGAAAGCAGCCCGCCTCAGGCTCCCAGCAGCACGGAGCCAGAGCCCTTCTGTGCTTGTCCAGCCCGGTTCCCGTTCCTGCGTAAAGCCCACGCTCTCCGTGTTCCTCTTGGCTTTGAGCAGAGCCCAGTTCTACCTCTTCCATTTCCAGTTTTCACACCTTTCCCAAGAATTCTGGTGACTTGGTCTGAGGCAGACCCAGGCACGGTTTTCTTTCTAGCTCCCAGGTGGTTCCAGTGAATCAAGGTTGAGAACGCTGGTCGTTGGCCGTGAGCCGAGCTGGGAGTGCCCAGGGGCCTCTCCACCTTTGATTTCACCCACCTCCTTGCCTTCCTCCCTGTGCGCTGACTTCTGCTGAGACCCATGGAAAATGGGGAGGAACTGCCCTCTCAGTCCTCTTCTCATTCATGCCACAAAAGTAGAGCTCGGGTCTAGCATGGCCAGGTGCCCCCGAGCGCTGATCACGCAGACAGCGATGAGGACGAGGGGCGGCCCCAGCCTCGGCCCTCACGCTCTGTCTGGAAACCTCCCTTTCCCCAGTGCTTCCAAAGGATGAGATCCTCTAGGGTTGCCCTGGGATCACACCACTTCAGTCACCAGCCCCAGGCCGCTCCTAGGGGCCATCTCTCCCAACAGCCTCCGTGGAATCACCCAAGCAGATGCGAAAGTCTCCTTGGCTGGAGAACAGCAGCCAGGGATGTCCTGTGGCCTCTGGTGTTTGAGAACTTTCCTAACACAAGGCAAGTTTCAAGTGAGCATTGTCAGTAAGTTCTCCAGCAGAGGACTCCCCAGTTGTGTAGTATACTCTGCCCTACCCACCTGGGAACATGATGGGTGGAACTGTCACGTTAAAATTTGAAATGAAAGTGGATTTAGTAGCAATACAGTTCACTAATGGAGGCCAAATATCTTGAAGAGGCCTGAGGAAAGGGGCTAAATTTTCATTTCTCTGACACCTTTAACTTGAATATTCTTAGGAACATGCCCTCACTAAGCATTTAGCCTTTTGCCACGAAGAGAATGTCCAAGGTTCAGTTAAACACTGATGCTGGCTCTCAAAACTGCCTCCAGCTTCCATACTGAACCCATAAATTCATGGTAGAATTACAAGGTAGGTAAGTTGGAGGGAAGAAAGAAAAGAAAAGGATACAAATTTTAGAGAAATTTCAATGTCGGCAAGCCCAGTTTTAATCCTGGGCCATAGTAAAATCTATTGAAGGATGTGAGCACTGTTTTATTATTTATCCATCATACCAAAAGTTATCCATGAAGGAAATTGTGTGATAGACAGTAAATTAAGCAAAGCTGCCCTATAAATTTGGATAAATTTTACATTGGTTTTAATAATTAATAAATCATCATGAATCACATTTTCACAAACCACAATAGAAGTTCAAAAACGAGTTTGAGAATGTCTTGGGTTATTATCCTTTTTCCTTCCAATAAAATCCCCCTCTCAATAAAGCTTGGAATCTGTTGCATTTCACACTGACCATGAAAAAAACAAAATGAAATCTCATTGACCACTGACATAGCTAGATTTAGTCCAATGCACAAAGTATGATTTCAACCCATATATTACCAGAACAGCTCAAGTTATATCTCTAAAGAATTCAGTGCACATGCTCATTTTGTCTTTTTTTTTGTATGTGTATTTTAAAGAAAATTGGCTAGAAGGTTGATAATGAAATTATATGGCACAAGAAGAAGGTCTATATAGCCAAGTATTCAAAGACTGGGATGGAAAATGGTATAAAATCCTTCATGTTTGGTTGCATACACAACTAACTGAGCTGCCAGCTGATAGACACATTTCAGCTGAGCAAGTGTGTGTTGGTACTTGCACTCCCAAAATATGAATGACTTTGAAACTCATAATTCAACTTTAAGTTTAGGTTATTGAATCTGAACTTAGATTGATGAGTTTGATAGACACAAAGGAAGAAAGATTATGTACCAGGAAATGACCTTTTCAAGGAGCTCACGATCCAGTGAGAGAGTCATTACTCAATAGCATGCAAAACGATTTGAGCAGGGATGGCAAATGCTGGCCACATAGGTTGTCACCAATCAGTGGACATCTCTAGTTAATACCAGTGGACTGAAAGGCATGCTGAGTCCTTCTCAACAGTTACTTCCACTGGATTGAAGTATGCATAAATACCAGAACTGTTTTCCATTCATGAACTGGAGGGTCATTGGGAGTAAAGACTGGTGGGGCCTGATTAAGTCCGATAGAAGCTTAGAGGATCAAATCTTATGATTAGGACAAGAGGGTAGGGAAGGCTGGAGAAATGACTCATTTCTGCCGGGAGGACTACTGTGAGCCAAGTCACCAAGAGAGAAAGCAGAAAGGTCAAGCAGGAGTGGGGAGAGAACAGACTGTATGGGTCACAGATTGTGCCATGCCCTGAGACCACCTGTGAAGCTGGCCCTGGTGAGGGGCAATCTGGCAAGCTCAGCAGAGGAATCAAGATACGACGGGAAGTCCAGAGCCACTTTGGGTTATCAAGCATGGCACCAATGCAATGCCAGTGTCCTAACGAAGAAAGGACACTACTGAAGGACGCTGCTGGGAACTTTGAAGTGTGAGCCAAGCAGACAATTGCCAAGTTACAAGGAGCAAGAACCCAGTAACATGTTGCCTTCCCCAAACTGCCACCAGGCAGCATTGCAGGGGCAGATAAGACCCCAAAGTGAGGGCAGCATCGGGATCTAAACTGGGTCTCAGATCTAGAAGAGGCAGTGGGAGACAGCCTAGAAATTATTCCAGGCCTGGAAATATGCTATCTCAGACGGGTTTCCCTAGAAGCAAACCTTGAGGTGGGCACTCAAGTACAAGTGGGTTATTTGGGAAGTGAGGAAAGTGGTCCCAGGAAGCGTAGTAGGAGGCAGGGGAAGAGAAAGAGGGAGGAGAAGGCAGCCTAGAAAGCCTGAAGGCATGGGCTATGGTCTAACTATTCTGAAACCACTACGCATGCACATGAGAATGAATGAGTGAATGGCAGGTGGTGGGAGCTGGTTTCTCACTGTTAGAGTGGGAGGTTAGAGGTGAGCAAGGGGAGAAGACCAGAAAGATCTTTGTGGTACTGGATTATGGTTGGAGACAGTATGAAGTCAGGTTTACAGGTGGCTACCTATGGAAATGCATACAGGCATGTGGATATGCAGAAGCTAGTCTACAGGTGTACCTTCCCTTGGTGAGCCTAGCCATAATGTCAAGGACATTCAATATCCAGCTTGTAATTTCTAATACCATTCTCCAATAAAAGGAAAGTGGCCTTAGAAAACTGGCCAATTCTAGGATTGAGGCAGGACATATATACAAGATTAACCTGGAGCATCTTATAGTACCTGAAAGTAAGGAAGTGGTCTTAAAAAACCTCAAAACCCCACATTGATAGAGGTGTGTTCACATGACACAGAGACCAACTAGAAGCTCCCAAAGGCCAAAGCCAGGACAATTTGAACAACAAAATAAAGTAGTATTAGATTATAATCTGCTGCAATCAGCTCACAATAGGTTAACTTGAAGAGAAGGTGATGCAGAACTTTACCAAATAAAAGAGAGACACAAGAGAGGAGATAAAGATGGGACCAGGTGACTCACAGCTTCTGGAACTGAGAGCCTCAACCCTAGTTTCCACCTTGTATTTATTGTAAACTACTAAGCAGCTGTTTGCTATCAGAACTGCAACATCATCTACAATAATAGGGAACAACTGCAACATCTACAATAAGGAACAACTGCAACATCTACAATAAAGAACAACTGCAACATCTATAATAGAACAGGTGTAACATTTACAATAGGGATCAGGTAAGCCAGTTTCCCACTACAATAATCCAAAGTATAAAACTTAATATTCTCGTAATCTTGATATAAGTTAATGATTGACTACATAAATAAAATGGGGGAGAAGAGATAAATCTGTGCAGAAGAATTCTAAAAAGAAATATGCAGACACCTGACAATCAAGGTGGGAGAGCATAACTCCCTTCTCCTTAAATGAGGGCTATGCATAGTGGCTTCCTTCCAAAGAGGAGGGAAAGTGATGAAAGACAGTAACTTTACAGCAGAGAAACCAGCAAACAAGCCCCCTGCCTCTCCTCTTCGTCACGTTGCAGGCGTGCTTCCTTGCAAGGATGAGAAGGACGCTGCACACCACGGCCTTCTCCCACCACCCACAGCTCCAGTCTAACGAGGAGGAAGAACCCCAGGCAAACTCAAATCAAGGGCTCCAAACCAGCTTCCCCAAAACAGCCAAGGCCACCCAAAGCCAGGAAAGTCCAAGGAACCATCTCAGCCGAGAGGAGCCCGAGGACATGTGGATGGGGCCGGGGACAGAAAGCAGGAAATTCAGCACAACCCAGGACACACAAAGACAGCACGGCCTTTAGTTAATAATAATGTGTCGATAGGCGCTCATCATTTGTGGCATGTGTGCCATAGTGATGTAAGAGGTTAAAATAGAAGTAGGGGTGGGTCTACTGGAACTTTCTTTTCTACCTTCTCAACATTTCTGAAGATCTAAAAATATTCTAATATGAAGAGTATATTTAAAAATAAAGGTGTGTGGGCAGCTGGGGACCCTGGAGAGGGTGGAGCATATGCCTCGGAAGGTGAGGAAGCTGAGGGGTTCCCGCTCCGCCTGTGCTTAGCCCCCAGTGCTTCCAGTTGCTCCACAAAGCCAGGAGGAAACATCCGCCCGCACCTGAGCAGCGAGAGGCGAGGGGCCATGGGCGCCGGTCGACCCCTCAGCACGCGCCTGCCAGGAGGGCGTCCTGGGTCCGCCGTTTCCTCTCCTTTTTTTTTCTGGTAAGGGGCAGCCCTGCCATTTATGTCATCTCTACAAGGAAGGGCTTTTTGAAGAGAACTGTGCTTTTTTCACCAGCACACCCACTGAGAAACGGTGACCCAAATTGCATTTACGTTTGTACCGTGTGGAAACTTCTCGTCAGGTTACTGTCAAACCCACCCTGTGCCATCTTCCTCCCTGTGCCTCCTCAGGTAGAGACCCGGCCCTCGGTCCAGCTCGCGGCGGCTGGAGCAGAGACTTGCTGGCATTTGCGCCTCCCTGGAGGACCTGGGTGCCCCACCCTGCCACCACGTGGGACAGTAACCTGCCTAGGCAGGGGAGGCGCCAGGTCTAGGCAGGGGAGGCGCCAGGGCCGCCCGGGCTGCTCGCTGCCCCGATTCCACTGCGTGTGGCGCAGGCGGCCTGTCAGTCCTGCCGTGGTGGCCTTGCCGGATGGCCCTGACTGGCTTGTTCTGGGGAGAAACGTGTGGTTAAAGGGCACCAAAGTACTCATCGGGGAACACAGCCGTGCACCCAAGAGCAGCCTGGTTTCTAGCAAAATGTCAAGTGACTATTTGAAAGGAAAATGGAAGCAAACTTTAATTATCAGGAAAATGAAAGGAAAATTGTGGAAGCGCCACAATTTTCAGAGCAGCCACCCTTTCCCTCTGTATCTCCTTACAGCGTCAGCGCAAGGAGCTGGTACTCAGGTAGCCCGAAGCAATTGCCTCTCAGTCCATCTGCCCCTTTCTGGCCCCTGTTAATCTTTTTAACTCTGTCCCCACTTACAACCTTGCTCATAATTTATGCTCCCAGAACCCCTTGTTTCTGCTTGTCTCGCCCCTCCCTCGGTGCCTTTTTGTTTGTCTGAGGCTAGGTTTGTGTCTTGCTTTCTCCTCAAATAGCCCCTTCCCCTCCCCGGCTGCAAGCCCAGGATATCATTCAGTGCTAGCGCCTCCCTCATCATGGTCCCTTCTTTCCTTCAGGAACCAGGTACTTTAATCTGGGTTTATGGTGACTGGAAGAAATGGAGATCCATTCCAGGGAGCTAAAGGAAGGGGAGAGTGAGGAGGTGGGGGTATTCCAGGGGCCCAGGGCCAGCTCAGCTGCAGGGAGCGGGATGGGAGGGTACAGGCTTGGGGATCCTGGTGCCAAAGGGCCATCTCTTCCCTTGGCATTGGTCTCTCTCTCTCTGTGTATGTATATCTCCTGTTTCTCTTTATACACTGCTTCCATCACCAGATTATCCAGGCTCTTCACCCTTTTGTTGATTTCCCTTGTGAAATGAGATGCTGCTTTACTTCTTGACAAATGGAGTAATCTGTTGGCTTTCAAAAATATGGGAGTTGTCGGCAGCCCCCGCCTTGGTCCCTTTCGAATGTGTGTCCTGCTGACTGTCCACGCGCCCTGAGCCTCGTCTCTTACACACGTGCTGAGCTCCAGCTCCCTGACTGCGCGTCGTGTTGTCTCTTCAGTTGAACCTGAACTGCCTTATCCTCCTTCCTCCCTTCCAGCAACAAACCGTTAGAACCTTACACATTTCTCAGTGTCTAAGGCTGGTGCTCGCTCCTCGAATAAGCTGGTGCAGCCCCTCTGACTGGATTCTTTCATTCCAAAAATACCCAGTGCTTCTCCAGGCTCCATGGGGGAAGCAGTGGTGAGCGTGGCAGACGTGGCCATGCTCCTGTGGCGCGCACAGAGTAGTACGACATAATAAGGGGGATACTGAGGCCACAGGATGCTTGATCATTATACACACTCCATTACTTTCCTATATACCAGCAAAAATAGTTGTAATTTGAAATCCAAAGAGTTTAAAATAGCGTCAAGATGAAATACTTAATCATAAATCTGACAAAATAGATATAGGACCTATAGGCCTAAAATACAAAAACTCTAAAGAAATCAAAGAAGATTTTTAAAAATAGAGATATATTCCATGTTCATGGATTGGAAGATACAATATTGTCAAAACATCAGTTTTTCCCAACTTGATCTTTAGATTCACTGCAATCACAATTAAATCCCAGGAAGCTGTTTTGTAGAAATTGACAAACTAATTTAAAAGTTTACTTGGAAAGGAAATGGCCTACAGTAGCCAACACAACACTGGAGAAGAACAAAAGACCTACTGTAAACCTACAATAATCAAGACAGAATAGTGCTAAGTAAAGAATAGACACAGAGCAATGGAACAGAATAAAGAAACCAGAAATAGACCCAGACAAATAGATTCAACTGCTCCAAAGATCAGTTTGCCTTTGACAAAGGAGCAAGGGCAATTCGACAGAGAAAGGATAGTCTTTTCAATAAATTGTGCAGGAACAATTGGATGATCATGTGCAAAAAAAAAAAAAAAAGAACAAGTAGATATATACCTTACACCTTCCTCAAAAATAAACTGGAAATGGTTCATAGATCTAAAAATAAAACACAATACTTGAAAACCTCTAAAAGAAAACAGCAGAAAAACTAGGTGCCCTGGGCTTGGTGTTGGGTTTTTTGATACAACAATAAAAGCATGATCCAAGAGAAAATAATTGATAAATCAGGCTTTATTAAATTAAAAAAAAACTATATGAACTCCTGCTCTGTGAAAGCCAATGTTAAGAGAATCAAAAAACAAGTCACAAACTGGGAGAAAATATTTGCAAATAACATATGTGATAAAGAACTTGTATCCAAAATAAAGACCTTTTAAAACTTAAAACTCAATAATAAGAAAAGAAACAGTCCAATTAAGAAATGGGCAAAGGATCAGAACAGACACCTTACCGAAGAAGATATAGAGATGCAAAATAAACATATGAAAAGAAGTTAAGCATCATGTGACAAAAACTGAAAGTTCAAACAACCATTAGACACCAGTGCATATCTATTAGAATAGCTAAAAGGCAAATAAGTGATCACACAGAATGCTGGTGGATACAGTGAAACCGTGTGCTCAAACTTGCAGGTGGGAATGAAAAATGGTGCAGCCACATTGGAAGATGGTTTGGCAGTTTCTTACAAAACTAAACATAGTCTTACTATAGGATCCAGCAGTCACACTCCTTGGTATTTACTCAAGTTATTGAAAACTTACATCCCCACAAAAACCTGACCGTACAGGTTTGTAGGAGCTTTATTCATAGATGCCAAAAACTAGAAGCAACCAAGGTATTCTTCAATAGGTGAATGGATAAACAACTATGGCACACACGTACAATGGAATATTATTTAGCAATCAAAAAAAGTGTGCTATCAAGCCTGGAAAAGGCATACGGGAACCATAATACATATTTCTAAACGAAAGAAGTCCATCTGAAAAGGCTACATACTATTTGATTCCAACTGCATGACATTCTGGAGTAGCCAGAACGATAGTGAGAGTAAAAAGAACAAAGATTTCCAGGGGTTTGGGAGGAGGTGGGGTGAAGAAAGGGAGACTTTTAAAGCAATAAAACTGTTCTTTAAGATACCATAATACTGGATAAATGACATTATGCGTTTTTCAAGACCCATCAAACTTTAAAGAACAAACATGGAAGCTTAAAATGTGCAATTGGAAAAGTAAAATCATTTAGGAGGTCAAGGGACACAGGAAAGAATGCAGACTATGGAAGAAGAGCATAATGGTCTTGCAAATGTGCGAAAGGACCTCGCTGAAGGGGTAGGGGAAGAGGAGCTAACCTAAGTAACTTGGAAATGAATGGAGTCTATAAGACTGAAGGCAAAAGAAATGGCACAAACACTGCAATCTAGTTGGTAATGTTGGTTCCCATAGGTTTGTGGGTTAACAAGTCTGATACTACTATAAATGTATACTGGAATTGACCAATTAAGTAAAGGGTTATTCACTGTTACACAGGGAGGTTCCTAGGTAGTTAGTATGACCCAAGGGACGATGGATTAGAGTTGGAAACATCAGTATGAACTCACGTTTAGCTTAATAGAGACACAGATGAATACATATAGAAGTAGTTCTAGGTATGTGCATATACATGGGTTAGTACATTTGCTTGTATTTCTGTGCTGTCAACTGAGAAGACAAAGGAAAGGATGACCTAGTATCACCGAGTACTCCTACTCCAGATCTTGGTTTCTAATACCATGCTCCAATAAAAAGAACCAGGGCTCCCAGGAGAAATGGTTAATTACCAGACTGGGGAAAATGCAAAATAAGCCTGGAGCATCTTGTAGTGCCAGAAAGTGAGGAAGTACTCCAAAAAAATCTGCCTTGATGGTGGTAAGGCAAAAGAGCACAGGGGCCAACAGAAAGAGCTCCCAAGGACCAGAGCTGGAATAATTTGATCAATTAAATAAAACAGTGTAGCATTATAAACCAAAAAATAAAATAAATATCATGAGTCCATACTGCTATAAATTAGTTATTGGATAAACAAAAAAACAAAGAGGGAGTAGAAGAGAAATCTATGCTGAATTCCCAATAATTTATGTGGCTAACTAGCCCCCGTGATGGGAAGCATAGCTCTCCAGGGCTTAGGAGCTGAGCACACACAATGGTTTTCTTACAAAGAGTACAAAATAGAAACGGGCCCCAAAGAGCAGCTTTACTTGGAGAAACCCAGCACATGGCCTCAGCCAGAGGATCACGGCCAACATCAGCCCTCATGCCCCTGTGCCCTTGACATGATTGGAAGAGAAACCCCTCCTCCCGTGGCCTTCCTCCCACTGATCCACAGCCGGGCATCATGAGAAAGACATTAGATGAATTCCAAGGGTAGAGCATCTCCCACCCAGCATTCCTCAAGATTGCCAAGGTCATCAAAAGCAAGGGGATTCTGAGAAACTGTCACAGAAAGAGGAGTGTGAGGAAACATGTCAGCTAATGTATTGTGGAATCCCAGGTGGGATACTGGAACAGGAAAAGGACATTAGGAAAAACAAAGGAAGTCTGAATAAGCTATGGGCTTCAGTTAACGATTACCAGTATCACCTAATTAGGTGTAACCAATATGCCATATCCCTGTAAGATGTTAATAGTTGGGAACATCTGCGTAAGAGGTATATAAGAACTCTATTATTTTTTCAATTTTTCTGTGTATCTAAAATTTTTCCAAAAACTATTTTATAATAAAAAAATGCCCTAAATGAAATAGCCAAGATAGACATTGCTCAGAAGTGCAAGTTAGATTTTTCTGATAAAAATAAAATTTGATTATCATTCATGTAATTAAAATAAATAATTGCCACACACATTCTCAGGCTCTGGGAATAGAGCAGTGGACAATGAGACAAGGTTCTCATGAGGCTCATAATCTTTCCTTTGTACCATGACGCTACCCCAGTGTTTGCAGTGACACGTCAGGTTCTCGGCCTTGTGTTTTCTATGAGCTCGTGTTTGTCTTAAGCTCTCCCTCCATAGTATGACCTGGTTTCAGGGTAAAGTCCCAACACCTAGATGTGGCACCTGGCAGAGCATATGATTAATAAATTTAAAAAATTCCTTCCTTCACTTATCAAACGCTTCTTGTACATCTAATCTGTGAGAGGTCAGTGTTGAGACAAAACTCATGGCTCGAAGACCTAGTACGCAGCCCCAGGCCTCTCCCTTTGGGGCAACGTGCACAAAGGAAAAACAACCTGGAGCAACCCCTGGGTAAATATGACCATTGAAAGTTAGAAAGAATAAGGAATTTGCACCATATGCTCATGGTGATGACATTTATTTGGGTAGTTTCCTCGGAAGGAGACTTATGATTCAGTCCATCTATGCCCCAAATGCAGTGAATTCTGTGGACAGTGACTTTGTTAAATAATAAACTGGCACTAATGACAGAAAGATCATGATAATTTATTGACAGTGCTCATAGAGATGGGGAAGGGGTGGAGATATCTCCACAAATTAACCCTTTTCTCTGATCATCCTAGTCCAGAAAAGGCTGTAGCTGAAAATGAAGAGCCTTGGGATTTGGGGAAGTTGTATTACAGTTTGATTTGCTTTCCCCCAGTGTTTCCCACAATCAGACCACTCGCCCAGTCCCACTATGGCCTTTTCTCAGTCTTGAAAATGCCAGGCTGGCCCCTCTTCCCCACCCAGTCCCAGCACCCTTGTACCCCCCTTCCCCACCCAGTCCCAGCACCCTTGTACCGTCATTCATTCTTGTTGGAACCACCATCACCACATTTGTCTCCTTCTTGCATTTTTGGTTTTGTTTTTTTAATTTATTTTATTTTATTTTATTTATTTCTCTCTCTTCCCCCTCCCCCCGCCTGCCCCAGTTGTCTGTTCTCTGTGTCCATTTGCTGCGTGTTCTTTTGTCCACTTCTGTTGTTGTCAGCGGCACGGGAATCTGTGTTTCTTTTTGTTGCGTCATCTTGTATCAGCTCTCCATGTGGGAGGCGCCATTCCTGGGCAGGCTGTACTCCCCTTCGTGCTGGGCGGCTCTCCCTACAGGGCACACTTCTTGCGCTTGGGGCTCCCTCGCGCGGGGGACACCCCTGTGTGGCACGGCACTCCTTGCACGCATCAGCACTGCACATGGGCCAGCTCCACATGGGTCAGGAGGCCCGGGGTTTGAACCTCAGACCTCCCATGTGGTAGACAGACGCCCTAACCACTGGGCCAAGTCCATTTCCCTGGTTTTGTTTTAAATGCCACCACCTCAGTGAAGCCATCTCCGACCAAGGCACGGCTCCCTTTGCTCTGGAGGTGAGAAGTCCAGGCTTTGGTCCACGGAGCTGGGTGCAAATGTGGCCACAGCTCTGTGGGAGGAGGGCTCTGGACATTCTGAAACTACTTTCCTGGCACCATCACCTGTAAAGCTTGTAGTTTCTTTCGCACAGAGCCCTGTGTGTGGCACTGAGTTGGAGTCAGAAGTGTATGGAATGTGGGCAGAACTGAGGCAAGGGGTAGAGAGACACACATCAAGACCCAGCACGTAATTTGTACAATTGGCCAGGAATGGCTGGGAATGGCAGTACAGAGGCTCAGGGCAGGGGGATGGATCCAGGAAGGTGCGGCCGGAAGGACAATCTCACCCGGCATTCCCAACAGCGGCATCCACTTCAGCACCTTGGTCAGCTCCCAGGAGCCAAAGACCTGGACGGCTATGAGAAGACTTGTTCTTCACCTCTCCAGGAGGAGCAGCCACTCGGGATAAAACGCAGACTCGAGTACTAACAGTCGATGGCCCAACATGAGCTCTTAGTGTCTGACATAGATAAAATAATAATTTATCCATCCAGGAGCTACATCTTCTCTGAGAGCCTGATAATGGGCCAAGGACGCCTTAGCTGGATGCAGAGCTCCGCAGGCTGCCTGCGTTTGCCATGGGACGAGAGCCTCCCTGCAGAGTTGATGCAGGTGGATTGCCCTGCTCGAGGCACCGCTTCACTGTGGAAGGAGCCTCTGCAGCCGGGGAGACTTGGGCTCATCTCCCAGCTCTGTCACTCACAAGCTGTGTTACTTTGAGATAAAAACTAGTGGAAATAAAAGTTAAAAAAAAAAATTAACTCCTTGAGATTTCTGGTTCTTCACCTCTCTAGCTTACTGTGTTGAAAGAACAGGTACTAATGTCCACAAAGGATCTAGCTCAGTGTTCGGCACCGGGACACAGCCAGAAAATAAGCAGTTATGGCTTAATTTGATTTTTACATAATTTTCTTGAGGGCAAATCTCATCCAGGGACCAGGTGTAGGTTTGATGCAAAATCAAGGTGCTGGAAATCTAGTGAGGAGATGTGGAACTGCGGGGCTTGTCCTGGAAGCACATGGAAGCACACTCTTTCCAGCAAAGGGCCTGGCGCCCGGGACTCAGGTACAGACTGGCCAGGGCTGCAGTGTTTCCTGAGTTCATCCACAGACGATACAGTGAATAAAGTGTTTCTTGTGGTAACAAAATATCTAGGTTTATTTTAGTTTAGTGAGCAAGGCCACCTGGGAAAGAGTTTGGGTTTAGCTTTTTGGGGGGTGGGGTCCGATACTGTATCTAAAACTGAGAACTGAGGAAGGGTTATCAGCTCCAAAACCCTCCAGCCATCTTGCTGAAAGCACAAATGTAGGTCTAGTGCTCTAGATGCGGCACGAAGGAGAAATATTAGCTTGATTTTATTTCAAGGGCAGTGCCCACCAAGTACATCTCCTTCCAAAACACAGAAACAAAACCCCCATCATTTCCTAACCCGCTACATTGAACTCAATGTGGGCTCTACCTGGGAAAGAACAGGTCAAGCTGGCCTAGCTTATCAATAGTGCATAATTAACACAGGAAGTCCATCACAAAGCACTGCCTTCCTAGAGCTCTGTTCATCATTGTCAAAGCAAAAGGCTGGCAGAACCCCTGTGGGGAGACCCTTGAGATGTTCCTGCGGTGGTTACTGCACCCTCCCTCTCTGTCAGCAGTGAGTAAAAGGCTGCCTTCTACAAAGCCACTATTCTGTTTCCTTTCACTGTCCTGTCACTGCTGAGTTTGCATGGGGGCTATTGTGAGAGACTCTAATTGTTTCCAGGAATAGGCGATTCTTCCTGAGAAAGCTAAAAGCCCCACCATGTTCCCATTGAGATCACTTGTGGCTCATTCCCTTAAAATATGTAAATATGTCACAGAGGCTCTGTGGAATGCACAGCCTGCAGCTCTCTAGGCTGATTGCTCAGATGTGAGGACTTTATGACAGTTCTAGCACTGAAGATGGAAAGAGAGAGGGAGGGAGCACAGAGAGGAGAGAGAAAGAGAGAGGGAGAGGGAGAGGGAGAGGGACAGACTGAGAGAGGGAGAGGGGGGAGGAGGAAGAGAGGAGAGAAACAGAACACAGCACCACATTCCTCTTCCTTAAAAGAGATACCAAAGTTGACAGAGCCATCCTTTTATTTCTGTATTAGGGTCTCCAGAGCATTCTTATTTAGGTAGCAATCTTTTAGAAGAGATACCGTTTTCAGAAAAACATACAAACACCTAATTCACTGGGGTAAAATTTGCCATGGCGATTTTGTAGATGAAGAGCTATTTTGTAGTGTTTTGTGAACACGACATTTTTAATGGTTGTAGGCTGATCCTCTTGGTGGATAAGTTCCCATGGCTCCTGGCAGAATTCCCAGGCCTTCGGTTCTTCCTGTAAATCATGGGCATCAGGATTCATCCCCTTCAAATCCTAAAGCAAAGGTCTTGGGTGGACTTGTCCTTTTGGGTACCTGCCCTTTGTTTCCAGGGCAGAGGCTCGGGTGGTCCCTGGGTAACCCTAGGTGAGGTACATCTCCTGGTAACTCAGTGCCTGGTGTGTAGCTCCTCCTTTTTGTCATCTCATTCAGTCCTGAATCTTATGTCCAGAAATGGAATGGAGACTACTTTATACTACATTGTCTATGATCAAATGCAAGGTATTAACCCTCCCTGTGAATTTTTAATTTAATATGCCTCTGAGTCTTAATGTGAAGCTACGATCTTTTCTCATAAATGTTTTATCTCTTAGATAAAGTGATAAATTAAATCTCAGCAAAAATGCCCATGATCCCACTCTCTATGTTACATCTTAAATCCATACTAATTCCCTTCTATATCCTCAAGTATTACTCTAGAATGTAAGTCTCACAAAGTTGAAGAGTCTGTTTTACTCAGTGCTGTATCTATTATCTAGAATTGGCTGGCATACAGTAAGTTTTCAAACAAAATTCCTTTAGTGAGTGGATAAATGAAGGAGAGAATATGAAGATTTAATTTTTCTATGTATTTGTGGTAAATAGGCAACTTTATATTGCGCATGTCTTTTAACTTTTTACCATACTTACTTTTCTAGTTTCCTGGGGTTTTTCTTAAGGCTGCTCTTTTGCCTCTAACCTCCTCCCCTGCCCCCATGAAATACCCAGTGCTACAAATATCCCCACAAGACTTTCTCCATAAACATATATTCATATACTAAGGCACATCCATGTAATAGTTTTTTGTTATTTGCTTTACATGAATTTTATCATAATTGACACATATTTCTATAACCGGCATGTAATACTCAACAAATCTATCCATGGCAGCACCCTAACTTAAAAACTCTATTATAGAGCTAACTCATTAATTTTAATAGTGGTGTAATATCTCACTTTTATTTTGTATTTATTTGTTTACAATTCTTTGATCACTGTAATCAATGCTGTAATAATTACATTCACATGTTCATTATATTTTACAATGTTTTGTATAACATAAATACACAGTAATTGTAATCCTTAAAGGAGATGCAATTTAAAAAACAACACAAAATAAAAGCTTAAATAGATGTTGCATGATTCCTTTCCACAAAATGTAAGGCAATTCGCCTCCATACCATGAAGCTAAGATCACCTGATATAGAATAGGTCAGGACCAAATCTAAACTGTGGTATAAGGAAAATGTTTGTGTGTGTGTGGCCATCACATCTTTTGAGAAACCCTGATGTCATAAAGAGAGGATGAAATGTGGGGCATTTGGAATACTGGAATGAGGCCCTCCATAAATTCATCTCCACATAAAAACAATGAAAACACTAACAAAAATTGTCAAAATCAGCTTTTTTCAGAGCTCTAGAATTAACCAAAGGACTCATCCAATCTGAGAGGCATTTATTCAAGAAAAACTGCTGAACTTCACTAAGAACAGCAGGGTTTTTACTTTGCCCTACTCCCATCCACTTCTATTGTGCTCTAGGAGCTAATCACTGGGTGCCAAATTACCAGGAGATGCTCCTCACCTAGTGTCACCTGGGGACTACCTGCACCTCTGCCTGGTTTTAAGGTTGCTCTTTTTAAGGGTAGCCTTAAAAACCAGCAGCCTCCAACTGCAGTAGCTGTGACAAGTAGCAGCCTACAGCCATGAGAAAGACTGGGTTTGGAGTTCCTTAAAATGTCCATCCCAGGAGCATTGTCACTATTTGATCTGTCTCACTGCTCCTTGGAAAAGCCCCATTCCCAAGGTTTTGTCATTATTTGACCTGTCTCAGAAAAGTCCTTACCCCATGGTTTTTATAGAAAACAAATAGCAGCAACTGTTTAACATTGTATGTGCCTGAGGGTGTAATACATATAAAGGAAATGGAAGGTTGGCCAGAAACATAAAGGAAATAGGGCAAAGAGATGTTTATATGGGCCCTTGGACAAATCTGATAAATTCTTAGGATCTAGAAGGCCATGATCATGTATCCCAGTCTCTCAACTCTGGCTCACCTTGAAGTCCTGCACAAGCAAGAATTGGAAAGCTAAGACAAATTTTCAAATTGTGAGAGTGTTGAAGGCAAGGCTTCAACAGAAGTCTGCATTCCAAAGGTACTACATTACCTAAAATGACCAGTTTTCAGCAACATATCATGATATATGTAAAGAAACAGGAATGTATGACCCACACTTAGTCTCTGAGGCGGTAAAGATACTGTATTTTAGAAAAATACTTTAAATCAGCTATTTCAATAGCATTTGCAAATTAAAGGAAAATGTGTCTAAAGAACTGAAGAAAAGTATGCATTCTCACTGAATAGATAATAATTATGAAGAGATAAAATTATTTTAAAAAATAGGCATTCTGGATCTAAAAGGGACAGGAAGGGGCAGAAAGAATATCTGAAGACATAACTTCCAAAATGTGATGAAAAACATCAATTTATACATCCAAGAAGTTCAATAAACTCCAAGTAGGATAAACTCACATAGAACCACATCTAGACACATCATAGCCAAACTATTGAAAGACAAAGACAAAAGAGAATCTTGAAAGCAACAAAAGAAAAGTGACTCATCATGTACAAGTAATCTTCAATTAAAATTAATAGCTAACTGGTCAGAAACCATGGAGGCCAGAAGACAGCAGATGACATATGTAAAATACTAAAAGTAAAAATTGTAAAGAATCTTATATCTAACAAATCTCTCCTTTAAAAATGAAGGTGAAATTAGGACATGTCCAGATAAACAAAAAGGAGAATTTATCAGCAGCAGACCTGTTCTATAAGAAACACTAAAGGGAGTCCTTCAGGCCAAAATATAAGGACATTTCATGGTAAATTAAATCTATATGAAGAAATAAATAACACTGGTCATGTTAACTACGTAAGTAAAATACAAAAGATACTTTGAATGTATGTTTGTGATTCTTTTCTTCTCCTATGTGACTTTAAAGAGAGCTGGAAAAGCAACAATTACAAATCTGTGTGAAGGACTCATAATTTCTAAGACATAATTTGTACAGTGGTAATAACACAAAGAAGGGGGAAGGGGAGAAAGTTATGTTGTAGCAAAATTTTGGTAAACTATTGAAATTAAGTTGATATTCATTCAAGCAAGATTGCTTTAAGTTAAGAAGATAATCATACTCCCCAGGATACCAATGAGGAAGTAACTGAAAAATTTAGTAAAAGAAACAAAAAAGGGCATAAAATTCTACACTAGAATATATCTATTTAATGCAAAATAAGGTATCAGTTAAGGAGCAGAAGAATATAAAAGACATGGCCTACAGAAAACAAATAGCAAAATGGCAGATGTAAAACCTACCTTATCAATAACTGCATTACATTTAAATGGACTAAGCAATCCAATTCCAATCAAAAGTCAGAGATTGAATACATGCATTTTAAAAAATGATCCAATACATGCTGTCTAACAAGACACACTTTACATTCGAAGACACATACACACAAATGTTGAAAGTAAAAAGGTAGAAAAATATATACCATGCAAACAGTAACCAAAACAGAGCTGGAAAGACTAAACTAATATCAGGTAAAACTGAATTTAAGACAAAAATTGTTACTAGATATGAAGGTATATATTTTACAATGCTGGAAGGGTTCAATCCACCAGGAATATGTAGCAATAACAAACACAGATGAACCTAACAAAAGGGCCCCAAATGCCTGAAGTACAGAGAGAATTGAAAGGAGAGATAATTCAGTAATAGTTGAAGCTGGTGAAAGGCACTAGATTACTACAATGCTTGAGGTTTGCTTTTATGGAAATTATGTTCCAGTGGACTTCATAGAGTTCTGAAAGGCCACCCATCAAAATGTAAATGTGCGTTCTGAAAAGGCCCCTGGGTTAAGCAATAATATTTTCTCTTACAAAGCTCCTGCAGAATTGAACATGGGAATTGTTCCTTCAGAATGGACATGGGAGAATAGCAGAAATAGGAAAGAGTCTCAGAGACCAGCGGGCTCTGCCTGGGTGGGAAGGTGCTAAAGACACACATTAGCATTTCTTCTAACGTGCTCAGGAACAGCTCATTCATTTTCTTCTCTTTGCTGGATGCTGACTCCCCTCCTAACAGTGTCTGGTGACCTCACAAAAGTACTCCAAGTGACAGCCATGGCATCTGCTTGTACTGGCAAGCTGCCTCCTTATCCCCTGGAAAAGAGGAACTGAGCTACAGAAGAGGATCATTTTCTAAGATACTTTGGTCCAGTTTTCAAGTTTTGTACTTTAAAAAGTTAATTACATAAGTAAGAGATGAATAAATTCTCCTGTCAAAAATAGAATATTCCAAATAAAACTAATGTCACTATATGTATTTCTCTAAGTTCTTAAAAATACCTTTATATACATCTATATATTTCCAAAGAAAAATACACTTTAAGTATCATTCTGAAAATTTCTCCCCTCTTTTACTCTACATTATGTTTGTTGACCCAGTTATATTGAAAGACAGATGCCATCTCTTTCCTTTTAAATTACATATAGTCGTCCTTCACTGAAAAAAATACTAGTTTTAAACTAGTATCATTTCTCTGTTAGGCTTTCTCTCAGTTTTCTTTTTTCTGTCTCCAAGCAATGATGTCTATGTTTTAAGTAACATTTGGTCACCAATGTGATTAAATAGATGTAACACATATTAAGCTAACATTGCTATATTCCTTGGTTGGAACTTTTTTGGGGAGGTGGAGTGAATCTTGTAGTATTTTCGGTATACTTTACTCATTTTTTGGTCCACAAAATGGATATATTTATTTTTTAATTCAAGAGTGTATTTTTGTTGGCCCAAAGACTAGAGGAACTCCAAAATAGTCCTCCTCATCTTATTTAATGCCTGGATTTCTAGGAAGATCATTTCTCCAGGGTCATATCTGACAGGGAAGCCTCAGATGTCCCATTGGACTTGGAAGGATGTCTTGTTGTGAGGTGACTGCTGTGACAAAGGAGAACAAATAACCTTCGATAAATCAACTCCAAGAAATGAATGCGAAGAGCCCAACCAATAAATCAAGCTCAACAGCTAGGGGAAGAAATCTCAGGCTTACCTCAGAAATTCCCTTCTTCCTCTCAGCCTTGGCAGGCAGGCTTCTTCTCAGGGTAAATGTAACAAGGACACAACTCTAAGCCCAGCTGAAATTCAAGGCCAGCCTTCATCAGGTCCAATCAACGAAGCAGGATTGCAAGGGCCTGTGACAGTGTCCCCTCAAAAAAGATAAGCTCCAGGCATAACCCCTAATCACCAGCCTCTCATGAATTTATAATTTTGAAGACACTCTTGTCTCGGCCTCAAGTCATTCCTTTCTCCCATTTCTTCACCTGACAAGTCCACATATCACCTCTTCTTGGAAGCAAGTGATGGAAGCACTCCTTCTTCTGGGTCACAGACCAGTTTTGACTCTTTGTGTAGAAAACATCACCCTCATCACCATCATTTTCCTTGTCAAAAATCATACTCTCATCTAGCATTCACTGTGTGCTTATTCTTAATCTGACACTCTCTTCAGAGCTTACGTGTATTTATGTCATTTAAACTTCATAATAATGGTAAAAGGCACTATCATTATTTCCACTTTACAGGTGAGGAAACTGAGGCAGAGAAAAAAGTAAATTGCCCAAAATTACATGAAGATCTTAGACTTTAAATTAATTGGATAAGGAGTGAATTTGTTTACCTCCTGATGTACCTTGAATATCCTCTTCTCACTTGGGCTCAGTTTTGGTAAAGAGACCAGCCATAATGGTACATCTAGGCCATTGCTACTCATGATGTAGTCCATGAGCCAGTGTCATCAGCATCATTTGGGAACTTGTAGGAGATGCTGAGGTTGAGCTCACCATCCAGACCTACAGAATAAAAGTCTGCCATTTAACAAAATCCCCAGGTGAGCTGCGGGCACAGGGGTGTTTGAGAGGTGCCATGCTAGTGTGCACCACTTTGAGCTTATACAGACAGAGGTCTCCAGCAGGCATGACCCCTGGTCTCACAGGACTGGACCATCTACAAGCCTGACCTTCCATTGTGCCAGTCTCAGGCAACATTCCAAAGTGCATCGGGGGTTATTGCCAAATTCCTTGTACTTGGGAAGCAGAGGAGCTAGCCAGAGCCTCCAGGGCAGCCTGCCAAATTCGAAGGGTGCAAAGCCTCCCAGCCTCACCCCGAGAGGAGAGATCATCTTCAGCCAGCTGCCCCCACGGGGGCAAGCTCACTGGCCTGACTCCCACTCCGTACAATTATTTCTGAGCGGATGCGCTGCATCTTTTACCCAGAGTGAAGGAAAATGACTATTGTGTTTGCTGAGTTCGTTCGATCCTTTTGAGTCCACGGATTCTTCATGCATAATTTGGGATAATAGAGTGAAGTCTGTTTCCATTACAGGTTGTTTCCAGAGTTAAAAAGCCAGAGTTCATGTAAGAACTGATGACAACTGAATGGAGTAAGGTCCCTAACACAGCTGATAGCATTGTGCTCATGCCAATTGCCTGGCTTGGATATCATGCCACTGTTACCTAAGACGTCAGCGTTGGGGGAAGCTGGGTGCATGGTTCAAGGATCTTGATGGATGGACCATTTCTGCTGCTTCCTGTGAGCCTACAATCATTTCAAAATGAAAGTTTAAGAAGTCCAGTAAGATCGCCCCGATCATGGGCAATCACGGAGGGGATTTTCGTTGTCTGCAAAATGCCTGGGCCTGGACAAATCAAGACAGAAAGGGAATCTTTGGAAGAATGTGGAGGAAAACTGTTGGTCCAAGGGGACTCTCAGAACAGACAGGGAAAGGACAGCAGCCTTCTGCTCTGAGGGTCTTGCTGGCAGAGCCTCGGTAAGCAAAATTACCTGGGAATCTGTCCGGGAGCCCCTGCTGGAGTGGGTGTGCTCCCAAGCTTCCCGTCACTTCATTGCCTGCTCCAGACTCGGATGCCCGGCTGGAAGCACGCTCCAGGCCCAGGGGAGGGCGAGTCCCAGTGGATCAAACTCAAAGGGTTCTGGAATAGGATTTGAGGGTACTGCTACCCAAAACTGATGAGCAGCCGAAGAAACTCTGTATTCCCCCGGAAGCTACCATGGAGCCAAGGGCCTCTGCGTGGGGTGGCGCTGTGCGTGCCCCAGGCCCTCCGGCACAGCGCACTGTGGGGCAGCAGAGACGGATTTCCTGGCACTCCCTGCTCTGTGACTTTGGCTTTTGGGTGAATGTGTTTATATTCCCATGGTGCATTCTTTGGAAAGTAACTTTTCTCCGGTCCAGTGTTCTTTATCTCAGAAGTACTGCAAGTCCACCGTCGACCTTTAGTATACACAGATGTTTTTTTTTGAAAGAGGGGATAAACAATTGCCACCTGCAATCCCCACTGCTACTATCTAGTTGCATCCCTATCTTTCTCACTCTTCTTCAAGGCATGAACTTGGTGTCTTCTCAAAAGACTTAAAGAAGCCCACAGGGTTTAGGACTTGGAAGTGCCCTGTCTGTCAATCACTTTGTTAAGATTTTTTAAAATTCCTGATGGAAGCGCCCCTGCGCTCCCTCCCCTGGCCGGCTTCTCCGGGGTGCCATGGAAAGGAGCCTTTGACAGTTTGTGCGCCTCACAATGACAGCTTTCAGGAAACTCACATCCTCCTCTCATAAACAAAATATAATAATTGTGTGCCACACGGTCTTCTATCGTGGGGAGTGACTGGAGACATCTCGTTTTAGAAAACCTCGGGAAAATAAAGTCTTTCTAGAACACGCGAAGGGCATGCCCTTGGCCCACCCAAACTGGTGCCCGCGCGCCACAGCCGGGAGTGTTTGGAGATGGCAGTGCTAATGGAGGGGTGACATGGCATTATTTTGCAATCCAGAAGGGCCCCAAAGGGGCTATGGGTGAGGCTGCCGGGTGCTGGGGCTGCCCGGGCTTGTTCCCACGGCACCGAGGTGAGTTCTGGGAACCAACAAAGTGATCGCTCAGCTCCCTCCCCTGCCAGCCTCTCACATCCCATCTCCTGAAACAGCGTGCCCTGCCCATGTGGCTGTCCTGCCACACCCCTCCAGGGCCAGAGCCCGGGTCGGGCTGCCTGACCACATAGGTCCAAGTCCCACTCATGCCCAGGGAGCGTCCCATGCCTGGACGGCCAACTGCCAAGTGCAGATCATGAGAGCAGCCCCATGGCACTGGCATGGTGTCGGCACGTATGGGTGGGCGCCGGCTCCCTGGGTGCCCCGGAGCCCAGCTGCTGCGCCGCACCAAGCCGTGAGTGAACAGTGTGGAGCTCAGGCTGCCAAATCTTCTAAATTCTCAGTGCTTCAAGGTTTCCCATGATGAACGGACAACAAAGGGTGGAGAAAAGACCCAGCTGAGCATCCCATGCGGGTTTCTCCTCTCAGCAGCCTCCCTGCTCTGACGGAATTGCCATGTTACCTGGAGCAGTATGATTTAAAGGGTTGTCTTTGGCTCAAGGTTTGTACCTGTGGACTTTGCATACAGGGAGGCTGCAGGTGCATAGACATCAGTGCATGTCGGCGGTGGGCGCCTGGCTGACAGTCCTTCTTTCTTTTGGATGGAGATGCCTCATCTCACATGCACAGACCCAGTGGAGGGCTGCTCCTCTCCTCCCCTGCAAACTCTTCCCCCACTTCCCCTCCCAAAGATGCAGGTGCCATTTGAAGACCACCCTTTGAACAACTGGGGCTCAGGGGCATGTTTCCAGTACAAAATCTGACAAGGGAGCTTCTGTGAGCTGAACAAAACCCACCGAGGGCCGTGGGCAAGTCAGAGGCAGCTGGAGGACAGGGGTGAAGCTGCTCGTGCCTGAGAGGAGGCAGCAGGCCTGAGAGCTGTTGCTGGCCCCCCTGTCCCCCCCTTCTTGGTCTCTGGCTGACTCAAGATCATGATCACCTGCTGTGTGGATTTGGTCTCTATTGAGCCGCCTTGGCCATGGCCCCACTCCACCTGCCCTGAGCCGCGCCCCACCTGCTGTGAGCCACAGCCCTGCGCTCCCTGCCTTTTAGGGGATAGGGCCTGGGGGGAGCAAACAGGTGCGGGAGGCCTGCCAGGTGTTCCCCTGGACCTGCTCTGCTCAAACCAGCTCAACAACTCTACCTGACCGCCCTCGTAAGTTCCCAGCACGCGCTGAGGCAGGAGCGCTTTCCCGCCCTGAATGCAAGGCTGTTCGCGGGGGTGGAGGAAAGCGCAGGCCACGGCCCTTGAGGAGCGGACGCCTGTGCAGGGCCCGCTGCCTGGCCCTGTCTGGCACCCCCGGGGGGGGCACTTCCTCTCCCCCTCCGTGAGCCACGCCCTACCGCGCCTGACTTCTCAGGCCCTGGGCCCGTGGCTGAGGGGCTTTTCCCGGCGGATCCACTTTCTCTGGCAGGAAGAAGGAAGTGGGGCACCCACGGCAGCCCTCGAAGTAATTTGTAATGGAATGGTGAACAGAGAGGTAAATTAATCTTTTTTAAGATGCAGTTTGAAACTCACCGTGGTTTTCTTTATTCCTTTTTTTTTTTCTGAGTAGATTTGTTCTTAAATCCATTAAGGCACTTACATTCTCAGAGCTGGGTTTATTTGGAATACTCTTTCAGTTAACGGTTTACCATGGAAATTTTCACGAACACAAAGAAGTAGCAAGAGCCGTAGAACGAACCCCCAGGCACCCATCAGTCAGCGTCAACGGCGGCGTCTGGAGCCTCTTCCAAGTTCTTCATTTTAAAGGTCTCGTTCTGTCTTCTGAAATCAGAGCAGACAGCACTGCCCGATTATTCCGTGGTGAGGCCGCCGTGGTTTCCCTGAAACCTCAGATACCACCGAGTGTGCAAAGCTGCACCCACAGGCCAAGTCACTGTCCTCAGTGTGTGACCAGAGGTCACCAAGCCCAGGCCTTCAGGAGAGGCCATCTCCAAAGCGCCGGGCGCTGCCGCTCGCGGCTCCATGGTTGATTTGTGGCTGGAGCTCGGCTTCTCTCCTCGTGAAGCACCTGCGAGATGCCCCTGGCAGGGCTTGGGGACCCGGGGAAGGAGCCCGCACAGCCCAGATCCACTTGTACCCACTAAAGGTGTGACCTTGAGGGAGCTGTGTGCCTTTCACCTGCCGGAAGGGGTCCCCGTTACTCTCACAGAGCGGCAGGGGCTGATCTGGAGTTGTGGACCTGAGACATTGCTCCTGGAGAACGGGGCTCAGACTGGGGAAGGGCAGGCGAACCTTGCTGTGTATCCACAGTGGAGAGCTGTAGGCTGAGGATGCGGGCAAGCAGGGAGGGACACAGATGAGCCCATGGCAGGGCCTCCCTCGCGCAGACACAACGAGCGGGCGAGGCAGGGGAGGGCGGGAGGGGCGAGCGTGGAGGCGCCCGCCCTTTGCCCCGTTCTGAGCAAGAAAAGGATTGCAGAACTCCCCACTGCTGCCCGCCAGGCTGGTCACCAGGGCTTTACTTATTCAGAACACATGCAAATAAAAACTTGGGGATAACGAAACATCTTAAGTGTCCCAAACAGGCAACTGATGATACGAATTACCCCTGGCCCATGTGATGGAACAGCAGGCCACCATTCAGAAAGGAGCATGAGAGTCTGTACTCGGCTCGACAATGTTTCCCAGAGATATGGTTTAGACGAAAAGTCAGTTGTTAAGAAGCTGAAGATCTAAGTTTGTGATCCATGTGTATCCCTGCCTTGATATTTATTTGTACACAGGAAACAGCCTAAAAGGGTATCAAAGTGAAATGCGGGGCGCAGATGTGGCTCAAGCAGTTGAGCACCTGCTTCCCACATGGGAGGTACCGTGTTCGGTTCCTGTGCCTCCTAAAAACAAACAAAAAAACATGCAAACAAACAAAAAACCAACTTGGATAGCTGAGGTGGCTCAGTGGATTGAGCACTGGCTTCCCACCTATGAGGTCCTGGGTTCAATCCCCAGTCCTGGTATGTAAACTAAAAAAGAAATTTTTTAACAAAAGAAATGTTCACATTCATATATCCATGTGTCAGGGTTCAGAAGCTCATTCTTTTATTATTATTATATTCTATAGTCTCTGGATATACACACACATGTACAAACACACACATATCACAATAAACATACTTTATTTTATATACAGAAAGAACACAACTTTTAGAGAGGACAAAAGGCCCCAACTATTAGAAGAGGAAATGGAGCAAGTGAACATTCTGGAAGTTCTCTTTCTTGTAGGCTACCTCATATCTCCCTTCAGCTCAAACGCTAAAGCTGTTTTTCATAAAGCTCTTCATCAAATTGAAATATGTTTTCCCTAAGCGTGCCTGCCATTTCTCAGCACCCGTCTATTCGGCTGTAACTACCAAAACCCAGCTTTTTGGTTCTCAACCATGTCTCACGAACTTTGCCTTTACAGCCGATGAATCCAAGAATGATATTGCCCCTTTGCCAGTGGATTTAGTGGTAATGGAAGCCAAAAAATCATGGGATTATTGTAGCCACCTTGACTATAATTCCTTTTTCTTGGAGACCACTGGGGGATTTCTGCCAAATGCCCTCCCATGGGTGAACACGCCGCTCTGACCTCGCAGCAGGGCTGCGTCAGGGCCCCCCATCGTCCTCCCTTCAGGAAAAGCCGGCGCAGCCTTCAGACACGTTATTTGGGAATCGGTACTATCTGTTTCTGAGAGATCCTCTCTTTCTGTGGCATTGGAAGAAGCAGCTCGAATCAGAGGGGAGCGGATTCTGAAGCCAAGGAATCTATTACCTAAATTAAGCCCTTTTAGGCCATTTTTAACGTTGATAAATTGGGAAAGTTGCTAAATGAGACTGAGACTATAACTCATGTTGGATGGTATGAAGAAGAATTTAATTTAGCTGTATCTTCCTAGAAAAATGCCAGAAAAAAATCACAAACTGAAAATAGTGGTTCTTTTTAAGAGAATGAGTATCAGAATTGGAGAATTAACTGCCTTGAGACAATAGTGAGTACTTAAGTTCTCCGCAAAATTGCAGCAATAAATCATTTAAAGGCAAAGTAAAATTTTCTCCAGTGGGTCTCCTTAACGACTGGCAAACTTAAAAGACTAACCCGGGCTGTGCAAGAAGCTTGAAGAGGTTGAGCTGTTTAGGAGGATTGAACTGGCTTAATTCTGCTCAAATTTACTTAACGTCGAACTTCTAAACGTCTCATCGGTTTATTTTTCCAACAAATCTAGATCAAATGTAATCCTCCCCCGACTCACTGGAGGATTAGGGGCACTTAGTGCCGTTGTAAGGCCACGGGGCCAAATTTGAAAGTGCAGTATATGGACCCCTGGGAAGTGGTTTCAAAGGCTTGCCTGTGGATCACCAGATTCAGGATCCCCTGGGGTCCTACTCCCAGCGGATGAATCAGGATCTCGAGGGGCAGCCCAGGGAATCTAGTTTTAGGAGCCCCCTGAGTGGCTTTTATGTACGGAGAAGCTTGGGGTACACCGGGCTGGTGAGTGCATTGAGTCTCATCTTCCCTCCTCCGCAGCAGAGGTCGGCAAACTTTCTCTGCGAACAGCCAGATAATAAGTATTTTAGGTTTCATGGGCCACACCGTCTGTTGCAAGTACTCAACTCTGCCGCGGTAGCACAAAAGTGGCTCTGGGCAGGGTTGTGTGCCAATAAAACTTTATTTATAAAGCAGTCGGGGCGGCAGACTTGGCCCAGTGGTTAGGGTGTCCGCCTACCACATGGGAGGTCCACGGTTCAAACCCCGCGCCTCCTTGACCCGTGTGGAGCTGGCCCATGCACAGTGCTGATGCGCGCAAGGAGTGCCCTGCCATGAAGGGGTGTCCCATGTGGGGAAGCCTCCTGTGCAAGGAGTGTGCCCCGTAAGGAGAGCCGCCCAGCGCGAAAGAAAGTGCAGCCTGCCCAGGAATGGAGCTGCATACACGGAGAGCTGACACAAGAGGACACAACAAAAAGAAACACAGATTCCCGTGGTGCTGACAACAACAGAAGCGGACAAAGAAGATGCAGCAAATAGACACAGAGAACAGAGAACAGAGAATCAGGGTGGTGGGGAGGGGAGAGAAATAAATAAATAAATAAATCTTTAAAAAAAAATAAAGCAGTCGGTATTTTTTTTTTTTTGCCTACCCCTTCTCTCTAGTCGCTTCCCCTGACTTCAGCTGTACTATCATCATGGCCGCTACTGTCATCGTCACTGTCACCGCCACCACCCTTCTCCTCATGGTGCTGGAGAACAGTCACCAACTCAGCATGTCCTCAGAGCCCAGGGCATCTCTTCTCTACCTCTTTGGAAAGTTGCCGCCTTCTTGTTTAGGGTGTCTGGCTTGTTTGGCCTTCAGCACTACTCCTGGTCATCTACTCTGGGAGACAAGAAGATTCTCCGGGGCCCCGGGGTCTAACAGAGAAAGCGTAGATTGCTCTGACCCAAGAACCTGGAGGGAATCGTGTTCGTGCAGGAGGCAATAGGCGTCCAAGCCCCCTGCCGGGCTGCTAGGAGAGGCTCCCCCGGCCTGGCTTTGAGATGCTTCACCCCTTACAAATCCCACTCCCACCCCCTTCCCGTGTCAGTAGCGACCGAGTTTTTATTTTTGAAGAACAAATCAAAGCTTAATTCAACAGTCTGCTGTCGCAGCTGGTGCAACGCCCCACCCCTCCCTAAAGCATCCTGCGTGAATATTTTTACGTCGCTTGCTCGACCGCACCGGGGGCAGAGGTTCTCAGATGTTTCCTCTCGGGCGCAACTTACAGAGGCCCAGAGTCATTCAGTGTTTTCGCTGAAGAAGTGAAGAGCTCAGAGCTCCTCTCCGCCAGTCAACGAGTGTGGAATGGAAGCTCCGTGCCGGCCTGGCGCTGCCTGGTGCCCTGTGGCATTTGATGGCCCTACGCGTCACTGCTCTTCCAGCAGAATTGCTGGCTTCCCTGACCGCGCTCTCTGACATACTTGCGAGGCAGGATTTTCCACCTGGTAGTAAAAATCCCTGCTGTTTGGTGGTGCCGGCGTCAGTGCTCCCTCACCCCTTATCATTCGTGCAGAGCAATTTGAGAATCAGTACACGGGGTCCTGCCTGACACCCAGCTCAGTGGTATCCCCAAAAGATGCATCCGGCTGTAGCAAAAACAAATTGTGCATGTTCCCTGAAGTTTGTGGGTGCATCTGTGGAGGCTTCGTGGCACTCTGGGTTGCTATGGCAATGGGATGAGAAGCAACAATCCCACCACGATTAGTTCTTTGTTCCCAGGAGATTTCCCGCATTGCCTGCATGTGATGTGGGCAATCAGAGCTACTCAAACACTGGTCCCTGAAGATTATAAAAATGTAGGTGAAATTAATTAGTTTCTCTGGAAGCTCAGAAGAGAAAAGGAGCTGATGCTTCTTGACCAGCCCCTGTGCCTTAGATTGTGTGGAATCTTTTTATGAAATGCACACTCAAATTCTGCGCAGGGGCCGTTATTGACTTCCCACTGTGTCGCAGCTGACGAAGCTTAAGCAGCTCACACATCCAGTCTGTGGGTGGAGCTCAGGGCCAGCCTCAGTCTCCTTTCCTGCAGAGCCCAGGCTACCTCCTCTGATTCACACCCTAGGGGCATCCCTGATAGCGGGCAGACTGTGCACCAGTAACCATTACTCATAGTATCTCCAGACATCCACAATGTTGGCAAAGTTCTTGTTAAGCCTTTTTCTCTCATATGATTCCAAGCTGGGCAAGGCAACCTTCCACCAGAAAGAAGGCAACTGAGCAGGGGAGAAGGGAAGGAAAATGGATGGGTAGAGAATATTTTCTCCCATGTTCTTAATAAAAGCCTCTAGAGCACTTTTGTCTCATCCAGTCCATATGAGCCCAAGGAACCAAGCAAAGGGCACGCCGGTGAGGAAGCGGCAGGTCCAGGCAGGGTGGCTGGGTGCAGCCTCAGCCAGGGCCCAAGTGCCCACATACTGGGTGCTCCAGGGAGGTCATCAGCACAAGAGCTTTGGAGAGAGGCCGACTGCAATTTGAGTCCAGATTCTGCCACTTTCTACGAGACCTTGAGCCAGTCATTCAAACTTGTGCTGCGAGGGTTAAATGGCATCGTGTACAAAAGTGCTTTGAGCAGAGCTTGTCAGACAGGAAGGGCTATCAAAAAGAGCAGGATCTAAACGTGCTGCTCGAACGATGGCGCTTGCTTTTCCGTTTGGGGGCTTCTTTGTTTCCCGAGGTTGCTGTAACAGATGACCATGAACTTGTGTCCTTACCCAGCTACAGGGTTTCCCTCTCACAGCTCAGGAGCCCCGGGGTGTGGAATCACACTGCGCCCCCTTCTGAACTGCTCCCCGGAGGTGGGGGCTCCAGAGGCCCCCGGGCTTGGGGCCGCCCTCCCCATCTCGGCCCCCGTCCCCTCGTGGACTTCTCCCTGCGTGTCTGCCTTGCACTGGGGGCCCACCTGGATAATTCAGGATAAACCCCGCCTTTCCAGCTCCTTCACATAATCACCTCTTTTACTCGTAAAGTAATTGTTCACTCTGTTTCCATTTAAGGCAACATGGATGGGTCCTGGGGTCTTGGCTGTGGACAGATCATTTTGGGGGGGCCCCGTTCAACCCACTGCAGGAGGATGGAAAGTGAACAATGGAGAAGAAAGAGACCGAGAGATCAGAGCTATGCGCTGTGTTCAAAGACTTCAAATAACTTAAAACAAAGAGCTGTCGGGCTTGGCCGCTGAAATGGCCGGGCAGGCCTGACCCCTGCCCGAGCTGGTGCTGCGGAAAAGGGTGACGAACGACTGCAGGACGCTTTAGCCCTCAAGTCCCAGGCTCAGGGGCCACACTTAGGCTGAGCGCAGGAAGAGGCAGAGCGCGATGACTTCCTGAAAGCCCCCTTCAGTGTTTCACTTTGCCCGGCTTCTCATTTCCTTCATCGGCCCCTTGGTACCCCAGCATCTGAGGTGTCGGTTCTTTCCTGGGGGCTGAATTGGAGAATGGGGACAGTGGCAGAGCTCCTGAAGCTTGGTCCCTTTTTGCTTATGGAAGCACATTTTCTACTGGAGGCTTGGGGGGTCTCCGGGGGGACCATCCTCTACTCGTGAAGCAGGGGACATGCCCCCAGTGGGTGCAAACGGCCCCCATCAACAAAGGTCTGCTCCACGGACACTTATTAGTTTGGGGTATCAGAGACGCTCCACCCCTTGCAGAAATGAACAGTCAGCAAAAAGCAAACTCATCTAATTCAAATGTAATCCAAGTGGGAATGACGTTTTTAAGTCCTAATGCTAACAGTCCTGCTGCACGTGTAGTTGCTTTCAGAAGAGAGAGTTTTAGGAGTTTTTAGGAGCTTTTAGGAGCAATTTTGAGGAGGCAGAGCCATGCCGGGCTCATTTTCTAAGTTTCAGGAAGTTCTGGGACTCAAGTGTTTCCAGATCCCAAAGAATTAACTTAATCAAGTGCATGTGTGAAGAGCAACAGGAAACGGCAGAACATTAGACAGGCTTGCCAGCCCAGCAGCTGCAGGCGGGCAGCCTTGGTCTGTGGCGAACACCCCCGTGGCTTGTGGCTGACCACCGTGCACGCCCACGTCTCACCCTGCAGGCTTTGGAACGTGGCATCCACGTGGCGACTCAGGAGCCTTCTGTCTAATGGCTGCATCTCTTCTAGTGCAGAGTTGGCACAGTATGGCTCACGGGCCAAATCCAGCCCATAGCTTGTTTCCGTAAATAAAGTTTTTTTTTTTTCTTATTTATTTATTTAATTCCCCCCCCTCCCCTGGTTGTCTGTTCTTGGTGTCTATTTGCTGTGTCTTGTTTCTTTGTCCGCTTCTGTTGTCGTCAGCGGCACGGGAAGTGTGGATGGCACCATTCCTGGGCAGGCTGCTCTTTCTTTTCACGCTGGGCGGCTTTCCTCATGGGCGCACTCCTTGCGCGTGGGACTCCCCCACGCGGGGGACACCCTTGCGTAGCACGGCACTCCTTGCGCGCATCAGCACTGTGCATGGCCAGCTGCACACGGGTCAAGGAGGCCCGGGGTTTGAACCGCGAACCTCCCATATGGTAGACGGACGCCCTAACCACTGGGCCAAAGTCCGTTTCCCCGTAAATAAAGTTTTATTCGATTTATTTCAAGTTTTTGAGACCAGGTCATTTCTTTTTGTGCTGTCCTGGCTGCTTGCATTCTGCGACAGCAAAGCTGAACAGTTCCAATAAAGACTGAATGGCCCACAAAGCCTAAAACTTTAACTATTTGGCCCTTTACTGAAAAAAATAAAATACAACATGCTGTGGCAGTTTGGTGAATCCCAAAAAGAAAAGACCGTATTTTTGAGCTAATCCTTTCCTGTTGAACCCTTTGATTGCACTGAATCCCGTTAAGGGTCTTGGGTTAGATGACTTGATAAGGAGACCTGAGATAGCTTGGTCTCCACCCCCTTGCTGGTTCTGATAAAAACAGACACAGGGAGAGACCCTGGGAGAAGGGAGCTGTGCCACATTGTGTTGCCCCTGCCATGTGTGAGCGAGGACGGCAGGGAAACAGAGATGCCCGAGAGGCTGAGAGGTCCAGGTGTCTGGGACCTGGAGGACACGGGCACAGGAAGAAGCCCCCGAGGGTCTGACCCCCGGAGCAGCCCCCGGCCAAGGAGACGAGCCCTGTCACCCGCCTGATGACCACGTGGGCACCGGGACCCCCAGGAGCAGGCTCTGGTGAGAAAGCGCCCCCGACGGGGCCTTGAGCTGGACATTTCACAGCCTCGGACATGGGAGCTCTTTACTTTCTAAAGGCGTCCCATCGCTGGGACGTGGTATCTGCAGCCCTGGGGCAACTAAGACCCACGCTGGCTCCTCTGTAGGGCCCCGGAGTCCTCACTGGGCAGGCAGGAGAGAGCACGAGAGCTCGGGGTCAAGCTTGGAGGGGGTGAAGGTCATTTCTGCCTACTCCATTGACCAGACTCAGGGAGAGAAAGGGGTAGGGGTGAGGGGCTGGGGGGCAGGAAGGGGAGGGAGGCCGAGGAGTCGCCCGCGGACCCCGAGTGAGGGGTCGAGGCCCTGCAGAGTGCTGCCCGCAGCACGTGCGCCGAGGCCCCCTCCCCACCACAGATGCACCCTCGTCCAGGTGGCCTCAGGGTCCCCTTGAAGGACAGCACACCCGGGCCACCCGAAGGACTCAGCCCCTTTGTGCTAACCCCGCTCGGGACTTCAGGAGCAGAAGACGAGTTCCAGCTTAACGTCGACGCTGAGAAGCGCTCCACAGCCCTGCCGCCCTGCCCGCCAGCCGACCCTGGGCGCCCGCGGGCATCCCACCCTGACGCCCTGACCTTCCCATCCGTTCAGGCCCCGGCACCTTCCAGATGCTCCAGCAGCAGCTCAGCACAGGGCGGAGGAGCTGGGAGCACTTGGCTTCACATCCAGGCGCCTCCTCCTCCCAGCTGTGTGACCTTGGGTTGGTTACTGAGCTTCCCTGGGCCGCGGCTCCGCTTCTGCAGAATGTTCCTTGTGAGTTTGAAATCCGAAAACCTCTGGTAAGGGCCTGGTGTCCAGCACTCAGAGACCATGCTGTAAGAGCGCCCCACTTTACTATTCTCAGCAACCCCCTGGTGCTTTTACGTGGTTGGGAGGGGTCAGAGGTCATAGGGGATCCCCTGTAAGAGTGGGAGGTCCAAGGCCTTTGGCAAGAACAGGGACCCGGTTGCATAAGGTACACGTTGCACCTTTGAACTGTTAATGATCCCTCAGACAGGTACTATGTAACGCATTCATTCATTCTTTCATTCATTCAATACGCACAAAGTGCCTACTGCCTGCTCAGCGTTGAATTCTCTACTGGAGATTAGAGCTGGAACTCAGAGGAAGACATCGGCATTCTCTGCCTACACAGCACTCATAGTCTTCGAATAAACAGGGCAACTGTAATAAAGGCATACAAAAAGTGACAGGTGTGCCCGTTAGGGCAACGGGCCGGGGGCTGGGGGAGGGCTGGTGAAGGAAATGGGTCTAAGCGACATCAGCCCCTGTGCGCAGCACATCTCAGCCTTGTTGGCCTTGACAGTGAACGTTCTGAACTGGTCCCCCCATGGGGCCCTTGCACGGCTGTGGCTGTTTGTCTGCTTGGATCCACCGTCCCCGGGGTGTCTGCTCATCTGACTCATCGTCGTTCAGGTCCCTGTTCCGACAGTTCTTCCTGAGAGGCCCCGGCTGATCACCAAATAAAAAATATCCTCCCGTCCTCCTCACTTCCTCTCTCCTCAGCTGCCATTGTTGGTCCCATAAGCCTCCTTTGTCCTCTTCATAGCATTTGTCGCTCGTGTCGATTATCTCGCTCATCGTCTGTTCCTGCTCTGTCCCTCCACCCAGCAGAGCTGGGTCGCCAGGCTGGGAGGTGGCCTCGGCCCTGAGCCAGGAGCTCTTCAATCTGTGCTTAAGGGTTAGGAGTCATGCTCTGGGTTGACGGGACAGAGGCAGTGGGGCATAAGGGAAGAGCCTGCCTGCTGGTCCTTCGACACGTGGCACGTAAAGGAAGGAAGGTCTCCGCGCTGTCCTGCCTGCAGGAGAGAGGAGCTGGACCTGTGCAGGGCTCGCAGGACCCTGCACTTTCTTTCAAAATTGATTCACTGCACGTGTATTTGAGTTTCCTCCTCAGCCGCCCTGAGCTGTTTGGAACAGAAATGTTCTCATTCCTTGTCGGAGCTGCCTGAAGAGTGAATAATCGGGCAATTGCAGGAAGGACATTTAGGAAGGAGACATCCAATTTAAGAGGTAGCAATGAGTGCTCAGAGGTCAAAAGAATCGGGGAATGACTTCATGATTTTTCTTTTATAAAGGCAACACAAATAATGAAATAATGAATGTCTGGAGCCCGAGCCCTTCTTTTCCTCTGTGGATTTTATGCAACATAAAAACATGTCTTGAGCGCTTTCTTGGTGAGATTTAAAAACCAGATGGAGGCCAGCAAGCACACTGCATCTGTCCTGGTAATGCTGTCGTTTATTTCCTGGGTAAGTGAGTAGAAATGGCGGCCGCGTGCTTCCTGCCGAATGCTGAGTGCAGACCATTTGGCCTTGAGCTAAAGCACAAATAATTTCTATGCATGATGAATCCTTCCAATAACAAGAGCCCTGCGAAGGTAGGATCAAATCAGAGTCATTAGCTCCTGGCAGTCTGTTCAAATGAATGCCTCAGAGTCTTAGCAGCGAGCCCCCAGGCACAAGTTGAGGGAGCTACGTGCAATTTCTTGGCATTTATTATTCTTTTTTGGTACTTTTGGAAACATAGTAGGTTAAGTCCAAACTCCAGATACAATCATTGAGACGGGCAGAAAAATATCAATTGAGCAGAATTCATCACCCAGGAACATAAGAGATTGGGATACTCCTGCCCCTCAAGCACATGGGTTTTAGTAGCTAGAGACAAGGAAAGTGGGAAAGAGGTAACAAATTCATATCAAATCTTTAACCCCTCCCTCCCCCCATCCTTAGGCATAGAAAACTGGATTGATTGGAAGCCTTAGTTTGTATTGCCATCAGTACAGGCATGGGCTAACTTTTAGTTTTCTTTATTCCTCTCATACCCTCAACCCTAGCTTTCTTTCCAAGGGGCTCCCTCGTGTTTGTCTAAATATCCTGAAAGATTTGGGTGCTGCGAATTGCATTTTGCTTCTCATGTCCTCATGCATTGTGTCTTTGAGATACATTGTATTCATTCGTACTTCATATTAATCATTTTATCTGATAGAGTACCCCATACTTGGTATATTCCACACTTACTTTATCCTTTCCAGTCCCAATGGCTAGTTAGTTTTTTTTCCCAGCTGTTATCAAAATAGTATTGTGATAGACATCTTTTCTTATTGTGTGTGTGTGTATCTTAGTGAAAGTTTCTCCAGGTACAGACACGGAAGTGGATTTCTAGGTCCTTAAGGAAGGGCCATCTGGGTGTGACTTGAGGCTCTCAGTGTACCTACCCGGGATTCATTCCCAGCAGCCATTGGGAAGGTCTCCATTCTCCCCTCCCCCTTCCAGCCTTTACTAGCACATGGATTTTAAATTTCTGCCCATTGGGTATAAAACTGTGTCTTGTGTCATTTCGACATTCATTTCTTTAAGAGTGAGTCTGTTTAGAGCTAAAACCCTGATTATCCAGGATTTATTCTTCATTGAAATGTCTGCTACTACCCATTTCATTACTGAGCTTCTTTCTTTTTCTTGTTGATTTTCTAGAATTCCCTCTATACTTTAGATATACTACTTTGTCAGTTATTTACATCATAAATTTCAACAGCAGGTGCTTATATATCAAGTGATAAAATAGAAACGACTTATAGGCGAGGCCTGAAGTTCACTAGGCTTTTATTCCATCGTCTGAGCCCCCAACACAGCATACAAGCCCCACGCCTCCCCCACGTGAGCCAGCTGAGTGGCCGGAGGAGCACGTGGGGAGGCCCAGGGGATTCCTGGCAAAAGCAGGAATCACTGGGTTTTTTAAAGATCAATTTTAAGTCCCCCACTGCTCAGGCAAATGACTCAGGGCCAGGCCTCACCTGGGCTGACGGGTCTTCACGTCTGCCTCACAAAGCCCTGCAGTTCAAGGTGACCCTGAGAGCAAAGGTGACAGGTGAGACACTCAGGACCTCCTAGCAGGAGGCTTTAGAGGCTTGCTCCTCCCTTCGCCTCCAGCACTAGGTAAGAGGATAGACGTTTAAAAAAAACCTGGGAGCCTGAAAAAACTGTGTATAATTGGTAGTTAGATGGACAAGTCAAGCCATTCATCAATCGATTGATAGATACAGAAATAGATGATATAGAGAGTAAATGGCTACTACCTAATTACTCACTTACATTTTGTCTTTCCCTGAAAGAAATGGAAGTAAATATAGTGATTAAACAGAAATCAACACTTAATGGCATTTTAATGGTCTAAAGACAGTGTATGGCTTACGATTCCACTTGGGCTGCAGGTAAAGGCAGCTCTGTCTACAGACACGGGGTATCTGGATATCACCCTTTCTCCCACGCATACTGAAGGAACACATGCAAAAATGGTAACGGTGCTAATTTTTAAGTATTGAGGCCATAATCCAACTTTTTTTTTTCACTTATCAATTTTTAAATTTTCTCTAGAGTTAATATGCAATTATGGGCATAATAATGACAAAACAGAATGGATTAAAATAATATTTATGGAGCATTTAATAACTTAGAAAATGCTTAAAAAATGTTATTGAAAGAAACCTGTTGCAAAGATGTATATCCATTCCAGTTACAACTTGTATTAAAACTGATAGAAATGAAAATCCACCAACAGAATAGAGACCGGAAAGCAAAGTCTGGCTGCACATGGCTGGCGCAGGGCTTCTTTCCTCGGGGTTTTTGTTCCTCCTTCGTTCTTCTTGTCTTCTCCTTTCATTCCAAACTTCAGTTTTCTTTTCTTCTAAAATGTGTTTATTGACCTGGTCTTGCCTTTATTGTTGAAAGACCATAAAAGCCCAGGGAACTTCCCATTTTGTTTAATAAGTTTTTAAAGGAAACCCTGTTTAACCAGGACATGGTCTCCGCTTCCACAGCTTTTCCCTCCTTCCCATGACACCCCAGGGTAGTAGGGGACAGAGCAGGAATCGGCTGAACTTTCGCAAAGCCGGGGGCCCACGAGAGCCCCAGGGGGAAGGGCCACCTCGGCGCACCCTCTGGGAAGCTGCTCCCGTGGGCCCAGGCACATCACTGGCGCGTATGAGCGGGGCCTCACTTCACCTGGACACAGACACACACGGCAGGCGGGCGCTCACACCCCCTCCAGTGCTTCCTTCGATGATGCTCTGTCACCACGTCACTGCCGACGGAGAGCTGGCCAGGCCCATGGCCCCGGCTAGGTCTGGAGGCCTGGGCGACGCTGTGGACCCAGCCGCTTTCCTCCCCGGCTCTCCCTGCCGCTTCACCTGCCGATCTCCGCTTGGGCCAGGCTGCCCATTCCTTTGGGCCTGCGCTGTGCCGTCAGCTGCTCAGGGCTCCCCGGGGAAAGGGGCTCAGGAGGTGCAGGGGGTAGACGGCTCCCCCTCCCTGTGGCTAGCCTGGCCCTCTGGGTGCTGGGTGCCGCTGGTGCCACAGAGCCGGAGTCGTCACTGCTGAACCCTGAAGCGGGGCATGTGCCGACTGGGATGGGCGGCCTGCCGGGAGCACCCCTGAACTGGCTTCCGCAGAGGCCGCTGTGACGCAGCGGTAGAACTGACCACTTTACACTCTGTCTGCCAGCTCTCCTGCTTTTTACTGCAGGTTTTTCTCAATAGTGTCCTTTGAAAGATAGGAGTGGAAGACCCCAACTTCCTCCTGGGGGGCCCTTACTACATGGATGTGCTCTCCTAGCAGCTCCTGCATTCACTCTGGACCTCACTCATTCATTTGGAAAAGTGCTTCTCAGCACAAGCTGTTTTTTCTGCCTTCAGCATTTTACTAGGGCGCTGGAGGGGCAGTTATTTTTCCCTATCTCCTGTTAGTCTATACTCAGATCACGAGAGGCAGGTGGTGCAGCCTCGGAGCCAGGCCTTGGTCTGATCTGCCAGACCACTTCTCAGTTATGTAAACTAGACAAGCTAGACAAGCATTCTGTGCCTTGGTTTCCTTATCTCTAACATAGGAACAAAAATAGGTGACTAAGAGGATTGAATTCATTGTTAAAGTGCTTATGACAGCACCTTGCATATAGTAAACGCTCAGTAAATGTTAGCTGTCATCATAAACCTGAATATCATCATCCCCACCATCACCATCATCATCATCACCATCATCATTACCTTCCTTAGTATCATCATCACCACCACCACTGGTGCCATCACCACCATCATCAGCATCATCACCACTATCACTATCCCGCCATCACCATCACCGTCTTCACAATCACCATCATCACGGACATCACCATCACTATTCATCTACAATGTCACCATCATATCACCACCAACACTGTCACCACCATCGCCATCTTGAACATCACCACCAGCCCCACCAACATCATCTTCACATCATCATTACCATCACCGTCACCATCACCACTGTCATCATCACTACTATCATAGTCACCATCATCATCACCATCATTAGCATCATAATCACCAACACCACTGGTGCCATCACCACCATCAGCATCACCATCGTCACCATCACAGCCATCGCCACCATCATCACCATCACAGCCATCGCCATCATCACCATCCCCACCATCCCCACCATCACCACCACCATCTACAATATCACCATATCGTCACCATCCCTGTCACCATCATCGCCATCTTCAACATCACCACCAGCCCCACCAACATCATCTTCACATCATCATTACCATCACCATCACCACCGTCACCATCTCATCACCACTGTCACTGTCCCCACCATCACCACTATCATCACCACCATCACTATCACCATCTACAATATCACCATATCATCACCATCCCTGTCATCATCACCACCACCACTGGTGCCATCACCCCCATCAGTATCACCACCAGCAGCACTACCATTGGCATCACCACCATCACCACCATCACCATCTCATCACCATGCTGATGGAGGTAAGACTAAGAGTTTGGGCCTTGAACCCTGACAGATTCTGCTTTAAATCTCAGGCTCACTACACACTAGTTGTGTGGTCTTAGACAGGTCATCTGACCACCCCGATTCTCAGTTTCTCCATTTGAAGAACAGGATATAACACCTTCCTAATGGGGTTTTCATAATGATTAAATTGAATTATGGGTTTAATGTGCTTATCATAGGCCCAGGAAGGTGGTAAGTGCTCAATAAATATTTGATGTCTGTGTGCATGCCTGTGCATGCCCACTCTCTAAGCAGCTTTTCCTGCAATGCTTTTTGATGGTTTTCAGCCTTATTATAAGACTCTTCTATTATTATTGTTGTTATTGTTATTGTTATTATTAGACCTTTTAGAAAATCCAGGCTATCTACAGCCAATTGTGCTTTGTGACTGGAGGGCTGGCCTCCAGCAGAGGCAATATGGCTGGGTTAACACGTGTGAGTTCAGGGGCACGCTCAGCTTACTGGAGCAGTTTCACGCTTTCAGCAAGAACAAGCCCCTCCATGCCTTTTCTGGCCTCTTTTGCCGGCACCTGCACCTCAGCAGGTGCCCTGCCCTCCTGGTTATTCTTTTCTTTTGTTGTGTTACCTAAGGAGGTCACACAACCAGTGGGTCAGCATTTCGTCTAGAAAGCATCTGCAGGTGGTTTAGATGGCCTGCGTATTGCCATGGTTATTCACACATATTTGATGAGCATCTATTATTAGCTGGTCTCTGTGCTAGTTACTGAGGATACATGGATGAAGACATTTCCCGCCTAAAGGAAGCTCCCGTTTTAATGGGAAATATCATAAAAACAGAAATTTACATATAGATTCTGGTAAGTACGGAGGCAGCTCAATGCACTGTGTATTGCAAAAGCATAGAGGAGGATAACTAAATTTATGGTTCTAGGAATGTGCAGAACACAGATGAAAAGAGAGTCTCAAGTGTGGAGATAAAAAATAGCATGGCAAATGTGGGGAAGGATAAAATAGATCAGTGCTACTGTATATAAACTGCGACTTGTTCATTCATTCACTCACTCATGCAACGTAACTCCTGTTATGTGCCAGGAGCGGGGGGACAGTGAGGGATTGAGAGATGATGCCCTAGGGAAAGCAGGGGCTTGAGGTTGGAGAGCTTCCTACATTTCCTTCTGTTGCCTGGCCTCAATCCTGAAGTTCATGTTCATCAAAACACCTGGTCTTGAGAATTACCTGTGGCAGGGGGGAGAAAGAGAGAGCGCGAGCGAGAGAGAGAGGTCCCTAGGCACCTTTCCTGTAGGTTCTGATCCATGTTGTATGTTGAGACCAGGACTCAGTACTGGTAATAAGTACCCCAGAGGATTTCTATCACCCAGACCATTTGGAAACTGCTGTCATGGGTGCTGGGGATGAATTGTGGGAACTCTGTACTTTCCACTGATTTTTCTGTAAACCTATAACTGCTCCAGTAAAAAAATGAAAAATTTTGTTAAAAGAATCAGTGATACACAAAGACTTCCTATGCTCCTTGAGTCCCTTCTGAACAGACACCAGGTGATATGTAGAGACAACCCTGTTGCCTCCAGCCTCGGCGATGCGCTTGGTCCTGGGCTGTAGGAGGGGCTGAGCTCACCCGCCAGCTCAGCTCACCTGCCAGAGCTTTATAACTGAGGGGCAGCCCCTGGCCTCCAGCCCAGCCTCTGATGGGGATTTCCAGCCCATCATCCCTTCCATAATTTCCCTCAAAACAAAGACAGCGCTGGAGGCAGAATTTACTCCCAACGTCCCCCAGGCCTCGCCCAGCGCATCAGTGCTTCTCAGCCCAGACCTCACCTGAGTCACTTGAGGAATGTTAACAGACATGCTGGTGCTCCACTCCTGCCTGCAGAGATTCTAGGTTAATTGTTCTGGAATGAGGCCCTGGCTTAGGTACTTAAAGAGTTGCCGAGGGACTTTAATGTGCAACGAGGTTTGAGAACAACCACCTTGGACCTTTTCCTGCCAATGCCTTCCCCTCCGCAAATCCTATTAACACTGAACAAAGAGTCTTCTCTTTAAACGAAGATAACCATTAGGCTGCACTAGAATGACTTCCACATGAAGTCAAGGGGCCTGTGCCTGGGATGCTCTTTGCTCTGTGAGCATGAGTTGACTTGAAAAGAGGGCAGGATCCCCGCTGCAGGAGCGAGTGTGGTTTCCTGGGTACCGGTGCTGCCTCTTCCTCCTCTCCTCCGCAGTCCCCAGGAGAGTTAGGGTGCCACCGTGTGCACACAGGAAGGTCAAGTGCGGCCTCCGTGGGGTTATCCAAGCTGCTTAGAGCAGCAGCAGCTGCGTCCAGGGCGGATGGTCATCTCCAGGTTGACGCTGCCCTAGGGTGTCAGGCTCTGTGGACTCTAGTCCTAAAGTGGTTTGAAGAGACATGTGGGAATTCCAGCCGGGGATGGGAAGGATGGACCCAAATTATTCCCCATGGTCAAAGACACCATAATCCTGGTCGAGGGGGGCCCAGGTCTACGAGTAGTGGATGTCGTCCCTCCGTGGAGGCTGCTCTCCCTCCACTGCCCCCTCCTTCTCTGAGAAGACTTCCAAGTCCTTCCCGGGGTGGGGACTCCCCCTCCAGCATTTGGCTCATTCTATATCCATCTACAGAACTCTTGTGAGTCCAGTGGGAACATTCCGATTTTGTGACAATTCTCTCCACGACTTCTACCCCTTTCCACTTTTCCCCCCTCATTAGAGAAACATTGCAATGGGGTCTGAGTTTTGGCCCAAAACATTTCTTCCTGACCTGGATGTATGGCCTGTCTTCCTTCTCTGCCATCTCAATTTAATATTCCAGCTCTTACTAATGCTTTGTACATATATATATATTTTTTTAAGGTTTTATTTATTTCTCTCCCCTTCCCCCCCACCCCAGTTGTCTGTTCTGTTGTCTATTTGCTGCGTGATTTTCTTTGTCCGATTCTGTTGTTGTCAGCGGCACCCGGAATCTGTGTTTCTTTTTGTTGTGTCATCTTGTTGTGTCAGCTCTCCGTGTGGGCGGCGCCATTCCTGGGCAAGCTGCACTTTCTTTCGCACTGGGCGGCTCTCCTTACGGTGCGCACTCCTTGCGCGTGGGGTTCCCCTACGCGGGGGGCACCCCTGTGTGGCAGGGCACTCCTTGCGCACATCAACACTGCACGTGGCCCAGCTCCACACAGGTCAAGGAGGCCCGGGGTTTGAACTGTGGCCCTCCCATGTGGTAGACGGACGCCCTAACCACTGGGCCAAGTCCACTTCCTGGTATTTTTACAAAACAGAGAATCCCAGTGAAATAAAGAAGGAGGAAATGGAGAACCAGGTGAGAGCTCTTCAATTCTGTTCGTGGAGACTCTGGGAATAGGGAAATCTTGCCACATGTGATTCATCAGGGAGGGCATCAGTTATCACCTTTGCCACCATCACATTTGAAACAATTCCCCCCACCCTTGAGCTCAGAAAGTGCACATTGCCACTAAAATAGGAAATAAAAATTTTGAAAGCATGAATGTTCAACGAAAACTTTTGGATCTACACCAATCAAGTGGTTCTTCGGAGACTTCCCTGAGTGCCTCCCTCATTTTAGGTCAGCTGTGGCCTTTGTTGGGAACTGTGGATCCCTTCCCCCCACATCCAGGCTGGGTTGCCACCTGCAGACCAGCAGTCCAGGCTAAAATGCCTTGTAAACAGCCTCAGTCTTAATGGCCACTGGGCCCAATGCCACCGTGTGAACTGCCAAAACAAAAGAGACCGTCATCTGCTTCCTGCATCCATAAAGGCAGCTCCGTGGGCCCCAGCTCCTTCCAAGCCAGGCAGAAGCTGGCTGGGCCTAGAGAGTGAGCCTCTTAGCTGGGCCTCTGGACTTGGGCTCTGACGGTCAGCTCAGAGGCTCACATGCTGGGGATCAGTCACTGGAAAGGAGCATTTGTCAACGTCAGCATCGCTCCTGGTAGAAGACTCAGCACCTCCACCGCCTTGGCAGCGCGTTCCCTCCGAGGTGAAGCTCTGCGCCTTTTTCATGGGGAAACAGTCTAAAAGAAGAAACTCTTTGATTTTTATCTCTAATAGGTTGTGTCAATTTCCCAGGGAGAGACTCTTCCCTTTTCCGTAGCCCTTGAATTTTTAAATACCTGAGACCCGGCTCGGGGAAATGCGTGTGTAGTTGAGATGGATCTCCCTCGCCGTGGAAACCCTTTGTAAAGTACAGGTGAGGAAAAGGTGTAGCTTTATTACATTTTCCCTATCTCAATTTGAGTCTATCAAAAGCCCACATTTTCCTCTGATAACAGAAAATTAATGGAGTCACTTGTAAGTGGGCTCTATCCAATACTGCAATGTCTCGTTAATTCAGGTTGAAAGTTTAGTCATAGTGGAAGCTAGCAGCCCTTCCCCCTTAGGTTTTTCTCACCCCCTCGCCTCTAGGTTTGGGTAAGTTTTCCCTGGGGGCAATGGCAGGGCACCCGGGGGGGTCCACATGGCTTGCCCGGTTTGCTCTGTGTCCGCAGACCCTGCTTCCCATTCCAGATGGGACTTCCCTTATCCCAGTTCTCGGCTTCCTCTGGCCAGGATCCTCTGTCCCCACTGCAGGTGGGTCTCCTGCTAGGACCTCCATCACCAGTTCCCAGCAGGTTACTGCACCCTCCCAGGGCAGGCCGGCCGGCTCCTCTGGCTCAGCCAGCCCTCCCAGATGCTCTGTGACCTTCTTGTGGGCAGGGGGACTGTTTGTCTCTCTCCTTGTGCCTTTCTGAGACCTCAGGAAAGTAAGGGCTGTGCTAGGGGACTCGCTGCAGAAAACAAGCCCTCCCAAACAGCCCCCCGGCCATCTTTCATGGGGCGTGTGTTGGGCCTGTGCTTGGCTGCATGCCCCGAGGCTGATGCCGCAGCCTCACTGCAGATGTGCTCTTGTGTCACAAACCAGGAATGGCACGGGGGATGGAAGGTGATTGGGGGGGTCGTGGCATCCGATTCTATTTACTCTGGTTAGAACCCGAACGTCAGCCTGTGCACGTGCACCTCGCACTTGATACTGTAACGACCAAGCCTGCAAGGTGCTTAGTCACCCAGCACGCAGCGTGCTCCCGGACAGAGGAAGTGGAGGGGTGGCTGGTGTGCCTGTTGGTGGGTGACCCCCATGGTGGTGGAGGGTACGGCAGGTTTATGTAGCTTAGGGTCTCGTTTCTCCGGAATGGGTCACCTGCCAGGTAGAAGAAGGCAATGGGAAGATCACAAAGGACCCAAATTCCATTCTGAGGGAGGGCACATCCCAGGGCCGGTGAGCTGTTTGGAAAACTCCAGTGAGAAGGATGTTTCTATGTCTTGGCTCAGCACTGGATAGTGCCACGGTGCATTGTCAGTGCCTGCCACGCTGTGGGAGGGGGAGGTGAGTGTCCTTACTCGGCCGCTGAGCTGACTATGACATCACAAGAGCACTGGGTGTGGGAAGGGGCCAGCAGGGGTCCATATAAAGAGGCGGAGAGGCTGAGAGGCAGGGGAGGAGAGGAAAGGCGCTTGGCCAGGAATTGAAGCCAGCCCCTCTCGAGGCACCCAAAGCCTGCTCTGTGGCCCGGCAGCACCCAGCAGCACCTGGGACATGGGTGGAAATGCAGCATCTCGGCCACTCCAGACTTCCTGAAACAGCACCTGCAAGCTGGCAAGGTCCTGGCTGGGACATTGAAGCATGCGGAGCCCTGGACCCCCGAGCTTCTTAGGAACACTAATTCTATGGGCCTCTTCAGTCCTGTCAAAGCTGAGTCTTGAGGCTGGGACCCAGGAATCTGTTTTGGACAAACTTTTCAGGTGGTCCCTCTGCACTCCACAGCATAGGTCTACGCAGGGAGTGTGGGGACTCGAGGCGGCTGCTGATGAGTGGGGCTAGAGAGCTGCCGGAGCTGCCGGGGACGTCAACAGGGCTTCAGAGCCGATGTCGGGGAGCACGACGGGCTCTGCCCCATCACAGTCCCCTGAAGTGTCGGGCCACCTCGGACCATGACCCAAGGACAACGATGGTGGTTTCACCTGACTTGGAGTACTGTGCCCCCCTATGAGGTGGATCGAGCTCCTGCTTCCCAGGACATCAGAAGGGGCCTTTGGAAACAGGGTCATTACAGGTGGGGTTAAATAAATGACAAGCCAAAGTGAGGCCGTCTGGAGAGGGTGGGCCTCTCACCCAAGAGGACTGGAGTCCTTGAACAGAAAGGAAACCCCGGCAGAGAGAGACGAGGAGAATGCTGGCTGGCGGGCAAAGCCCAGAAGCTCGGTGGCGGGGATGGCTTCTTCCCACGGGTTTAAGAGAAAGCGTGGACCTACTGACCCCTTGCTTTCAGCCTCCTGCCTCCAGAAGCTCAAGGCAGCAGACTTCTTTTGAACACACCCAGTTTGCAGTACTTTGCTACAGCAGCCCCAGGAAGTCGAGGCTAAGCGAAAGAACCAGGGAACCCTGGAGGGAGCCACGGGATGGCCGGCGAAGGAAGCTGTCCACAGGTCCATGGAGGGAGCCACGGGATGGCCAGAGAAGGTGGCTGCCCACAGCCCCGTGGAGGGACTCATGGGAGGGCCAGCAAAAGAAGTTGCGCACAGGTCCACGGAGGGAGCCATGAGATGCCCGGCAGAGGTAGCTGCCCACAGGTCCTGGCTGGAACGGAGGCCAGTGTGCCGTAACGACGGGGTGAATTAAGCCTGGGGTCTGCAGTGGAGCCGGGAGGGGAAGGGTGGACCCTGCAGGCCAGGCAGGGGGAGGGGAATGACAGTTTTGCCAGGCTGAGGAGGGGATCTCAGACACAGGAGCCCTTTGTTCCTCATGGAATGAGGATCAGTGACAGGCTTCTTGCTCCGGGCCCATCGCACCATTTTTCTTTATTTCATGTTGAAATATTTAAATTAACTTTCTTCTAATGTATAGTTGGGCTTTGGAGACTCATTTGAAGAAACAGTGAAAAATGTTCATATGATGAAAGCGGAGAACGCTGTCGGCTTTAGAAAAGTAATTGGGAAGATTAGACATTGTCACGTCTTCTTTTCACAGATTCTCCTTCTAAAAATTAGCCAGGGAAGGTAGAAATGTATCTTCCAGCTTCTAGCAAGGCTCGCTACTCCCACATGTTTCAAATATCCCTTGTGGGGAAGTCTCGGGAAGTGGCATCAGTGTCACCCTCTCCACTCACACTTGGGGTCCCCACAGCCTGAAGCCCCCGGCCTCACAACTGGCCATCCGAAATTCAGACTGGAGGAGATGGACATTAATTGCATGTTAGGATTCCTATAACCAAAGCGTTATTTAGAATGAACATTTTAATGAAACTATGCAAACAGGATTGGAAGATTGGAATTTGTATTGAATCACCAATACTTTCAGCAGTGTTTCACTGGGGATCTTGTAGCAATCTACGGACCGCTAAAATTTTTTGGATGATTATATTGAAGAATTGGTTTTGCCTGTTCACACAAATAAAGCAAATCATTCTCTCTCCTTCTTAGAGTCTTCTGATTCAATGGCTAAATCTCCATGGGTTCTTCTAGGTCTTGGGGAGATGGAGAAACCATACCTACAGATTTAAAATGTGAATTTTCTAGCAGCATAAAAGATGGTCTTTAATTCACATGAAAGAAACTGTAACTATGTATTCTTATAAAGAAAAAAAGTGTTAAAAAGAACAAGGACTAGAAGCTATTTTACTTTCTTTGCCTCAATAATTTGAACTAGAAACATTGAAGAATATGCTTAAGTATGAAAGCAATGCAAGGACCACACAATTATGGAGAATGGGCACAAAGGAAGCTCCTTACATCACAAGTGCCATAAAAAAATTTTCAAAGAGAAGCCTTTAGTGAGTTCAGGAATGGAAATTACTGTATGCACCCAGAGGACAGATTATGTCAAGTAACTTGATTTCATGGCAACTGGCACTTTTTCTCGTTCTAGCAATTACTCAGTACATGTTTATTGAATCAACGTGGACAGTGGGATGGCTGGCTGGGTGGAGGGTGCAGAGGTGAATGACGCACTTCCTCTTAACAAGGCCAGAAGGATCTGTCACCAGAGACCGATGACTTGGGAGAATGATGCAATGGGCCTGTGATCGAAGGTGAGGGGCAGGGCTCCTAGAAGCCGCCATCTATGTCTGCAGATGGAAACCCAGACTCCTGAAGATTCTCCAGTGCTGGAGGAGCTGGAGGTTCATTTGTAAGGCTTAATTAAGCCTTGGCATCTTCTGCAGGTGGAGGCCTCTCCCAGGCCAGTGCCTTTCTTTCTCCTTCCACCAGTGTCCTTCTGCTTCCCTTCTGCCAGCTGCTTGGACCAGTTCTATGCTCCCTCCTTGCTAGTTTCTGCTCCATGTTGGCGAGTCTCTTAGGAGAAGCAGAAGGGCCTGCAGTGGTTCTGGATTCTCCAAAATGCCTCCGAAGGATGGGGAGGTCTCCTTCGCTTAGAACCTAGAAGAACTTTTGCACACAGGGAGGTCACTTGGGCACCTCTCTCGAGATCAAGATAAGAACTGGGGAAGTTGCACTCCTGTCCACATGGGGTGGTCTTGTCTAAACCCCCGAGTTTAGCCGCATTGCCTTCACTAGAACCAGCTACACTCCTTGATGAGCACTTGCATCGTCCTACTCAGGCAAACTGATTCGGAGATTCAAGTCAGCCAATGCAGACCCCACTTCTCGTTCACACCTTTTGTCGCCCTTTGATGTCCTGGGCCTCTGCCGAAGGGCCCCTACTGGGCCAGAATCTTCCATCCTCTTGGCCCAAAGATCTTGCTTCAGAACACAAGCATTTTCCTTAATGCCCAGCACCAGCAGATGAAGTCAAATTCTGGATGATACAAATTTAAAAGTAAACAAGGAGAAGATAAAGATTGCCAATTTTGACTGCATCAATATCACACACATACACAACACCTTCGGGTTGACAGGATAATGAGACCCCAAAAATGCCCCCATCCTCATCCCTGGAATCTGTGAATATCGTACCTTCTGTAGAACTGGGCTGTGCAGACGTCAAAGACCTCAACGAGAGAATTCTAGCTGTCGGGGGGGAGGGGTCCACCACAATCTCAAGGGCCCTTGCATGTGGAAGGGGGAGGCAGGAGCCCATGTCAGAAGACCTGTGTGGGAAGGATCTGGCCCGCCCTTGCTCTCTTTGAAGGGGGAGGAAGGGACCGTGAGCCAAGGCAGGCGGGCAACTTCTAGAAGCTGGAAAGGCAAGGGCATGGGCTCTTCCTTGGTACAGGGAGCCCCACAGCCCTGCCCCCTTGATCACCTGGGTTTTAGCCCAGAGAGACCCACTTAGGACTCTGACCTCTGAAATCGTAAGAGTAAATTTACATGGTTTAAGCCACTAAAACTGGGGTACTTTGCCACGGCAGCCACAGGAGACTAATATACACTCCCAGAAAGCAGCGGTGTCAAAGGGCAGAGGGGCTTTACCGGGCCTCATGGAAGACGGCCGGGTCTGGGCTGAAAGGACGTGGGCGTCTCAGGGACGTGGGCGCTGCATACTGAGGACCCCATTCCCCTGCGCGCTTGACTCTGTCAACCCCCTAAGAGTGACGAGTGATCATACCAGCCAGCACGGCCGTAAACTGTGCCCCTTTTATGGGCAATTCAGAATGTTTTAGGCCAGACTTAAAAACCAGAACACCTTCAAGTCTCAAAGGAATAAATCTACTATGGGGGAATGACAGGCATGGGGCTAGAATTTCTGAAAAGGGGCCTTTGTGACCGTAAATCACACCGAGCCCTTCTGCTCACTGCTGCGTAGGCACTGGACTCCTTGGATGAGGAAATGGCTGGTGTAATGCAAATTTTATATTGATCCTATTTTTCACATCCCAAAATTAGAATGCCAGGTCCAGCAGCGGCATGGGATACTTCCTTCAGGGCTGCCCTGGATAACCTGAAATGCGCAGTCACGTTGCATCGTTTTGAGGTTGATCCAACGCAACTTCAGTGCTTGCCTTTGAGGATGCCCCACGGGCTGTCAGAGGCACTTAGGGGCGTGGGGATTCCAGGCTCTGGAGTCACGTAGGCTCAACCCTCCCTGCTCTACGACCTGCTCCAAATTCCTTCATCCCCCAATCTGTGGTTCCCTTATCGAGAAAATGTGGGGAAGAGCAGCAGTACCTGGCATGGAAGCAAACGGCAAGGGTGAGCGCTCGATCAGCACTGGACATATGGGGGGTTCGGTTACTGTTAGTTGTTAGTAAATTATGCAGATCTGCGTAATTCATCACTGATGGTGATGGTGGGTTTGGAGTTGGCTGCGCTCTCCCCAGGCTGCTCTGCAGAAGCTCACCTGGCCTTGGAGAATGTGAAGCTACACTCAGGGCTCCTGGGTGGAACTGTGTTTGGTTCTGAGCAGGTGCAGCCGGTGAGGAGAGTAAATGCCAAGAGAAACGCTGCCGGGTTCTAACGGCACTGGGGTGCCCTGGGAGGCAGGGCCAGGGGCGGGGGCCCCTGGGGGCTTCTGCCTCCCTCCCCCCCGCTTTTGTCTTAGAACAGCTTCTTCTTAAGTGAAGGACTCTGGGCTTTCACCTATGGGCTAGTCTGAGAATATAAGAGCTCAGTTGAGAACAGAAACAGTCAAAATCCTCTGAGTTCCCCTTTCCAAGGTTTCTGCAGTGACGCCACTAGAGAAAACGAGTGAGGGCTGAGCAGGTGACCCGAGGCAGGCCGGGCCCAGGGGCCTTTGTGCTTTTACGCAGATGTAGCAAGGGGGGAGTGGAGCATTTGCAAAAGCCAGGCCCAGCCACCAGCAGCCTGCAGCTGTGGTCATCGCGGAGCTGAGGGACGCTGGCCACGGGGGCTTGAGGCTGCAATGAGCGGAGTAGGACACGAAAGGGCGCGGCACGCCTGCAGGGCCCAGCGCCCGCCGCTTGGCTGGGCCACGTCCAGGCCGGCGGAAGAGGCCTGTGCCCGGGCAGAACCCGCCAGGGCGGCCCTGGGGTCCGGAATCGCCCCCTCCCGGCGCATTCGGCGACTTTGGAGGGAGGCCTGCCACGCGGTCTTGACTAGGCCAGGGTCCTGCCTGCCCTACTTCACCTCGGGTGCACGCTGGCCTGGGCAGCACCTGTCAGCGGAGAGGAAGGGCCAGGTCTTCAGCAGAGGACAGCACGAGAGCACAGGTGACAACCTCACAGCCCCTCCGGTGCCCGTGCCCTCGGGGGAGCACCACCACCCCTCCTGGCTGGGAAGTGCTCATGGGCCTGGAGGACTCCCGGGGGAGGCAGGAGAGAAAGAGACCTCCCAGGGCTGGGAACCTGGGGTCCTGTCACCCACCTGAGAGGGTGAGGCAGGGAGGAGGTGAGCAGGAAGGAGGGTGAGGAAGGAAGGAGGATGGGCAGGTAGGAGGGTGGGCAGGGAGGAAGGTGAGGAGGGAGGAGGGTAGGCAGGGAGGAGGGTGAGCAGGGAGGAGGGCGAGGCAGTGTCTGCAAGTTGATCCTTCGAAAACGTTCCAGCGCGTCTGCATACATTCATGTAAAAGCCAGGTGCTTTGCCCCTGCCTGCCCCTCACTGGCAGTTACTAGAAGCTTCTATGTTAGTACTGAGCAGGAGCTTGAAGGGAGGGCCGTCAGGAGAGGGCAGAGGAAATGAGCAACTAGAGAAGGATTGAGGAGAAACCAAACGTCTCAGGATCGGTGGAATTTCATAGAGGAATGCTGGTTTTTATTTTCTGTATGTAACACAGCACCTCAAAACTTCAGCAAAGTCTGATGCTTGTGTGTGTGTGCATGTGTGCACCCATGGGTGCATGCATGCATGTACATGTGTGCATTTGTACGTGCACGTGCATGCATGCATTTGTGTGTGCATGCATGTACGTGAGTGTGTGCATACGTTTGTGTGTGCACGTGTCTGTGTGTGCGTGCGTGTGCGTGTACGTGTGCCTTCAGGTTGGGCAGAGCCACCCCCAAGTTAGGGTGAATCATTAAGAACCTGGAGGCTGGAGCTCAACAGAAGTTCTCCTGGCTTTCCCCCTGCTGGGGCGTGTGCGGCTGCCTCGGGCATTTGAGAGCAGGTGGGTTTGAAGGAGGAAGGGAGTCGAGTGCCATGAGGCTGCTCCCAGATGCCCCTGCACCCCCTTCTCCGTCTCAGGCCGGTGCACCACGGGACAAACGGCAAAGGGACTGCTCCCCAAAGGGGTTCCTAGGTCACTGTGGGCTTCGTCCCCTGCCCCCTGCCCCAGTGCCCTGCTGTGGGGCTGTGCCTCGAGCCCCCTAAGGGGGGTGCCTCTTCTCAGCGGATTGTCGCCTGTGCACCATGAACGCCACTATCCGGGCTGGACGTTCCCACTGCGGGCAGTGCCACCCCCACCTGCCGGTCCAGGGTGCCCGAGGGAAACGGTCCTGAAGAAGCTGCTGAACCCCCGTTCCACAGAAATGAGAGTCAAACCACGCTTGGGGGCCAACGCCGCATCCGGCCTCTGCTCAGGACCAGGGGACTGGGCGGGCCCCGCAGGAGCCGTGCCCCCCTCGTTAGGCTGCACGCAGGCTAACCACCTGTTGCACCCCACCTCCCGCTCTGCAGGTTTCCCCGGAGGGTTTCGCCAGGTGACATCTGGGCAGGGCCCCAGCTCAGCGCAGAGGCGGCTTGGCACATGTCAGCTGCGCCTGAATCAAAGCCCCCGCGTCGCCGTGGCATCCCCGCAGATCAGGGCACTGCCACAGGGCTGTCACTCAGCCTGCGGTAGCAGCCTCGGGCGAGTGACTCAGGACAAATCCAACGCGCTCCCACACGGCACCACAGCCCTCTCGGGCCTGGAGAAGAAACGGAATAATTCACCTCCGGTTGTCACCTGCGCTGCTCCTGAGGCAGTGCTTCCTGGGCACGGGGCATGCCAGAATCGTCCTCTTCGGTACTCCAGAGGTCCAGAAGGCCCGGCTTGGGCGGGATGGACTCGAGGCTGTCCTTTCTGGCACCTTCCACCCTGCTGCATGGAGGGTGTGGCACCTCCAGGCGAGGCCAGACTTGGGCTTTGTGTGGTCTGCCTTAGGTCGTGGAAGATAGTTGGAGGAGGCTGAGGGGTGTCCACTGGCATCTGGGCGCAGACCCAGGAGGAGGTGGCAAGGAAGGCGGGCTGTCGTGGCTGTCGTGGCAGGCTTCACCTGAGCTGGCCCAGGGCCCAGGGATCCCAAACTTCTGCCCTGCAGTGCCCTGAGCCTGCACCTAACCCCTCGCCCCCTCCCTGGGCTTCTGAAATGCCCTTCTCCTCAGGTGTCTTCTCTGCATGCTAAGCCACAAAGTATTGCAATGACCCTAACTACCTGTCCTTCCCTCGGACCCTGAGGGCCGTGGTCAAGTCTGGTTTCGGGCGTCTGGGGCCTGCCTGCTGGCCTGGCGCGTTGGATTGGCGCCATCGGGTGTCTCCAGTTACTCACTTCCCTGGTCCGGAGCAGGGGTCAATCAGTGTCTGTTGACCTCGGCTCTCAGCCACCTCGCTCTGCCAGTGTCTCGCACGCCCACGGGGGGACAAATACCGTTGCGTCCTTGCCCTCAGCCGCTCTTTGTGGGCTCCCAGCAGGTGCTGGGCATGGGTCTGGAGTCCCATAGATCTAAAACGTGTGTGATCAACTTCTTTCCCCACCACAGAGCAGCTAGGAAGGTGGCGAGTGGCCAGGGGTGAAGCACGGGTGTCAGGCTGGCAGACGGGCAGCCGGTGCAGGGGGACTTCCAAGGGGACGCTGTGCATTTTGGTAAAGCCTGAAAGCCTGGGGCTGGTCCTCACCTGCTCGCAGCATGTATCCCAGTAGCATTATTTTTATTTGTGTGACTATCTGATGATTGTTTCTCTCATGGGTCCGTGAGATCCATCAGGACATGACAATCTGCTTTTATTCAATATTGTATACCAGCTGCCTAGTGCAGTGCCAGGCTCAGAATAGGGGAGCAGAAAATTGTTATGGAAAGAATTTACACTATATACGCCTTTATCGGCTGGTTCCCTTTATTCGAAATAAATGTCTACACTGATGTTATCCAGATTCACATTTGTCACCATTGTAGGACAGTGTTCTGTATAGGTGGCCCTTTAAAATTTATTTTAATAGTCATTTCTCTAAAAAGAAGTTGGTCCCATTTTCTTTCTGGATATGCAGATACTTTTCCCCCTAAGGTAAAGAGCTTGAATTGTAATAAAAAAGTCTTCTTCACCCCAACCCAGTCTCTTTCAAAATATCTTTTTCCTGACTATAGATGTAATATTATTGTACAAAGCCGGAAAGTCTACAAAGAAAAAAAAATACCTGTAAGTCTATAACTTAGAGATAACCGGAGTTGACATTTTGGTGTTTTGCCAAGCCATATACAGGATGTATGTATGTATGAAGTTTGTAGACTGCTTTTGCTTTTCTATTTATTACAATGTGGGCATTATCTCATAAAGTTAAATCTTTTTAAATAACATTATTTCACATAGAATGGCAATATCCCATCATATGTGTAAACTCCAACTTGTGTAACAGTGCTTCCGTTTTTGACATTTAAGTTGCTTCCAATTTTTGCTACTTTATGTGATGCTGAAAGAACGATCTGTCTACAAAGCTGGGTGAGGACCACTCATCACGACACGGCAGTGCCCCTTGGTAACAGAACAGGGGCCACTCCCCAGTGGGTGCTTCCTTTTCCTCTGCGCTTATGAAACCTGCTTCTAGTACAGAAACTAACGGATACCCACCTGTAATTCCTTGGTGAGCCTTGTAATCGATGTTAAATATATGTACATGAAATTGCACATGCATTATAGGTGCAGTTGCTGCTGTGTGTAAATGAACACACCTGCGAAACTGGGACCCTGCCCGCAGCTCTGAGATGCTGCCGTCACCAAGAAGTGCCCCCTGCTTCATAGCCCCTCAAAGCAACCGCTCTCCCCACCTCTGTCACAGTGGAGGTGTTGCCTGTTGTTGAACTTCATGTAAATGGAATCACACACACACTCCTTTATTTTTCTGGCATCGTTCATTCAAGCATATGCTTGCAACATTTTTTGTCACTGTTGAGTGTGACGGTGATTTGTTCTTCTTCAACAGTGATGGCAAGGTTTGGCCCACTATGGCTCAGGGGCCAAACCCACCCCACTGCCTCTTCTGTGCAAACCACAAGCTAAGAATTGTGTTTATATTCTTAAGAGGTTGTGTTAGTACATGCAAGATACCCTCAAGTTTCCCACTTGGCTCACAAAGCCAGAAATATTTTCTTTGGTCCCTTAGAGAAAAAATGTGTAACACTTTATAATATTCCATTGTCCAAATATATTGCACTTTTCTTCTATTGATGAGCATTTTGATAGTTCCCAAGTTTTGACGATCATTAATAGTACTGATTTGAATATTCTTATACCTACCTCTTGTATACACCTATTTATGCAGGTTTTGGAGGCAGACATATGCCTGGATCGAGCTTTTGTAGACACGGCCAAAAAGTTTTCGAAGTGGTTGCACCAACTTATACTCTTACTGATTGCACTGCCAGAGCCTTTGCTGCAATGGAAACAACACTGACTTTAATGGGTAATCTTACCTTGCCTCTGACTTTGGTACTTCACCACCCGATTTGATTTTTATATAGTTATTCAAAGATGCCACTTGTCAGATTAAGGGAGTTTCCTTCTATTCGTTCTTTAGTAAGACTTTTCATTTTGAACTGGTACAAAATTTTTCTTATTGCTTTTTCAGCATCTACTGAGGTAATAACATAGTGCATTTTCCTTTATTCTGCTAATAATTGATCTTTGAGTGTTAAACCAATTTTTTACTCCTGAAATAAACCCTGGATTCAATTAGCTAATGATTTCCTTAGAATGCTGTCTTTATGTTCATGAAATTAACTAGTCTATAATTTTCCTTTTTTCAATGTGCTTGTCAGGTTTTGTATAGAGTTTATGTCAGCCCATAATGGGTTGTCAAGAATTTATGTATTTAATATCCATTAAATATTGGGAAGAATTAACTGGTGAAGGCATTTGTTTCTGGAGTTTTCTTTTTGGGGGGTGTAAAATTATAGATTCTCTTTACTTAACAAATTAAAGACATCAGCTTTTCTCTTTCTTCTTGTGTCAATTTTGGTAAGTTGTGTTTTTTAAGAAATTTGTTCATCTAAATTTTCAAATTTATTAGTAAGAAGTTGTTCAGACAATCTTGCTATTGTTCCTCAGCAACAGATTGTCTCATGATATCTCATTTTTCATTTCTGATTATCCCATTTTTTTCTTGACCTGTCTTGCTAATGATATATCAATTTTATTAATCTTTTCAAATAATCAACTTTTGCCTCTATTGATTTTCTCTAACTTTTCTATTCCATTGTTATTGACTCCTTTTTCACTTTTTTTCCCTGCCTATTTTAAATAATTGTTTCTTTGCTAGATTCTTCATATACAAACAAATAATTTTCCACCATTTCTTCTTTCCTAACACATATATTTAAGGCCATAAATTTTCATCTATTTGTGGCTTTAGTTGTGTTTTGGATTTGGTATGCTACATTTTTCATTATTATTCAGGTCAAAATGTTTTACAATTCCCACTATGATATCCTCTTTAATTAATGGCTTATTTTAAAATTAATTATTTTTCAAATATGTGGGCCCTTTCTACCTATGTTTTCATTATTATTTTTAGATTAATTTTCCCATGGGCAGAGAATATATGATTCCAAGCCTTTGAAATTTATTGAGGTTTACTTCATGGCACAGAATATGAGATATTTTAGTAAATATTTATATGCGTATATATCATATCTATTTATATATACACATGTATCATGTTGTTTAGGTAAATCTCATAGCTTAAGATTTGCATTTTTTCCCACTTTCAGATGCTTAAATTGTGGATGTGCCAATTTCTCTATTTCAGCTTTATTTCTGCCAGTTTATCTCTTTCTTGTTATTCCAAATCTGTAAAAAATTTCCAAGTATACTACAAAGACCTGTGCTTCCACCTCACCCATATTCCCCATTTTAGCACATTTACTCTATCTCATCTTTCTACATAAACATTCTGCCTACATTCTAACGTAATTCCCCATCACCACCAGGTACTCCTTGTGCATCTCCAAGACCAAGGACACACTTGCCACCCTTAACTGCTTAAGATCAGGAAGTAACATAGACGCGGTACTGCCATCCTGCCCTAGACCTCATCAGTGTTTTCCAACACTCCCAATACCCTCTCCCTTTTCCTTCCAGTCCAGGATCCTACCCAGGACTGCACACTGCATTGTCATGCCCCTCAGTTTACAGTTTGGTACAGATCTTTAGGCTTTCTCTGTCTTTCACATTCCTGACAGTTTCACAGAGATAGATTTTTTATTTTGTAGGTTATCTTTGAAGGCTATCTTTTCTGGGTATAGAATTTTAAATTGGCAGTTATTTTCTTTCAACACTTCAAAGATATTATTCTATTAGTAGTCAGGTCTTTCTGTGAAAAGTCAACTGTCAGTTTTACTGTTAACCCCCTTGACAGTAATACATGTTTATGTGTCCCTCATTTTGAAAGCTTATACAGTGTTTTCTTTGATTTACTTTGTTTTTGCCCTACTTGGGTATTGTAGAGCTTTCAAAACCTGGTGCTGGGAGACTTTAGTCAATTTTAGAAAATTCTCTGTAATAATTCAAATATTCATTCTATGCCGTTGTCTCTCCCCTTTCCTTACAGAATTTCAGTTCTATGCATACCCTTATCTTTTATATACTCTTTTCTGTATTTTCCATGTTTTCTCTGTGTTGTGACTTAGATATTTTATTCTAACCCATCTTCTATTCCACTGAGTTGCTCTTCTGCTCTAATCTGTTATTAAGCCCATCTATTGAAATTTTAATAACAAATTTTATAATCAATTTTATTGATATATATTAATAAAGCATAAATTCATTCAAAGTGTACAATGATATATGGTATAATCACATAGTTGTGCATTCATCACATCAATCATTGAGCATTTTCATTATTTCAGTAATAACAATAATAAACAAAAAACAAACAAGAAAACCCCTTACCACTCAATATCTCTATACTTCCCCCATTGTACATAGCTGCTGTTTCTAGCTATTCTATCCAAAGCTCTATCAATGGCTTTTAGCATAATCACAATGTTGTACATTCATCATCTTAAAAATTTTAGAACAATTTCACTACTCCAAAAAGACTCCACACCCCTTAGCATTCCTTTCTCAGACCTACATAACTACTAATCTCATCTCATCTTTATAAATTGATTTATATTTACATTTTATATAAATGGAACCATATAATATATAGTACCCTGTGCCTGGTCTCCTTCACGTAGCACGTTTTGGTATTTTTGCCTGCTATTAAAATTTTATAGTATTAAATTACATTTGCTCAGCTTCAAAAAAATGGTCTTATATGTACAATTCTACCCATATTACTATTTCACATAATATATTTTATATTTCACATAATATATTTAGTCCATAGAAGCACAATCATACAAAATTTGTTCTTTTGTGTCTGGCTTGCTTCACTCAACATAATGTCCTCCAGAATCATCCACATTGTCATAAGTTTCACAACTTCTTTTCTTCTTACTGCTGCATAATATTCCATTGCGTGTATTCTCCATAACCTGTTTATCCATTCATCAGTTGATGGACTCCTGGGTTGTTTCCAACTTTGGGTTATCCTAAATAATTCTAACAGCAATTATTTTATCCCTAGAATTTCTTTTGTATTCTTTTTGACTCTTTTTTAAATAAATTCCAGAAATTTGGTGGTTCTTGTACACTGAATCCAATATCTGACTTATTCATAGGTCATATTTCTACTTGATTTGTGATCATGTGATTCTGTTTCCTGGTAAGTGCGGTCATTTCCGATTTAACCCACAACAATTTTGTTTAGAATTTGGATAGCGTGATCTTGCTCTACATTGTAATTCAGAGTGCTTGTCTTTTTGCCCGCCTGTTTAAAATCTGGTCAGCAGGTGAAGTCTTGGCATCTCCCCTTGATCCGGGTGAAGCTGGGTTTCAGACACGGGTGAGACTCATTTCTTTCTGGCATGTGCTTTCTCCAAGAGCATATCCCTCGTGGGATTTCTACTGAAAGATGGAGGAGATTGGAAGAGAATCCGTGGCCACGGCTCCTGTTGACTCAACATGTCCATGTGCACGGTGCGGGCAAAGGCTGACCTGAGTCTCGGCTGGATTGCCATCTCCTGCACCTCGAGGGGCTGGGAGCTGCTCTGAGCTCATCTCCCCGTCACCTCCCTGTCTCCCCTGGGGACTGGCGCTGCCTCCTGCGTGGTGATGAGGCGAGGGGCTTGCTGCCCCACTGATGAGCTGAATCAGATGCTCATCAGCACCTCCGGTTGTAGCCTTCTGCCCCTTTCTTTTGATGGCGTCCTTTTGAGCACGTGGGGAGCCGGCACCCTGAAATATCTTCTTCTGTTGTCTGTGTAAGTAATAAACTGTGTGCATCTAAAAGTGGAAATGTCTTTATTGAACTAGTTGGTGGGGCCCAGTCCTTGCCTTATGATCATGCTTAAAAGAGTTTTGAAGGATCTGCAAACCTGGTCACCCCACCCTTCCTTTTTTATAGAATTGACTCAGTATTTAAATTCCTCTCCATGCAAGGGTTTGTCTACCATAAGCTATTGTGTCATGCCCCAACAGACGTTCATTCTTTATTGTTTCTTTCGGTGTTTAATGGTTTTATGTCTTTACTTCTAACTTTTAGATCCATCTGGGATCTTCTTGGTGAAAATGAAGGTGTATTGCATTTTGCCACATAAAATTAACCTTTTTTCCAGAGCCATACCATTCTTGACAGATTTTGGTTACCTTTATCAAATATTGTTAAGGTCTACCAGGGTTTACTCATACACCAGTGCCAAACTGTTGAAAATAATTGTATTTTATAGAGATGACCTAATCGAATGTATTACTCATCAGGCACCTGTTAAATGCCAGGCATTGTGTTAAGGGCTTTTCATGAATTACATTTCCAGTCTTCATATCAGGTTGATGTTGTTACCTTTTAACAAATTAACCAGTAAAATGGGACTCAGAAAGGTGAAATACCTTGCTAAGGTCGGCTGGCGAGGCACAGGAATGTGACCCAACACAGGGGAAGGTCACAGCTTCCCCTGACCCCGGCGTCAAGACAAGCCGCGGCATCACCTGTTCCCCACTGCTGTGACGAGCTGGAAGCAGGGGGAAGGTCCTGTTAGGGCAGCGTTCGCTTCTTCAGCAGGCGAGCGCTCCCCCTTGCAGCCCCCAAAGGTCAGCGTGGAGCCCAGGAACCTGCATTTTCAACCAGCATTGCTCCCAGGGCTGCCCCCTCAGGGGGTCTCGAGGACCACCTCAGCAAGCCCACTGTCCGCAGCTGGGGGGCATCCAGCCTTGCGCCCCTGGAGCCTGCCGTCCAGATGTGGGTGAAAGGCTCAGGGCCGAGGCAAAGAACGGCAGGGCAGCAACGCGCGCTTGTCGAGGGGGCTCAGGAAACTGACCGCTGGTGGCATGTGGCGTCGGGGACCCGGAACAACCGAGCAGCGCAAGGGGCGCAGCCGCTCCCCGCGTCTGTGGCTCTCTCACGGCGCTGGTTTTCTGACTGTGAGGTGGAGGAGCATTAACCCGCTCCCGCCAGGTGATCTCCCGCCGTCCATCCTCTCTGTAAACGCACAGACGGAGAATCCCACTCCTCAAATGCGGGTGCAGAACCCCGCTTCCTGGTGCAGCAGGAGACCTGCTCCCTGAATTCCGATGGAGACTCCCCTCCCCCCGCTTCCCCAGGTACTTCTGTTCCACCAGCCAAAGTGTTCACTCAACAACATTCAGTTGTGTTTGTTCCCAAATCAATTTATGCAATTGCACATGTTGTTGTAATTATGCAATCTGACTAAATATTGTGAAAACCAATAAAATGGAAGTGCAAAAAAAGAGTTGTTTTTATGAAAACCAAGTTAAATGTTTTGGAAAGGTGAGTTGCCAAAAAGAAAGTGCTTTCCAATTAGGCCCAGAAGCAAAATCTGTAAAAGATTGGGGAGCGATGCCATTTAAAAAACAAGAATTGGGCTTTTAGGTTGACTTACAAGTGGTTTTCAAAGTATTACTTTACTACCAAGAAATTGGAATTGTAAAGCATTAATACCGCATTATGATAGCAGCTAGGGGTTTAGTGAGAGACACAAGTACTTTAATCAGGGATCCCATACTTAGGGAAAAAGCTTTGGTTTAATTTCAAAGGGTTGGCTAATAAATGTGCATCAGCATGTTTCAAGTTAAAATGGACACATTTAGTGGGTCTGTATCTTTGTTAATGATTTCTTGTTTTAACAGACTTTTTCAATTAACCTACTGACAACTGTTCCCGGCAGTGGCCTGCCAGAGTCTCTACTGTAATGGTACCTCCTCCTCCAGCCTGGGGAGAATTAAAAAGACGCTGCATGAGAAGCACTTAGCCCAGCGCCTGGCAGACGTGCTCTGCTCCCCCAGACACCCGAGTGTGGGGTGAGCTCCATTGAGAGCCCTGAAAGGGAGGGGGCTCCCTCAGAGGGAAGCTTTCCATGGCCGATTCCAGGATCCTCAGTAAAGAAGAGAAACTTCAAAGGCTGTGTCACCTCCTGATTGATGACTGATTTTCATCCTGGCAGAGGGCACAAATGGGCCTCAGGCACATTCACCTAACAAACCCGAACTCTTAACGCCAAATAGAAGTGAAACCTAAGTAGGAAAGGAGGAAGAAAAGAGCCACAGCAGAATAGAATTCAGCCTAAATTGCGTGCCATACACTGTGAGTTTTCTGGGAGGGGGTTGAACTGTTTTACTGTCTACCAACCATTTGTGTTTTTGCAGATCTTCATCTTAGAGATAAGCCAGAAGCGCCTTTTCCCCTGGGAAGGTGTGTATCATAAGCACTCGGCAAGTTTCCTGCTGAGACTGCCTGTCCCCACACCTCCAGAGAGGATGGATGTGGGGGGCGGGCAGTTTTGGAACACAGAGGGTTCTGGAAAGCCCCTCTGCTCCGGCCATACCCACTCACCCCACGGCATCTCTTCTGCAATCTGTTTTCATCCCAGTTGGCTGGACAGAGGGCTGCTCTGTTTGAAAAGGGAACAGGTCAGTCTTTCTTCCTCTTGTTTCCATGGAACTCAGCCTGAGATTTCAGGGTTCCGGCTTCACAAGAGACGGAGGACAGTGGAGCTCTTTGAACCCAGACGTGCCACCCGCAGCCCGCCGGGACTTTCCGCGCATGGGAGTGCTTCTCCTTGGCGCACACCAGCGTTGTCTTCACAGCGACTGCCTGGTTGGCGGGCTTGATTTTGCAAATGAAAATGTGCATCTCTGAATCCTATGGGCTGATTTTTAAAATACAAATATCATAATACTTGCAATATTTCACTTTCAAGCTTTCCCAGAATTAATTTGGAAAAAAACAAACAAACCCACCAATCTCTCATAACAATATTGCAGAAAACCCAACGTGTTTCATTTCATGGTTAATTTATTTTGTAATTATAGATCTGTTGGTAAACAGTACAATAATAATTTTTTTCATTTTGCTTATTTAGGCCATTTATGCTCTAAATGTTTTCACTATGGTGTGATAGTTGTTCATGGAAGAAGCTTCCTAACTACATTAATTCAAATAAAATTATCTGCACTTCACATATACACACATACAATGTCTTTGCATAATCTGAATTCGTGGGAAGGTTTTTTCCTTAAAGCAGAAAGAATATGCATATAATCCATTTTGTATTTTTAATTAAAATACAAGTGAAAAGCAATATTAAATACCCTATTCTCATTTTTTTAAAAAATTATATGAGCACATTTTCATTTATAATCTCAGGATTTGTATGCATGCATATTTTAAAATATAAATAGCTATCAACATTTTATCATTGTTTATTTTTTATAATGATCTTTTTAGTCATGGGCTTGATTCAGAGATTATAGAACATAGAAAAGAACACACACATGTAGGAAAAAGACCAGTACCCCATAAGATGAGGGAAAAGACACTTGTTGCTTCTGGGATGGAAACAACCCAGGAGTCCATCAACCAATGAGTGGATAAACAAACTGTGGTGTATACACACGAGGGAATATTATGCAGCTATAACAAGAAATTAAGTAGTGAAGCATATGACAAAATGGATGAACCTGGAGGACCTTATGTTGAGTGAAGCAAGACAGACACAAAGGACAAATACTGTGTGATTGTGCCATTATGAACAAAATATATTGTGTAAATTCATGGAGTGAATAATTAGAATATAGGTCACCTGAAAAGAGAACAAGGTTAGAGAATGGAAAGTTGAGTGATAATCTACGCAGAATTGGTATAAAGGTTGTTTGCAAATCTTTGGAAATGAATAGAAATGGAGAAAGCACATCACAGTGTTTGTAACTAGCGGTGCTATTATATGGGTATGACAGTGGTTGAAAGGGAAAGTCTAAGGCCATGAATATTATGAGAAGGAAAGCTAAAAGCTGCAAAATGGGACTGTACTACATAATGAAACCTCATGTAAAATACAAATATGGGTGGCAGTGCATATATAAGACTGCTTTTACAAAATGTAAATACAAAGGTACTAGAGAGAAGGAAAAAAGAATAGCAGCTAAGCACAGTAGGGAAAGCATGAAAGGATTGAGAGGTGATGAGTTTTTTGTTTGTTTGTCTGGTTTTTGTTTATTTTTATGATTATTGTAATAGTGAAAATGCTCTAATAATGATTGAAGTGATGAATTTACAACTATGTCATTTTACCAAATATCTTTGATTGTATACTGTGGGTGGATTGAATGCTCTATTAATATGTATCAAAACAATTGATTTGAAAAATAGCCTGGGAGAAGACATGCTGGTTAGGGTACAACTGGGTGTGCATGGGCACTCTTCTCTAACAAAGGGGTTCTCATGGACACACCATTTCACAGCCTGTTTTACTTCATTAGTGACAAGTAGTGGAACTTTTCTCCTCCTGAAAAATACTGTTTGATTCCCATGGGTTGCCTAGTCACCCACCCAATGGGTGGAGCATAATTTGCTGAACCAGGTGTCTTCTGTTGAACAGATGTCACTTCCAGTTTGATCCTGCTGGTAATTGGGAATGCATGCTTTTCATAGTTGCCATCATTATGTGCATGCCATCTTGTGTTTGCACTTTTCCATAGCTTTTGAAATCAGCATTTTAATGGATAGATAATGCTCCCTCATTTTGTTGTATATAATTTCTGAAGGCATTTCCTTAATAAGAAAATACCAGTTATTTACAGTTTTTACTTTTAAAGACGAGGCTGCACTTAATAATTTTGCATGCATATCATTTTTTGTTCTGTTGAATTATTTATTGAGATAATTATCTAGGAGTAGAATTACTGAGTCAAAGTTTCTGATAATCTTGCAATTCCTTAATTTAGAGTACCAAGTGCTTTCCATTCTACATTTCCAATGAAGGCGTAAACTCATTTTATTGCAGCTTTAATAGCATGGGGTGGTATCGCTTTTTAAAAGTATCTAAACTCTTTTACACAAAATGCTTGGAGCTCAGTTGTGAAGAATTGCAGTGACTCTGATACTGAGAGCTTTTCGGTTGGCAATGGTCTCCTGGATTCGGCTTTTCCCAATGGCACCTGCAGGTTGCTTTGGGTTGATCGCTACATTTCCTCACAGCCTGAAGGATCGATCTGAAGGTGTTTTATTTGTTGATTTACTTCCCTGCTTTTAGCGTAGGGGTGGACCTTTCTAAGCTTAGCGGGGAGAGTGGGCTTGGGCTGTGTCGGGGGGTCCCTCCCCAGGCCTCCAGAGAGCCTGTTCCTCTTCTCGCTGTGGACACCCTCTGGCTGTGCCGTGGACCCCGACTGCTTCAGACCACGCCATGACACAGGTGTCGCCGTTCTGCAGCAAGCCACCTCCAGCTCCGGGACAGGGCGTCTGAGAAACCGGTCGATGGCTGCAGTGTGGGTAAGCAGCAAACACAGTCACCTCAAGAAACGGGGCAAATACAAACGAGGGGGCATTTGTTCTGCGGCAATCCAAGCCTCCTGCCGTTTTGTCCCAGAAGACTCGGCAGCAAAGCTGCAGCTCACCTTGGAGACACCGTCGCCCTATGTCTGGGATCTGGATCGCTAGTGGCGCAGTATTTTGGGGAGGGGGTACAGAAGGAAATGTAATTTTTTAACGAATAGTTCTGTATCAATTATAGCGCATCTTCGAAAAAAATAGTTTTACCTCTCAGACCAAAGCCTCCTTGGTGCTCATCTGTCTCTTTCCCCCGTCACAAACATGCTCCTTGCTCCTCTCCGCGCGTCCCCTGTGAGCCCTGCCCCCTCCCTCGCAGCCTCCTCAGCTCACCTGGCCTGCGTCCTCGCCCCACCCCTGGCCACGTCCGCTCCGTCCCTCGGTTCCTGCATCCTTCCTTTTGTGTTTGTCCAAACCTTCTCGAGTCCTTTTGCAGGGTTTGCTTGTATTTTCCCTGAAAATTGATTTGTATGTTTCCCGAAGGTACAGACCATGCCATAAATAGCTATAATTTCCTTGTGCTTATTATAGACCCTGGCACCTGGCAAGAAATCAGACGGCATTTGCATGAGGAATATAATGAGGATTGTGGCAACGAGAAGGGCGTGGGCTGCCGCTCTTAGGCCGTTCTGGTTTGCGTTTCCCTGGGGGCTCTCTGTGGACTTTCTCAGTTAAACTTCACCGCAAGCCTCAGAGAGAGACCCCCTTGCATGTCCATTCTAGAACTGAGAAGCCGAGGGCCAAAGGGTACATGCACGTTTCGTAAGCGGGAGCGTTAGGATTCGAAACGGAAGGAATCTGGCCTGAAGAGCCAGACTTCATCTCAGTGGGGATGAACTTCCAGAAAATCAGGGACTTAAATAAAAATTTTGCTGAAACCCTCGGGCAAATCATCCCATCTTTTGTTGGAAATGCAAGGAAGACGCCAAGTGGTTCAACCTGAGCCTCATAGCAGCGAGCGCATCACGTTTCCCAGCTCCCCGTCCTGTTGCAGCTTGCAGGCCGCCTCCTTCCTGCTGCCTGAGCCCGGAGCAGCTTCACCCCAGGCTGCGCCCAGATGCCAGCCCCCCTCCACCCAGGTACCCCTCTCTGGGCTGGTGCCTAGGCAGGGGGAACACTGCCATCTGCTGGACGCTCGCTGAACACCAGGTGGAATTTGCCCTCTCACTTGGGAGCAATTGCTCTTCCCCAGAGTCTCCAGGGGACAACAGAGCAAGGCAAGGGCAGGTCCAGGAGGAGCCATGACGAGTCCTCATTGCTTCTGTGACCACTTCTCAGTGGTGGGTCAAAGATGGGGTGGACCGAGCTACTCCCCTCCCCTCCCCTCCCCTCCCCTCCCCTCCCCTCCCCATCTCTCCTTTCCTCCTTTCTCTTCTTGTGTAATCAATGGTCATATCTATACACAGTATTGTAACAGAGTTTTCAATAAACAAGACAAAAAAACGACAAATACTGAGATGTGCCTTCATTCCTTCTACTAGAATATCGAACAGTGTCTCAGGGACTTTCATTTTCTCCCATATCACCCAAGTTAAATATGGAAACACACATGTAATTACTAATTTGAGAGATTTTAGACATGAGGTTCTGCTTCTGAGTCTTAATGAATTGTGGAAAAGCGGGCGCTTGGCCTTCTGACCCTGCCCACGGCATCCAGCCGCCTGGCCGTCTCAGGAGAAATGGCAGGGGAGCTGGAGCTCTCTTGGACCCAACTGAGCAGGTTGGCAGAGCTAACTGGGCCCTGGGAACTCCTGAGCAGCAGAGCAAGCTCAATGGGCTGCTTTTGAATTGAATGCCACCTCTACCAACCAAGGGTGCTCCCATGTGACCCGGGGGGGCTGCCACTGCCCCTGCTCTGTGCCCACGTCACATGGGTAGAAGCCGGATTTGCCCCAGTCATTATGGAATGAACATTTTGGTTGGGTCCCACAAGTAGGAGAAAACGCCAAGCTTGCCCTTCTGAGCAATGGGCCATCTTTCACCGTGGCTTTCATTTTCTTGTGAGGGTCAGCTTCCTTGGGCTGTTTCTATCTGTTCTGCTTCTTTTCAAGGTCCAGGTTCTATTTTTCTCTTTTTGATTAAATCTTGAATATCCACTTTCACAGGGACATGTGGAACCTCGTCAATTGCGTGCCATCTCCCCAGGAGAGATCATTCTCTGGGGTCACGTCGCCCTCCCCACCTGTCCCCTGTCGGGGCTGGGTGAGGGACACAGGAACATACGACTTGGGCTCTGACACCTTCCTACTTTTGGAAAGATCCTTTGACTGAGAAAGCTTCTTCCCTTCTCACTTGTCCTTTTGAGTCAAGGGCTGGTTTGGCCTGTCTCAATTAAATCACTGCATTCTCCAAAGCTTTTCTTTAAACTTCTTGGTTTTAGTGGTGATATTGGCCACTCTCAGTTATTGAACACCCACTGTATGCTGGACACCAACCCTGAGGTTTTCTTTCTAATCTTCTCAAAAACCCTGCAAACTAGGTGTGCCAGTGGAAGTGTGTAGGTGTGCGCTGCTGAAGCCTGCCCTCTGTTGGTCACATCACCAAGACGAAGCGCAGTCATGGAGAGAAGGGGCTCCCACTGGCACAGTCTTAATCAATGCCCCTGAATTCAGTTGCCCTCCATACACCAATGGCCCTGATTTTCATTCCCAGTCCAGTATATCCATCAGCTGGTAAGACTCATCCATGGCCAACAAAGCCCGCAGCCTTCCAACCCCCAGTCTTTTCAGTTCCCACCATCCGAGTTTTCTTTTCTTACTGATCAGGATAGCCATGCTCTTCATTGTGCAAATCAGAAATCTGGAAACCATCCAGAACCTAGCAGCATGCCTGGCACGTCATGCTCAAGAAGCATCAGCCGTGATGATGATGATGAGAGGAGGAGGAGGATGCTTCTTCATCTCATCATCTCTGCTGACATCTCTGGAATGTGCCCTTTTCACACACCTCCACGTCTCCATACCAACATACCAATACCCTAAAGTCATTTTATGAATGAGCCCCTGCCCTGGTCTTCTTACATTTACCCTCATTCCCTAAAGTCTTTTCATTCAGAATCATCTTTTTGAAACAAAAACATTGTCACATCACCCCTCTGCTAATGCTCCTCCAAGGACCCCACCAACCTCAGGATAGAGCCGGAGCCCTGTGTGTCTGGTCCTTGCCTGCATCTCTAGCCTGCATCCCCACAGGCTCTCCGTCCATCTTTTTCTCTCACTGTAGTTTGGTTCCCCCAAAGATCTTCATTTGCTTACACATCAAAGCACCCAGACTGCTCTGGTGGCCCAGCAGTCTGCCCCTTGGTCCCCAGAGTAGCCCCCCAAGCCTCGGATGCTGCAGAAGCCAGAGACTCTGCGCCAGAGAGGAGGTGGAAGCCCTCTCCTTGCCCCCTCTCTCTGCACAGGGACACGATGTGCTGTGGAATCACGAGGTAAGCTTGACGTCCTTGTGTGAAGGAGGGGCTTGGGAGCTTGTTCACATGGAGGGCTTAAAAGGTTTGGGCAAGTTGAATGAAAAGCATTCAGAATGGTTTCACATGTGGACGTCGGAGGGACGCAGATGTGATGGCAGGCAGTCAGAGCCTTGGCTGCACTTTCTGCCCTTGGGCGTGTCCCGTTGGTGAACAAGTATATTTCTCTAAACTCTGTAGGCACTCTTTAGGTGAGAAAACGTTTTCGATTCTTGTCTTTATTACATGCCCACGTCCCATTCAGTTGTTGGCTGATGTTTACATAACGCTTTGGAGGAAAATCATTCTCAGTAGATTTTAAGCCACTTTGAACACATGTTTGTGGAAACAATGGATTTTTAAGAGGATTCTATTAAGTATTTATGCCCAGTTTGATTTTTGCTGCAATGTTTCACTGTGGCTAGAGCAGAGGTCATGCCTAGCGCACCAGCCCTGAGCACCAAGAACTAGCTGGGCACTGCCCCGGATGGACAAGCTTCCGACACGGCAGACGCTGACCCCGACTCAAGAAGTTGCTGGCCCAGAGGAGACAAGGACTGTTGACCAAGGGTGAACAGATGTCCCTGGGGGGTGCAGGAACCTATAGGAACTTAAGACAGGGCAACGAAGTGTGCTTCTTCCTCCTTGAGGAGGTAAGAGGTAAGCTGCAATCTGAGGATGCGCAGGAACGAGGTAGCAGAAGAGTCCAGGGGAGACGTATGGCCTGGAAGGGACCCGAGGTCCCCAGCTTGCTGAAGCCACTGAGAACAGAACAGTCTGTTTGCAAAGGATATGCCAGCGAGTGGCCTGGAAGCTTTCTTCGGAAGTTTCAACTTGTTGGGAAGCCACTAAGGGAATGTATTGGGCACTGGTTTTGTCAGACTGACACTTATAAAAGATGCTTCTGGTTAGAGGAGGAAGAATGGGCTAGAGTAGACAAGAAGGGACAAAGAACTCCGTGAGCACCAGAGCCCAGGCTCACGTGGAAGAGGAGGGAGTTCGAGATGAGGGGACTCACAGTGTGGCTTGGCAGGGGCAGCAGGTGCAGAAGGTGGATGTGCTCAAAAGACTCTTATTAGGGAAAGACGCCGGAGGTTCTCGGTCCTGGATAAGTCATGGGGAGGGGGTGGGCGTGCCTGGTGAGAGGAAACCATCTCTTATGTTTGCAGATAAATGTTGAGAATCATCTAATGACACTGGTGTTTTCCTTTCCCTAAAGCATTGCTGGGAGAACTGACTTCAAAGGTGGGCATTGCATCCTCCTTGCAATATTTACTCAGGACCTCTCAGCTATACCTGCATGCTCAGAATAAATGGCCCAGTGCTTCTCCTCAGCGGTACAGAAGTCAAGTCCCACATCTTCACACAAAAGACACACTCTGCTGGAGAAGCAGGACCCAGGAGTGAATTCCTCCGATGCCTCAGGGCTGCCTGGAGCCCTAAGAGGTGAGAGCCTGTGGAGAGGTGCATGCAGAGGGACCCATCACACAGCCCTGGGCGGGATCTCAATCCTTTTACTTGAGAATTCACCTTTATGTGGATTGAAAATCCAGAGTTTCAGAGAAAGAGCCTCAAAGTTCCTGGAGAGAAAAATAACAAAATCCATCTCTATCCACATGTGCCCATCTTATGGCTTAGAGATCTGGAAAATCTATCATTTGCAGATGTGTATCCTCTGATTTGAAGTCATGGGAAACCCCACTGAAGTTTGGTTTCCAAGGGAACTTCGTGAAATCTGCACCAACAGTGTCTTCTCCATCCGAGGGGCTGCTGAGCTGTGGTCCCCTCGGGATTTACTCGGACAGCGCTAGCTGGGATGGGGCTAAACCAGCCACAGTTTTTCAGGTTCAGTGGTGAAAGTAGCCGGTTCCCAAATATCTCACAATTAAATTTTAAAAGTGTTATTAAAAACATTTTTTTGCAATAGAGTAATCTTCAAAGTCTTTTACAAACAGACTCTTCATCATCAAAACCGGAAGAACCGACGTGTTGTCAATTCAGGATTCTTCAACAATCATGAGTTTAAGGCTCCATCTTCTCCCCCTCTAAACTTTGACAGATGAGATTTTGGACCAGATAGGTAAATAAAACTGGGTGTGGGATATGAACTTGCAATATACAATTCATTATCGGAGCCACCAAATATGAATGCTGAGAGAAAATAAATTATTGGCCCCTCCTGCCGGAGCCATGAGAAGATGATCAATATTTCATTATATGGTGCTCTCCAGACATTTGAATAGCTCATCTGTCCTATTTATGCCAGTTAAAATGAATTCAACCTATCAGGGCCAAATGCATTTTTAATGAGTCTCGTTGCCGCGCAGGGCAGCGGCGGCACCAGGTCCATCTCTTCTTGGCCGTATCCTTCATTCCATTATACGCTGTACATCAACTGTTGAGATGCCAGTGACCTTTCCTCGTTGAAAACGAATCTTCTGTGTGTTAAAAAAAATAACTGCATGAAAGGCCCTGTGCTGGTGACTCCGGCAGCCTGGGAAACGGTTTATTTGGCTTTGAGGTCTTTCTTTGAGCCAGAAGACATATGTCCATGGGTGGCAGAAGCAGGTGGCAAAGCAGCAGAGAGCACCTGTCCTGAGGACGGGCACTTTCTGAGCACCTACTACGCCCTGAGGATGAGGCTGCACTCCCGCCAGGAAGTAGGAATATGCTTCTGAATTTTCCCAGGAGGAAACGAGGCTGACGAAGGTGACATATGGCTCGTGTGTTCCCAGCAGCCAGTGGGAGAGGGGGAGCGAGCGCCGCCTCTCTGAGTCCGGGGCCACCCTTCCTTCCAGGTTCTTCCTTTTGAGTGATTACCATCTGCAAAGAGATTGCCATCCCGTCAGTCATTCTACTTGAGTTAGAAGGTTCTGAAAAGTAATATCATCTTAACAGGAATTCTCCCAAGGAAGGGAATGCTGGTCCTTGGAGGCCCAGAGTTTCCTTCTTGGTCCTACCTCTGTTTGGGTTCAAATCCTGAAGAATTCTTCCTCGCTGAGTGAATGCTGCTTTCTATCTGACACATTCATCGGCCTTCCCCGCCTCTGCTCTTGTGCTTTCCATCTGCTGGCACGGATGCTATTCCATTGCTTTTCCTTGACTGTTTCCCTGATCGTGTGCTCCATCAATGGATTCTTGATGATTTCAGGTCTTTATGGGCAAATGGCAGAAGCATGGTTATATATTTGTTTTTCTTCACCACTAATGGAGGTGGAAAATGGAGGAGATGGGTGGCTATCTCACATGGAAATGTTTCTACATTCCTCTGTGCTAAAAATACAGACTTAAATGGCCCTGCTGTTTTGCCTATTCATATCAGAGTGATTTCCCCCACTAATGGTGGGAAATTAAGGCTTTCCGTCTTGCTTTATTGTTCCAGGTGTGCCCTTATTTATTTTGAAGGCTGATTATAGTTTGTCAATATAAAGTGGCTATTTGGTAGATAAGACTTAAAATCGTGGCTTATCATGCTCAAAATAAAACTCAGATCATTCACCTTTTCAGCAAACATTTGAAAGGCAGTTATTTTGAAGACGAAGGAGCAACAAAGTATTTCTTTTGCATGTAAATAAAAGTGTGATACCAAATGTGTCAAGTTTAATAGAGCGCTTGCTGTAATCTTGAAGCAGCAGCACCTGCTCCCAGCTTGTCCCACTTCAAGGACTCTCGTTCCATTAGTGGAGACTTTACCACCGAGGGCAGTGCTGCAGAGGAGGACAAAGCAGAGAGCACGGGGAAGCTGTCTATGCCTCTTTGTTTCAGGCTCAGTAAAAGAGGAGCCCTCCCCGGTACAATCTAGAGAAAGCCTAGACCTCAGCGCACCCGGGCTCCTCTAAGCATTGTTCCCGCGCTGAAATACGTAGGCTCTGTTAGAATTATCTTGGTATTCTAAGGCAGGCACAATCACGGATGCTGGCCTCATGCTGATTCATTTAATCGAAATGAAGGGCAGGTTTCAGAGCCCAAGACTAGTCAGAGAGTTTATTGAAACTTAATTTCTTATCCCAAACCGTGCCAAATCGCATTCTATATTGCTGCCACGGTTTCTTGGCCATCCGCCAAAGTGGGATTCCGCGCCAGCGTGACTCCTCTGCTTGGAGCCGACACTGAGGCTTTGTCAGCAGCTCAAAGGGCACCAAAGGGTGAGCTGGTGAGAGCCTCCAAGGCAGAAGGGGCTGTGACCACAGTTGTTACTCTAGAAGTACAAAAAATAGGGACGGGTGGTGACCCTGTCACCATTTCCTGTCTCCTTTTGGACACGTTGGAGCAGAGGTTGCTTTGGTTTTCTTGTTCTCATAAGGAGGACGTAGAAAAGGGGCCTGCCACCATCTCTACAGAGGCTGCAGTGCCCTGGTCGGCATTCGGTTTGTATCTTTTTGGCTTCCTGGGAAAAGGCAACCATATCTTGGTGAACAAGGATGCCGGAAAACGATCTCTATCTGCTCCTCCCATTTATCTCACCTGAGGAAAAAAACAAAGTCTCTAAGTCGTGGCCATTAACTGCCAAGAGGCGTTCAGACACACAAATGGGAATTTAACAAAAATTCGGTTATGGATCAACAAATGATTTGGTTAGAAGAGGAGCTGGAAGTTGATCAGGTGGAGATTAGACACAGATTGTAGAAGCGCGAGATTTGCTTCAGCTCTGGGATTCTCACAGATCTCACAAAAAATGAAGGCTTAGAAAAAATTAAGTCTCACAAATCTCACAAGAAGTGTAGCTTCCGTATAGTCTATGGACACACCCTGCTCCCACACATGCGTGCACATACCCAAAATGTAAACACCAAAATCCCAGTCAAAATCCCAGCACTATTCTCATGATTCCTTTTCTCTCCTAGCCTCCAACACCGCCCTTTTTCCTGTTGTCGATGCCCTTTCCTTGTCGTTGATGCCCTTTCCTTGTCGTTGATGCCCTTTCCTTGTCATTGATGCCCTTTCCTTGTCGTTGTGCCCTTTCTTGTCGTTGATGACCCTTTCTTGTTGTTGATGACCCTTTCTTGTCGTTGATGACCCTTTCTTGTTGTTGATGACCTTTTTCTTGTTGTCGATGCCCTTTCCTTGTCATTGATGCCCTTTCCTTGTCGTTGATGACCTTTCCTTGTCGTTGATGCCCTTTCTTGTCGTTGATGACCCTTTCTTGTCGTTGATGACCCTTTCTTGTCGTTGATGACCCTTTCTTGTTGTTGATGACCCTTTCTTGTCGTTGATGACCCTTTCTTGTCGTTGATGACCCTTTCTTGTTGTTGATGACCCTTTCTTGTTGTTGATGACCTTTTTCTTGTTGTTGATGACCTTTTTCTTGTTGTCGATGCCCTTTCCTTGTCGTTGATGCCCTTTCCTTGTCGTTGATGACCTTTCCTTGTCATTGATGACCTTTCCTTGTCGTTGATGACCCTTTCTTGTTGTTGATGACCCTTTCTTGTCGTTGATGATCTTGCTCTTCTTTTCAAGGAAGGACTGAACCAAGCGGGGCTCTTGTCACCTGCCGACAGAAGGCTGCTCCCGCGCCTGGTCTTTCTTCCTGCCCCAGGGGGAGGCTGTCTGTGCTTCCACCCAGGGAAGCCCTGCTCGGCTGCTCTCTCCTCTTCGCCACTCAAGAATGCCGCCACCACAATTATGTGCTTTCTTTCCTGCGCCTTCAATCTGGCCTCATTGCTGGGGTCGTTCCCATGGGCAAACACATACCATTGCATCTTCTGCCTAAGAAACAAGATCCCTACCAGCAGTCCCAAGCGGGACGGAGAATATAAATCAACACCCAGACGCAGCCAGGAAATCTATCCTCATGTTTATGGAAATGTGAAATACAACAGAGGTGGAATTACAAGTCAGAGGAAAGGAGAGCGTGTTCAATAAAGGGTGCTGGGCTAAGAGGCTGCACTTACAAGCAAACATCTATAAACGCAGAGCCTCCTTACAGCCTATGCAGAAATGAGTTCCAGCTGGATTAAAGACCTAAATAACATGAGGAAGAAACTTTAAATATTTAAAGGAAAACATAGGGAAGTATTTTTTTTTTACTTTGGGGATAGGGAAAAATTTCTTAAACAAGTGCAAATATCACATTCCATAGAAGAAAATATTGGCAAATCAAAGCATAAAACTTCTGTACAAAAAAAATGTACTGTAAGTAAATGAAAGCAAGCCAAAACCAAAGGAAGCTAATTTCATGCACACTACTGAAAAAAGTGGTTAATAGCCAGGCTATATAAGGCAACCTAAAAGAGAAAAAATGATGAAAGTGTATGAATTCCCAAAAGAGGAAATGCAAATGACCCAATAAAGATGTAAAAAGATGCTCAAACTCAAAGTCAAAAGTAAATTAAAATAATTAAAATAATGACTACGTCACATTTCTTGTCGATCAGATTAAGAAAAGTTATTGAGTCTGATGACACCAAGTACTGGTAAAGTTGAAGAGCAAGAAAATCTCTTTCATGCAATGCTTTGGAGTCTAAATTTGCACACCCACTTCCAAGATCTAATTGGCTGTATTCAGTGGCAGTGAAAGCATGCACACCTGAGATTTAGCAATTCCACTTCCAAATTCTCCACCCCAAAGAAAATGGCCATGTGTGCAAAAGAGACAACTACTGAGTCTTTATTATGCTTTTTTTTTAAAAAAAAGATTTATGTTATTTATTTATTTTCCCCCACCCTTGTTGTTTGTGCTTGCTGTCTACTCTCTGTGTCCATTCTGTTGTGCGCTCTCTGTTTCTGCTTGTTGTCGTCTTTTTTTTTTTTTAATGGAGGCACTGGGAACTGAACCCAGGACCTTCCATGTGGGAGGGAGGCACCCAATTGCTTGACCCACCTCCACTCCCTGCTTGTTGTCTCTCATCATGTTTCCTCATTGTGTCTCCTCATTGTGTCATCTTGTCATGTCAGCTCTCAGTGCCAGCCCATCACGTCTGCTTGCTGTCTTGCTCGTCTTCTTTAGGCAGTGCTGGGAACTGAACCCTGGACTTCCCATGTAGTAGGCGGGCGCCCAACTGCTTGAACCACATCCACTTCCCTGCGCATGCTTTTTAATAGTAAAATACTGGAAAAATGTTTATCAACTGGAGAATGGATGAATAAACAGTAGCATGATAGTGTGCTCATACAGTGAAATGCTAAGGGATCATTAAAATGGACAAACTTAAAGTGCATATAGCCAAGCAGGTCAGTGTCAAGAGCGTCATGATGGATGATGAATGCAAGAAACAGGAGGCTTTGTGTAGTGTGATAGCATTTACATGCAAACTAAAGCATGCTCTGTATAACCTATGGATGTATGTGGCTATACCACGTGAACAAAAACATGCAAAAACATGGGTGTCATGGGACGGAGAGTTTTCCATCAGCAAGAGCAAGGGAAAGCCTCTTTGTACTTCCCTTCTCCCATTAGCTGAAGCCACAGGGTGTCCCACGAGGCCGGGGCCACCGTGGAGGCTCATGCGCCAGAGAGGCAAGGGGTGGCGGGGAAGAAGAGGCACCGATCAGGTAACAGGGATCTCAGTCTCCAGGGCTCCCCTTGCCAGGCCTCTGCTCAGCTCACCTGCATTTGTTGACTTCGTTCTGTGGATTACTCTGGGCTCGCCTTGTTCTGTCTGTTCTGATTCCAGAGAAAGCGAGAAGAATTCTCTTTCTGGGATTCCACATGGAAAATGACAGGGAAGGACCGAGATGGCAGAGGGCACAGCCCTTTGAGCAGCCAGCAAGAACTGGCAGAAACACCTCTCCCAAAACTAACCATGAATTAAAAAAGAATAAGAAAAACACCTTTCCCCAAAGCTCCAGAAATCAAAGTATCACAGTAACACGGTGAGTACCGAATCAAGAGAAAAGGTGACGTAAAAGCGGTGGGCTCTCGTGGCCGCCTGGCCCCACCCCCTCCCCGCCTCAGTGTGGAGCCAGCCAGGTGCTCCCGTTGCAGACACCTGGTCCAGGTGCAGGGGGAGCAGAGTGGCCCACGTGCACATGGCGGGAGCTGGTACACCTGGCCCGATCTGTCTGGTGGTAGCCTGAGGGTCCCGCCCCTTGTCCAGTGTGTAGAGGACGACTCACCGAGCTCTCCTGCAGGACGCCAAGGGAAGCAAAGGCCAGCAGCTGCCTGGACTCCTGTGGCTGTGGGACACATGGTGCAGTGCCCAGGATCATGAAGAGAGCTTCCTGGGGAGGAAGGGATATTCGTATTTGTGAAAGGGGGGTGGGATTCCTAGGGCCACAAGCTCAAGACAAGATGCATGTACAGAAAAGACCAGGGAAGACCCTACACTTTGGCCTGGAGCTACTCACTAAGCTCATCGTATGGATAGGTCCTGCAGAGAGCACTGGCATGGGGCAGCCTGCAAAGACTGGAAAAGATAGTTTCTTTCCTTTCTTTTTTTTTTTGTTTTTGTTTTGTTTTGTTAGATTCTGGCATTCAAAGAAAGCTCTGTCATAACATTAGCTGGAGGATGCAGACTCAAGCAACAGATGCCTAAATTCCAGAGACAACACTTTAAAATATCAAAATGTCCAAGTTTTAACAAAAGATTATAAAACAGACAAAGAAACAGGAAGTGATGACCCAGGCAAAGGAGAAAACTAAAGCCTTAGAAACAAACAAGCAATGAGGAGGATCAGACCAGGCACAGACCAGTCAGAGACTTGAAAAGGTTAGGAAAGGTGATGATGTGGCTGCACTGTAGAAAAGGCCTGGCCCTGAAGCCTGACAGCTTGTGCAGTGAATTATCCAACAGGCCATTCTGGACTTTTGAGGACACCGGGGATGCTTGGGCAGAGCCTTGAGAGAGAGGCTACCAGGACCACCTGGGTTCAGGGTGACGGTTTCCTGACGAGAAGCATGTGTTTTCATCAGATGAAGGGGGGCAGGATGCCAGGCAGACTGCCATCAACACACGTCATTTAGCAGGCAGGAAAATGGACTTCGAAAGGTGACGTGGCCATGTCCACGCACACTTACCCATCCTGCAGTCAGGACTTGCACTGAGATCTGTCTGAGCCCAAAGACCATGTTCCAACCAGTGCAACAAACTTGAGGGGCATTTTGTTTCTTTCCTCCTGTCACAACTCAAATAAGACTGGGGTGCAGCGGGGGCAGCATTCCCAGCACAGTGGAGCATCCAAGGAATCTTCGGCTTCAAGCTGGCACATGGTAGCCTGGAGGAGGGTTCAGAGGGCAGGCTGGACTTGGAATCAAAGCCCCTGACCCATTCCCTGCACTGCCCGAAAACGGGCAGGGATCACGGGTGATGATCAGTCTCATCAGGCAGCCAGGGTGATCCTACCTCTTCCACTCTGCCAAGACTGGTTAGGGCACCAGGTATGATCAGTCTGGCCTGCTGACCCACAGGTCCAGGGCTGGTTGCTATTCCTCGGGGCTGGGGATACTCCTTGTTTTTTCTCTCTTAGGCCCAAATATCCACATTTCTTTTTTTGCCATAGAAAATAATTACTGCAATAGTATTGTTGGAATCCAAAAGTAATATCTCTTTAATACCCTAATGACACAGCAATCGGAATAGCAGAGGGAGAACATGGATAGATTGTCCAGCCACATGGAGGAGGAAAGCCGTTAGCTGAGATTCTGAATAAATTGCTCTCTAATTTGCAAATATAACAGCCTGTGTTGGGGACATCGTAAAGAATGGCTACTGGACACAGCATCTTCTGTGTGTATAAATGGGGGCTGGGGACAGAAACTGATCACAAACAGCGGTTTCTTCTCATGAATGAATAAATGGAAAATAATAGTAAAAATAAGAAAGACAAAAGCACACCCTTTTGAAAATAAGTTAATTTTTAAAGAGGAGCCAATTTCTTCTTTAAGAGGAAACACTAAAGGGAGTTCCCACGCAGCATTTCTCATGTTCAATCATTAATTTAGAAATGCATCCATATTAGAAAATGAAGACAACCAGAAAAATAAAATAAAAGCATCAACCATACAAAGGGATATCTCTAAGGGATGTTTCTCCATTTTCCTCCCAGTGTTTCTCCCCAGTACAAATTTCATTTTTGTTCTGGTCTTTGTTTCTTTTTGAACTTAGAGTCTTTTGAAAGGACACACCAGAGAAGGGGGTGGCCAAGCCGCACAGCACCCAGGGAATCCCCTTTCTTAACCATCTGCCCTTCTGCTTTATTTCACTGGATATTCACTTTTCTGTGTGATGAATAATTAATTAATAATATGACGTTCAGCTCCAACCTCAAAATGGTGCAGATCAAGTGTGGTGCCACCGTGCACCTTGAGTCTGCACACCAAAGCACTGTCCCTAGTCCTGAGAAGTATAACAAAATCAAGAGCACGGCTCCAGACTCTGGCTCGATGACGGGCGCTGGCATTTCCTGGGACGTGAGGGTGCTGGTTGTCCAAGTTGTCAGAGGCAAAGCCTGGGAAATAAAGGGGAGTGCAGGCGGGGCTCCTGAATCCAAGCATTGTCATTTTCACATTTTCCCACTTTGCAACCAGAATCTGTAAGTTCCTTATATAAAAGGACACGTGGCACCGCCCCAGCCTTCTATGCACAGGTGGTTGGCTTTCAGCCGACAGGGAGGCACCAGTTTCCTGCAGAAAGTCTCCCGCTGTCACCAAGGTCTGCTTTATTGGGACTGACCCCAAATGCTGGGGCAACGGGGACAGTGAGGCTTGCCTCCTCATTCGGAGGAGAGAAGGAAAAGCCCGCTAGCCCTGGGTGGTTCCAGCCCTTCCTCCTGTCTCGAGACCACAGGTTCTCCCTTCCCAAACCAGCCCAGCCTGCCTGCTCGGCCTCCCGATCACGCCGCGGTGAGTTGGGGCAGGGGCCGAGGACGTTTCCTGTTGTACTTACTTAAGATGCTTCCCTGACTGTGCCCCCACCCCTCCTTTCAGGGTTGGCCAGACCCAACGGGCAGCCCCTTGGCAGGCTTTGGGATCTGTGGAGGGGGTGACCCTGCGGCTCTGTTTGTCAAGGATGCTCCTGTTTACCCAGTGGGACGGCCACGTCTTTGTGCAAACTGATTTCACATTCCCATCCAAGCCGCGCGAGCAGGGGGAGCCTGAAGATCACTCCTGAGCTTCCACTGCGGAAGAAGGGGCTGCACTAATTGCCCAGCAAGCCCAAGGTATGCCGTGGGTGGGAAAGCAAGTGAATGCAAATACTGCCTGGAGTCCGGGAGGGAGTGAGGGTTCCAGCGGGAGAGCAGACAGAGGGGAGGGTTTCAGGGAAGGGCGCCCCTCCACAGGGACGACGCTGGCCCGTGCCCTCGTCCTTCTGACTCGCGGAGGCATCTCAGCTTGATACGCAGCTCGCCTGGCCCTCCCTCGGTCTTTTTCCCTGGCTTCTGCCCTTGCTTTTTGCACCTTCCCAGCAGCCAAAGCGAAGGTGCACAAGCTCCTGCGGCTTGCTCTGAGGGACTATTGGGGGTGACACGAAGTCCCGGAAGCTCACACCCTGCCTCCTTCTCCGATGCCGCTGGAAGCTCTAGATCAGCACTTTCCAAAGGGCACTGTGCACGCGAGTTCCCCGGGGAACTTGTTAAAGAGCGGCTGAGTCAGCAGCTCTGGGATGGGGTCCCCGGAGTGGCTGCCCGTCTGTCTTCCCAGCTCCCCGGCATTGGGACACTGCTGTCCGTAGCTCACAGTTTGAGTAAGGAGGCTCCAGGCCCCTGGCCAGACTGTGCAATGCCAACTAACAAAAGAACAGCCTTCCCTGCTGGGAGGGGCTCTCTGACCCACTGTATTTCTTAGTTTCCTGCCTAGCAAGACTCTGGGAAAGAACAAGTTGTTCACCAGAAGCAGCTCCTTGCTGCATCTTATAGGACCCTTGTTTGATGGCCGCGGTCAACACGAGGGCAGCATCCTGGGCACAGAGTACGCTGTTCAGGCGATGCTAAGAGGGCGGTGCTGTGAGCATCCCCTTTTTCAGAAGTGCAAATTGAGGATCAGAGCAGTAAGTATCGTGTAAGCTCATGGCATCTCGTGCGCTGGCCTTTGGGTTGTGTGCCTGGCAGCAGGCTTGCTGAATGTGTTGACTCTTAGACTTCCGCTCCCTGGCACGTGGATCAGGCATGCTTTTCCCTGTTCCTCCTCCTACGTTCAAATAAAAATTCGGGGCATCTAATACACACACATGTGCATGTGCACATCCAAACCCACAGGGAGCCTGAAATGTGGGGAAAAGAGGCAGGTCAGCTGCGGACCAAAGGACAACGAGGTGCTGAGTTCTCCAGTCCCCTCGGGCCTCATACATCCTGGTTGGGTGCTGAGGAAGCAGGTAGCCCAGAAACCCTAAGAGGGGCAGCCCAGAAAAAAGCCCCCAAGGGGTCTGCTCTGTCTCATTAAGGACCAGGAGAGGGGCAGCCTAGCAAGACAGAAACTTTTAGAGAATAGCTGCTGTACTGCAGCCAGACACCACACAAAGGACATAGCCCCATCCCCACCAGCAAAGGCTGAGCGGGGGTCCAGATGCTCACCCTCAGCAGACTGTAACGAGGTGCCCCAAAGCCCCCCCAGGGGGTTATCAGGACACTTACCCAACCAGCAGCAACACCCCACCACCGTGGACTTAGAGGAGACACGTGGGGAGATGGACTACCACACCGCCCAGCAGTGACGGGGGTCCCCCGTGGCTCAGTGCTGGATGGCACCAAAGAGGCTAGAGGAGCCTCCGGACATTCACCGCCAGCAGCAGGAATGCCCCCCTCCCCCAGGGTCAACAGAGGTCAGCAGGGGAGCAGCAGGGGCACCCCTATCCCTTTCAGCCAGGAGATGTGAGTGCAGGGTCAACCAGAAGCCCCACCCACCCCCGCACTCGGGTGCCATTCGAGGGGGAGTGAGGAACCTGGGCTGCTATCCCCACCTGATGGTCGGGAAGCAGCGCCCCCCTTCCCCGGCTGGAGTAGTATCACAGCAAACCAGAAAGTACAGAAGTTTAAATAGGACCCAGAGACTCCTAGCAGGACACTCAAGGAAGGTATGAAAAAGAAAACGGAGGAAAAGAAAACAGAACAAAGAAGAAACAAAAATTAAATGGCGGCGTTAAACCCTAACACAGCGATAATTCAGATGAATGGTCTAAATACACCAGTTAAAAGACAGGGATTGCCAGAGTGGATTTAAAAACATGGCCCAAATATATGCTCTCTCTTAGGGACTCAGTTCAAATATAATGAGATGGGCAAGGTGAAAAGAAAAGGATGGAAAAATCTATATTATCAAAATATTAATCAAAGGAAAACAGAGTGGCTTGATAAATATCAGAGGAAGTAGACTTCAAAGCAATTTAAACTACCAGAGAGACAAAGGGACTTCATATAATAATAAAATAATCAGCAAGCATTTGACAAAATTTAACACCCATCCATGATAAAAAAATCAAACCTCAAAAAATAGGAATAGAAGGGAACGCCTTCAACTTGATAAAAATCATCTACGAGCATCCTACAGCTACATTATTATTAATGGTGAAAGACTCAATGCTTTTCCCCCCAGACTGGGATCAAGCCAAGCTTGTCTAGTCTCACATCTCCTCTCAACATAGTGGGGAAATTTCTAGTCTCTTCAATAAGACAAGAAAAGTATAAAAAGGGCGTAAGGATAGGAAACAAAGAAATAAAACTTCCACTCTTTGCATGCCGTTGACATGATTATCTATGTAGTTTGGCATTTTCTGATCAAAAATAAACAAGCCATTACCAAAAGAGCTACCAATTGCACTTTTGGGAATTTATACCAGAGAAATGAAAACGAGTTCACACAAAATCTGTACGTATATGTACACATCAATATATGTGAATGTTCAGAGCAGCTTGGCTCTCAGGAGCCCCAAATGGGAAACAACCCATGAGTACCTTATCAGGTGAATGGTTAAAACAACAAAAACAGACACGAAGACTGTGGCCCATCCACACCCTGGAATATTTCTCAACAGTAAAAAGAATGAACTACTGATGCACTGAATAATGCATGAATTCCAACGAATTATGCTGAGCAGAAAAAGCCAGTCCAAGGGGCTACATGCTATGTGATTCCATTTATATAACGTTCTTGAAAAGACAAAATGATAGAAAAAGAGAACAGATTAGTGGCTGGCAGGGGTTAAGGGAGGGTTGGTGGTTGGAGGGAAGTGGGCGCAGCTGGCTATCACGGTGGGGGTCTCTGGGGCGGGGAGACCTCCGTGCCTTCAGCGCATCCCTGCCGGTGTCTTGGCTTTGTGAGTGGTCCACGGGCCAAAAGACGTTGCCATTGGGAGAACCTGGGCAAAGGGGCTTCTCTCCGTTTTGGTTCTTATAACAGTGTGTGACTCAGTTATCTCAAAAGCAAACATTTAATTACAAAAATCACTCCCATAATGGATTTTTTCATAGCTGATATGGGAAACATTTCTGATTCCCATTTAGAGTAAGTGTAGCAGAGCATTTGCAGTCACAGAACCCAAGAGCAAATCAAATTTGTTTTTTACATGTGACCAATCATCATTTGAAATGTGTACTACTAGCTAGGTTAAATAAATCTGTCTTCAGTGAACTGGAAAATGCAAATTCTGTCTTTGAAACTCTTCTAGGACTTGAGAAAAGCCAAAAAAAAAAAAAAATGTAAGAAGGTGGAAAGGACCATTTACCCAATAAGTATGAAAGAGAAAGTAAAAATATCTTACAGAGAGAGTCCTTTTGGCTTGTGCTTATTCGGATGCACTTCAGAGAAAGGAAAAAACCTAATTTCCTTGCTTAGGTTGAGAAAGTTTGACTTAAAAAACAGCTCTTCGAGTCACCTGGATTGAAGGTCACTTAATTATTGTGAAAATGGCGGTGAGTGCTCTGAGACAAATCTCTATTAACCAAGACGTCATGGTGTTTAAAGGAAGTGTGTGGGAGAAATCGATTGCTTTGAACAGCCGTGTGAACCGCAGTAGCTGGCCTTCCCCGAGGACGTCCTCTCCAGTAAGGGCTTCTCCCACCACTCTCCACAAGCAGGTGCTGCCAGACGGGCGCTGCCCCCTCGGGGCTCGAAGCGTGCTGACGTCACTGCATTTTCTCAAGCACTTTTAGGGAGCGCCGCCAGTCGTGGCTTTTTACGGTCCAGTAGTTCTCACTCGGGGGTGGCTTTGTCTCCATGGGGGCCACTTGGCAATATCTGGAGAGGTTTTGATTGTCCCCACTGATGACGGTGGTTACTGCGTGTAGGGGGCGGTGGCGGGAATGCTGCTGTACACCCCACAATTCACAATCGAGTTCCCGCCAGAGTCACCTGGAGGAGGGTGTCAGGGGAGCCCAGTGTGGGCGACCAGGCCAGGGTGTGGGTCCAGGCAGCTGCCCTGCGTGTCTGGTTTTGACCGCAGGGCCCGTTCCTGCTGTTCTGCCAAGTGGCTCCCCCAACCCCGGCCGCTTCGACGACCCTGCAGGAAACTCCGAAGCAGGTGGTGCCTGGACAGACATGCAGACCAGAGGGAGAGCACCCAGGCCCTTACTGTGGTTTCCCGAACCAAGGGCTGTGAATTGAATAGAAGACGGACCTTGGGGCATTGCAGGCCATCTACGTGCCTCCAGGCTTTCCCCAACTTCTCATGTCACTTTCAATGCCTTTGGCCACCTTGAAAGCAGACCTTGGCTCTTTGGGAAACCTCGAGGACAGAAGTGAGGGTGAGTCCTCCTGACCCCCGAGAGGGGAGGACTCAGCCACAACACAGGCTCAGCCACCTGCCAGGCACAGCTACACACACAGGCTCAGCCAAAAGGCACGGGCCCAGCCCCTCTTACAGGATCAGCCACACACGTGGCGTTCCCCTTACCCGCCTCCCGCTTGCTCTCTCACCCATATGTTTTTTTTACTGTGTATGTGCAAAAAGATGAAACAGTACAAATTTAAAAGTAATTTAATCATAGAAACAAAGGTCACTACCGCCTCCCCCCCGAGGAAGCAGCACACTTTATTACTTTTGTCGGTGACTGCTATTGAACCTTAAATTTGTTCAAATGAAACCGAGACCTCTTCCTCATTTCTCTCTCTCCTGCTTAAGCAAACAGTAGCATTCTCGGAATAGAACTTGCACTACAGCGAATTACGTTATTTTCAATAAATTCCAACAGTGCTGCTATAGTAACTGTCTTAACCATGATTAATGTGGGAAACATTAGGAAAGCGTGTTATTATTATTCTAAATTAGGTTTTGCTTGAATTAATTTTTATGCATGGTTACTAAGATGTAAAAGAGTTTCTGAATTGCTAATTGTAACATTCCTTCTTTGGAGATAAGATGAGGCTGGGAACACAAGGGCACACTGCTGAAGGATATTCAGTCTGAATATTTGCCTAAGGGCCAAAGTAGTGTTTAGTCAGGAGCCTGCTAAGGAACTTTTGCTTAACTCCCGTGGAGGCTTTAGTTAAAGATTTTCTCCTAGAATCGCCCACCCGAATCTGCTCTATGGGCAAAGCCCCCTGGTTATGAATATCATGTCATTTCCACGCTGATGGGAGGTGGCAAGGGGAGACGCGGCCCCTGAGGAGACAGTGGCACTCTCCTTTTTATTCCTAAGTCTCCTTTCCACCAATGGTGATGGGAGTAACAGAAGTCGTGGTAGGAAAAGGCCATAACAGCGCTGACCGCATGCTGGGCGTGCACCGAGGGCTTCCCAGCCCTCCTTGAACGGAGGGTCACTGGCCCCTCCCCCGGGCACCAGGCAGGGGCGATGACAGGAGATGTTAGCGAGGAAGACTTGCCCCTGCCCCCGAGGAACCTCCGGGAAACGTTCTCCACGGGGCTGGAGTGCAGGAGGCCGGGCGACGGTGGCGTGGACCCGAGGGCAGGTGGGTGTGCAGGCAGGGCGGGGCTGCAGGCCTTGGGAGGGCCCAGGGCTTCCTGCGGAGAGCAGGGGAATCTGGGGGCCAAGCTAATCTTGGTCCTGGTGGGATCCCTCTGCCTGCTGTGGATCAGGGACTAGATCGCAGGGCGCCAGGTGGAGGCAGGAGATCCACGAAGGGCGCATTAAGGAGAGCTGGACCATGGCTGCAGCAGGGAGGGAGAAAGGCATGCTGGATTCTGGGTGGGTTTTTTTTTTTAAGATTTGTTTTTTATTTATTTCTCTCCCCTTCCCTGCCCCCTCCCCAGCTGTCTGCTCTCTGTGTCCATTCGCTGTGTGTTCTTCTGTGTCTGCTTGCATTCTTGTCAGCAGCACCGGGAATCTGTCTCTTTGTTGTGTCACCTTGCTGCAGTCAGTTCTCGGTGTGTACGGCGCCACTCCTGGGCAGGCTGCACTTTTATTGCACTGGGCAGCTGTCCTTGAGGGGTGCACGTGGGGCTCCCCTACTCAAGGGATGCCCCTGCGTGGCACGGCACTCCTTACATGCATCACCGCTGCACATGGGCCAACTCCACACGGGTCAGGAGGCCCTGAGTTTGAACCGTGGACCTCCCATGTGGTAGGTGGATGCCCTATCTGTTGGGCCAAATCACTTCCCCTGGGTGGGTTTTAAAGAGTGGGCAGATTGGCAGGTGGGCCACACAGAAAGGGGGCAAGAGCACACCGAGGTCCTTGGCCTTTGCATCTCGAAGAAGGGATTTCTGTTTCCCAAGTTGGGGAAGTGGCAGGAGTAACAGGTTTGGGGCAATAGTCAGGAGTCAGAGTCTGGGCACGGTAAGTTCTCAATGTCAATGAGTCATCAAGAGAAGAAGTGAACCAGCTACTTGGAGAGCTGACCCTGAACTTTCAGGAACCAGGTGCAGGCGGGAGATGCAGTCATGGGATCCTCGAGGTTCGCTGGGACTGAGCATAGGTGGAGAGGACCTGTGCCCTGAGCCTTGACTATCCCCTCATGGAGAGGTTGGTAGAAGTCAAGAAACCAGCAGTAGAGGCTGAGAAAGAGGGACTAGTGGGGAAGGAGGATGGGGACAACAGCGTTCCTGAGGGCAAGACAAGCAAGAGCCCAGCCCCGGAGGGACCCATCCACCGCGAAGTTTCTGAGATGAGGTCCGGCTGGAACCCAACCACTGTGATTGGCAAATGGGGGGACACCGGTGACCCAGTGTTTCTGTGGAATGTTGGGCGGACGCGGTTCTCCAAGATTCCAAAGGTAAGGCTCCTGGCCTCCAAAACATCATTGGCTCCATCCAAGGCCCTGGGGGCATCCTGACAACGTGGTGACGTGTCTTTGTAAAATTTGCAGAAGTAGCGTATTTCAACACAATGATTTAAGACTTCAGTTTCTTTCCATTTTGACTTTCCTCTCTGTTCTATAAAGGGGCTAAAGATGACCTCTGTGTAGCAGCCCTTGCTCACTTCTTCACAGCAGCCTGGAACCAACAGCCATGCCTACAGGTACAAAACTTAAATTCCTATACAGCCGATTGTTTTACCTATAACGCACATAAGCACATTTCTAGACATTTTGAGTCTTCCTTCTTTGCAGACCCCAGGAAACTGTACCCAGCATCTGCTAGGCATAGTTAAGACAAACTCTGGGGCTGTGAAGACAAACTGCTGCTGTGATTTGGAGCTCTCTACCCAGAGATGTCGTGCTGTGCTGCTGAGAGCCATCACCTAGACATGGAAGCTACCTCTCCAAGCCCCTCTCTCTGGGGAGTTCCCTTGCCCTGCTCCCCTGCTGGGTGTGGCCTCATGCTGCTCTCTCTGGAAGGTCCCACTCAATCCCATCCCAGGGCCACACAGCCAAGCCTGTCGCGTGTTACTGCCTCTCCTGGCTCTACCTCTTCCTTGATCAGTCCTGAGATTCTTGAGCTTACTACAATCTGTCAAGCTTCCAATCCTCTTGGTAATGTTTGAGCACACTCAGGGGCCTTTTTGGGATCTAGTTAAAGGGAGGTTGACTTGGGAAGACATTTAGCTGGGCTTAGTGGAATGTAGTTATATGATCAAGACACTTCCAAGGGAGTTATGCTACTGCTGCTGCTACACGTAGGCTCCCAGGAGCACCCCCTGCTGCTGTGCCCCCTTACCAGTTATGGGCAGAAAGATGGCCTTAAGGACATATCACAATAGCAACATGACCAATAGTGTCAGGGGAGAGCAGGTTGAAGAAGAGAAACACTATTTGAAAAGTATGAATCCAGAAGGCAGTCTGGAAAATGCTCCCAAATTTTAGCATTCATATATGACAGAAATGTGAGAAAGTTGTCCCCAAATGTGACAATAATTCTAAAACTTTACATAATATTTTCAATAACGACTTGCAACGTGAAAAGACACTTTTCTCAATTCTTAATAGTAAAAAACAAATTTTGATCAGTCATAATAGAGAAAGGCTGGATTATCATTTTATTTTCTCTAAAGAAAATTATGTTAAAAATCTCCATATTTCAGAAAGAGGAAATCGAAGATTATGCAAAGAAAAATGCAGAGATAAAGGCATTATAGATGTGGCAGGCAATTCAATAATAAAACTCAGTGCTATTTTTCTGGATTTTGTGATAATTATACTAATTGCAAGTGTCTTAAAATTTGAAAGCTGCTATGATTTACTTTCTCATTCTAAATAAATATTTAGTTTTATACCTGATTTCACATTTATAATTGTGCACTTTTATTTTTAAAAGCACTCCCCTCAGATTTAAAATTTGTGATCCCTAAAAAACCTGGATTTACTCCTGCTGGTAGGGATGTTTGGAGTGGAAAGGGAGCAGAATGGAGACAAAATGTCTAGACAACGTTTTCTAGGATTGTTACTTAAAGGGAAGCAAAAGGACAAAGTGATACACTAAGAAGTGTATGAGGTCAGAGGAGGGTTTTACTCTTAAAAGTAATGGAATGATTCATGATAGAAGGAAAATTGAAGCAGGCAGGGCCATTGCTAGAATACTGACCTTGGGTAGGTTAAAAGGAACCAGTCAGTACTTGTTGGAGAGGTCAGCCTTAATCAGGAGCATGGACAGTAGTGACAGAGGGATGGCAGAGTACAAGGGCAAGGATGGGACGGAATTGGGACAGGTGGGAGTTGTGGTGTGGGAAACATGAGACGTTTTCTTTTACTTCCTTTCTCCAACCTGTGAGTTAGTTATCTCCATTCTATGTAGGGGAGACAGAGACTCAGAAAGATAAACATACCTACTTGTAGAACCTAAGTAGAAGGGGCAGGGCCAGGATCTGACCCTAGGTCTGTCTGAGTTTAGTGAAAAATTAATCATTGCCATCAGAATAACCAGGAGGATGAGAAGGAAGGATGAAGCAACACTGGCTGGGCAGGAGCCATCTGCCAAGAACGACGTGAACATCAGCTCACTGGGTCCTCCCCTTTCCCAAGTGTGGAAACTGAGGCTCTTGTCACTGAATGATTTGTACAAGGCCAATGAGTGACAGGCCTGAGCTCAGCCCATGGGACTCTAGAGCCTCCACTGTCCACTCTTTCTTCATCCACCTTCTGCCGTCACAGTCAAGGTGGCCAAGGTCATTCTTTGGGACACACAGGATCTGGACAGGTGAGGTGTGCTGCTCAGCCACCCAGATGCCAGAATCTCCCAGAGAAGCTGAGGGCTTTGCAAGTGTGGGTTGCCATGACTTACAAAGCTGCATAATCAGTTGTGTTCCACCTTTTCTTCCAAGCAACCCGTATCACCATATCTCTTTATATCTTGATCATTGGAGAAAACATAGAATATGAAACAAAACTAAATGAAAACCCATTCATTTTCCCCAATCCAGCATCCAAGAGGAAATTCTGAGGAGACCCTCTTTGGATCACCTAGTTGAAGGTCCCATGAATATTCCATAAATTTAGATCATTTGTAGAGATTCCAGGCTTAGTGATATAGACTTCTGGCTGGAGAACTGAACCCTCATTGAGACTATGGGCCATTTGACATCCACGTGCATTAAGCCATGGGCCACATGACATGTTCTATGGGATGCCTTCCATCATCTCTCCAGGAAATTGAAGATGTCTTCCTCTTTTCCTTCCTCACTCTTTCTCTCCATCCCTTATTTCTTCCCATCTTTCCTTTCTCCAGTACATCCTCAACAAACATTAACTCAATACCCTCTACCTGTCAGGCACAGTTACATTGACTTAAAAATGCTTCTGTACTCAAGAAGCTTATGGTTTAGTGGGGAAGATAAATGTTAAACAGATAATCATGGGGAAAATATAAAATTCTTCATGTTTTAAAAGAAAACCCATTATAGATTACAACACAGGGGATGGAATGATTTAAGCTGGGTAAGTCAAGGAAGGTTTCATTGTGAAAGCAACAGTTAGGCAGGGACTGAAGCAGAACTAGCAAAGAGAAAGAGATGGGGAAGGATGTTTTACTCAGAGGGAATCCCAGGTGAAAAGGTTTTGCCCAGAAAAGAACTTAGATCTCTCAAGGAAGGGAAAAGAGATCGATGGACTGGGAAAAGGAAGCAACCACGTAACCTTTTGTGCCTGGCTTCTTTTGCTTGAAATAAAAGAGTTTTTGAGATGCATTCTTGCAGCTTTGTGAATCAGCATCTTACTTTTTAAATTGTTGTGTAATCTCTCCGTGTATGAATGTATGAAAAACTGGTTGGTCAGACAATGAAGAATAGATGGCACTGGACAGTGATCCTTGAAAGAAAGAGACAAACAGGGTCAGGCTTTCTGCCCTGAAGTATATTCTAGAACAGGGAGGTGATACCAGTTTTTGGCCATTTTAAATAACATTGTTATAAATACATTCATACACACCTTTTTGTGGATATGCATTTACATACCTTTTGGGAACATATCTAGGGTTAGAACTGCTAGGCCATATGATAAGTACATGTTTAATTAAGAAACTGCCAGTCAGTCTCTCTTTTTTTAAGAAAATAAGGGAATGAGAACAAATTTAATGTCATATTTTGTGTATTTGCTATTTCCGGTTGTTTTCATACCTTCCTATAGATAAGAGTTTTTATTTGGTACCATTGCCCTTTAGTCCAAAGAACTTCTCTTATATTTCTTCTACTGTACTTCATCTGACAATGAATAATCATAACTGTTATTTGTATGAAAATATCTTTAATGCTCTTTTTTTTGAAGGATATTTTTGCTAGGTAGAGAATTCTGGGCTTTCCTCGCTTTAATGATATTATTTCATCGTCTTCTGGGCTCCACTCTTTCTGGTAAAAAGCCAGCCATAACTTGTATTATTCTTCTCCTGAATGTAATATCTTGTTTTTTTTCAGGTGGTTTTAAAGCTTTTTTCTCTCTCTATGGTTTTTGGCAGGTTGACTCTGACAAAGCTATTTCTGGTCTTCTTTGCATTTCTCTTACTTGGGATTTGCTGAGTGCATTGGATCCATTCGCTGAGTTACTGCCCATGAATCAGACCTAGAATCCCTGCCCCTCACTTTGCATTGTTTGATAGCTCTATCCCACACTTGGCTGTGCAGCATCAACTTTCTCCTAAGCCTGTTGGAGTCCCACCTGTGCAGGGGCATTTGCAACTGAGCATGTGGCCAAGAAATTGGGCAGCACCCTCGGTGTATGTCTTAGACTCCCCCTTTTCCCAGCTCCCTCTTGTAACCTGCCTGGAAACATCTAGTTGCTTCAGCAGCCCTGACCCACATTCTGTCTCTTCTGCTCAGCTTGACAGCCATGTTCCTCCTGGGCTCCACCTCTCTGTGCCATGTTCTAGAACATACTGGGTGCTAGGGAGAAAGCCTGGACAGGTGGAGGCTCACCTTGTGTGTCTTCCCAGTGCTGTCTATTGTTCATTATCTGAACAACGAAATGCTCATACATTCCTTCGATGGCACCTGCATTTATCTCGTTTTACAGTTGTTTATGGCAGATGCAGAATCTGGTGTTGGTTAATTGATCATGGCTGGAAGTTGAAGGCTCTGAAAACTGTTTATTTTACCAGCAAAAACTTGCCAAATAGTAAGGACTCAATAAGTGCTATCAATTACTATTGCTATCATCATCATCATCACTATATTTAATCCTTGTTCTCTTTCTCTGTCTTCTAGATAAAAAGTGGGAAAGAAGTGAAAATTCATTTCATGAGGGATGGCTAGGGGTTTTGTTTTGTTTTAATGTTGGTTTTTTAACCAGAAGTCTATGACAAATACCATTTACAATAGTCAATAAAAAAATCAAATACCTAGGAATAAATTTAACTAAAGAAGTAAAAAACTTATACACAGAGAACTACACAACACTGTTCAAGGAAATCAAAGGAGACCTAAATAAATGGAAGAATATTCCCTGTTCATGGATAGGAAGACTAAATATTATTAAGATGTCTATCCTACCAAAACTGATCTACACAGTCAATGCAATCCCAATAAAAATCAACACAGCATTCTTTAAGGAACTAGAAAAACTAGCTATGAAACTTATTTGGAAAGGAAAGAAGCCCCAAATAGCCAAAGACATATTGAAAAAGAAAAACGAAATTGGAGGAATCACACTACCTGACCTCAAAACATACTACAAAGCTACAATAGTGAAAACAGCATGGTATTGGCACAAGGAGAGACACACAGACCAATAGAACCGAATTTAGAGTTCTGATATAGATCTTCATATATATAGTCATATAATATTCGATAAAGTCACCAAACCCTCTCAACTGGGAGAGAATAGCCTATTCGACAAATGGTGCCTGGAGAACTGGATATCTATATGTAAAAGAATGAAAGAGGATTACCATCTCACACCTTATACAAAAATCAACTCAGGATGGATCAAAGGCCTAAATATAAGAGCCAAGACCATAAAGACTTTGGAAAGCATTGTAGGGAAGCATATACAAGACCTTGTAATAGGAAATGGCTTCATGAACTTCATACCAAAAGCACGAGCAGCAAAAGAACAAATAGATAAATGGGACTTCCTCAAAATTAAAGCCTTCTGCACCTCAAAGGAGTTTGTCAAGAAAGTGAAAAGAGAGCCTACACAATGGGAGAAAATATTTGGTAAATATATATCAGATAGGAGACTTATAACCTGCATGTATAAAGAACTCCTATATCTTGAAAATAAAAAGATGAACAACCCTTTTAAAAAATGGGAAAAAGATTTAAACAGACACTTCTCCAAAGAAGAAATATGAGTGACTAAAAAGCACAAATGTCTAGTTATCAGGGAAATGCAAATCAAAACTGCAATGAGATACCATCTTACTCCCATAAGATTGGCAGCTATGAAAAAAAAACAGAAGACTACAAATGCTGGAGAGGATGTGGAGGAATGGGAACATTCATCCACTGCTGGTGGGAATGAAGAAGGATCCAACCATTCTGGAGGACAGTTTGGCAGTTTCTCAAAAAACTAGCCATAGATTTGTCATATGACCCAGCAATTCTACTGCTGAGTATATACCCAATAGAACTGAAAACAAGGACACAAACCAATATATGCACACCAATGTTCACAGCAGCATTGTTTACTATTGCCAAAAGTTGGAATCAACCCAAATGCCCATCAACAGATGAGTGGATAAATAAAATGTGGTATATACATACAATGGAATACTACTCGGCTTTAAGAACAAATACACTACAAACACACATGATAACACGGATGAATCTTAAGAATGTTATGTTGAGTGAAGCAACCCAGGCATTGAAGGACAAACACTACCTTACCTCAATGATATGAAATAAGTAAATCAAGCTGCCTCAGAGCCTGCATGTTACTCAAATGTGGCCACTCTCACAGCCAAACTCAGCGTGTAGATGCGATGCATTCCCCCCAGCATGGGACATGACACCCGGGGATGAGCCTCCCTGGCACCGAGGGATCACTACCACATACCAGCTGAAGAAGCAACTAGAAAATGACCTTGAATTAAAGATTCAATGCGGAACAGCAGAATATACCTGTCTACATATAATGACATGACTTCGGGAAGCTGTTTGACCTAATGTAAGGGGGAAATGGAAAGGAGATATGAGATTATAAGGCTGTGAGTCTCTAAAAAAGAGTCTGGAGGTTGTCAGAAGGAATACCCCTATGTACAACTGAACAGAGTCTAAGAGACAGATAAGGTAGATACAACCCCAGGTATTGGTTCTTTTGAGGGATAAAGAGACCCACGGGTTCTATGGTCATGGCAGAAGGGGTTCACTGCCATGACAGATAGCCCTTCTTTGGAGCTGGTGTTTCTGCATGATGGAATTGGACTCAGAGGGGATCTCTTTTCACAAGACTTGCATGCTACTTTATTGGAATTGTAGTCGGTGCTGGGTTTAAGATATATGTAGGGGATTCGAATATCTGGACTGATAATATGACACCCAGGCCCAGAGCCTCAACAGACTTCAGCTCCTACACTTTGATTTATTGGACTTACTCCACTCAGCTAACATGGAGTTGAAGAAGGTCAACCACCACAACATGGAGCCTAGAGTGTCTACAACTGGAAGCGGGAGGAGTGCATCCAGTACCCATATGGAATCTAAGCCCTCACTTGACATAGATGTGCAATGGACACAACCAATCCAATGTCCACAGAGAAAATGTGGAATGGGTGTGGGAACGGTAGCCATGGTGGCTGCTGGGTGTGGGGAACGGGAGGAAGAGATGAGATGTGGAGGCGCTTTCGGGACGTGGAGTTGTCCTGGATAGTGCTTCACAGACAATTAAGGGACATTATAGATCCCCCCAGGACCCACTGGATGGAACATGAGAGAGTCTGGGCTATGATGTGGACCATTGACTATGGGGGGCAGTGATGCTCAGAGATGAACTTACCAGGTGCAATGGATGTGTCATGATGATGGGAGAGAGTGTTGCTGTGGGGGGAATGGGGGACGGGGGCGGTGGGGTTGAATGGGACCTCATATTTTTCATAATGTAATTTAAAAAATAAATAAATAAATAATTTAATAAAAAAGAGTTACGTGGCAAGTGTTCTCAAATTAAAAAGGATTTTCTAACATTCTGTTGGTGAAATAAAAAAAAAAAAGCTGCCTCAGAGAGCTAGAGACTAGATGATATGGCTTACAGGAAATCGGAGGGTAGAGGAAGGATGTAAGCTGACACCTACATGGGTGGAATCTATGATAAGCTGGAGGTAAGTATTTGCATAAGGAAGGGATAAAATGGGGGCATAGGGTTACCTTTGGGTGGGACTTTACAGGCTTGAGGGGGGCTAGGGATGGGAGGATGGGTAATATTGCCCAAGAAATTGGGGGGAGGGTGGGGCAACACACGAACACAGGAGATTGTTAGGTATTTGGTTGAAAGTAGAATGCTTAGAAAACGTTTTCAAAAATATAATAAGGAAAGTACCTGTTTAAGATGCTTAAAGGGGATAATCTCATGCAGGACAGGCTCCTAGGGAATATGTGAAGGCTCATTTTGCCATAATGGGTTATATCATTGGATAGAGACCCATATAATGAGAGTGACAGTGTACCTAGGGAGGACTGATGCCCTCAAATAGAGGGAACTGTATCTCTCAAGAGAAATGTTGGCTCCCAGTGCATTAGGGCAGTTGAGCATGTCAAGCCCTCAACACTGTTGCAAGTATTTCTGAACATGGCCCTTCAAACAATGAAGATTGATGGTCACTGTGGGCCCTAAGGGGAGGGGGAAAGAGGTATTGAATAGATGGAACCAATGTAACTGTGGGCAATAGAAGTGTTCCACAAGAGTATGCAAGGATGGATAGAAGACATGTAAAATTACACCAAAAATATATAGGGACTGATAGACTAAAATGTAAATCATACTGTAAAACATAAGATAACTAAAAATTTAGAAAATTGTATAGTCCAAAATATAAACCACAATGTAAACACAAATGTTACCTTGTTTGAAAACTATTGTCTCAATATCTGTACATCAGTTTCAGTAAATATAGTATGAATATGTAAAAAGATTATTGCTGTGGACGGGAAAAGGTTTTATGTTGGATATGTGGGAGTACTTTATATTGTATATATGAATTGCTGTGATCTAAAACTCTTGTGAAGATAAGCTTAATAATTAGAAAAAAGAAAAGAAAAAGATAGGATGTAGACACTGAGGAAGAGACAGAAGTAGTTGCCTTGCCAATTTGCATACAGGGCAACACTTATTGCAGTGATGGAAGACAAAACATCAAAAACAAAGCTTTTGCATTTTTAAATTTTTTGATACCCCAATTTATTTTAACCGTAATTTTCCCAAATGAATCTGTATTCTATATCTAACCTTTAAACTCATCGCTATATTCCATTTTACTATTAATGGAACCTGGCAATTTATTGGGCTTCACTTTTCAGGAGGTTTTGGATCACAGAGAGGTTCAACAATGGCAGCGGAGGAATACTGGTGTGGGATGTTATTGAAAGGGGACACATGGTTGGCAGGAGTTCTACAGGGCCTATATCCAGGGTACATAAAAATGTTTGGATATTTTCATAGTGGTTACAATTAAAAACAACAACTGAGGGAGTGCTGAGTTCCTAGCCAGGGGAGTTCTATCACAGTCCCTAAAGGAAAAGCAACATCCCCAAATGCAACGGCAAAGACCAAAAAAGAAGGAAGGTCCAACAATGAGCCCTTGATACTAATGACTATGCTTGTGAGCCTGTGCATCTGAAATAAGAACAAGGCCTAGAACTGCAGGGTGCCTAAGAGTTACCTCCTGAGAGCCTCTGTGTTGCTCAAATGTGGCCAGTCTCGAAGCCAAATTCAGCATGTAAATGTGTTGCCTTCCCAGCATGGGACATGACTCCCGGGGATGAGCCTCCCTGGTGCCAAGAGATTACTACCAAGTACCAGCTGATGATGTAACCAGAAAATGACCTTGAATAAAAGGGTCAACTTGGACCAGCAGAATATCTCAGTCTACATATAATACCAGGAGCTAAAAATGCTTTTGACCTGAATCAAGGGGGAAATGGAAAGGACAAATGAGTTTATATGGCTATGAGTCTCCAAAAAGAGCCGGGAGGTTATCAGAGGGATTGCCCTTATGCACATCTCAGTAGAGTCCCAGAGACAGATAAAGTAGATACAACCCCGGGTATTGGTTCTTCTGAGAGCTACAGAGACCCATAGGTTCTATGGTCATGGCAGATGGAGTTCAGTGCCATGTCAGTTGGCCCTTCTTTGGAGTTTGTGTTCTGTGTGATGGAGTTGGACTGAGATGTGAACTTTTTTTCACAAGCCTCTCCTGTTACGTTTACCAGAACTGCAGTTGGTGCTGGGGTTTAATATATACCCAGAGGATCTGAATCTCTGGACTGACCATATGATAGCCAGGCCCTGAGCCTCAACAGACTTCAGCTCCTACACTCTGGTTTATTGGACTTACCCCACTCAGCCAACATCGAGTTGAAGAAAGTCAACCACCACACAATGGAGCTAAGAGCAGCTACAACTGAAAGCAGGAGGATTGCATCCAGCATCCATGTGGAATCTAAGCCCCCTCTTGATATAGATGTGGAGTAGACACAACCATTCCAAGGTCCACAGGATGGAGGAATAGAATATGGATTAGAGTGGACTTACTGATATTTTATTCATGGACTATAATGATTAGTAAGCGAAGAAAATGTGGCATTGGTGTGGAGAAAGTGGCCATTGTGGCTGCTGGGTGCAGGGAATGGGAGGAAGAGATGAGATGTGGAGGCGTTTTCGGGACTTGGAGTTGTCCTGGGTGATGCTGCAGGGACAGCTTCTGGACATTGTATGTCCTCCCATGGCCCACTGGGTGGAACGTGGGAGAGTATGGGCTATGATGTGGACCACTGACCATGAGGTACAGCGGTGCTCAGAGATGTATTCACCAAATGCAATGAATGTCTCATGATGATGGATGAGATTGTTGCTATGGGGGAAGGAGTGGGGTGAGGGGGGTGGGGGTATATGGGGACCTCATATTTTTTTAATGTAATATTAAAAAAATAAATAAAGACAAAAAAAAGAAGTCTATGAATTGGCAGGAGTGAGGAAGAGACTGTGAATTCACTAACATTCTGTAGGAAACTTTGTGAATGTGTATGGCTTTATTTTTTCCTATATGAGTTTTCATAACTTTTATCAGATTCGTAACCATTTATCTAATCCACAAAGAGTAAGATACACTTCTATAGTAACTCATTCTTTCATTTTACTGGGTACACTTGAACTACAAATGGATGAATTTATAAATTCAATACCCCCAAATTTATTAATTGCCTTCTAATTGCCAAGCCCTGTTCTAGATTTTGGGACTACAAAATGATGAGACAAAGACTATACTCCAGGCGTGAAGAAAAGAGGGCTGAGGAAATGAGCAGGTGTGAACGTGTTGCCCAGGCTATGCTAGAAGTCTGGGAACAGAAGAGGAGAATATGCGGGGAGAACTCCAAGTGGAGAGAAACACATCTGTCCTGTCATCAGTTGTGCTTCTTTACGTGATCGCAGACCACGGGTTTTGGTGGCTGGACGGCATTTGAACATTTGGAAAGGGAAGCAGCGTGGCCTCAATGTCTACCCTTCATAAGCTGGCATGGCTCTGAGAGGCAGATCTGTGCATGTACAGAAACTTCATATATGTTGAAGACGGCCACATGGCTCAGCGGGGTTGGCCTCACTGTTTAGTAGATGGTGTGAGGGAACCTAGCTCACCATGTAGCAAAAACGAAAGCCACGGCAAGGTTGACTCTGGGGGGGTTAAATCCCTAAGTTTGAAAAGTCAAACTGAAGTTCATAGAAGAAAATGTCAGGGAATATCTTTGTGACTTAGTTAAGTAAAAGTTAAAACCACAAATTGTCAGACAAAAAAAAAAAAGGATGAATTTGATTATATAAAAGAGGGAAGCTAGGGATTTTTTTCTGTTGAATGAAAAGGCCCTCCAATAAAGTTAATAGAAAAGTCATAGAAGATATTTGCAAAGTCTAAAACTAACACAAGATTTCTATGTAGATCAAAAGAAACTCTTGAAAAATAGCATGAAATGAATAGCACCCTCTTTAGAACCCTGGGCAAAGGTATGGGCAGGTGATTTCCTGAGAGCATTCAAAGAGAGGCGCTCAGTGTTAGTAACGATGTGAACATTGTCCAAAGCAAACCTACTAAATAATCTAGGGCTAAACTGCAATGCACAAGAGACTCCATTTGGGGAGGCTATGGCCATATAGGTGTCCCCTGGCACTGCGGGTGCAGAGGTTCTGAGGGGCAGCCTGCCGTTCCTTAACCAGATGAGTTACATGAACATGCTCAGAACCAGCCATTCTCCTCCTGGACTTACATCCTAAGGAAATGCTCACGCAGGTTCATAGCCAAACGTGGACCAAGAGGACAAGCCAAGTGTGGTCAACAGAGCCCACAGAAGACTGGACACGGTTAAAGATGTGCACATGGCCGCATGACCAGATCTAGAATCAGAGTGGACTAAATAGCCTCAGAGAGATGTAGACTGTCTAAGACAATAGCGTTGATAGGAGAAAAAATGCCCATGAAAGAGCAACATACATTCTGCAACAACGCTCAGGTCAAATCCAGGGTGGTTGCTTGTGAGTTGGGAGCCCAGATGTGAGGCTTGGGGAAAGGAGAATCCACCAACACAGAATGATAATGTGCCATAGACCATGGTTAACTCAGTGCTCTGCACATGTAAATCATTTGAAGGGTTTTCTTTTAGTCTTAAGATTCCACTTGGCCAAGGAAGCTTTGATAGAGGACGACTTTGTCATGGAAGGCTTGAATCTAACAGGTAAGCTCCCTAAAGGCAGGGACCCTGGCTGAATGTCGACTGCTGTGGATGGTGCCTGGCAACCAGGAGCTACTCGAGCTGTGTTTCATAGGTCAGTGTTCATGGGATGCTTCACCCACTGGCGAGCTCTGGCCCCGTAGGGCACGTGCGCCCTGCGCCCTGCCGTGAGCTCCTGTGTGCCGTCTCCAGCCTCTCTGCCAGGGGCATGCCCACACCCTATTGTCCTCAACCTAAAGTCTCATCTCCAAGGAGGACATCTTAGACCTCTGAACCAGGCTAAGCCTCCGGTTAAACCTCTTCCTTTCCTACTGAACATTCTTTCACGGGCCACCTCTTACTAATATACCTAGATAATCACTGTGTAATATTTTTCAATGTCTGTCTCCTTTGCTAAAATCAGAGATTTTTGTTGTTGTTGTTGCATTGAATCCTTTGTACCAGGTACCTAGTACGTACTTTATAACTATTTATTTGTAGATAATTGAGGTCTTTGAATAATGGCAAACATGAGAATAGATCATGTTTTCTTCTTTTGAAAGTGGATTTAAGAGGGCAGAGAGCTCAGGCTCAACTCCCTGCTCAGCCCTGGAGCCTCATGAGCACTTTCAAGGGGAAGCGGATTTGCCTGTGCTTCTGAGTTGGTGTGGAAGAACGCTTTTCTCCCCCAAAGACTTCCAACAAGTCACTGAGGAGCACGTGGGAAGGGCTCCCTCTCAGACATCAGGTTCTGTTTCCTTAAAAAGTACCTGATATTCAGACAACATGGTTTATATCAAAGATAACATTTCACTTGGTAAACAAGCTTTTAAGTGTCCAGATGAAGACAGCGAGTCTATTTTCACATAAACGGGGCATTTATTATTTATATTTGGGGTGGAATGGTGACTCAAATTGTGTGTATATGTGTGTGGTATATGGGTGTGTGTTGCATTTGTATTTTTCTAGGGTCCCAAGAAAATAGAAAAATTCATTAGTGATTTGTCCTGCAAAGCACAGCCATTTCCATGGATGGGATAGGAATTCTAGAGAATTCATAGCAGCAGGAGAGGCTTAAAACATCTGTTTTTAAAATTTGCTTACGTCTGTTTTGTTTTTCAGTCTCATCTTTCCAATCTCAGCTTTAAAACGCTCCCAACTAGTGGAAAGGGGAGGCCGGGTCCTCTCGGAGGCACTGGCTTATTTGTCTCCGTTGGCTAATTGCTTTTTATTTTCTGTGGCATGAAATAATTATGTGCATATCCAGCGAATTCTGCTTTTCATTAGCATTTTATATAGAAATGTTTTGTATTGAACAGATTTTACAAGTGAGCGTCTGTGTCTGTATGTAGCTATACTGAACAGTAATTGATCCATTACCAGCAATTACATGTTTGTAAATGTGGGCTTTGGGGCATCCATTTTGTCAATACCAATCCCAACTACCCTCTTTACTTTTCCATATTCACTGTATTATCTTATAACATCCGCTTTTGCATGTCCTTGAAATGATTATCACTTAAAATTGAGTGATAATCTAGCAGTATATAAACTTACGTGTCTTATGTGTTAATTATGCATCATCTCTGTAATACTTTTTATATTGAGAGCTGAGTAGACTCCCTGGTGACCAAGAGATCATCCCTGAAGACAAATATAGGTCTGGATAATTTCTCTTCTTTCCTCAGCCAATATGATCTGAGTGTCAGCATTCCTCAGCAAAAACACACAGAGTCAGAGACTATTTTACACTATTTTCAATAAAAAGGACACCTCTCACTCCATTGTATTCGTTGAACTTTCTTTACCACTCTGAGCCGTGGAACCAGATCACTACCATAGTCCCTGTGTAGATCAGAAGATGTTAAAGTGATTCTGTTACATTCTTTTAAATTTATTTTTTAAAGAAATTTTAGATTACGTAAATGTTACATAAAAAAAATAAAGGGGATTCCCATATGCCCCACTCCCTCCCCTCCCACACTTTCCCACATTAGCAACATCTTTCTAATTAGTGTGGTGCATTTGTTACAATTGATGAACACACACTGAAGCTTGTAGTTTACACTCTGTCCCATGCCATTTTTTAAGTTATGACAAAATATATAGTGGCCAGTATCCATCATTGCAATGTCATGTAGGACAATTCCAGTATCCTGAAAATGGTCCCCTTATTACACCTACATTTTTCTTTTCTCTCCCCTCAGAACCTCTGGTGGCCACTGCCTTTATATCAGTGATAAGAGTTCTTCCCTTCCTAGAATAACAATAAGTCTATAATAGAATAATAAGTCTACTTTAGTCTATTGTTCATTCCCTAATCTTGAGGATTTTGGTATGGTAATGCCCACTCTATCTCTAATTGAGAGGCGGCTTATATCCCATGGGGCAGATGGATGGAACTATGTTCCTTGCAGGTGCAGACTCTCTCTGTTCCTTGGGATGGAATTTGTCCATCATCATCACCTTGTTAGTTGTCCTGGGTGAGTCCAATGAATGGAGAGAAGGTGTTGCACCTCTGCTGAGATTCAGGACCCAATTGGCACATGGAAAGACCAAAGATTTAAGTCTCTTGGACACATCCCTATCACAGATAGCACTAATTATAGGTTCAAAGAGAAGGGCAGAAGAACCACGTGTAGGGAAACCACAAATGAGTCCAACTTGGTCACACTGGGGAGCATGAATTCCAAGGTAAAGCCAACTGGCAGGGTGCCTAACTCCTGAATTGTCTGCCCTGCCTATAGTGTCTGGATGTCTCTAGAGCCCTCAGGAGTCCCGCTATTTGTAGCATTATTTACTGTAGCAGTCAATGAGATCCTGCTGTGACATGCACAAGCCTACCTTCTGGAGTGGAAGAGTTTCACCGAGTGAGCCTCCTAGACCACTAAGCCTCCTAGACCACTCTGTCCGACTGATTAAATTAAAAACTCACAAGACGTTACAAAGAGCAACTACTTGAGGATTCTGAAAAGTAACCGACAGAAGGCAGATTGGAGAAGAGATTCAGAGCTTTATCTCCCAGCTTGATTCTGGGATGGCCCCACTTTGCTGAATTGCACAGCAGATGTAAGCACCAAAAACCTCAGAGGATACCCCATCATTCTGGCCAGTGCCCAAAGAGAGGAGCCCCAGCAAACCAGGAGCGTGGGGAATTTCCCCCCTTTTTTTCTTTTTCCTTGTCATCTTAGATTGCTCCTGGCATTGCCCCAAGGTTTAGCTGGGTTGACAACATGGGCAGCTAAAACTGAGCAAGACCCACTGCTCTGAAGAGACAGCTGGGATAAGGGCTCTTTGGGAAAAGGAGAGGAGAGGGTTGCAGGAGGAAATACAAAAGTTACTGTACAAACCAACACAAGTCTCTGGTTTACCCTCAAGCAGCATAAGTAGAGGAAAGCTTACTGGCCTCATAGCAGAGAACGGAACTATGATATCAGCTGCTTTCCCAGTTCCAGGTTAGCCCGGAGTGGTCCAGCAAAGGGCAGAAAGGATGATGAAGTGAAGTCCTTGAAAATTAAACTCCCTCTGCAATTGCCTCCTGCAGAAGGCAAATCAGAACTTGTGATCTGAGCCTGCCAGGATTGATTGCATGGCAAGACAAAAAAAAAAAGCAACAGATTTTAAGAGAGTTTTCATAGTATAGTATTTAAAATATCCGGAACACAATCCAATATAGGCAACATACAAAGCCCAGAAAAACGTGACCAATCCTAAAAGGAAAAGGAAATCAACAGATGCTAACCCCTCACAGATAATTTGTATGTTGAAATTATTAGGTGAAGGTAATAAAGCAGTTAGTGTAACTATATGCAGAGGAGGAAGTTATAAACAGCAAGGGGGAACCTAAATTAAACACCAGTTGCTCAATGAGAGTCAGGGATATCAAAATGCAGTCATGTCTATTGTAACATATTTATAAACAGATACAGAAGTAAGTTTACCATCTGTATAATCATGTGCTATAGTGTCTGTATGTATGGAGTATATAGCTTTGTCAGCAGAGTGGCTACATCCCAGAAGTGATGGAAACACTCAATACCCAGATCTTGGTTTCTAAATACCAGTCTCCAATATCAAGGATCAAGGTTCCTTGGAGAAATGGTCGATTCTAAGGGTTGGATTAGGTAAACTACAAGAGAAGCCTGGGGCGTCTTGTAGCACTAGAAAGAAGGACTGTCCCCATCCCCAATAAAAAGATGGGGGCAAGTCACAAAGATACAGGAGAAGACGATAGAGCTCCAGATGGCCAGTGGTGGAACAATTTGACTCACAAAATAAATAATTTCAGTATTGGATTATAATAACCAGAATAAAATTAATATCCATGGGTCCATGATATAAATACATCATTGAATAAATAAATAAAAAAGGGAGATGAGACACATTTATTGTTGACTTCCAAACAACAAATGTAGATGGAATGAGTGAAGGAGAAAATCACCATCCCACAGCACAGGAATAATTGATGCAGGCAAGCTCCATTGACCGGGGCTAAAATTAGAAGGTGATACTCTGAGACCAACCAGGGTATTTGCACAGCTTTGAAGTTACACCCTGACAGTAGTTATTAATGATCTTCACAGAGTTACAAGATTCCTTGTTACTCTTCCTTCCAAGAACTGGAAGTGAATTTCCATGCCCTGGATCCCACTGGATGTAATGATTCCCTGCAACTGAAAAATGGTGGTGCTGCAAGCTGTGGTCCCTGGGCCAAATATGTCCCACCTGCTTTTCCCTTTCATTTTTGTTTTATTGCTCCCAAATTACATTTTTTAGAAACATCTTCAAATGCTTACATTTTAAATGACATAACATTCCCAATTCTACCTCTTGGTGTATAAAGCCTAAAATATTTACTATCTGAGCATTTAGGGAAAAGTATTCAGACTTCTAGAAGAGAACGTGGCAAGGGGAAAATAACTTTACAGTGGAGGCGTCCAAACCTGGCGATGGACTTGGCGTCAGCAGTAATGCGTGGGATGCTAATCCTGTGCGTGCGGAGGTGAGATCACGTGGTACTTCACCTCGGCTGTGTAACTTCAAATCCCCAGCCTCCCATGAATCAAGAGAGAAGCCTCAGACAGCTCAACTTGAGAGACATGAAAAACAAGGAAGGGGAGCAGAAGTGGCTCCACTGGTTGAGTTCCTGCCTCCCACATGGAAGGTCACTGGTTTGGTTCCCAGTGTCTCCTGAAGAAACAAAAAAAATAAACAACAAGCAAAACAAATGAAAAAACCAACTCAGGGAAGCCGATGTGGCTCAGTGGTTGAGCACTGGCTTCCCACACACAAGGTCCCGGCTTCATTCCCTGGCCCCCAGTACCTCAAAAAAATTGAAAACAGAAAAGCAAGGAAAGACCAGGCACTATCACCACCCAGAGGAGGTCGAGGCACCGCTACAACAAGGTGCAAGGTGGCGTCTGGGGCGAGATTCTGGAACAGAAAGAGGGAAGTAATGGGAAACTTGGTGAAAGCAGCATAAAGTGTGTTTTATGAATAGTGCGGTACCAATGTAAGTTTCTTCATTTTGATAAACGTACCTTGGCTAAATGCCTACATTAGGAGAAGCCAGGTAAAAGGGATTTCGTAAAGTCTATACTCCCTGCTAGCTTTCCCACCCTGGTGTAAATCTAAAATTATTTCAAAATAAAAAGTTAAAAAACAACAAAAACACTTAGCTTTCTCAGAGGCAGCGTCGAGGTGTGAGGACGGATGGAGGGAGGGATCGTTCAAGTTCTCATAAACGTCTTCATTTTTTCTGAACAACTCTAAATAAAATAATAGCTTTGTTATGTATAAGCCATTCCTTCTAGCTTGTGTATATCTTTTTTAAGGTACATGTAGGTTAAAATAGCATTGAGTTCTAAAGGTGGAAATAAAAGCATGTTTATTTTTCTTTCTTTTTTTTTTTTCCAAAAAAAAGCATGTTTAGAACTCAGTGCTACACTAACGTAAGTGTACCTGAATCTTGTAAAATCAACTTACTCAACTTCAACTTTTAGACAAATCTCTCATATGCTCTCCCCTTCATTCCAACTAGATTTCTACCCCCAAATTCCTGCTTAGAAATTTCAGAAGCATTGGAGAGAGCTTGTCATTGTCCTTTCATTTCACTTTTTAAAAAAAATTAATTTATTGAAATAAATCACACACACACAAACATACATAAACAATAAGTGTACTATAATAGTTGTGAACATACAAAACAAACATATATAACATCATACAGTACTCTCGTACCTCACCCCACCACCAATATCTTACATTGTTGTTAAACCTTTTTACCTAATGATTAAAGAGCATTGTCAAAATATTATTAACCCAAGTATTTTCCCCCAACCCTCCCTATTATTATTATCTTTATGTCATTTATATATGAACATACTTAAACAGTTAAGTTTATAGTAAAACTATGAACTTACAAAGCAAACGTGCATAGCATCATACAGGGGTCCCATACATCAACCCTCCATCAACACCTTGCATTGTCGTGAGATGTTTGTTACAAATTACGAAAGAATATTGTCAAAATCTTACCACTAATTATAGTCCTTACCTTGCATTTGGTGTGTTTTTCCCCAAAACCACTCTATTGTTATTTTTAAAATGTATTTTTCATGACAAAAATTGTAAACTTATAAAACAATCATGCACATGTGCAGAATTCCCAAACAACACCCCTCTATCAACACACCACATGGTGTTGGAACATTTGTTACAGAAAAGATAATATCTGATTATTACCAAGTCCATAGTATACATTTGGCTCACATTTTTCATACTGCTCCATTATCAACACAGTACATCTTTGGCACAGATGCAAGAATATTTTATTATTACTATAAGTCATTCCAGTTGTATTTTTCCTGTGTGTTCCCAACACCCTGCAGTAGTTATATACATTTGTTCTAGCTCACAAAGGACACTCTTGAATCTGTACCATCAACCACAATTCTCATCCACCTCTGGGTTTCCCGTGTTATTCAGTTCCTAGATTACTCTCTAGCATTCCCTCAATTGGCATTTACATCCCTAGACTACCATTTTCAGCCACATCCTCATTGTTAAACTGGCTATTACTCACTATTTGTTACCATCCATTCCATACATTTCCACACTTTTACAGTAAAGCTAATTAAAACTTCTATTCTACATACATTAAACATCAGTAGTCCATCTCAGTCCTCTTACCTCCATTAAGAATCCACCACCTACCACCAGGTCTTGAAGATATTTTCCTACAATTTCTTCTAGAAGTTTTATGGTTCTTGCTTTTATTTTTAGGTTTTTGATCCGTTTTGAGTTAATTTTTGGATAAGGTGTGAGACAGTGGTCCTCTTTCCTTATTTTGGCTATAGATAACTAGTCCTTTCAGCACCATTTTGCTGAATGGATTGTTCTGCCCAAGCTGTGTGGATTTGACAGGCTAGTCAAAAATGACTTGACCATACATGTGAAGGTCTGTTTCTGAACCATCAATTTGGTTCCATTAGTCTATGTGTCTGTCTTTATGCCAGTACCATGCTGTTTTTACCATATAGCTTGGTAGTAAGATTTAAAGTCCGGAAATGAGGTTTTGCTTTTCCTTTTATGCTGTTTCTGGCTATTCAGGATTCCATACCCTTTCAAATAAGTTTGATAATTGTGTTTTCAAATTTTTTTTTAATGCTGATGGAATTTTTATCAGGGTTGCATTGAATCTGTGTATCAATTTGAATGGAATTGACATCTTGATGATATTTAGTCTTCCAATCCATGAGCACAGAATGCTCTTCCAGTTATTTAGGACTTTTTTTGATTTCTTTTAACATTGGGTTGCAGGTTTCTGAATACAAGTGCTTTACATCATTGGTTAAGTTTATTCCTATTTGAGTTTTATCTGTCATATTTTATTTTCATCACTCTTTTGACACTTTCAGTTACTTTTATTGATATAATCTTCATTTCTAGACTCTCTTCCAGGCCTCTGTCTTCTTTCTTTTCTGGCTCTAGCACACCTTTTAGTGTTTTCTGAAAATCTTGGCTCTTGCTCAGAAATTCTCTCAGTTTCTGTTTATCTGTGAATATTCTAATCTTGCCCTCATTTTTAAAAGACAGTCTTGCTGGATATAAGATTCTTGGCTGGAAGTTTTCCTTTTGTAGTATCTTAAATATATCAGACCACTGTCTTCTTGACTCCATGGTTTCTGGTGAGAAATCAGAACTTAATCTTACTGGGTATCCCTTATATGTTATGCATTGCTTTTTTCTTGCTGTTCTCAGAATTCTCTCTTTGTCTTTGGTATTTGACATTCTGATGTCGTCAGCGGCACGGGAAGTGTGGGCGGCGCCATTCCTCGGCAGGCTGCTCCCTCCTTCGTGCTGGGCGGCTCTCCTTATGGGTGTACTCCTTGCGCGTGGGGCTCCCCTACGCGGGGGACACCCCCGTGTAGCACGGCACTCCTTGCGCACATCAGCACTGCGCATGGGCCAGCTCCACATGGGTCAAGGAGGCCCGGGGTTTGAACCGCGGACCTCCCATGTGGTAGACGGACGCCCTAACCACTGGGCCAAAGTCCGTTTCCCTATTGTGACTTTCATTCCCGTAAGATCTATTATTTTTCTATGAATGCTTTCAAATTCTTCTTTGTGCTCATCCAATGTCTTCTTAATATGCTTAATCTCTTTAGCCATCTCATTGAATTTATTAAGGAGATTTGTTTGAACATCTATGATAGTTGTCTCAACTCTTTCATGTCATCTGGAGGCTTATCTTGTTCCTTTATCTGGGCCATAGCTTCCTGTTTCTTGGGGTGGATTGTAATTTTTGGTTGGTGTCTTGGCACCTAGATTACTGGAGTATTTTTTCTGGGTGCAGGTTTTCTCTTTAGTTTAGGGCTTCCTATTCTTTCTCCCTTGCCAGTTGTGCAGTAGGAATCAAGGATGTAACTTGTGCTATAAACTGTGGAGGCTCAAGCTGCCCTCATTGCCCCGGGGACCAATGAAGCTTCTCCCAACTTTCTCCTTTTTCCAGAGGTAGGGACAGAGTCACAGTTGTGTGGAATAATCCACGTGCAGGCCTAGACTGTAGTTGCCCAGAGAGACTGATGAAGCTTCACTCCCCTTTCTCCCCTGCCTGGGGCAGGGATGGAGCTGCAGGTGTGGGCAGCGATCTATGCAGGGTGGGTCCAAGATGACCGCAGTTGCCCCAGTAGACTTCTGATTATTCAGTTTGTGCTAGCCACAGGTACCCTCAGTTACCTGGATAGACTGATGTTGAGCTAGCCAGTCTCCTCCCTGCCAGAGGTGGGACTGAAGCCTAGGCTAGGGCTATGGGCTGATCCAGGTGAAAGAAACCGGTTCCTCCTGTCACTGAGATATTTGGTCAGCCCAGCTTCCCCTCAGGCTCGGAGCAGAGCCAAAATGGCAACCCCCGGCCTTTTTCCAACTTGAACAGATTCATACCCCAGCTGTTCCTAAGGTTATTCTTTAGCCATCTCAGTCTGAGTCTCCCAATCAGTAGCTGAAATCAGCAGCCAACTGTCTCCTCTACCCCTGTTTCTGGGAAATGGAGCTTCTAATTCCTGTCACAGAACAGCTCCTGCAGTGGCTCACGCTGCCAGAGTAGGACAATCAGCAGCCTCTGTGGCTTGGCCAGTAATTTCCCAGAGAGGCTGGCACAGGTCCCCGCAGCCTCCTCTCTGCTGGAGGTGGCACTGGGGCCTAGGCTGGAGCTGCAATCTGACCCGGATGGAAAGAAGCTCGTCCCCCCAGCACTGGGATCCTCAGTCCGCCCTGCTGCTCCTCATGCCGGACGTGGAGTTCAGATGGTGGCTCCCAGCCTCTTTCTACTTGGACAGGCTCAAACTTTAGCTGTTCTCAGGATTATACTGTAGCCCACTGCATTTCCTCCTCAGTAGCTGAAATTGGTGCCCAACTGCCTCTTCCTTTCCCAGTTTTGGGAAGTGGAGCTTCCAATTCCAGCCATGGAAACAGCTCCTGAAGCGGCTCATGCTTCCCATGGAGGATGGCACTGGCCTCCGGGGCATGGAGCCTCTACTAATGAGTCTTCTCTGCAGATGAACCGTCTCCTCCTTCCACTCCCCCAAGGTCGTTGCAGGATGCTCTTCTGGCCTCCAGAAGGCCCCAGACAGGTGCTTCAGCAGCTCCAGAGAGCTCTGGGTGTGTGCTAACTGCCCTTAGGAGGAGCTGACTCTAGGAGCTCCTCACTCCACGCCATTCCTGCTGTAATTCCAAACCACTTTTTAAAGATCCTAGTGATGCAAAGGATTTAGAAGACTGCAAAATGTGGGAAGGGCGTCATGTGGAATTAGCAAGCTCTGGGTGAAAGCAGTGGGAAAGAGAGTCAAAACGCCAGCCGTGCGAGCAGTCCCACGCTTGGCCTTGGCTCGTGACGAGTTCCTCTAGGTCGGGCAGCGATGGAAGCCTCCAGGCCACTAGCTCTGGAAGAGACGACTGCCTGGAGCTGGGGCGCGAGGAGGGGCTGGGGTTTCCATTCTGGCTGCGATACAGATGCAGAGGCCATCTGGGCAAGCGCAGCCCTGGCAAGGGCGAAAGCCCAAATGAAGGTCTCGCCATCCCAAGCCGGCGGTCAGCCGCGTCACGCACGTTCACCAGCCCTCGGCGGGGCTGGGGGCTCGAGTCCAGTGATGACCTTGGCTTGTGGGGCTTTTTAAACGGAACTCTAAGGCACCTGTGTTCTCCCCTCTGGGGGTCAGGGGGCCGGGGTTGGCGCCCTACAGGAGTAAGAAATTACTCCTGAAGGTTCCGCTCTGGACGAGCCCTTGCACGAGCAGCAGAAGGGGCTGGAACAATCTCAGGAGGGACAGGCCCATCGTCACCAACCTGAACACCCTGAGGAGGGAAAAGAAAAGGCAACTAAACACGTGGGACAGTATGGCTGTTCAAAGCCCAGTGGTAGCTTTAGCTCCATTTCCGTAAATTACCTGGCACACAGTGGTAATTGCTATTTCAAAGGCAGCTTTGTTGGAACAAAGTGCCGCATCGCTTGATCTAGCTTAGCTTTTACCCTTTCCAGACAGTGACTTTTATCTGGAAAATGCTAATGGGAACGGCAAACACCCGAAACGCAAGGCGAGAAAGGGTCTGCCTGCCATTGGGGTGGGCAGATCGAAGCTCCTGGAGAGGCTCAGCCCAAATCTGTGTGGCCGATATTCGTTACACTTTACACCTGTAATTGCTGCTCAAAGTTCAGGGTGGCATTTTCCCCATGTGCCTAAAATAGTCTTCTTGGGGGCTGTTGGATACGATTTGACAGTTGTTAGGGCGTAAGGGGCAATCTTCCAGCTGAAATTGTGTCTAAATCATTTTGATAAGTGAACTGCCTTGCAAAAGTTCCTTAATTGCTCCCACATTCTCCAATTGTTTCATTTAGCAGGGTCCTTTAAAAGGTCATTAATCAATCACTAAAGATGTGAAGGCTTCACGTTTTGCTTGCTTAACAAAACACAACCTAACAAAGGCTCTCCAGCTTCCTTCCCGGATGAGCTGGTTCCCTGCTGCGGCCCCTGGAACTGTGCATTGGGAACTGCATCGGCTTAGCCCTGGGTTGATGGGCAGCCCAGGTTGACTATGATCTGAACTTCACAATGGGAGGGGTCGAAGTGGCCCCTTCCCCACTTGATCTCAAGGTGGATGGGGAGAAGGTCTCAGGCCAAAGAGGACAGAGCAAGCGAGTCAGGCCAGCGTGAGCTGGTGCCGCCGTCCTCCACTTGCAGCTTGCTCCTGCTACAGTGTGACAGTACCCAATGGTCTCCAGCCAAAAATAAGCAACAAATAAGGAAATTCCTTTCTGCTCTGTTTGTCCAGTCCTGGTTTCTTGGTGTCAGCCCTGTGGACATTTTGGGTCCCAGGGAGCTGCTCCAAGACCCCTGGATTTTGCTCTGTCTGGATGATTCTGCCACCAGTTAATTTATCAAGCTAAACATATAAACTATAGTGAGATATTTTATGATAGAAATATGATAAAACGGTGTGCCCCTCTTTTGTTTAGACTTGCAGTGCCATGTGGACACAGCTGGGGACTTCTTTTCCTCCAGAGTTCTCGGGCATGTGTGTGAGTGTGTGGCCCTGCAGCTGTGCACTCCTGGCCGGCACTTTGTGCTCTGTTTTCCTGGAGCAAGTGAACAGGGTTCATTGCTGTGGCTTAGAGAGGCGGGAGCAGCAGGTCTCAGGGTCAAAACTGTTCCCTCGCATGCCCCCGATTCAGCATGCCCCCGATGCGGCGGCTCGCATCAGAACAGCCAGGCACCTCTCCATCAAGATTTCAAGACCAGCCCTACCACCCTGGGAAGGCCTCCTCAGCTCTCTTTCCCTCTACATGCCCTTCCGTGCAACGTGCCTCGGAGGGTATCGAGAGTTGCAGGTGAGCTGCGACAGGCAAGGGCTTAGGACGAGCCTGGCGTGGAGCTGATGCTCGGGGCTGGCTGCTACTGCTGCGTTCAGCATTTTTGTTGCACCTCCAAGGTGCCACGTTGTCACCTGCAGCCCACTCGCTCACCTTCTTCAGCCACTGGTGCGGTCCTGGAATTCAGAACCCGTCTATCACCCATCACTGTGTGTCCAGTGCCTAGTTCAATGCCTGGCACAGAGGAGACACATGATGGATGCTTGCCACCCAGTGACAAGAATGAGGAAACACAGGATTGGGGTGACAGTCAGAGTTTGGACAGGAGACAGCTTCCGGTGGACTCAAGAGGCCGTCATCCCTAGCCGACAGGTGGCCCAGGTGACACACTCAAGCTCTGAGCAAGGGACAGGTGAGCTCGCTCGGCACACCCCTGCACCTCCCCCTCTTCCCTGCCTCCTGTTTCCTGGGCCGGAACAACCTCCATGGATGGCGGAAGCTCCACCAGCCTCCGAGGGGACCACCTGCTACGGCGCCTGCCTTTCCTTGGGGAGCACCCATTCCCGGAAACATATGGGAAACTTTCACAACTTTGCTCTAAAAATAATAAATAGTAGAGTGACATTCCAGAGGGACAGTAGAAGGGAAAAGTGACTCCTCACAGATGAACGAGAAGAGAGGGAGCAGGGTAAATGGTTTTCTGCAAATGAATTTAAAAAGAAAAAAAAGAGGGGGCTAGACTTACAGGAGATTTTGTAGTTTGTATTCTTTGTTCGTCTCACAAGTGGAAATGATGGTTCCGGGGGTTTTGCATGCACTGTTTTGTATCTTGTAAACTTGCAAAGAGCATGGGAAAGCCAGCGAGATCCTGCCAATTGGGCTCTGTTCTCCAGGAATCAAACACTAAACAGAATTTTCAATGTTAAGGCTTCAGCCAGGAGGGAGGCGGGAGGCAGGGCGGAGGATGCACTGCCTTAAGTTGAAGTAGGAAAATAGAGCTCCTCTGCAGCGCTGGTCCAAGCAGGCGGCAGGAATCTGCCAGCCCGCACCTCCTGAGCCCGCTTTATTGCTTTCCTTCTCTGAAGCAGGGATGGAAGGTGGGTCACGTCTGAGGGTTGTCAAGATTCTTGAGGTTATCTCAAACAATATAAATATTCCAACAAGATCAGGCTCCTTCCTTTGGCTTGCTTCATTTCAGCTCGCTGCCCTGGAAAGGAAACACCCAGCGGTGTGCGTCGGATTTCTTGCAACTCTGAAAACAAGCAATTGTTTGGGAGAGGGCCTCCCTTACCTGATGTTTGATCATGAATAAATGAAAAGTCTCAGGATCACAGAGGACTAAGGCAGTGGTTTCTATTTGGAAAATTGGAGAGGGTTTGAATCGTTTGTGTGCCCTCCTGACTGTGTGTGTATATGGCAAAGCACATGAAATGTACTTTGACCTCTCTTCTTTCTATTTAAGGACCATCATTAGCCAGAATCAGGTTCTGAATTTAAGCACAGTTAAATTGAAGTTGACAGTCGTTGTTGGAGGCAAAAGACTATTTCTAAAACATATCAACAGATGAGGCAGCCACATGTCCTGAGAAGACTACACAATATAAAGCAGAGACACATAGAATTAAAATGGGAGTTGTTTTAAGATCATCGAGGTATGTTTTTAGGCCACAGGTCACAGGTGGCCTCCAACCTACACTCAGAGGCTCAACATCTATTTTCAAGAAGAAGTGATAGAAATCATGCTGTTCCATAATATCAACTAGATATAAATATTTTAGTGCCCAAAGAGCAGTGCTGATTTTCTTACTATTTTTAATTATTAAAGGAGTTAATCTGAGGATGTAATAAAATCACTTTCCATGTGACACAATAAAGACGTTTTCAGTCTAAGTTAAATACTAACAAGTTTATTCTGGCCCACATGAAAAATAAGTTATTCTGTACAAAATATTTAACAAAATTTCAAAACAATTAAGTGCTTGCTTAAAGCCAAATAGCGATTTAGAGACGGGAGAAAGCCCAGCGTTCAGGTCTCCTGAGACCGTGTTCATGTTTTTTTCTCTCCATCAAGAAGAGAGTCTTAAATCCAGAAGGCTGAAAGGAAAATGCAAGTTACTCTGCTGTTTTTATTTGTTTTTTGTTTTTCATTTTCCACTTTACACAAAATAGCGTCTTTACCTCTAAAGGAAAAGCACACGCGTTGAAAACACCATGTTGAAAATCCAGATGTTTTCTCTCCGGACTCTACTTGTCTCACTGGCTGCCATGGACTTCTTCTGTTTTCCTAAGTGTCCTTTTGACGTGTACCACTCCAGGGCAGAACAAGTGGACGGGAGAGAAGGGCATACACAGTCAGGTGACTTGATCACTCAGGGGCCACCGTCCTTCTTCCCAGCCAAGTTTAAAGAAGAGTGACATGGAGGAGCCAGAACTTGATTTCCCTAAACCTGCCTTGAAGGCTCAAGCTGCCCGCGTGGGCACTTCATGGCACGCCCTTAGGTGGGTGAAGGAGGAGTGCTTCTTTCCCTCATTGGAGCCATGGTGTCTGGACAGGAGACCTGTGTCTCTTACCCTCAGCTCGGCTCACTTGTTTTCTTGCATGCACAGCAGCAAATGTCTGCTGAAGCTCAAAGGAATCACTGAGCAGAATCTCAGAAAGGTCAAGGCCTACCGAGCATGCTGCCCGAGGGGTCCCAGAAAGCAAGGGGAGTGTGTGGCCCTCAACCGGGACCTCTGAGTGGACAGCCGAGGTAGCACCGGAGCCAGCACCCGATCTCCTGGAACTTGGTCAGTTCCTGCTCTTGGTCTCATATTCTGCTCTAGGAAGAAAAACCTGAAAGGTCACAGAGGTCGGCGTCTCCCACTGCCTCCCCATCCACACCCACTTGCTGTGGGCCTGAATCAATGGAGCGGGCTTTTTCTCAGGCCCCTTATTTGGCAAGCTCGCCCCTGGCATCTGCTCTGAGACTTTGTAACTGAGCCTGCTCCTGGCCTCTTGAACCACTGCTGTGCCACACCCTGGGCAGTGGCGGCAGGACGACGCACTGGCTGGGTGGGCCTTTATTCTCAGCCCTGCGTGCCCCAGGCAAAATGGCAAGCGGGAAGGTGGCGCTTTCCCAGCCTGGAGCATTTCTTGGTTAGCTCGTTTAACGGGATAGCAGCAGAGGAAATCCATGCTTTAGGGAGAGTCTTTGGAAGGGACTAAAGTGGTCACATGATGTCTGCTCCACTGCCACCTTAATCTTAAATGTAGCTGTAGCAGGTTGATATAATTGATGAATTCCAAAAAGAAGTATTGGATTATGCTTATAATCCGGTCTGTACCTGGGCATGATTGAGTTATGATTAGGGCTTTGATTGGGCCACGTCATCGGGGGTGGGGTGGGGACTCACAGATATAAGGCGTGGCAAAGAACAGAGTTGGAGCTTTTGATGCGAGAATTTCTGATTTTGCAGTTTTTATGTTGGAGTTTGATGCTGAAGACTTAAGCTGGATCCCCAGCAAGTAAGCCCACAGAAGAAAGAGAAGCCAGCACCAGGAAGAAAGGAACCTTGAACCCAGAGAAAAGCAAGCCCCAGGAACAGAGGAACCCAGGAAGCCTGAACCCTCGCAGACGTCAGCAGCCATCTTGCTCCAAACAGACTTTGGTGAGGGAAGGAACTAATGCCTTATGACCTGGTATCTGTAAGCTCCTACCCCAAATAAATACCATTTATAAAAACCAGCAGATTTCTGGTATTTTGCATCAACACCCCTTTGACTGACTAATGCAGTAGCTAATGAATATTATTTCAGGTTTAACCATGTCACCTCACCCCATAATCCTTAGCAATGGAGCAGTGCATTGTTACCTATTAAGGGAAACCATCCTCAGTCACAAAGTAAGTCCCTGTTTTCCACTCCCTGGCAAATTCCTGTTATTCTCTCCCTAACAAGCACCTGTGCTGCTGCTTCCCATTCTCTAAACCTAATAAACATGCCCCAGGCTGAAAAGCCCGAGACCAAGGACCTCCAAGGAGTGCAGCCAAAACGATGGAAAAAGCAGCCGTGAGCTCAGCCCCCCAGCTCCTCGCACGCCCACTCTGCAGACTCCAGCTGACAGGTGGGCTCAGCCAACGGCGTCCCTGTCCCCACCTCTGTCTAAATCTAATAAAAACCCTAGTCTCCTTTTCTCGGGGAGGCAGTCTTGTCACTTACCCCTGACCCTCACGGCTTAGCAAAGCTCTTTCCCTCATGGATTCAAGCTTTGGTGTGGACTCCAACTCTGCGCCGACAAAGAAGCCAGGAAACTGGCCGGGGCCCCTGCACCTTGTGGCGGCATGTGCTGGACGAGCTGTCTGCTGGGAATCCTGCTACGTGGGGGGCTGGTGGGGTAGGGCTAGGTGGGACGCCCTTGAATCTGGGCGGGGCGGGGGGAGATGTGGATGGTCTGATGTGCATGTGCAGGCTGGGGAGGGGGCTGCAGCTTTCAGCCTGTGAGTCGGTTTCAGGTTTCCTGGCTCAGGTGGGCTGGGGGACTGCCAGGGGGTGCCCGTGCAGCTGCGCAGACGTGTAACGGCAGCGAGAAGCTGTCCGTGGAAAGCCTTGCTTGGTGGTCGCCAGCCTTGGAATGGCAGACCCCAGAGAGCCACATCACCAGGTGCGGCTTGTTCAAGGAAAACATGGAAAACAGTAATCATCAAAATAAAGTCACACTAATGACGCCACTGCTGTGCACTATTGCCGAGGGCTGTGTTTCACAGAGTCACGGGAAGCACCTGACCTGGTACTGGACCACGCAGTGAGTAGACAGGCTCCTAACATTTCTGGGCCTCAGTTTCCCTGTCTCTATAATGTGACCTGCCGCGTGTGTGGCTGCAGCGGCGGCACGAGGCAGGGCGCATCTGGACCCCTGAGTGTTCTGCACGTGTGGGGGGCTCTCCCAGCTCGGGCTCAAAAGTGCCCTGCCCGTCAATCCTCCCAACAGCTGGATCAATTGTCAAGGAGGCAGAGCCGGGGAGAGTTTAGGTGATTTGCCCAGAGGCTCTCGGCTGCTAGGTGACCGCTGGGACACACCAGGGCCTGTTGGTCCTCAAAGCCCCCCTGATCCTGGGCATCCCCAGGGAGAATTTCAGACCCACCTGGGACCAGGAAGCTCAAGCCCCTTTGAGTGTGGTCATGGGGTTCCGACCAGACCCTTGAGCCCTGCGTGAGCTATGCCCCCCCCCAGGGTGCATGGCCCCTCTTACCCACACAGGACATGCGAGCCAACCCATGTTTTACTAGTGGAGCCCCGTCCTCTACGAACTCGATTTACAGCCCCATAATGAGGATCACAAAGCACAGCTGCTTTAAAGGCCACACGTTGCACCTGCTGTCTGTTTACAGGTGTGACTGAGCCCCGCTGACCAAGATCTCACCCCATGGCTCCTTTGGTTCTGTATTATTTTGTTTTGCTATGTGTTTGTGTGGCTGTTATTCATTGCCAATAGAGAGTCATTCCAGTTTCAGGGTTTCGTGAAGTCTGGGGAGGTCCTCAGGTCAATCCAATATCTTGGGACTAGGTAGCTGTTTCCTCCAAGAAAGAAGTCCATCTCTTTGGAATTCTCTTTCACTTCTCAGGGGTTAAGGAGAAAGCCTCTCCCTTGTGCTGTCACGTCTTTACAGGCCCCCTTCCCTGCTAATGTCCCTTAAGAGAGAGAGGGGGGCTCCCGGGGCTGGGTCTGCAACAGGCTTCCTGTGCAGCTAGGCTCTGAGGCCATTGCTTGGCCCCCATTGTCTTTCTTTGTGTGGTTACCTGCTCAGTACAAGCGACAAGGGCTTTCACTCAGAGTAGATTTTAGACATTTTTCTTTTAAAACAAATTTGGTAAGTGGGAAAGGTGTTCCATTAAAAACGTCAGCCAATAATAGTAAGGATCTTGGGAGGTGAGCAAGTGCCCGAAGGGGAGGACATCCTGCCCATCTAGTTGAGCTTCAGTCCTTTTCCAAAGTGGTGGCCAGGCGCCGAGGTGGACAGGCCAGTCGAGGCAGGCCTTTAGGGGTCTTCGGGGGCGTCCTGCAGACTCTGTCAGCACAGGCATTTCTCAGAGGAGCGTGGGCTCCGTGGGAAACCAGCTGCTGGGCCACGGAGGCGAGGGTGCTGGATGGAGAGGGAGATGGCCAACAGAGGGCCAGGTGGAGAGGGAGGGGAGCCTGGCCTGGCAGCAAGGCTGCTGAAGGCATCGATGCCGGGGTGCCAAGGAAAGGCTGCGCAGATTCCTGGTGAGCTGCTCACTCAGAGCCAAGCGCCAAAGAGGCAGGAGGCAGCTGCCTGCTTCCCAGCACAACTCTAAGAAGAAAAATTCTTTATATGCCTCATTAGTAACGTAAATATCAGCCGGCATTACTTTTCATTTGAATGATGAATATCGAAATATCAAACGTGGTATTGTTTTACAAATTCAACATTTACACACTGGAGGGGTAGGAAGAAGGGGAGAACAGAGGGAAGGAGAAAGAGAAAGACGGGGGAGAATTAGAACCGTAAAGAGACCAAGAGACGGACAGGCATGCAAGCAGAGCAGGAGGAGCAGGTGATTCTGAGAAGTTCCTAGAGAAAAACAATGGCTATAAAACGCTGTGTATGCTATTATCCCATTTTTGGAAAACCCTCTCCATGCACACATCCCACAAGCATGCACATACGCGCACACCCTTGCACACATGTGCATCAATATAAGAAAGGTCTTGCAGGGAGCAGCCCATGTGATTACCGCGGTTATCTACACAATAAGATGGAGGTGATTCATTTACCTTCCATGTAGTCAGATGCTCTAATTTTAAAATAAAGACGGGGGAAGCAGACTTGGCCCAGTGGTTAGGGCGTCCGCCTACCACATGGGAGGTCCGCGGTTCAAACCCCGGGCCTCCTTGACCCATGTGGAGCTGGCCCATGCGCAGTGCTGATACGCGCAAGGAGTGCCGTGCCACGCAGGGGTGTCCCCCGCGTAGGGGAGCCCCACGCGCAAGGAGTGTGCCCCGTAAGGAGAGCCGCCCAGCGCGAAAGAAAGCACAGCCTGCCCAAAAATAGCACCACACACATGGAGCGCTGACACAGCAAGATGACACAACAGTAAGAGACAGAGATTCCTGTGCTACTGACAACAGCAGAAGTGGACAAAAAGAAGAACATGAAGCAAATGGACACACAGAACAGACAACTGGGGCAGAATCATCAGTGAAAATGATGGGAAGTGGATATGGCTCAACTGATAGAGCATCCAACTACCACATGGGAGGTCCAGGGTTCAAACCCAGGGTCTCCTGACCCGTATGGTGAGCTGGCCCATGTGCAGTGCTGATGCGCGCAAGGAGTGCCCTGCCATGGAGGGCTGTCCCCCGCTTAGGGGAGCCCCATGCCCAAGGAGTGTGCCCTGTAAGGAGAGCCGCCCCACGCGAAAAAATCGCAGCCTGCCCAGGAGTGGCGCCGCATACACAGAGAGATGACGCAACAAAGAGAGACACAGATTCCCAGTGCCGCCGAGAATACAAGCAGACACAGAAGAACACACAGCGAATGGACACAGAGGGCAGACAATGGAGGGGGGAGGGGAGAGAAATAAAATAAATCTTTAAAAAGAAAATCAGTGAAAATTTTAAACGTAGTAAAACAGAACGGCGTCTCTCCCTCTCCAGGCTCCTCCGAGGGCTCGAGGGTCGGCCACAGCGCCACCCTGGCTTTGGAGACCTCTGTTTGTTGTGCGCTGTGAGTTTGCGCGGCCCTCCGTGGTGAGCGCCAGCGTCCGCCATGGATTGGAGGTCTTTAGTTGAAATAAAACGTGTCCGCAGTTTCCGGTTCCGGAATTTTCTCTGCCTGAAATGCCTGGAGGATTCGCGCCTGCCCAGCTCCCACCCACACACCTGAGCCGAATGCGCCCTTGGTCTGCTGACAGGGGCGGCCTGGCGGCCGGGGCTGTGCGTGGTCCCTCCATTTCCCAGCCCAGGAGCCACGCAAAACTGCCCTGCGGACCCTCCCACTGTTTTCCTTTGCACAAAGAGGGGGGAAATAGACGCTCAGTAAAGCCTCCTTTTAAACACTCACTGGGCACCTGAGAGCTGTCAGGGGACTCTCAAGTGCATTCTGTGTTTAAAAAGGAAAAAAAAAAATTACAAAGGGAATCCCAGGTGCCAATGCACCTAGGAGAAAGACACTCAACGAATTTCCCTGTTGCACCTGCAGAGTGTCCGCGCCTTCCCGAGAGCACTTACGTCCCCTTAGCAAATGGGGCCTTTCACACGGAGACAAATGCAGCCCCTGAGAGAGCTCCCTCTGTCAGAGCCTGTCATGAGCTACTGCCGTTCTCGTCCTTAGGTAATAGCTACTCCAGTGGTGTTTTCTTTCCAGAAATGGATTTTTATGCTTTTAGAATAGCCTTAGACACTCGTTTAGCTTAGGCAGCTGTGCGAGGCAGTATTTTAGGATGACCCCCAAGGTTCCTGGCCCCCTGGGGTGCGTGGCCTGCCTATACCCTCCCCTGGAGGGCGGGTGGAGCCCAGCCTATGACCGCATATCACCCCCTCGGGGGGTTGTCATATGGCAGAGAGAGGGCTTTCGAAGGTATCATTGAGGTCCACGATCATTGACTTCAAGTTCATCCAAGGTTGTCCCCAGGAAGTGATCTAATCAGACGGAACCTTTCCGAAAAAGGCTAGAAGTCAGACATGGAAGAAGTCAGAGATCCAAAGCATGGGAAGCTCTTGCCTGCTGCCTTTGAAGAAGCTAGATGCCTCGACTCCCACAGCTGCCAGGAGGTGGATTTTTCCAGCAACTGTTTGCGCTTAGACGCAGACCCTGAGCCTCAGAAGCGCTCTCAGCCCCCACTGCCCCTGGATTTCAACCCGGTAGGATCTCTGAAGAGGATGTGGTAAAGCGGGGCCTGGACTTGGGACCCACAATCACTGTGAACTAATGGGTGGGTTATGCTTTAGGCCACCAGGTTCGTGGCTCTTTGTTACGCAGCACGGGTGACAAGCGTGGCTGCGCTCACTCTCTGTTGGACCAGATGGTGCTGTATAAGGGACATGTCCTCCAAGCTGGACAGCACCTCTCTCTCGCTTATCAGGCCCTGGGTCTCCGTCTCCCTCAGGAGACCCATCCTCACTGGCCTTGCTGGGAGGGTCTTGGCGTCCGTATTTTCTGGGCGTGGGGCTTATGAGCCATCCCACTGCCAAACCTGCCCAATAAGTCTAGAAAGAGCAGAATATTTAGAAGATCTTTAAGAGCCTCAGCTTGGGTTTTCCCACTGAGCAGACATCAATTCCACCTTCTGAGCCCACTCTCCCTTTATTAATTTGAAGTAATGATTTGCCGGTTTCTGTGTGATTCTTTGATTTTAGTGGTTCTCTCACCTTGGTTGACTCCATAGCTCAGAGTTTATGTAATTGCCATATTTATTTGAGTCAAGAATATAGGATGTTTTAGTTTGGTGTATTCTGCCTCTTTCACCTTCATTTTTGCTTACATTTCATTGCCATTCGTCTTTCTATTCTCCTTTCCTAATTCTAAACTTGTGTTTCAAAATGAGCAAACAACAGAACAAGAATGATGAACTGCCTTTCTTTGTCTTAAAAAAAAAAGCCCAAATAGCCACGTGTCATGAGGGAAGTTGTTTATACAAATGAAGTTTTTGTACAGCTTGCTGCTCAGCAATTTAAGGCCTTCCTTTTCTTTTATTTCATCAGAGGCAGTGAAGTGAGAAATAGCTCAATTTCATAATATAGTGGATGGGACAAGTCACATTTTATCTATTTTCCTCAGAAACATATTAGTAGGTCCCTTACTGCTCAGCCTTGGGTTAACTGTGTGTGGTACAAGGGAAGGGTCCTTGTGCCCCTTACAAGAAGTGTTTATGCCCAAGAGGAGTCTACAGGTGGTGCCAAAGAGCCCAGGCCCTGGATTCCACCTGGAGGGAAGTGTCATCGTTCGAATAAGGACTCAGGGAAATTTGGAGCCTAAATATAAATATTGGGCTTTCAGAGATTAGTCTGAAACTCTTCACATTATTTTTAAAGTTGAAACAATTACCCAAACAACAAACATGCTGTTAGAATGTCTTCAACTCGAAAGGTTAAGACCAGTGTCTTATCTCAAGAGGAAATGGGCTTCGTTTTCCACCGCTGCATCTCACCTGCTCTTGAATCACACCTCTGAGTTGAGAGCATAGTGGTGTTTTGAGGAGTGTATTAAATTTTACTCTAGGGTCTCTTTTAGGGCTAATGGAAATAACGCTCATCCAGCCTCCCTGGAGTAGAAGGTGGCAGCACCCTGTCCTCATCCCAGCACATTTAGCTGAACACCGGGAGAAAGGTCTGAATCAGATATAGGGTTTTGCAGGACCCCTGGTATGAGTGGCTGTGAAACTCAGCAATGGCTGAGACTTTCTGGAATCTTCTTGTTTGTGAATGCTCTCTCCGTGACAGAGGGAACGCAAAGGGCCCTTGGGATGGAGGAGCACACCGCCGTGTGTTAGGTTCATAGCCACGGAGTCGGCCAAGGCGGGACAACGAGCGCTGGCGTTCAGTCCAACGTACAAAATACAGCGTTCGGCCGCAGGGACGGCCACGCCAACATCACGCATACTTTCTCAGTCCTATTTCCACACCCTTGAGGGCCACACGTCAAAACAAAAAGTGGACGTCTAAATGGGAAGGGGGTGGAGAAATGAGGGGTGTGGGCTTGGCAGCCAACTAAACCTGGGTCCCATTCCTGCCCCCCCCCACCACAGCCGAATCGCTTAACAACCTGCAAGCCAGCGGTTTTCAAAATGCCTACCTCCTAAAACTTTTAGTTCGAATTAATCAAAATACTGTATGGTCTGGAGACTCAAAATTGTGAGGTTTTCAGCAGAATAATGCAGAGTGTGTTTTCTAATACTCTTCTCCCATAATTTCTCGTACCATTTTCTAGGGCTCCTTGGAGAAATGTGTGATTTTGGAACTCTGGCAGGAAATATACAAGATAAGCCTGAAGCGTTTTGTAGTGCCAGAAAGTAAGTGAGTGCTAAAAAATGAATAAACCAACCATCAAAACCAACAGTGACGGGGTAAGTCAAAGGGTCACAAGCCCCAACTGAAAGATCCCTGGATGGCCACAGGGGGGAAATTTGAACAAAAGTGATAAAGTAGTGTTGGACTACAACCAAAAGTATAAAATAAATATCCGTGAGTCCACACTGAGATAAACGATTGGAGAAATGAGTACATGGGGGAGAATCGGCAATCACCCCATGAAGAAGTATTCCAAATAGTTTATGTAGATACTCCACTTAGAACTCCTCACTCTTTAAGTGGAGGCTGCACTTAGCAACTTCCTTCCAAAGAGCACCATGTAGAAAGAGGAAGGAGTATCTGTAGTGTGGGATCTTGACAAATACACCCTCACGCAGGGTGATAAAGGCCAGCAGTCACAGCTACAAGTCAGGTACACAGTGTGTCCCCTTGGTGTGCCGTGATGAGAAGGGCAGTTTCCCTCTGTGGTTTTCCTCAGCAAGAGGAAATAAATACAAGGGGGATCCTGTGTGGGATCCTGGAACAGGAAAAAGGACCTTAGGGAAAATCTAAGGAAAACGGAATGTTTTCATTTGCCAAAGGGCTGCTGATGCAAAGTACCAGAAATGTGTTGGCTTTTATAAAGAGTATTTACTTGGGGGTAAAAACTTACAGTTCCCAGGCTGTGAAAAGTCCAACTCAAGGCACCATAAGAAGTACTTTCTCACCAAAGTCAGCTGCCATGTGTTGAAACAAGATGGCGGCAATCTCTGCCTGGTCTCTCCTTCCCCTCTGAGTTTCCTCTCTCAGGCTCAGCTGCTCTGCTTTCTTCCTGATTTCGGCTGCAAGCTGGTAGGGCTTGTCTCTAGGACTTCCTCTGTCATTCTCAGTTGTTCTCTCTTTTCCCAAGCTCAGCTGTTATGTTATCAGGCACATAGCAGGGCTGGTCTCCTCTTGAGCTACTCCATGGGCCCAGCCTCTTGGGATTTCATGCTAACGTCATCCTCTCTCATACACTCAGGATGAAATGTGGCAGCTCCCCTTTTCCTCCATCTGCCCAAGTGAGTGTCCATTCCTGTCAGACCCAGAAGGGGCTGGGACTCCACTTCAGTCATGCCCCACTCATGTAATCCTGTCAAATGGGTCTTGAACCCAAAGAAATGGATTAGTTTAAAACATAACCTTTTGCTTTTTGAGATTCACAAAATTCAAACTGTCACACTGAGTAAAGTATGGACATTGGTTAATAACAATAAATTGATGCCATGCATTGAGTGTGACAAATGTTCCTTAATAACGTAAGATTTTGAGAACAGGGGAAGCTGGGCATGGGGTATGAGGGAATTCTCTTCACTACCTTCACAATTTTCCCATAAATCTAAAGCTACTCTAAAATAAGATTTAATAGAATTGTTTTCAAATTGAAAAGTTGCTTTTTATTATGAGATTGTGCCCATTTTTGTGAGAGAAGAGGGAAGGCAGAAAAATTATTTATTGACTGGCAGCGCTAATTTGTGGCTACCTTCCTTTAAGTTTTTGTTAGGATCTCTATATGACAGATGACAAGATGGAGGCTTGCAAATGTCAAGTGACTTGCTCAAGGTCATCCAGAGGCTATGTGAGAAAACGAGGGTTGTTCCTACCAGTATGGTTGGCTATGGGGTCATTGGGATTAGAGGAAACATCTCCGATTAAGAAGATGAAGAAGGAAATATTTGCATAAGAACTAAAAATGCTTCCTACTTCCTCTTCCAGCTTACTCTTGCCTTTGCTGTGAAGAATTTCTCATCTTCTTCAACTAGAAAACTGCATCAGGTTGCACAGCAATGAATCAATTACTAAGTATGTTGACACCAGTTCCATGATTACATGGCACTGAACGTTGTTCTTTATGTCATGTCTCATGGAGTTATTTCTAAAAATAGATTAAATACTTGGACACAATAGAACTGTCCAATGACACAAAGTACCCTGTACGCCACAACTGTGTGCCTGAGAGAAGGCTGTTTGCAGCGACACACCTGAGCATAGCACTTGTGCATTTGAATGGAAACTCCCATCTCTGCAGCTGCTGTCTGTGGCTGCGGTGGGCATCTGGCAAGATAACCTCTGCCATTTTTGAGCCAGTGCCAACCTAGAAACCAGCAGCATGCCTTGCCGTGTCTTTAGCTTGGAAACCTCTTGCAATGTCTACAGCTTAGCCCACTGAGAAATGAGCCAGTGGACTAGATATTATCTGACTTTCTGCAAAGCAAATTTGCAGTTCCAAGAGCTGTGGGGAATTTTAATGCCTGATGATCTATGGGAGAAGATCCAACCTGGGATAAGTTTTGGAATGCTAATGTAGGTTTTCCTCAGAGATGGTTTATTAATACATGTCCTATTCTATGGGGCCAGTATTATAAATCAGATTATATTTAACTCAGTTTAAATTGTACGACTGGGTCCGATCTTATCTTTGTCCAGTTTCTAAATCTGCCGAGAAACCTTTTGAAAAATGTATATAAAATGAACTTTCTATGGCAATGTAATTTGTTTTACCCTCAGAAAACTACAAAAGGAATAGAAACTGTCCTTAGACCAACCCACCACTTCCTTTTTGCATTTCTCCTCCCAGAGCAGTTTTGACTTGGATCAGCTCGCGAGGGTGTGGGATGGGCGTTTCCATGTGGTACTTAGTAGAGGGAACAGTTGATTTTCAGAACTTTTAAAGTAAATGACTTTTCATCCCAGGGTCCCACAGAACCCCAAATTTCAATGACTTAATCAATGCATCTTCAATCCCTCCCCCCAACTCTTTCCTAAGTTTGAAGAAACACCAATGCCAAATTTGGGAGTTATTCCAGTTAAATTCTAAGTTAAAATTCTAAGGCACCGGCTCAAACCTGACTGCTGTGGGCTGACTTGTGTTTCCTCCAAAAAACACGGCCGAGTGCTAAGCTGGACCCAGTAACCACAAGCTTCTTGGCTCTGGGCCCTTTGCAGCCGTGAGCAGGTTCCGGCGAGGTCAGGAGGGCCCCTCTTTAAGGATGGTTCTCCTAAGGAGAGGGAACTTTGGGTGGGGATAGACAGAGGGAAGACTGCGAGTGACGCGGGAGCGACGGCAGACAGAAGATGCTGCCACAGCCAAGGGCCTGGAGCCCAGAGGCTGGACCTGGCGAGGAGCGTCCCCGCCAGAGCCTTGGGTGGGAGCGCCGCCCTGCCGGGGCCCCGGGTCTGGCCCTCTGGCCTCACAAACGTGAGAAAGAGTACGCCCTGCTGCCTTACCCCTCCCAGGCTGTGGCCCGGGAAACCGGCGATGCACCCGACACTGCGGTGCTGCTGAATCTGGAAGGAGCCTGTGGCCGAATCCCTGAGAACCCACTTCTAAGGCCTGCGGCCACAGTCTCCTTGGAGTGGGCTGACAATGCCAAAAGGGACAGAACCGGTGCTGCTTTTGATTAATCTTGTTGACATTCAAGATTTCAGTGGGAGGGTTTTACAATGTGACAGAGGGACCCAGATTTGCAAGTACAAAGCAAAGTTTTAGGTCTAATGGTGCAAGACCATAAATTCCATCAGACAGTACTGTCTGCTCCAATCAGCCACAGCAGCAGGGAGGGCTGGCGCTTGGCGCTCTCCTCTGCTTCCGCTTCTCCTCCAGGTGTCATATAAATTAGCCAGCAGAACACGCGCCTGGCCCAGGAAGAGTTTGTCTTCATCATTTTGTCCTGACTTTGTTTTGGGGGGGTGGATTTATTTCTGCCTGAGGACCCCAAGAGGCTCCTGGGAAGTGAAATCCTGGTTATGATGATGGGATCCACAGAAGCAGCTCTGGGACAAGAGGGCCTAAAAGCCACGCTATTCAGCTGGTTTTCCAGCCTGCGCTTGAACCCCTCTGTTGGTAGGGAAACCAAGATTTTTAGGAAATCGCTGCTTAGCAAACAGCTCCCTCTTCCTTCCTTATCCACAGGCATGGGCTGCAGAAACACGGAGGGCGGCCTCGGGGACGCAGACACCCGGCCCAATCGGGCGAGGCTCCTTCTCACCCCTGGGGGATCGGAAATGTAGGGTGAGAGGCAAAGGGGCAGTCTTCAAGCCTGGTGAAGACAAATGCGTGCCAGCACGACCAGTGCCGGGGGAAGCTCCCCGTGGGCAGGGGGCTGCTGAGAGATCTCCCCCGCTTGGTGCCTGCCCCTTCCAGACGCCCCGCTTTGCTGTTCCTGGGCCCTTGGGTTTCATGAGACCCGCTAAGTCCTCAAAATGCTGCCCCCTTTAAGCGGCCCCCAAGCGGCTCCCTTACCCAAGAGCTCTCCCTGCGGGCTGCTTCTGATTTGGGAGTTGGAGTCAGTCACCACCAAAGGTCACTGCTGAAGAGGAAGGAGGCAAGTCCCCAAAGAAGTCATCTGCTGCCACTGAGGTGGAGGTGAGCACCAGCCTAGCAGTGGGCTCAAGGGGCTCCAAGGGGCTTGGGCGCACGGAGGGCCCCTGGGGCACTTCCATCTGGGCACCCGCCCCGCCTGAACTCGCCTGTCTTTGGCTTGGGTTGTAGGAGGCTGGGCATGCTTCAAGCTGGCAGCCATGCCAAGCAGGAGCGCTGTGTCCACCTGCCTTCCAGGGCCTCCCCTGTGCCCTCTACCGCCATCATGACCGTCACCACCACCGCACACTCTGTGGAACCCACCCCTTCAACAAATGGTCATGGAGAGCCTGTGGGGCTGGGCTCCGTGCCTTCGTGCACGGTGGTCAGTGGGCATCCTCTCACCAACCGTTTCTCTCCCTGGCTAGGCATCAGCCACTGCTCTGCGTGCCTCTCATGGATCTGCTCGTTTGACCCTCAAACGGCTCAGTGCGCCGGGGGCATCACCGTTCATCTCCCAGGGGAGGAAACTGAGGCCCAGAGAAATGCAATGCCCTGCCCAAGCCCTGGCAGAAAACACGCAAACAACAGATTCAAGCAAGCCTCGGCACCTGGGCGGGAATACCGCGCGAGCCTCTCGTCACCTGCGTGACAAAGGCCCAGATCTGTGGCTTGGACTCTGCATCATCGGCCATGCCACCTCCACATGCCAAGCCCCAGGTCACTAAGCAAATTTGGGATCCGAGCACCCCATAAGCTTTTGTGTTCAGCATGAACTGGAGCGTCAGCCAACTGTGGCTTCTGCCATGCAGGAAGGATGATGCTGCCTCTCGCAAAGCAGCCTGGGATGCAACTGGCAACACAATTTTTAATAATATTGTTTTATTATAGGAGAAGGTTTACAGAAAAATCATGCAGAAAATATAGTTTCCCTAATATACACCCTATTCTTCATGCATTGGATTAGTGTGATAGCTTTGTTACAATTGATTGAAGAATATTATTATAATTGTACTATTAACTAGAGTCCTTAGTTTATATTAGGGTTCACTGTGTAGCACAGTCAGTCCTATGTGGCTATATTTAAAATTGTATTCAAGTACCAAATATACAACCCCAAATTTCCCCTTTTAACCACATTAAAATATAAAATTCAGCAGTATCAATCACTTTCACAAAGTTGTGCCATCATCACTACCATCCACTACCAATGCCTTCCATCACCACAAACAAAGTCCGCACAAATTCAGCATTAACTTCCCATTTCCCACCCCTGCCCTGGCCCCTGTAGCCTGTATACTAGTTTCTGATTCCATGGATATGCTTGTTCTAATTATTTCCTATCAGTGAGACACAATTGTCCATTGTGTCTGGCTTATCCAACTCAATATGATATCTTTGAGGTTCATCCATATCGTTATTTGTATCAGAATGTCATTTCTTTTTACTGCTAACTAATGTTCCATTGTGTGGACTTACCACATTTTGTTAACCCTTTCATCTTTTGGCAACAGTTAATAATGCTGCTATGAAATTTGGTATATAAATATCTCTTTGAGTTCCCGCTTTCCATATTTTTTGGGTATATATCTGGAAGTGGGATTGCTGGGTCACATGGTAACTCTATACTTAGCTTTCTGAGGAAACACCATACTGTTTTCCCCAGAAGCTTCACCATTTTACATTCCTACCAGCAACGAATGAGTGTTCCTATTTCTCCACATCCTTTCCAATACTTATAATTTATTTTTTTAAAAATAGTAACCATTCTAGCAAGTGTGAAATGGTGTCTCATTGTGAATTTGATTTGCATTTCCCTAGTTGCTAATGATGTTGAGCATTTTTTCATGTGCTCTTTGACCATTTGTATGTCTTCTTTGTAGAAATGTATATTCAAGTCTTTTACCCATTTTTAATTGGATTTTTAAAAAATCTTTTTGTTTTTTATTTGTAGGATTTCTTTATATATTCTGGATATTAAACCCTTATCAGATAGCTGGTTTCCAAATATTTTCTCCCATTCTGTAGGCTGTCTTTCTACTTCCATGATGAAGTCCTTGGATGCACAAAAGTTTTTAATTTTTGATTAAGTTCATTCATTTATTTTTTTCTTTTGTTGCTCATGCTTTTAAAGTCTAAAGAAGCATTAACTAACACAAGGTCCTGAAAATGCATCCCTGTATTTGCTTCTACGAGTTTTATAGTTTTTGGTTCTTACATTTAGGTCTTTTGTACATTTTTGAGTTAACTTTTTATATGGTAAGAGGTAGAGGTCTACCTTGAATCTTGTGCATATGAACATCCAATTTTCCCAGCACCATTTTTTGAGGGGATTATTCTTTCTCCATTTAGTAGACTTGGCACACTTGTCAAAAATCAATTGGCAATAGATGTGAAGCTTTATTTCTGAACTCTCAATTCAATTCCTTTGGTCTATATGTCTGTCCTTGCACCAGTGCCATGCTGTTTTGATTGATGGAACTTTGTGAAAAGTTTTGTAATTGGGGAGTATGAGTCCTCCAACTTTGTTTTTCTCTTTCAAGGAATTTTGGCTATTTGGAGCCCTTACCCTTGCATGTAAATTTGATGATTGACTTTTTCATCTCTGAAAATAAGGCTATTGGTGTTTTGATTGGGATTGCATTGAATCTGTAAATTGCTTTGTGTTGAATTGACATCTCAACAATATTTAGTCTTCCAATCCATGAATGTGGAATATCCTTCCATTTATTCAGGTCTTCTTTATTAGCAATGTTTTGTAGTTTTCTGTGTGTAACCCTTCACATCCTTGATTAAATTTATTCCTATGTGTTTGCTTCTTTTAGTTACTATTGGAAATAGAACTTTTTTTTCCTGATTTCCTCTTCAGTCACTGAAGTTTTAATAAATTCTGTAAAAAAAAATAGAAATGACAAATTCTGCCATGCTCCCTATTGTTACTCTGACCTGTGATGACAAAGGATGATGAAGGAACAGGAAGTTATTTCTAGTTCTCATCCTAATGGAACTAAAAGCTGCTTCAGCTAAGAATGACAAGCAGTGGCCTTGGAATCTGCTAATGATGTTGGCTTGGGTTGGGGGAGCATTTAAATATGGATCTAGACAGGACCAGGTACATAATTTACCGGCCTACAGAAAAAATGAAAATGCTAGTCCTTATTCATGAATTAATAAGAAATTCAAGATGGTGAGAGCAAAGCATTAAACCAAGTCTGGGGACCTTCTACGTGAGGCCCTTGTGAGACAGCAGGTTGCATACCTGTGACTCCATCCCTGGGTTTGGAGAAGAGGGAGTAGAGAAGGACCTTGAGATGGGCACTGTCAAGAAAACCCAGTGGCAGGAGGGGGAGCTGAGGACAAATTGCAAGCATACCCATTGAGAATAACTTCAAATGTGTACAGTTCTACTTGTAAGCTATGTATTTGCTATATAATTCTTACTACTCTTTTTTAGGTCATAATATTTCATAATGTATTTATAAATGACATTTTAGTATATACCGTTCTAAAGCACTTGTTCATGCTTTTTCTCATTGTGCAATTTTCTGTGATGGACACACATGCACTTCTTGTGGTTGTTGTCTCACTGTTTCCCATCGTTAGCCCTAGAAGTTTTCCTCTTTGAAGTGGGCATGGGTCCTGCTTCTCTTTCATCTCAGCCACATGGGTTCTTACCTACCTTAAAATAATTAAGTCCTGCACATCTTTTTCTCCGGACGAGCACTCTTTCCACCAGGGGGGCTCGGCTTGCCCTGGGGCTTGGGGAGCTGTGAGATCTTACTGCTTTGCTTGGGGAAAGTTTTGGCACTTGTGGAGCTATTTCATCTCTCAGGGGTTTGGATAAGGAACACAGAAAGAATAGTGCATTCCCAAGCTGGACTGAAATGTAAGCAAAAGAAAAATTCAAAATACCAAGAAACTGGCCGAGCGAACAAAAGGCTTGTGCACTCTCCATCCGTGCAGTGCTGGGCACATTTTTCTTCATCGTCAAATGTTCATTACCATTAGCCCCCAGCAACTGTCAGTAGGTGGTAATGAGGAAAATTGGAGCAACATCAGGTTATGTGTAGTGTTTAAATTAATTCCATCAAACATCAATGTATGCAAGTGACCTCTCCTCTCTAATTGTAAATTGTACACCAATTAACTTACTTCTGAGGGTCATTCTCAAATTCCAGTCATGTTTCCTTCCTGTCTCTAGAGAACAAATTCATGCCAGATTTGCAAAACTGTATGCTTGCTTCTCCTGGAACTCTCAGGAAGTTGTTCTGCAAGTAAGTGGGTGTGCCTTCCCTTAGCAGCTTCATTTCAAGCTCAGTGGTGATGGCTCCCAACGGTGTCGGCCTGTGCAGCACTTTCCCTGTGGGTATGTCCAGCTATTCACAGATGTCCCAAGACCACCACACTCACTGTCTTCCAAAGCCACGTTCATTGTCTTCCCCAAGCACCACGTTTCCTCCTGTTCTCTCTAAATTGGCGGATGGCCCACCTCTTTCCAAGATCACCACGGTGAGAATCCTCCTGGCCCCATCAGTGTAACCCCCACCTCGAGCCAGTCCCCAGGTCCCTCCAGCACCTGCTTGGCTCTCTCGTTGGTCGACCTCTGGCCAGCCTAGAAGCCCTGCCTTTGCACATCATTCTCTTTGCCTCCAGCTTGGCTCCTTACCGACCCTTTCTCCAAGATTGCAGCCAGAAAGTTTCTGAAATATCATTTTTGTCCCTGCTTAAAATGCCTACAGGCAGTTTAGTAGGCTCTTAAAAAGGTAAACATACAGCTACCCTGTGACTTAACTGTTTCACCCTTAGGCACTTACCCAAGAGAAATAAAGCCAAATGCCTGTACAAAGATTGTGGATGAATGTTCCTTGCAGTCTTATTCTTAGTAGAGGTAACCACATGTCGTTCAGCAAGCACATAGTTAAAAAACATCTGGAGAACATCACACAGTGGGATTCTGCTCAGCAGTGGAAAAGCATGACTATGAATACACAGCAAGCGGATGAATCTGAGCGAAGGAAGTCTGTCATGAAAGAGCGCTCGCTGCCATGCCATGCCTGTGGAGGTCCAGAAGAGACACAGCTCATCGACCCTGGAAGTAGCAGATGGTGGTCGACTGCAACCAAAACAGGGCTGGGTTTGAGTGGGATGGGGCATGAGGAAGCTTTTTATGAACAACAGAAATATTTTGAGTTTTGATTGAGGTCGTGGTTACATGGGTATATACATTTGTGAAAAGGGAGTGAAATGCACAATTAAAGGGGATTTTTTTGTTTTTTGTATATGAGCACACAACCTATTCCTAGCCCTCTTAAAATAGAACACTGGATTCTTTAACAAGCCCACAAGTCCCCCTAAAACCTAGTCCCTGCCCTGATTTCTAGCCTTCTCTGTTGCCTCTTCCCATCTTTCTCCATGCAAAAGAAGTTCCAGAATACTCCATACTGGCTTTCCCTCTGGGCCTTTGCACAGTTCATTTCCTCTCCTTTGGACAGCCATCTGCCCTCTCTCTGTCTGCCTCTCCCCCCGCCCCTTGTCCCCAAGTTTCTGCACAGATACTGTGTCTTCTGGGAAGCACTCTGTCCCGTGGGCTCCCAAGACTCAGCCAGATGTTTCTGCCATACTGACCCCTGGCATCTGTGGGGTACAGAGTGTGCTGGACACACCTGCCTGATGCAGAGTGCAGAGGCTGTCTTGCTGTCCAACATATTGCACGACCCAACATAGACAGTCACTGACTGTTGGAGGAATGAGCTATCGCAATGACTAAGGGGCATGAATTCATTCGCCAAAGGGTGAGCTGTGCCTAAGTCCTTGTGACCTCGGTGCCACCTCCAAGGCCCTTCTACCTGACTCCTGCAACTCTGGAGGTGTGCCTGAGTGTACCTTACCAAGGTGTTCCGATTCTGAGATACCAGTGTGTTGCATCCCTCTTCTCATAAACGTGTCTCAAACGCCGTCCTGGGAAAACCCTACTGGCTTGTTGTCAGTGCATCCTCTCCATGTGGAACCAACGTGTTGACTGGCCTGTGACATGCGCAGTGCACCTGACTCCCAGTGGTGTCCTGGGTGTGGGGACTGTGACTTTGCAGTCCTAGGAACTTCAGGGATGTGGCAGCACAGAGATAAAGTAGAAGAAATAATTTGGTTCAGCAAGACCTCTGAAGGGAACACACAGAGCGGCCCACCCTCATGCGTTCAGAGCAGCTGGAGAGGGTGAGGGGCGCAGGGGTGATAGGCAAGCATTTTGGCAGGATTCTTAATACGACAAAACAGGAAATGTCTTGTGTCAAACACAATTGTGACAATTGAGCAGAAACAAACATAGCAGCCAGCGGCTGGGGTTTCAAGACAGGATGGGGCTGCTCCTTAATCTTCTGGATTTCTTTAATGTGGCCCCTATCCCCAAGTTTTTTAAATTTTTCATGAAGAAAACCATAAAAAATTTAAATTTAAACTATTAGGAGCGACCTTCTGATAAACATACGGGCCTGCTCCGCCAGCCCCCACACAGGCACGTGCGCGCCGCGTACGCCGTCTCCCCAGATTCGCCGGCCAGGAGCAGCCTTGGCTCCAGTTAGGTCAGAAGCAGCTCTCGGAGGTGGGTTCAGGAAGCAGTGGGGTTTGTTTTGAGAGGCAGATGTCAGGGCTGGCTGGCGTCCTGGATGCTCACTTTGGGTTGTATTAGTCTGAATTTTTTATGTTTGCCCTCATGAAAAATTAAACCAGAACGTTCTTACCCTTTAGCAATGCTCTTTATCATTGGGCTTGATAAAGAAACTGAGTTCCAAGGAGTCAAGAGGTGCTTAGAATGTGCTCAGGATGCACGAGCTGCTGCTGGCAAGAGGAAGCTGGGTCCCTGACGTGCTGCTCCTCTTTCAGGTAGTTAGTGACGCCAGGGCAGAGGCCAGCGCTGTGTCCCAGGCCTGCGAGGACTGCTGTGGCCCCGGCACCCTTCAGGCAACATGGTGAGGGAGGTTCGGGGTCCCCCCCAGCTTGGGGCTCCATTTGCTGTGACTTCATCACATCCGCCTGATGATGCCAAAACAGCGGGGCCTGCGTTTATGCCCATGAAATAATGGGATGGCCGCTTCTGCTAAATGGACAATAGACCAGTTTCCCACTAGGGTAGCAGAACAGTGACCCCTAAGGATGGCCACTTCCCAGGTGTCCTAATGCCCAGAACCTGTGAATAGTTTACCTTAAACGAGAGGTTCTTAACAAGGGGTCTGTGAGCTGGAATTGAAGTTCAAAAAACCATTATTCTTGTGGGGACGTGTTGAAGCGAGTGTGATATGTTTACTAAATAATACAGTTTAGAGTGGACTTATAAGGGGTCCATGGTTTCACCCGAAGGCAAAGGGGTCCATGGAACAAAAGCAGTGAAGAACCCCTGCCTTAAATGGCAAAAGGGCCTTGCAGATGTGATTAAGTTAAGGATCTTGAGATGGAAAGATTATCCTGGGCTATGTCCACTGGCCCAATGTAATTGTAGGAGCCCTCCTAACTGAAAGAGGAAGAGGGCATGGTCAGTGTCAGCATACTGCCACATGAGACCCTCAACTCACTGCCCCTCCCTGGTGAAGGTGAGGAAGGGCCCGGGCCAAGGAATGTGGGCAGCCTCTAGAAACTGGAAAAGGCTAGGAAACGGAGTCTCCTTTGAGCCTCCAAGAAGAATGCAGTCCTGCCTGTCGACACCTTGAGTTTAGCCCAGTGTGACCCATTTGGGACTTCCAGTCTGCAGAACTGCAAGATAATAAATATGTGTCACCACTAAGTTTGTGGTTATAGCAGCAATAGGAAACTTATACCCACTTATTCAGTGCACATTGTGGAGTGGATAAAAGAATGAATGAATATGCTCTAATATGGGAAGCGTTTTTAATGCATTATCTACTGCAATCAACATGGAACCTCTGTGTGTTTTATACTTGGAAGTTCAGTGCAAGAATTCTGCTGTTAAAACAGCAGATGCTGTCCATGAATATTTTGATATTTCAGGGAAAGAGAAGTCTTTCATTTTTAAACTAAGAGAAAAGGGGAATTTATGGGCTCATTAAACTGGGGCCGAGCTAGGTCGAGGGTCTTTACCTGTGATCTTTGGGACTTGGTCTTACTCTCCCTCTATTATTCGTGTTCCTGAATCAGGGAGGAGGGGGCAGAAGGTGGTGAGGAGGATGTTTCATTCTCTCCCACATCAGAAAGCATACTTCTAAGAGAAGAGCCCACTAAGGCGCCAAGCTAACGGAGAATGAACCTTGCCACGCTCGTAGAAGAAGGCAGAGCTGCTTTCCCTTGGCATCTGATATTAGTCTAGGGAGGTGCTTTTATTTTGCAGCCCTGGTCATGAGCAAATTGAATGGATACTGAGGCCCTCTTTATCACTGAGCATCTCCCCTTCCTTGGTTTTTGAGTTGAGGCTCAGTATAAGGATCCTGCTGAAAAAAATAATAAAAGATTGAGAACCTTGTTCTGTAGGTCAGAGAAGGAAGACGATATTGCCCTGGGACAGGTGAAGAAGATGGGGTTTGTGGGTTTATTATTTTGGCCAACTTTGTTCATGTCTCAACCTGTTCCTCTGCACTTCCTTCTGTAACACCCTGCCTGCTGTCAGTAGCAGCACCCCCATACTCTCAGTTCACATGGATTGGACAGAGCTCACCCAGCTCAGAGGGTGGCCACTTGACTCAGTCCTGGCCAGTCAGGTCACTGTGCCCTCTTTGCCATAAGTATTGGCCAAACCAGGCCAATATAAGCCTCTCTGAAATTTCTGTTGGTGCAATGGCTTAAGGGATGCATTCCACTGGGGTTGCTGAGCTCATGGAGATAGACTTGGAGCTGCTGGCCTTCATGTGCAGCTACCCACAGTTGAAGCTGACGCTGAAGAAAGCAGAGCTGAGCTGTAAGAGGAGGTGCAATAATGCAAATCAATGAGTTGTTTCTTCCTGGAAGGTCATTTGTGTTGTGTTTTCTGTCACTTGCAACCTACAGCGGTCTGTTTTAAACAAGTTGTCATTACTTTGCACTCTGGACTGAAGTCTGTCCTTCCTCAAAACCACACAGAGCTCAGCTTCCTGAACTAAGCTTCCTCAACTGAGCTTCAGGATGGTTGTTACGCACTGAAGACACTTCAGAGGCTCCTTTGTACTCACAACAGTGGAGAGAGACACTCCCCGGGGGAAGCAGGCCCCTGAGTTGACAGGAGCCAGACTTCTCCCTTTATGTTCTATTGCTCTCCTCAGTAGAGTCAACATCGTAGAAGTTCTGCTCACGTCCCTGCTTCCTGTCTGCCTGAGAAGCTCTCGCCCCCAAGTTCCCTACTGAAGACGATGCTCGATGTTGCAGTTCAACTTCAATCACCATCTCCTCCATCGATCTCCAGGTCCCCAGTCACAGGACAACTTCTTCCCATAACATTTGGATTTGTCTTTGAGGTGACTCATTTCTTGTGCATCAAGCTGTAAAATATTGTGACCTCTGAGCCACCAGGGTCCTCCATGCTCCCACTTCCTACCTCAGACCCTGAAACATAGCTGGCATGTGAGAAACGGTTACTGAATGAGGGAGGGGTGCCAGGAGCTCCCACAAACGCTGTACCTGCTTCCGCTAACTACTCTGAAGGGGAAGATGCCACTCCACATTTGAAGGGGAGTGGAAGTCCAGAGAGTCAGACAAGCTGCCCAAGTTAGCAGAGGGGCCAAGGCAGACAGGGGCCTGTCCACAGGTATGCCCTTTGTGTTGTGCGAAGCTGCTTCTGGTGTCCACCCTATCATTCATCCATTCATTTCTTCTTTCCTCCATTCAACGCTTGTGTCATGTAGTAGTTATGTGTAATGTGTTTGCAACCAAGAATGATACTCTTTTTGAGACATTCTATGGAAGACACTCAGAATAGTTTTGACCCAGGGAAGGTGCTCAGCAAATTTTACTGTGCTTCTCTGTGAGCTGTTTTGGGGTTGAAGATCATGTCCCATTTGCCTCTTTCATCTCCAAGACTCAGCCTGACACAGTCACAGTCCACATTCATTTTTCAGAAACACATCCTTCACTGGACTTCAATTGCAGTTGTCCTAAGTAACAGGGCAGATGGGGAATGGCTTGTGAGCCACCTCCTCCTCATGAGAGGACGCTGAGAGCTGAAAGCCTGGCTAGAGAATTTGGGCATCTTCCTGGGAAAGGCACCTCCCAGAGGGCACCATTTATGCCCCTCAGCTTAGGGGGCTTTCCGTGATGCTCTCCTGAAGAGGAAGTGTTTGAACCCAAGGAATGGATGACATTGGAGAGGATCCAGTAGCGTCTGTCTACCTTAGAACATTCTAACATGTTGTCACAGGCCATCCTCTTCCCAGAATGATGGGGGATTTCTAGGACCTGAAGATGATGAGATGATAGACGTATCACCCCAACTCTTCTGTGTGGAAGAAAAAAGAAGCTGAAATAAAGGAAAAATTGCAAAGAAAGGGGTGTCAGTAAAAGTCATTAGTTGAGATTGTGATAACCTGTAATTTCTGACCCTTCAGACATGGGCCAGGAGGCAAATTCCTTTTTCCTTGCTAAAGTGTGTCCAGCAAATGAACTGTGACTTGGACATCACTGTAGAAGCTGTGCCTTGACTTCTCCAAGAGGACAAATTGCTTGACAGATCAGAGAACAAATGAGCTTCTATTCTGAGCTCCTTTCCTCAGTTGCTATATAAACTTGACATATTTATTCAAAATGAATAAAAAAATTTCCATCTAAAAGAATTTTATGATCTGGGATTTTCACTAATTAAAACTGTTTTTCTCCTCATTTAGGCAAGCTGGTGACGTTTTATTGTGTGAACATACTTTTTCCCCTCTCGTTCAGACTTGCGGTGGGAGAGTGACTCTGGAAAAAGTCCTAATAAAGTAGCGAGCAGGCCTGAGGTGAAGATGAACTTGGAGGCCTCTAGAAGTTTTGGGGAAGAAGAGGAGGAGCGAGGATTGAAGGTGCTGGGGCCAGGGGGACGTGGCTTGCCCCTCAGCCCCCTCACCTCCTGGCCATGTGGGCTGGGCTGAGTTTCCTGACCGCTGTCAAGGGCGGGCTCCTGGGGGAGCAGACTGAGATGGAGCAAGGCGTGTGCACCAGGATATTTCCTAGGGAGTGCCAATGGACCCAGGACAGCAGAAGGGGGAGAGAGGGCTGGGCAGAGGGAGCAGAGAAGAGATCGGATCCAGAGCCACAGACCAGCCTACCCTCCACACTCTGCGGCTAAAACGGCCCAGTAAGGCCCTGGCTTTTGGCCTCTGCAGCCATCAGTCACCGGATGGGGCTGCCCGGGAAGGGGGGACCTCGGGCAGAGCTTCTCTCTGCAACTGAGGCAATCTCTGAAGGGGCCAAAGGCTGAAAGCTGCCTGCCCACAGCACCCTGGCCCCTGTTGGGAGAGGGGTCTGGAAGGCTCACTGTGGACTCACTGCAGCTCCTCTTTGCTTCCATTTTCTCACCTGTAAGACTGAGATAATAATCTTTCTGCCTCTTAGGGGTCCCATGGGATTGAGTGGGAGACCCTGGATAAGGCACTTAGTGTAATGCTTGGCACAGAGTAAGGGCCAAAAATTCCAAATGAAAATAATAATATGTAGTTAATATATTATATATCATTTAACTGCAATAACATTAGTGTAGTCATGCTTTTATAACATACTAAAATAATGAATATAAATTATAATGAGATATGAGCTATCATGGGATAATAATGTGATCATTGCTATAGCATGCTTTACATTTTTATTTCAGCCTTTGTAATCACGTCGATCATCACAGCCCAGGGAACGGGTGCTATGTGTGTTTTGCAGATCAAGAATTGTACAGGCTCACAAAGGTTGAGCACATGAGAATGACCAGGGATGACACCTGAAGCCAAGGGCTGGAATGACAAGCCTCCTGGGAAAATTTCACAGTGGTCCCGTCTCGCAGGCATTGTTTGAGACAGTGTTGCATGGCCTCCTTGTTTGTACTTATTTTCCTGGTCCTGCTGGAATGACGGTCAGACGTGCTTAATGGGTAAGGGCAATGCTGCTTCCTCCCGATTGCTGGCACTGATACAATGAAGCGCAAAGAGCCGCCTTCCCTGGAGTGCCCATCACGAGCTCCCTCAGAAGCACAGGGGACCAGCCTCGCCAGCCGGACGATGGCGCAGGACGTTTTACGCATGTGTGCTGCAGAACTGCTCGGCGATTTTCTGGAAATTCAAATGTTCTGAGGTTCAGCCCAGAAAACAGGCATCTCAGTAGATGCTTTCTATTCTCACAGCACCAGAGCCAGAAGCACATACATAATTTAAAAACTATATATTTTCAATTATTGTGAATTTCCCAAACAAGAGACTTATTTTTTGAATGTTAAATGCAACCAGGTGATCATTAAAATCTTGCTTTTGTTGACATTTCCTTCAGCTCTGAAACTAAGTTAAATTTTCTTAGTAGTAAATGAGACCTCTTGGGAACAGTGTTTCAAAAAAAGATTTAAGCAGTTTGCCAGCAAGGAAGAAAAAAAAGAAAGAAAGAAAGGGAAGAAAGAAAAATAGGAATAGGTTTCAATTTTACTACTTGCTTAGAATCAAAGTCATGGCCAACATCCCATTGAGATGAAAATTATTCCAAGCTGGAGGAATGGGACTGGGATGCGTGATTCTCTGAAATGTACTGACGTTATGATCTTACTAATGCATGCTAATAGCGAGCCAAAATTGACCATATAACTGAAAGCATTGGGCAGTGTGTTCTAAAATATCAGAGATATAGTCTGATAGACTCTCATTATTATGAAATTAATTCAGATCCTTGTTGGATGTTTTGAAATGCCTTCCAGAAGTAACAAAACTGACAGCTTGATAAATCATATTTCAGTGGTACCTTAGTGAAAAGTCAGAAGAAATCAGTTTGATCTTCCTAGATGAATAGTTCAATGTTCAAACTCCTTCCAGCCTTTAGATTCTATGTCTGTAAAAACACCACATAACAATCAGAGATGTTGAGCCATGTCAGGACTCAGAGTTCCCTGGTTAGAATAATTGATTTCCCACTTAAACTCCTATCCATACAATTTTATTTCATTCAAGACAAACTTTCAACCCCCACACCGGCCTTTCCAAAACTCTTCTTCAACCTTGAAAGCAAATAACACCCTTAAGGATTATCAGTGACATCTCATGACACTCCTTAGCTCTCTTGATGCTGCTCACAGGGCAGTGGTTATGTTTTAATAACTGTGGGGCTGTTTTTTGGATCCAAGTGAAGAAAGGGGAGCATAAATCTTTCCCATTGTAAGCTGTGTCTCCGTGACAACTGACAACCATGCACATCTGCATAAAATACCGGTGTTATAATAAACATAAATGTCATGTCCAGATGGCAAACTCTATTTTTTTTTCCTTTTCATGCAGGTGTTTCAGTAATTTAAAGTAGCTGTCTAGCCTTTTCTAAGTTATCTTTCTGCTCTCAAAAATATTCCACCTAACTTTTCTTTGTCTACTCCATCCTAGATGTCTCTGATGCATTTTATTGCATTATGGCCACAGAGACTCAGGCGCCAGGTTCTCTGGGTCAGAATTTCAGGTCTGCAGTTGATTAACTGTGGGGCCTGCAGAAAACTGCTTAACACTTCAGTGTGTTCATTTCCACATCTGTAAAATGAAGTCATTAGCAGAATCTACCTCACTGGTCTGGGGAGAAGAGTAAATGAATGAATAACTGCAAAAGGCCTAGAACTGTGCCTGGCACTTAGTGAGTGCTTAGGCTGTGAGATCTATTTATTTTCGTTGTTGTTCTTGTAATCATTAGTGGGCAAGGCTGCTGTAACAAATTACTACTAACTAGGTGTCTTAAAACAACAGAAATTTACTCTCTCACAATTCTGGAGGCTAAAAGTCTGAAATTGAGGTGTCGGCAAGGCCACTGCTCCTTGCCTATCCAGGCATTCCTGGGCTCGTGGCAGCACCATGCTCCTCTCTGCCTTGTTCTTTCCATGGCTGTCTTCTCTCTGTGTCTGTGTCTCACTGCCCAAGATTCTCTTTCCTTCTGAGGACAGCCATCCTATAGGGTTGGGGCCCACCCTCACCCAATATAACTCCTGATAAGTAATTACATCGGCAGAGACCGTGTTAGGTCATGTCCATAGGTACCAGGGATTCGAACTCAAAGGTATCTTTTGGGGGTCACAGTTCAACCCACCACAAGCCCCAAAACCCAAGCCCCATCTCCCTGTTCTTGGGGCAACACAGAGCTCCATGGTATGTGTGCTAAACTGCCAAGTCCCATGGGTATTTAGGCTCTTCCTAAAATTCACCATCACAAAGCATGCTGTGGCGAGCATCTGGAGCTTTGCTCCTTGGGGTGGACAAAGGCAAAACAGTACCTTCCTCTTCAGGCCAGATCAGGCTCCTCCCTGAGCCTCTGTGTTTGCATGTTCTGTTCCCTAGAATACCTTGTTCCTTCCTGGTGGTGTGGAAATCTCTGTTCTTCTTTCAAGCCTCACTTCCCTCAAGTACTTGCTCTCTGAAGCCCTCTCTGGCTTCTGAAGCACAGGAGCTGTTCTTTCTTTGTGAGCACTCCAAACCTGAGAAGATATCCTGACTGACGGTTGCCTCAAGGAAGAAAGGACCCACGCCCTCCTGGGCCCCTGGACCGAGCCCAGTTGTCAGCACAGAGCTCAGCACTGTGCAGGGAGCTCAGAAAATGTTTGCTGGGTTCATGAAAGAGTGAATGAATGAACAGGTTACCATCCCTCTCAATGAATACAAATACTTAAGTACATACATGTCACCTCCTTAGACTGTGACTTCATTAGGGGCAGAGGCTTTTATTCATTTTCTTTCCTCCAGGGTCTAACAGGAACCTTGTCACGCAGCAGTGGGGATAAAGGGATGTATGTGACCGACTGGCTAACGAGTGAATGAGTAGAGGGCTGCCCCCCCCCAGCCAACCACCATCAGGAGAATTGTCCTTTGTCATGAGCAGAATGGTGGGCAAAGCACTCTGCAGCACCTACACTGGGAATATTAGTTATCTATTGCTGCATAACAATCAGTCCCCAAATTAGGCACTGAAAGACTGAAAACTCCTGTGAGAGAAATATCTGGATGGTTCCAGCTGAGGGTTTGGTCCAGGTGGGCTTGCATACAGCCAGCTCCGGGTTCCTCGCCACGTGAGCCTTTCCTCTTAGATGCTGCAGGCCATGGAAGCTGGAAGGAAGCCCCCAGAGAAGGAGCAAGGGCGCCCAGGGAGAAGCCACAGTCTTCTCAGAATCCCCCTCATCACCTCTGCCATGCTCTCGTCTTCAGTGAGCCCTAGGCCCACCCACCCTCAGCGGAGGGGCCACACCATGGCGAGAACTCCAGCCTTCAGGTGGATGTCCCTGAAGCTGCTTGCCACAATGGGCAATTTAGTAGCTTAGGTTTGCTTGAATCAAGTGAGTCCTGGTCCTCATATTACTGCAACAAGTTCACTGGCCAATTTCTTTAATTTGTGCTGAGAAAGTACAAGCCGTAGGTGGAAATTGGCAGAGCCAATCCTTGGAGTAGCCAGTGTAGATCTTCTCTTGAGTGACCCATGACCCTTGACCCTTGCTGGCTTTGACCACAGAAACATCTGTTAGAACATCCCCACGGGCTTGACCGGAATCAACGGCCACCTTGGGCGTCCAGGGCACTAAGAAACATTTTCTCATCAAGGGGTTTAGAAAGTGAACCTTTGGGTGTCTGAGTCACTAAAGAGGATGGAGCCTTATGCCCAACAAATGGCTTTTGTGCCAGTGACATCTTGCAAATATGTGCTTTCCCTCCAAGCTTTCCCTCCAAGCCTCTGCCCTCACTCCTGCAGCTCCTCCTTTGGCTGCACAGCTGGCTTGCAGCCTCTGTGGGCTCAGGCAGTTTTCAGCCTCACCTGTACATTCCTGCATCCAACCTCTGAACCTTTCAGTCCACTTGGTACTTCATTGCACTGAAATGCAGCTGCTGTGGAACGATCATACAAATCTCATACCCGGGCTGCAGCCTTGGCATTTGCAGGTGCCTCTGCCTGGAATGCCACCTGCCGTTTCTTCTCATTCTTTGAGTCTCAGCTCCAATGTCACTCCTTAGAGAGGCCGTTCTTGATCCACCTGTGGGTTGAGCCACCTCCAGGCATTTATCTTTATATGAAGTTCCTCTCCTCCATAGAAGTGACACTAATCCTGCTCACTGCCTGCCTCCCCGACTAGGTGTATACTCCAAAAGGGCAGCTGTCCAGTGTTTTCAGCCTTCTCAACATTAGAACATCACCTGGCCCTTGACAGGTGCTCGATAAATATTATAGGATGAATGAATGCTTCCCTGCGATGCTGTGACTTATTTGAAACTAGGGTACGTATCTGGTTCATCTTATCTGTGGATCACCCAGAAGGTCTAGTACATCCTTTAAATTCAGAAGGCTCTCAATAAAGGTTTATTGCATGAACGGATGGGTTTGTTCACAATGTGTCAGACTCAGGGAAGTTGCTCAGTGTCGACAAAAGTAAAGCCTGAGAAGATTTCATTTGATAGTCGCGTTTCAGAGTTTCCCAGATTCAATCATCATCTGTCTCCCGCTGTTGCCGTGTCTGCACTCTACCAGCACCATCACTTATGTAACATAGTCTCTAAAATGACTCAATTTTTAAATGTAAACCAATTTATTTAGGGGAGAAACTTTTATCATTATTGTAAATGGAAAACTAGTATCATTTGTTATAAATAGGAGGTAACCCTTGAAGAAAATATACTAAAATAAAACGTGGTGATTAAATTCCAGCCACGTGGAGAAGGAGCTGTGCTGCAGCTGGGGCTCTCTCTGTTAGAGGGAGGTGAGCCTGGGATACGGCACCACAGTTTACTGTTGGGGGAAATGGGTAAAGTGTGCACAGAGCTCTCTGTATGACATCTTCTAAGTGCGTGCAAATCTGCCACTCTTTCAAAGTAGCACAGTCTAGTTCTGAGAACAGGAGGTGAGTGTTACAGGCGTGGGAGAGCAGCCCTGCAGAGCTGAATGGGAAGGGCTTTCTCACAGTTGATTCCAGGCTGCTGGCTGCGCACCCAGCCCAAGCGCTGCGTGGACCAGCCACCGTGCTAGCCCCTGCCCTGGGAAACACCGAGGCGGGTCTTTGGACCTGACTCTCTCAGCCCGGGGCATGGCCGCAGCTCTCCTGAGGCTCTCGCACATCGCTGGTGGAGTTACACAGTGGAACAAACTTGGGAGAACCCAGTGGTGACCTCTTACAGTCAACGCATGCTGTTTGCATGCTCAGCAATGCTGTTCCTGTGTATTTCCTCAAGAAACCTAAGGCTTTATAACCGCAGAAAGACTTGTACAGAAATGTTCTCAGCACCTTTATTTATTATAGCCCCAAATGGAAAACAAATGTCCAAAAGCAGATGTCACATACATTGTGGTATATCCATTCAATGGGATGCTCCACAGCGCTGAGAGTAATGGGCTACTGATACCAGCAAGAACGTGACTGGACCTTGACTGCGTTCTGTTGGGTGGACGAGGCCTACTTTAGCACACACCGTGAGGCTCTGTTCCCATGGAGCTCTAGGACAGACCAAGCTGACCAGCGGTGACAGAAGCAAATCAGTGAGTGCCAAGGGTTCATAAGAGGGCACAAGAGGGGTTCTGGAGCAGTGGACATCTAGCTTCTTCAGAGCCATGGTTAGACTGGCATGTAATGTTTCAAACCTCATGAAACTGTGCTCTTAAGACGTGTGCATAATGGAAACCTATCTCGGAAGAGTTGACTTTAAGCCCTTCAAACCACGTCACACGTCTGCCTCAAACTCTACGATGGCTTCTCTTCACACTTAAAATTAAACTCAACCAGGCTCTCCACGCCTGCGTATAACCAGGGCCTTGTTGCCTGTGTCCTCATCTGCTGCCGTGTCCCTGTCCCCTCCTCACTCTGCTCTGAGCACTCTAACTGTTGAACCATAGGTCCCTTTGGCAGAGTCTTCCCTGTGTCCACCAGCCTCCACGGCCCTGCCGCCCATTTGAAATGATCTGTCTAGAAGGCCCAAATGTCTGCTGTGTTTCCTGAGTCATTTGTCTATGGGGTCTACAGTTCCACTGGGCACCATGTGATTGGACACCCTGTCCAATCTATTTCCAAACTGCACCCTCGTGTGTCCCCAACACCTGGCACATAGCAGCCCCCGAAACATGGCTATGGAATGAACAAATGAGATGACTTTGGACATGTAAATACACCCAGAATCAGGCTTTCCCACTGCCAGATAATTAAGGAGACTTGGATTGGGAGCAAGGGAGAGAGTTGGAGAGGAAGGTAGGAGAGAAGAGAGGGAGGTTTCCCAAGGGTGGGCAGCCTCGGATCCTGCCCCTGGGTTGAGGGCAGCAGAAACCACAGAATAATGTTCAGGATGAAATGCAGAGGGCCCTGTGCTTGCTTCAGTGGGGGCCTGGGCTATCAGCCTGTCCTTGGAGCACCCCGACTCCCCTGAGTGGCCCCAAAATGGCCTCAGGCGGGGTTGAGGCCAGCAGGCTCTGGGAAGCCTTCCCGGTTCCTGTGTGCCACAGTGTGCTGCGGGAAGCCACAGACAATTTTCCTAGAGGCCTGAGAGTATCAGATCCTAAGTGGCCACAGCACTTGGGTGTCATGGTGCCGTGGCAGGGTGGCCCCAGAAAAGGGAGCTGAGGACCGGAGCTCAGTGCACGCCAGGCTGGAGATGCGACAACCGGGAGCAAGTTATCTCCCTGATGCGGTGGCTTTGGGTAAAGCCCCCAAACCAGACTCAGGTCTCGTGAAAACGGGGACCCTGAACCACCTGAGATGCGGTGTCCAACTCCTGCAGAGATGGGGAACTGCCACGGAAATTGGGTCACTTGAAAATAAAGCAAGATTCCTTTCTCTCCCACCCGAGTCTTGTGGGCGGGATTCACCCTGCTGTGTTCTCGATGCACTCACCTGCAGAAGAGCAAAGGGAGATCAGAAGAGCCCCTGGGAAAGCTCCGGAAAAACGAATGGGGTGTCAGTTAGCCTCATCCACTAATTCACTTAGTCTTCATTCATACGTTCATATATTCCTCAAACATTTACTGGGTGCATAGTATTTTCAAGGCACTGGGTTCCTTCCCAGTTAAGCAAACACCGAGCCAGTGTGGGGTCAGGAAAACCCTGCAGAGCAGCGGGCTGCGCTCTCCTGATCGACCTCGGCGAGATGTTGTGCGTCCTCTGCCTTCGATTTCTGCAAATTATGTAATTAATTAAATCAAAGTTCTTTCCTAATCAGCTCTTAAAATGAGTGAGTCAGCTCTGTTCAATTGTGTTCTTTTTGGATAAAAATTTTTCCCAGGAGTGTTCTTGTACTGGGGAGGAAAACTCTGCACGGGGCAAGGCTGAGTGAGAAGAGCAGGTGCTCGGCGTGCTCAGGGTCGAAAGCGTGGACAGGATCTCAGGAGATGGGGCTGGCACGAAAGCACCTCCCTCACCAGGGTGTCCTCTGCTTGGCCTCCCGAGCACCACGCCTCAGCCGAGATGCCATGAGGGGCACCCGGTGAACAAATAAGATCCCCACCTCTAAGGAGTTTACCGGACAGGCGGCAAGCTGCCGGCCCAGGGAGCCGCGTCGTCTCCCCTGCCCAGGCCTGACCCCGGTGATTCGTTGCTCAGGCACATATTGGACATCGCCTCACTCAGAACAACCCGGGTCCTTTCCTCACCTGCGTACCGGCACTTCGGAGGCTGGAAAGCAAAGCTCTACATTTCGCAGACTCTTCTGTAGCTGGGTGGTGCCTGTGATCTGGGTGCCAGCTAAAGGCACCTGTCAGTCTTGGGGAAGGGAAAGCAGAAGAAGGTGGAGAGCCTTGAGGGGGTTCAGCAAGAATGGAGCTGGGCGCCTGGCTGTGCAGCAGTGGGCGTGGCGGGCATTGTCTGGCCCCCAGTGTCACAGGGGTGGGGGCTGCTGGGAGGTCCAGCTCCCAGCAGCAGCACCTGCCTGCGTGGCATCCAAGCACCAGTCCCTGGCATTCTGGCACTGAAATCCCGACAATAAACTCGTTTTCGCTTAAGTGAGCTGAGCAAAGCTTTGCTTAAGTGAGCTCAGGTTTTTTCTGCAGCTAAGAATCCTGTGTGAGGGAGCTGCTGCAATCAGACTTCTCTGGAAAATCCTTGGCAGTCTCTAAGAGCTGCGGTGGATTTCTGCAAGGCAGCGCCCACCAGAGCTGCTGGACTACCTAGAGGTTTCCTGCTTGAGAAGAGCTGAGCTCTGCCCAGGTAGCCACAGGTGCCTCCCTGCCTGGCCCCTTTGTTTTCACCACTCGTCTGGTTTCTTCTGGTGCACAAGCTTTGACCTAAAATCACGCAACAGCTCAGGCCCCTCAAGACAACCTTCACCCAGAGCTCTAGACCCCTAGTCAGCTGGCTCTGGGCTGTGTTCTCTCTCCGTTAGGACCCAAAAGTCTTCTTGCTCTCTGAATGACATAGTCAATCATAAAAAAAGTTTGTAATTTTCTCCTGGTACTTGAAGTACATAAAGGCAAGCAAGAAAATTAAATAGATGGTTGTAGTAAAACTAAAAGATTGGCAATTTTGAAGTGCAGAGAAATTGTTTTTCCCCTGATAGGAAATGCCATCCCGCGGTCGTGGGCTATTAATATGCCACTCCTACCCCGGAAGAACATCATTCTGGTGGGAATTAATCTATCAGGTTCTACGGGTGACCTCAACTGTCAACTTAATAGCCGCCCAAAGGCCGACGATGTTGAACGAGACTAAAGAGCAATGTAAATCGGGTGATACGCCGTCATTCTCCAGATGCCCAAGTAGATTAACCTGTTTATTGATTAGCTGGCATGTAAATTAATGAGTTATCTCCATTAATTATGTGTGTCTTCATAAAAGTCCTCATTGGATTTTCTAGTGACAAAGTGAACTAAGAACAGAATAAAATGAGGATGATGCAATGTTGGAATCTTTGAATTTGTGGCGCGGTTTCCCTGGGCATCTCCTGCCTGGTTCCCACCGCGGAATGCCTTTGGAGCGCCACCTTGGACCACCTCTGCCCGGCAGGTCACTGCCTCCAGCTCCACTTCCTCTGACAGCTGACCCTTACTTAGCCTGGTGAAGACATAAATCATCCCTCATGCATTTTCCGAGGTCCCCTTGACAGGAAAGCCCTTGTCGGCTCTGAGAAGGCAGTTAGGTCCCCTTCGGGGTGCCCTGGGGTGCCCACCCTAGCGGGCATCACACAGGTCGCACCCCCTCTTCCAACAGGCCATGTGCCCTTGATGGCCTAGCCTGAATCTGGTTCTTCTCCGCCTCCTCTATATGGAGACCAGGCAGGGCACGTGATGGGAGCCACCTAGGTGACAAATGACGTTTCTAGGACCAGAAAGCGCCGGCATGGTCCAGCCTCTGGTGAGGCCTTTGTGAGCAGGCTGCCCCCTAAGATGGAGAGTCTGGGGGGGGATGCATCCTGCAGCGGGAACTCCCTCCTGCCAGCAAGCTGCCTGCTCCCCTGGGAGCAGAAGAGTGTGTCGGGCTGCCCGTGGGGTCCCTTCCTTTGCTAAATGCCTTTCTGCATCTCCTGGTGGCTGCCTCTGCTGCCCTCAGGTGCTTCCTTGACTCTGGATGACCCGTTCAGTTGCTCAGGCCTTGTGTTCTCTGTATCGTACGTAACGAATATGGAGGTAATCTTATATCTGCACCTTCCTTGACATTTCAGACAAGTGGGTTGTACACGTCTCCAATATAAATGTTTCCCTATTTTAAAAACATATTTTAAATATTTTCATAGAAAGTTGGGAAATGAGGGAAAGCAAAATTGTATGATTAATCCTCCATCTTAAGTCCTTTGTAAGTCCAACTGCACTGGATCATGAATCAAAAACTGAATGATGGTCATGATAAAAGTATCTTCTTGTTTATGGAGCTTTGCAGCTTACATGCAATGTTTGGCTGGACTCCAACAGCTTTTATTTATGTTTTCATCACATTTCTTTGGACCGGGTGGCAGCACTGATGCTCTCCTGATGCGAAGTGGCATAGAGGGCTGCACAGGCCATCCTGGCTGCAGCCTCGGCTTTGCCACTGAAAATTGCCCTTCAGCACATCCTGCACCCTCTAAGCTGGAGAGCGTAGATGAGGTAGCTCCAAGGGTACCTGCGGATATGGGCTTCTGTGATTCTACGATGCTCTAATAAGGGGCTGCCAATGGGAATTTCTAGGCAGCTTTAGGAATTCGTGAGGGCAAAGCGAAGGCTCGTGCTCCCCTTTGGACACCAGACTTGGGGAGAGCCAGTTCTGCAAATAGAGTGCGGTGAAGTGTTGCATATCAAAGCAGCCTCCCCTTCATCGCCCGGGGGCTGTTATGCTATTTATGAGGACCATTTATCTTTTATCTTGCCCCTGTGTGCAGGCAGTGAGAGCCAGGAAAGACAGCATCATTTGTCGGATTAAAACTCAGAAGCCATCCCCGTAAAAAAGAGTAGAATGGGTCTCTGCCATTTTTGGCCATATATTTTTTAAAATCCCAATTAGTTTATTTTTTCTGCTATGAACTTAAACGCTTTGGATAGGAAGACCCCAAAAATTCATAACTTAACCATTCTTAGGTCAGGCAAATTCTCTGAAAACAAAATAAGGGAGCAGACTGACATATAAGAGGAGCTCAATAAATGCTCGATGAGTAACAGAGTAGATGAATAAACAGAAGCACAGAGAAGGACAAATGATCTCCACAGTCCTGTTAAATGAGTCAGAATATTTGTTTAACTAAATAACCACAGGATGACTTTGTGAGCTTGGGCTGCAGCAAGAGAGAGTGAACTCTTTCTGCAATGCCAAGTGGGCTTCCAGGCCAACTTGGCAAGGAGTCAATGGTCCAGAGGACAGATGCTGCCCCAGGTTTGCACAGCATAGCACTCACTTGGCATGCTTCTAAGACATTCTGGTTTCCAGGGCACTCTTCTGCAGATTCTGGGTCTGGGATGGGGCTGAGGCGGTGTAGGTCTCTGGTTCTCAAACAAGGCAATAGATTGCTGTCACCTGGAAAGTTGTAAAATATTACCGATGCCCACCATCAGCTTATCTGATGAAATTACTGTGGGGTAAGATCTGGATGTGGGATCTTCCAAAGCTCCCTGGGTGATCTTAATATGCAGTCTTAATGTGAGAACCTTTGTTGTGGCCTTAACAAGGATCCCAGTGCCCCTTGGGATCATTTAAGAGGATATCATGGAGCAGATGTGACTCAAGCAGTCGGATGCCCGCCTCCCACATGGGAGGTCCCAGGTTCAGTTCTCCATGCCTCATAAAGAAGACAAACAAACAACAAGCAGACATTGAGCAAAAACAAGGAGCAGACAGTGAGAAAAAAACAAACAAACAATGAGTAAACAGATGAGGGAACCATCTCAGGGGAAAAAAAGACAACAGCCCAGAGTGTTCCCTGTGGTAGAGCTGAGTATGCAAAGGGTTTATAAGATACTTTTTATTTGGAGCATCTTACAGCAGAGATACCTTACATCCTTCGCCACAGAAATCAATAAGTAGTGAATTAAATATGACAGATGTGCTTTTGAATATATAGGTATACCAGAGCTTACAAGAAAGAAAATAAAATCCCTAGGTGCCAGAAAACCAGAGAAGAAAGAAAAATAGGTTGCACACCTCTGCACCAAGGTTGTGACTACTGGTTGTAGAGAAGGAAAAAAGGTGGTGGTCTCAATTATGTAGGGTAGGGTTTCTTAAATCTAGCTACACAGTAGTGTCACCTAGAGATTGCAAACCACACTAATGCCTGGTCTCATTCCAGACTTATTAACTAAATATCTAACTAGTTAATATTAATGAATTACTAGATACTTATTAAATAACCCTACGTCTCAGCCATCAGTATTTTTTATAGGTTCTCCCTGGTGATTCTAATCTGCAAACAGGTTGATTTGGGAGCTTGAGTTTTAATTTCCATATTAAAATCAGAAACAAATCAAGGACGCTGATTAGCATCACTTTGCTCAGTGCTACCATGGAGGTCCTAACCCGCATAACAAGACAAGGAAAAGAAATAAAAACTAAAGGGATTAGAAAGGAAGAAATCGATAACCATTCATTGCTAATGGAATGATTGTTGTTAAAACAAGAAAACCAACAGGGAAAAAAGTACAGGAACTGATTGTGTTGGTTAAACATAGCAGGTGGACACAATGCAATGAACAAAAACGAGTAGTATTCCTAAGTGATAGAAAAATATAATTGATCTTGTCATGTTTTAAAATGGCATTCACAACATCAAGAACCCTAAAAAGTACTTATGAATAAATCTGACGAAAGAGGTACCAGTCCTTTTAGAGCAAATAATAAAATTTTATTAAAGAAATAAAAGATCTAATCATACTATGAGGTGAACCATGTTCATGGACTAAAGACTCAACCTTTTAATCCATTCAGTGAGTGTGCATTGAGCAACTTTCAGAAGCCAGACCTTGCCCTGGTATAATGGAGTTTTTGATATAATGGAGTAGAATCCTAGAGGGAAACAGTCAGCAAGCAAATAAATAAGAAAATGTATAGTATATCAGATGTTAACAGATCACATGGAAGAAAAAGATGAGAGTAAGGGAGAGTGAGAACGTAGGGGTGGAGGGGTGCTATTTTATATAGGGCTCTCTGGGAAAGGCTTACTGGTGAGGACTGCTGATAAGGTGACATTTGAGCAAAGACCTGGAAGTAGTGAGGGGGGGCTGCTCTGAGGATACCTGGGGAGATCTGTTTCAGGCAGAGGATAAAGCAGTACCTGAGAAAGGTGCAAGTGCAGCGAGCCTGGAGGCTGAAGAGTGTGTGTGTGTGTGTGTTAGGGTGGGAGCGGGGAGACAGTGGAATTCAAGGCAGACGAAGTAGGCAGGGCACAGCTCAGGTAGAACTTTGTCCACTAGTAGAAGGAATTTGGCTTTTTATCATTAGTGAGATGAGAATCTATTGGAGGGTGTTTAAAAAGGGAGGGACTTGATCGGACTCAGGTTTTAAATGGCTCTGCCTTCTGTGTGCTAACCAGTGGAGGGGAAGCAATGGTCGGACCCAGAAACAAGTTCAAGGGTCTTGCTATAATCCAAGGGTGATACGCATCCCAGCGGTCACGATGGAGGTGGTGAGACCAGTCGAATGCTGCATAGGTTTTGAAGATAGAGCTGATAGATTTGCTGGGGAATTGTGCATGGAGTATGAGGAGAAGAGGATAGTGAAGGAGACTCCAGGTCTTTGGCCAGAGCTACTGAAGGAGAGTGCTTCCCTCCCCTGGAATGGACAAGACCTGGAAGGGGTACTGTGACTGAGATAGGTACCACGAGTTTGTTTTGGGATTTGAGAAGTTTCAGGTGATCATTCTTTGTCAGATTATTAGACAACTCTAGAGTTAAGGTATGGGAAGGTCTGGGTAGGAGATGAAAATTGAAGATTCATTGGGGAATGGATGGCATTTAAAATGAGACTTGCTCCCTAAGGGTGGCCCAGGCCCAGAAGCAGCAGCACAGGAGGTGTTGGAAATGCACATTCTCAGGCCCAACCTGACTCAGAAACTGGTGCTGCGTTCTGCCCTCTTTGTTTCAAGGAGTCTTCAAGTGATTTTGACCCACAATAGAGTCTGCGACCAAGGACTGACCCCTGGGACTTGCTGAGGCTTAGAGAGAGGGGGTGAGAATGAGCAAGGGGGCTGGGTGGCTAGTGGTGTAATGCCAGGGAGATGGACGTTCTCCCTAGATAAAGGTAAAGACACAATGTAATCTCAAGCCAAATCTCAGAAGTTAACAGAACTTGACAACTGATTCTAAAGTCCTGTAACAGAGTCAAGGGCCAAAGAGGGTTAGACTGTGGTGAGAAAGAAGCAAGCCCAATTGCCTGGGTGGAAGTCAAAAGAGCTGTGGGGGATCTGTATCAGAGAGACACTTCTCTCCTCTCCCATCCATGGAGATATGGGGATACAACTGGCTAGACATATGGGAAAATATATATTTAGATCCCTACAGCATACCATATACAAAAATAAATTCCAGATGGGTTAAAAGACTCAATGAGATAAACAAAACATTAAAACGAAAACATAGCATAGTATCTTTATCTCGCTTGGATACTGAAGGATTTCTTTTGAAAAAGATGGATGCATTTGATTACCTCAAATTTAAAACGTTTGAATTAAGCCAAGTTCATAAATTGAGTACATGTTTTTTGAAACATGTATTAGGGGCAAAGTTTGTATATCCAGAGTATGCATGATAATAATAACAATAATTAACAATAAGGGGGAAAATGACAAAATATTGGAAAAAGAAATCTGTAGGGGAGGAAAACTAAATGTCCAATAAACACATGAAACAAAAACGCTTGGCCTCATGAGTAAGGAGGGAAATGCAAAGTAAACTTTAGGGTACCGTGCCCACCAGACGTGGAGAGGAGCCAGGATGTTACACAGCTGCCTTACTTGCCTTTGGCTGCAGTCACAAACGACACAACCTGAGTGGTTTAAGGAATGGTGTTTGTTCTCCTTCAGTTCTGGAAGGCAGAAGTCCAAGTCTGTCTGGGTAAAGTCAAGTTGGCAGGGCCACGCCCTCCTGGAGGCTCTGATGGGACAATCCGCTTCCCAGCACTCCCTGGCTAGAGCTGCATTCCTTCATTCTTTGGCCCAGGACCCCTTCCCTCACCTTCAAAGCCATTAGCAAAGCCCCTTCAAGTCTCTCTCTGCTTCTGTGAGCACATGACCATGACCTTCCGACTCTTCCATGGCCTGCTCGCCTCTTTGAAGGACTCTGCGATGACACTGGAGACCTCTGTATCATCCAGAATGCACTCCCCATTGCAGGATCCTTAATCACACCTGCAAAGTCCCTTTTGCCACAAATGGTGGCGTTCACAGTTTCCAGAGATTGGGACGTGGCATCCTGGGGGGCATTCGTCGGCCTCTGGCACAGGTTTGGAGAGGAGGTGGGCCTCCAGGAGCTCCCAGACATTGTACTTCACTGCAGTCTCTTTAGAGAGCAATTTGTCAACACCCAGGAGCAATGAAAGTGTCCCTCTGTGCCCCGCAATTCTACTTCTTGGCATCTACCTTAGCGATACTCTCGGAGACGCACACAAGCAGACATGCACAAGAATGGCCATGGATGGAGACCCCGTTGGATGGAACCAAAAGGGAAAGAAGACGTTGCCTTTCAGCAACAAGGAATGTGTAAATGAGCTGGATTGTATTCACACAGAGAATGCTGGACAGCAGAGAAAAGGAATATCAACACACACTGATAATATGTATCAGATATATTATTGAGAGCAAGAAGTATATTGCACAAGGTAGAACATGATTGTGCTCAGGTAATTAATGATGAAAACGCACATAAGATGGGATTTTGTTAGTGCCCCTCCTCGCCCCCGCCACGGTCTCAGTCTAGCCTGGAGGGCGGGGGGTGGCAAACATCACACATCTCAGAAGAACGACTTCTTCTAGGGAGGCAGTTGGGGTAAGGTCAGGCTTTGTGTTTTAGCTCCCTGCAATGTTTCACTTGCATTTGCTCTCTTAAATGGAGAAAGAACATTTATCTCTTAATCTTGGTGGTGTTACATGGGACTCTGTGAGAATGCTTTCTGTTTCTGAAATGGTTCATAAATTAAAAGAAAAATCAAAACAAGCCTGCCTGCAAATACTTTGTTCAAAAGTCTCTCTCCTTCGTACGTCACCAACTGGAGACGACGTTTGTGTTAACAACTGAGGCTTTGGTGGTGTCCCGGGGCTCCCCCTCGGTGGGAACTGCCCAGCGCCTACTCTCCTTGCTCCAGCCACAGCACCTGATAATGTCCTGGGAAATGATGGCCCCTGCCCTGCCCATGCCGGGCCAGCCCTGGTCTTGCCCCCCCGTGAAGGTGACTAGCTCTGAATGACCCAGTGAGCTTAGCCCAGCGCCTTCTCTGGAGATGGCTTGAAGAGTGCGGACAGAGGAGCTGCCCACGTGATCAGAGGCGCTCTGCTTCTGGAACATTTCTGGGCCTACTTCTTCATCGCTTCCTTTGGTTCTCAGTTTCTAGGAATCTCTGGATCAAGTAATTACTAGTGTCTAGTAAGCCAGTCATCTTTTCCCCCTAGTTTAGCCTCAGCCTGATTCTGGTACTTGCACCCTCTTTCCTGCATTGCCTCCTGGGGGAACACCTGCTCTGCCCACGGCATGTCTGCCTAGCCCCTGTCTACTCCAGCCAAAGCCCCCGTATCATTATATTTCATCCTTCAATTCTTCAGTCATATCTCTAACTGATTAGATCTCTTTTTTTAACCTAGCCTAGTAACAATATCATACCTAAGACTGTTAATAATTTCCTAAATCACAAATAATTAGGGAGCGCTCAGCTTTCCTATTTCCTATTGTTCCGTAAGTACATGTTCACATTTACTGGGAATGAAGATCCCAGCTGTCCATCGTGTGCCTTTGGTTGCTTTCTGTCAAGTCACTCTCTTGCACCCTCTTCTCTCTAGCCAACCTCCTGAATTTGATTTATTGAAGAAACTGGGTCATTTTTCCCACAGAAACTCCTGCATTCTGGAGTTTGCAGCTTAAATCCCCATGGTGTCGTCTAAGGCGGTTTCTCTCTCCCCTGAATTTCCTGCAATCTGATTAGCTGGGAGTTAGCTGGGGAGGCTCGATTTCATTCTGACATTTGTGTGGGTGTCAAGAGCCCTTCCTCTGCCCCCAACGTGTAAGGTTACTCAGTTTTGTCTGAGGATAATCATCTCAAACCAAGAGGAGTTTCAGAGGAGAAAGGGCAGAACTGGATTTACCCTGAAGCTCATAAAACCGAAGCTGAAGCTTGCTGGGACCCCAGGGAAGGCTGCAAGTTGCTTGGAGTCATAGAATGTTCTAGTTCAGGAGGGTAGCCTGAGTTAACATTGGGAATCAGATCCAAAAGAGACATCTTAGAAGGGCCAGAAACTGCAAGGCACCAATAGTTTATGGTGCTTTTTTAGCTCATTTTAAATAATCAAGGAAGGTGTCAAAAGTTGTACAAGCTTCAGGCCCACAGAGCCTGGCTGTGCAGCCTGAAAAAGAGGGCGAGGTGGTGGGCACTGCAGCAGTGTCATGGGCCAGGGGTGTGGGTGGGTGTGTGTGCAAGTGTGGGCATGCATGTGTGTGCATCGGTGTGAGTGCAGATAGAATTTTGTATGTACATGGTGGGAGTATGTATGTGAGCTATGTGTGGGTATACATGTGGCTTACATGTATGTGGGTGTGTGCATGTGTCAACGTATGTGAACAGAGGCGCACATGAGCCTATGGGGGGGGGGCGGGGACTGATGCCTGAAGGTACTGAGGGTCTGGGGGAGATGGAATCAAAGCAAAGAGGGCCGGGAAGGGAGGCGGCAGTGCAGGGGTCCTCAAAGGACCGGGGTGTCCTGGGCTCTCGCCTCAGTCTCCCCCAGAGCACCTAGCCAGCCTGCAGGACACGCAGGCTTCCCGAGGAGAAACCCAGGCCCGCGGGGAAAGGGCCCGGGGGTACCCCCCGCCAAGTGACAGGAAAGCAATCCAACTCACCTGCAGAGTCCTGGTTCCTCTCTGCCCCCTGCAGAGGCCACCGAGCTGCCCGGCCTGAGCCCAGCGTGCCCCCCCAGCCCCAGGCCCTCTAGCCCCCGGGAGCAAGAGAGGAGGGGAAGGACGAGAGGAGCCCGGTGGGCACGCACAGGCGCCCGAGCCCACCCTCTCTCTTTTCAGCAGGGACAGAGCCCTCTTAGCAGGATTTCCCTGCCCCAAAGGGCTTTCTTTCGTGTCCCTCAAGATCGCTGAAAGTCGGCCCATAAGCTAAACAGCTTCCCCTGTAGGTTTTAAATGAGATTGTGAGAAATACCAAAGTGTAGATGCCGTGGTGGGTGCAGTTTGCTTCTGAGCACACGATGCGAGCACATGCTTACGAGGAAGGAGGCTTTGCATCGGTCGCAGGTTGTAGTTGGGCTATTTAGAACACACTGGCTTCCAGGGAATTTGAAATAGCTAGAGATGTCCCTGCTACATGGTACAAAGCTGATTAATCAGATCTCATTTTTAATGGATTCTCCAGAGGGGTCTACATCAGAAATCTGGCTGTGAGTAAACACGGGGAGAGCGAGCCTGGCCTCTCCCGGCCCTGGGTGGCTGCTAAGGGGGTGGAGGAGAAGGCGCAGGAACTGGCCCAGGGCTGTTCTGTTCCCTCTTCCTCTCCTTCTGTGTCCTAGGAAGGCCTGCCTGCAGAAGGCTTTGGACTACAGGGGTGGAGGATACAGAGATCAACACGACAAGACAGGGATCCTGCTTGGAAGGATCCACATGCCGTTCAAATCCACTCCCCAAGTATTAACGAACATGTGCTCAGTGCTGGGTACAGGTGAAAAAAAGTCCTGTCACTGGGGGCACCCCGGGGCCTCATATGCCCACGTGCCCCTGGGGATGCAGAGAAGCAGCCAGGAATTAAGAGGGGCGGCTGGCTCCCATTCACCCACCCACTCATTCATGCAGCAAGTGTTTCTTGTCAGCCCCTTCCGGGCTGCAGAAGCTAGAGTGGGTGCCTTGAGAAGCACTGCTCCCAAGCGAATCTTGGCAGGGAGTGAGGAGTGGGGATGGCAAGGAGAGGGCTCCCTGCAAGGGCTCGCCTCTGCTTTTCCTGAATCAGTTTCTGCTCTGAGACCCCCGTCTGTGGAAATGGTCCTGCCCTTTCCTTCCTCACTGCAACTGGGGGCTTAGGAGTGCAGGATTTCCTTCAAGCCCCGCCCCTTTGCTTACCTAAGTCCTAGGGTGCTTAAACTCCATCTTCTATGATAAAAGCTAAAATTATCCGCCGTCCCATGGGTCCACGCCACCCGCCCTTCGCTGCTGTAGCTCTCATCAGGTTGGTAAATAGCTGAACAGCGTGTCTTTGCATATGTTGACCTCAAGGGGAGGGGACCGAGAGCCCTGTTTGCTGCGGTGGCCCATGGCCCAGCAATAAATATCTCTCTATACTGGGAATGAATAAACGAGTGGATTGTCCTCACGCCGTCAATGTTTCCATGCAAGTCTGCCTCCAGCAGGGCGATGTGGATTAATTAAGAAGTCGGATAGCCTGGCAGACAGTATTGGTTGGCTGATAAAGCAATCATTCCCATCCCCTTTCTTCTTTGAAAATGAAATCTTCTCACTAGAAAGACTAAAATGAAACCTCTATTTGCTCGCCCTATTCCTGCACCAAAGGCTGACCACGTGATACATGGTCAAGTAAGACGTCAGCAGAGGTCAGCCAGGGATCCCTGGTAAAAGAAGCTGGCATGGGCGTGATGGGTGTGGGGTTATGGCAGCCGTCTTGAGACCACGGGGCAACAACCCATGGGGAGGGAGACAGTGGAGCAGGGAGATGGGGTCAGCCCACCCCATGCAGGAGCCAGTGAGCGTAAGCTGACCACCGACCACCTCTTGATGGCTACTTACATGAGAAAACAGACGCCCGCTTTAGCCACTACGTCTGAGTTTTCTGTTCCTCACAGCTAACCGTGTTCCCAACATGGTTATTGGGAAGTGGGTCAGGCACTGGCGTTTCCTGTTTTAACTCTGAACCATATGAGGGCGCAAGTCCATAGCCAGCAGCTGAGCAGAGATGGATCCCCGCGAAGCAAACTGGAAGAAGTGAAGTGCAGCGGGCCTCGGTGCACCCGCTCGCACCCAGGAAGGTGACGGACGCCCCTGTAATTGCCGTAATTGATGACTTGTCCTCTGCTTCTGCTCATGAGCCGCTGTTCCCATTAATAACCCTCCTTGGGAAAGATTACAGCTTTTATTAGGCTGGAGCAAAGCAGGGGTGACCTTGTCCCTGCTTCCAGGGCAGGGTACACGTCTGTGCGTGGCGGAGCGGCCCACACAGAATGCGTGCGTCCTGCTGCTGTCAGGGAGCTTTATGGCAAGAGAGTCACGACAATGCCACGTGTGCCCTGAGCCATGGGGCCTCCTGGGCCCCTCCCTGCCATGTGCTCCAGGCTCCCTCAGCCTGAGATCTGCTTTTAGTTGATGACTTGTACATGGAAACACACTCACGCTAGCAGCCCCCTGAGGCCCCATTGGCACAATTCCAAGCTCTGCTTTGGTGCAGCCATAAAGGACGTTTAACTGTGCTCATGAGCGGTGATCCCCTGTCTGAGAGGTTAGGTGGACTCTCCGTAGACGTCCTGAGAACCCATCATCCTGTTCACCAATGTCTACTTTTTAAAAAAAATTTCTCCTTCTCCTCCCCCTCCCCTTGGCTGCTCTCTTGTGTCCATTCTCTGTGTGTTCTTCTGTGTCCTCTTGCATTCTCAGCGGCACTGGGAACCTGTGTCTCTTTTTGTTGCATCATCTTCCTGCGTCAGCTCTCTGTGTGTGCAGTGCCACTCCTGGGTGGGCTGCGCTTTTTTCGCACAGGGCAGCTCAATGTGGGGTGCACTCCTTGCGTGTGGGGCTCCTCTATGTGGGGGACACCCCTGCGTGGTATTGCACTCCTTGTGCATGGCAGCACTGCGCATGGGCCAGCTTACCACATGGGTCAGGGGGCCCTAGATTCGAACCCTGGACCTCCCACAGGTAGATGGATGCTCTATCAATTGAGACACGGTGCTTCCCACCAACGTCTACTTTATCCAGCTCTGGAAGAGCCCCAGGTGCTGTGCCAGGCACTGCATGTAGAACAGGGTGGAAAACTACCTCTATCTCCACCCTCGTGGAACTGAGAAGGGGAGATAGATGCTAACTGCATAGTCCACAAATAAATGGGAAATTACAACTAAAACACTGGCTTGAGGGAGCAGTTGTTTAAAGGTCTATAAAGGGGAACAAATGGTCTGAAAGTTCAGGGAAAGTTTCTCTCAGGGAAGGACGTTGGGGGCAAGACCAGAGCAGGCCTTTTCAACCTCAGCACTGTTGATGTGTGGGGCAGCTGGTTCTTGGCGGTGGGGCCTGCCCTGTGGGTCCCAGGAGGTGGGCAGCAGGTGTCTGCCAACGAGATGCCAGTGGCCCCCTCCTCAGCTCTGACCACCGACACTGTCTCCAGGTGTTGCCACCGGTCCCCTGGTGGAGAGCCACTGATTTACAGATTTCTGGTGGGGAGGTGGGAAGAGGTCCAGACCACGGGGAGGGCAGGTGCAGGGACCCTGTGGCAGGGGACCTCGGTCCCGGGGCAGTCAGGGGCCGGGGCTCAGGCATGAGGCGTGTGTGATGTGGGGTGGCCAGAGTTAGAAGGCCCAACTTTGGCGGCCTGACAAGCCATGCGGAGGGTGTGGCCTCTACTCCGAAAGCAACGGGGAGACCCTGATGGGGTGCAGGCCCTATGTGTGCCCGGGTCACCTCCCTAAGGCCCTTGCGGAGTTCTTTGAGGTGTCACTATGCAGATGTAACCAGAATGCAACGCATTCACGCTCACCCCAGGTAAGCATCTTGGCCCACCCCAAATCCTGCTGGCCAAGGCCTCGGACCCCCCAGGGCCTCTCTCTCCAGTCACGTGGCCCTTTAGCTGTTCCTTCTCCCACTCCCATTGGTTTCTCCAAGTCCACGTTGTTCTGGGCTGAAACTCTAGCCCTGGCAAAGGCTTTAACCCTTATCCACACTAAAGCCTGCACCCTCCCCGAGCCACTGCCCTCATCTGTGGCTTCTGAGTGTCATCCACCTGCAGGTGTGGGCTCCACCAAAGCAGAATTGGCCTGGTGCTGTGGTTCTGGAATGAGCATGGGTTGTTACCTCCTGGCTGGTGCTGAGAAAGCACGGGACCACGTGTGAGGAGACCTTGACTGATTGGCCATTTCAGAATGAACACGGGAACGGATGGGGTCTGAGTAAGGTGGTGATCCTGCTAATGGACAGGAAGCACGTTGGAGTTTCCTAATCCAGCAGGACATTGGTCAGGAAGGGAGTTGGCCAATGTCTGTGGAGTTGAACTTCCTGGGGGGTTAGAGACTTGTGAGAGCGGCGGTTGCTCAAGTCCATGATTCAGAGATTCTACAATTAATAAAATCTTAAAAGGTCGTTAGTACTGGGGGTTATGCTTCGGCAAACACTGGTCTGTCTCACTTGTGCTAAAGGGATACAAGAGAGGCTCATTTTGTGGAAGCTCAGCCCAGCAGTTATAAATGCCATCGCTCTGTGGTGAGGTGAGAACACGGTGGATGGTGGCAGGAATGCTCGCTGTTTCTGGTGGCTCAGTGTTCTGCTCAGATGAAGGAACCTGCGGCTTCGCCATGGCCATATTGATCCAGAAAGTTCCGCGAGTAGCCAGTCTCCAAGATGGCGCCCAATGACCCTGCCCCACCAGCATGCACCTCTTCACGCCACACCCCCTCCCCTATTGTACCGACAGAATACAAAGAGAGGAGGTGTAAATTGGGTTAGAAAAGACACTGCAGCTTCTGCCTCAGTCACCCAAGGGTCACGTGTTCTGAGGGAAGCCATGTCCTGAGCCATCCTATGGAGAGGCCTGTGGGTGAGAAACTGGGGCTTCCAGCCACCAGCCATAAGAGTGACCCTGATAGTGGCCCTCCAGCCCCCTCCAGCCTCCAGACGCCTACAGCCCTGACTGCCACCTCTACTGTAAGCCCTTGAGGGTCCCTAGGTGCAAAATATCCAAATAAGCCACTGTTTACTTCCTGTCCCATAGAAGCTGGAAGATAATAAATGCTTGTTTTAAGGTGTTACGGTTTGGAGAAATTTGTTACATGGCAATAGATAACTGATGCTGTATCCATGTGCATTCAGTGAACTGCGTAATCTCAAGAAATATTCGGAGGACTCTAGACCTCAAAGACACAAGGAATTTGTTTCCACTCGTGTCCTCATCCATGAGTCTAAGGACATGATGAAGATGTAACTAGGACCTTTAAAGGTAAAGACTGTTTTTTTTTCCCCCTAATTTATGTTATAACTCTCCAAGTAATTTAGCACAGTGCTTGGTGAGTGTATTCCAAGAATGTTTAACAAAGAAGGCAGTTAAGTGAAGGACTGAGTAAATGAAAAGTATTATATCAAGAGTTGATGTGTGTTGCTAATTTTTATAAATTATTCTATTAAATGCAAAAATGTGCCCTTTTTGCAACCTTTCTCCCCTTTCTCAGATCTTTAAAGCTTTGCAATGAGGAGCCTGAGATGGGAATCGATTCACATTCTTCTAGGTCAGCTTAAGACTTGGGTAAAGGTCAACTAGAACCTTCTTTCATAGACAGAAATTTGCCTCATTGATTATATGAAGGATTAATATACAGACATGTATGGAGAATGCAAAAAAAAAAATCCACGGATCTGAGACCACTACTTAGCAAATATTACATTTTCCATTTTTAGTTCAGGTGTTTTGAGGATATTGAATGGTGCAGAGTCAAAAGAAAGACATTCCAGGGTCTGTGACCCTCTTTCCATCTTCCAAATACTGTGATATCTTCCAGTCCCTGTGTTCATAGTTTCACTCTGTGTGTGTGTTCAGTAGCAACATGCAAAATTATCTTGCATGTCTAAAATTGTGTCCATTGTATTTTGTTTTGTATAGCTTTTCACAATGAGTTTCACTGTTTCAGAGAGTATCAATTTTGATGTATATAGCTCTAGTTTATTAATTTTACCTGATGTATATTATTCCTTCAAGAATGGAACGTGACAATTTGTGCATGTCAAGTTAATGAACGGTAAATATTTCTAATTTTTCTCCATCCTCCTAAAACGTTGCCACCAGCATTCTTGTGTGTGCAAATCATTATACATGGGTTTTTAAAAATATTTTCAAAAGAAAGGGTGTGCTCTCTTTCCATAAGCCCACTTAGGTGCTTTAACGTGTAAAAGATGCTCACCATTCAAGTAAGTCTATTTCCAAAATCGCCCCTAAGCGCCGATGCTTGGTGGAGGGCAATGCCAGCCAGCAAAATAAGCCACCAGGCAGATAAAGGCACTCTTGGCGGCTGACACTGTGCCGCTTCTATTTTCAAGCAGTTTAGGTGACCACTTGAAGAATTACCCAACACACCATAAATCCACCAACAACACTGAAGACAACCATCGGCTTTCCAGAAGCAGAAGAAATTCCAGCTCCAGCCGGGCGGCCTTGAGGCTCGTGCTCCTTCTCCGAGTTCGGGGCGCATTCTGCACTCTTCCTTCGCTCCTTGAGGCCCCTGCTGCAACACGCGAGAGGAAGAATAAGAAGAGGAGGCTGGAAGCAGCCTGGAGCCTGGGCTCCTGCCACCACGGAAGCCGTGGGCTCTGCGTGTTAACTCGCTTCCGAACGGGGCTGTGCGTGGAAAGCTCGCGGGGTCCAGTGCCTTCCGGGGCATGCATTGTCTTTCCCCGGAGTTAGAGTTTGTTGATGAGGTGCCCAAACATAAAATATTGTTTTAGGAATATTTAAGAATGCCTTCTTTCTTCACTTACCTTTTGCGCAGATGTTGAAAGTTGATTCATCAGTTGACTGTCTGACTTTTAGTGGATTATTTTTCACTACATCCTGAGTGCCCAGTCTGCTAGCTGTGGTGAACGAAGCCATGGGTAGAGAGGACGGGGCCTAGTCCTTCCGGTGGAGATGCCAACTCCCTGGGAGGCCCGAGGGGAGCCAGCAGCTGGGGCAGGGGGCTGTTCTCGGCCCGGCTGTGAGGAAGGGGCGATGGCAAAGGCAGGCTCCTTTAGGAAACAAAAAGCACATTTTGTGATGGGAAATGAAAAGGGGCTGGCACAACATTTAATCCTTGGTCAAATGTGCATGCAAGGAAACTCTCTCTCTCCTGAAAAACCACGAAGTCTCCCTGTCTTTTTGTAGCTGTTGTTGATCACCGGGCAGCGGCGCCTCCACGGCTGGTCAAGACTAGGGACATAACTCCACGGCGGGAGCCTCGCCGCCCTCGTGGGCCCGGGGGTCTCCCAGGAACACCTGGGGAAGCGCTAGCCTCATGTGTCCCCGCATGGAGAACTTCACTTTCTCCCCATAGCCCTCTCCATTTCTGTCCCATTTAGCAATATTTCTCTGCTCTATTCAAAAGCCAAAAAAGGTCGTCAGCTGGTCCATGTGTTACAGAGTTCTTTCTTTTGTTTCATTCATTCATTCATTCTTCATTAACTCACCCTCTGTATTTGCCTCTGTATTCAGCTAGCTAAGTGCCTGAGCGCTTCCTAGCATGATGCTGCGCCAGCGCTTGATGCGGGTACAGTTCAGGCTTCGTGAGGGAAAGAGATGCTGGAGTCGGAGAATGCCAACCCGCGGGCCACGCCTTAGAAACCCCGTGCGAAGGTGAGACCTTGAGGTGGCGAAGGCGCACGGTGAGGGGGAGGGGGCTGAGCTGAGAGGGCAGTTCAGAGCTGTCAGCGGGGCAGGAGCTGGGAGAGCAGAGCATCAGGCAGGGGATGCAGCTCTTACTTCCTCCAAAAGCACTCATTCAAGGAAGCCGTGAGACAAGGGGTGGTCTCTGCAGCAGAATGAGGGGGGCAGTGGGTCACACTGGCCCCCTCTGCCAGGACCTCCACCTCACTGGGACCGACCAGGTCAGCTGGAGCTTTCCTGAAGGCCAGTCATTGGCCCAGCACAGGCTTTGCATGTGGAAGAACTTTGAAATGGGCACGATTATATGTTGGCCCCTGGTTATGGATTCCATATCCTAATCAGAAGCCACAACAAGAGTAAGCTGAATGCCCCCAAAGACAACTGCCATCATCACATGCAGCCAAGGCAAGCTCTCTGAGGGACCGTGGCAATGTGCAAGTACATTGATCCAGCAATACAATGTGACAGTCTGGGAAAGGGCTTTACAGGGACAGTGTCTTCTTCTCCCATCATCAACCTTATGAGGGCATCCTCTTATTAGCCCCGTAGGCCCAAGATTTATGGCAACTCCAGTAGTGACCTGTCCTATTTAGCTAATTACAACAAGCTCTGAGGCTGGACCAATGCAAACTTGTTGTCTCAGAGTTCTGTGGGCTGGAAGGCCAACACAGTATCACTGGACTCTAAGAATCACCCAGGAGCTTCAGAAAAGTGAAAGCTCCAGATCAGTACACCTGAGATGGAAAACGATTTGGGACTAGTTAGCAAAATTAAAGACACAGGACAATCCTCCCACCAGGCATGAACTTCCAGGTCTACGTAGACAAACGCACCTGCACATCAGGAAGCCTATAGGAGAATGTGCTAGCAGTGTGATGTGCCATTGAAAAAACATTGGAAATGATCTATCTGTGCAGCAGGAGACTGGGCACATATTAGACCAGACTGTGACATATCTAAGAGCAGAATCCTACGCGACACTGACAATTCACCAAACCTGAGCTGCAAATAGCAGCATGGCTGACCCACACAAATACGGTAAGCGGAAAAAAGCTGTCCTTTTTATATAGTAGGTTCTCATTTAGAGAAGACATGCAAAAGGGCGCTCCGTGTTGCTTAGAAATACAGACCTGGATGAGGATGGAGACCTGCACAGGAATTGCCAAGGTCACGGCTGGAAGCCTGGGTGCCGTGGAGGGAGGGAGATGGTCCAACAGCAAGCACCAGTCATGCGCATTCCTGTCCCTGACGACGGGGGACACATCAATGCATTCTTTTTTAAAAAGGTCTTTAACATTTAACAACATTTTTAATAAAAATTATATTCTGTTTAGCCCCATCTTCTAGTGTCTTAGAAAGAAGAGAGAACGTTTCATGGAGAGGAGATCCTTGAGTCAGATTCTGCATTCTCGCCAACGCTTTAAAATAAACAGAGAAGACAGTAAGTCTGTCCAGCGCTGGGGTGTGTGTCGCACACAGGGCCCTTTCCTTCCCCGTTCTCTGAGGGATGGACACACCTCCAGCAGCGCAGTAGACTGTGTTCTTGGGTTGCCGCGGCCGTTTTATTCCATCAACTTGTCTCCCTGAACAGAGGTGATTGGACTCAGCTCTAGTAAGTATGAGAACGCTGTCTGCAGGCCGCTCTCCCAGAGCCAGTCCTGAGGAGCCCTAGTGGGTGCTGCCTGCATGAGATGGGGGGGGGGCGGGGAGAAAATTCTGCATTTGCAGAATGCACACTTGGATTGTGCTGGAAAGGGGAGCAATGCACAGGCATTATTCCTTAGCCCACTTCCGCTGTCAAGATCAGGCACAATTTCTTGTGCAGAATTCCCCTCAATGGGGGCAAGATGTGGTGTTCCAAAGCCAAATGCTGGTTCCAAGGCCAAGGGTGCATGGACATGGAGCTCAGTGGCGTCCCGGGGCAGGGGGTGGGGTCACTGCAGGCAGACGACGTCACCTGTTCAGCTTGGTGCTCCTACATAACTCAGGGGAAGCCTCTGGACCGTTGTCCTGGTCCCTGGCTGTGAGAGAAGTCTGGGAACTTGAGCTTGAGCACCGCCCCTTCCACCCAATTCAGCACAACCTTCCGTCAGCTGTGCTTCTTGGCTGTTGGTAACAGAAACTGTGATTAATTTATCAAAAGGCTTAATCAGACGGGGATTTATTTATCTCTCATAAGAAGACTGGAGACGGAATGTAGAGTGGTTTAGCTGCTGTGGAAAACAGTTAGGCAGTTTCTTAAAAAGGTAAACAGAGATTTACCATGTGACCTGGTAACCCCACTCCTGCATATAAATCCAAAAGAGCTGAAAGCAGGGACTCGGGCAGATAGATGTTCATGAATGCTCGTCACAGCATTATTGCAATTGCCTAAATGTGGAAATGGCCCAAATGCCCATCAACAAATGATTGGATAGACAAAATGTGGTCTGGCCCTACAATGGAAAGCAGTCAACTGTACAAAGGAAGGAAGCTTTGGTGCATGCTGCAGCGTGGACGAACCTTGGGACCTTATGCTAAGTGGAATAAGCCAGGCACAAAAGGACAAATGCTGTATGATTTCCCACACAAGAAATACCTGGTACAGCCGAATTCACAGAGGCAGAAGGTAGATGGGAGGTGGTGGGGAACAGGGGTAGGGAGAACGGTGAGTTACTGCTCAATGGGACGGAGTTTCCATTTAGGGTGATGAAAAACTGTTGGTAATGGACATGGTGATGGTAGCACAACCCTGTAAACAGAATTAATGCCACTGAACTGACCCATCGGGATGGGTTAAAATGGCAAGTGGCCTGTGACATATAGGCAGTACATATTTTCAAAGGCTGTGGGGCTATGGGGGCATCTGGAGGCCTTTCCATCAAGGGAGTGGCACAGCTGTCATCCAGGATTGTGTTTGCACTTGGCAAATGGCAGTGCCAGAAGGGCACCCCTTGTCAGAAGGGAAGGAGATTTCCCAGAATCCCCAGCAGAGCCCCTTTGTCCTCGGCTGGATGCGAGTCGTGTGGCTCCCCGGCCACGTGGGCAGTGGGAATGAGCTCCTCGGGTCTGCTGAGGGATTGCTGGAGGACAGGGAGGGAGGAGAACAATGAGCCAGCTTCATTGGGCCCTGCAGAGAGGCTCTGGGCCTCTCGGTGCCTTATTCCGCTGAATGAAGGGCCCTCCCAGCACTGAATCCACACCCCTGCGACACAGGGCTGGGCGCGGAGCTTTGAAGGAAAGGGAAGTGATAAGGGCCAGGGGAACAGGTGAGAAAAGAAAATGCACTGAGCATTCTCGTGTTGTCTGCCTGTGACGGGATACCAGAAGGCGGCTGTACCCTCGTGAGCCCCCCTTTAAAATCGTTAGAGCCGGCCAGTGTGCGAGCTGGACGTCCCAAGTGCGCTGTGGTCTTCCGGACACTGCTCTGTCTCCCACCCAATAATCGAGTCGAAAGGGCCCTGAGACGCACGTGGACGTGGCCCGATCAGCGCTGCCGTGTCCGTCCTGGAGCTCCGCCCGCCTTCTCTTCTGCTGAGGCTCCCGCCGGCCCCCTCTCCTGCTGCTCAGGGGCAGGCTCTGTGCCAGGGAAGGAGACGCTTAGACATATAGTCTAAGAAATATCTTATGTGAGGAGTTAAGTACCTGAAGAAGAAGGCTCAAAATTAGAATGGAAGTCCACAAGGGGGAGATGGTCCGAAAAAAAAGAATGGTGAAAAAGTTAAAAATAAAAGGGCAAGGGAAGCGGCTGTGGCTCCATCAGCTGGGCTCCCGTCTAGCGTATGGGAGGCCCTGGCTCATGTCCCGGGACCTCCTGGTGAAGGCAGCCTCGCCCGCACGCTGCTGTGGAGCGCCGCTGGCCTGCAAGTGCCACGGAGAGCCGACTCAGCAAGGTGACGCAACGGAAAAAGGGAAACAAGCAAAAACACAGAAGAGTGCGTGGCGAATGCACACAGAGAGCAGGCAGCAAGCAAGCTGCAAGGGGAGAGAATAAATAAATTAAATACAGACACACAGGAGCACACAGTGAATGGACACACAGCAGACAGCAAGCAAGCCACGGTTGGGGGAGGAATAAATAAAAATTAAAACAAATGAAAACACACAAATTCAGAAAGAAAGAAAGAAAAAAGAAAGAAAGAAAGAAGAAAGAAAGAGGAAGGAGGGAAGGAAGGAAGGAGGGAGGGAGGGAGGGAGGGAGGGAGGAAGGAAGGAAGGAAGGAAGGAAGGAAGGAAGGAAGGAAGGAAGGAAGGAAGGAAGGAAGGAAGGAAGGAAGGCAGGCAGGCAGGCAGGCATGGAGGCTCCATGCACGGGATGAAGGTGAATCTGGATCGATGGAGACTATCGAAGGTGCTTGGGGCAGGCGGGCGTGGGGGAGGCTGGCACCCAGATTCTGAAAGTGAAGATGCTCTCAGGCTTTCCTCTCTTTGAATTGAGCAGAACATTCCAAACCCACGACTTGCTCCCACAGAGTGGCGTGTGGCCTCAGGGGGAGGGGGTGGGCTGCGTGGCTTATGGGGGTGGGGGGGGGTGGGGGGGGCTCCTGCTTCCCTTCTGTTAAACTTTAAAAATACTTGGTTCCGCTCATCCTAACCCGTCATCTGCTCAAGCGAACAGCCATCACCCTTGAGGAACAGCGACACATCCAGCCCCCCTTCCCTGAGGTGGTCGAGGCCCTTGTCCGGGGGCCCCGGCGCCTCGCTCCCCCGTCGCCCCTGCAGAGAGGCTGCGGCGCGGGCCGGGGCGCGCAAAGGGCTCCGGCTCTGGGGAGGCTGGCTGTTTCCTTTGTTGCCTGTGGTTTGGGAACGTGTCTGAGCTTTTGCAAATGGAAAGGACGGGAAGGTGCCCACCCCACTCTAATTTCCCTGTGGGGAAATCTCCTTGGCGCAGAGCTGGTGTCACAATCCAACAGAGCCACCCGGAGGGGAGCCCAGGACCAAAACTAGGCTCAGGATTTGGGGTTTCCAGGCTGCACGCGGCATCCTGTAGGGACCTCCTCGGTGGGCGTCGGGTGGGGGTCTGTCCAGCCCACAGCCTCAGCCTCTGAAAGCAGCTCGGGACCACTCCCAGCTCAGGGAGGCCCCCAAAGTGTCTGGAAGCCTCAAGGCTCCCACTGGCGGCTGCTGATTGGCTCAAGGTGGTTAACCGACCTCGGCTGGTCCAATCACATTGGAACTGGGACTTAGAGCTGCTCCTTTATCACTAGTGGAAGTGACTTAACCTGCTCCACCTGAGGCAGGTATTTTGGGTTGATCATCTCTGGCCACGCAACGAAAAAATTTAGAAAGAGAGCTAGAGACAGGGGCATGCTGCAACCAAAGAGAGACCCACAGGAGGGGACGCTCGTTGAGACAGAAAGACCCACAAAGATATGGAAGCAGGAGGCATCTCCCCTCCCCCCAGAACTGTAAAAAGTCAGAGAGCATGGGGGAGGGGCGGGGAGAGGGGGAGAGAGAGAAAGAGAGAGAGGAGGGAGCGGGGAGAGAAGCAGGCGGATGGGCACCCAGAGACAGAGTGAGCAGAGAGGCACAGAGATGCCGATGGAGCCAGAGACTCAGAGCAGGAGATCAGAGGTCAGAGCAAAGCTGGGGAGACCCGGAGCTGGGGGCCACCCTCCTGGCAGCTCAGGCCCTCTGATGTCCTGCCCCAGCCTGCAGCCACCACCGCTGCCTTCCCGGGCGTGGCTTCAGGGCAGTGTCCCTGCACCTTTCCAATAAATTCATCCTTTTGTTCCTTCGGCTCCGCTCGGGTGGTTTCTTTTACTTTTGACTAAAGTATCTGGTTCTGTCAGTAGACCCACCAGTCCTGCCCATGGACACAGACTTGGCAGGGACCGGACACCCCTCCAGAGCCTTGCTCCTTGTGGATCGTTGCCGATGCGGCGGCAGGTGAGATGCAAGCCCCGGGGCTGCTGTGCCTCCTTCTTCGGGCCCCAGCAAGGGAGGCTCCTGCGTGTAGTTCTCATGAGGAGATGAGGAGAGTCCAAAAGAGAAGCCCAGGTCTTCTCCAAGAGCTCCCGCAGGCTCACGGAACAGGTCAGGGTCCACGCGCCTCTTGACAGTGAGCCAATGATTCCCAAGTTGGCGTCGGATGTGGGGTGCTGACACTCTGCATTTCCGATCTCTCCAGCACCCCAGCGAGACCTGCTTCCTCCCAGTTCAGTCTCTCCGGCTTTGGCGTCCGCGTCACTCTCTCCTGCTTATTTCCTGGAGGCCAGCAGCATCCCCTGACCTCTCCCTCCTGGGCCAGCGCCCTTGTACACCAGCCCGGCATCTTCTCCGCCTGGTAAAACCTGCCACCGGGTCCAAGCCTTGGCCGCAGCGAGCTACCCCTTCCTCTCAGTGCTCTACCTGCCAATGCCTCCCAGCCGCACCATCTCCTCGGACGCCCACGTCACATCGGCACCAGCTGTCTCCTGGACAACTCCAGAAGCCTCCGTGTGTGTCTCTGTCACTCTCGTTTGTCCCTTGCCCTCCAATCTCCACCTCACTTCCAGGGAGATGGTTTAAAAACATGCCCTCGCCTTGCTGAAAACTGCTCAACAGTTCCCCATGGTGCTTGGACCAAAACCCAAACTCGTGAGCGTGGCCCTCCCGCCATGGCTGTGTGATCCGGCCATTGCCTGCCCTCTGCACCGCCGACCACACGTGCCAGCACGGACGGGGCTTCTGCAGCTCTCAGGCACGTGCTCAAGTCCCTGCCCCAGACACCTGCACTGTGTGTGGGCGAATCGGAATGTTCTGCCCTGAACCTTTGCCTGGGTACCTCCTGCTCACTCAGTCTCTGCTTAAATGTCACCTCCTCTGAGAAGCCCTCTTGGTCACCTCGGTCATTCTCCACAATACTGTTTTACTTTCCCTAATGCACCGAATGACCTGAGCCTCTCTCGTTAGATATTTACTTGCACGTCTTCCACTTACACGGTCCTCTGGGAAGGCACAGCATCTCCCCTGCTTGCCACAGCATCTGGCTTGGAGCCTGGCCCTGCAGACCTGCCGGATGCATGTTTGCTAAATAAACTGCTACCCACTGCCTTGCCTTTGGCTGCTTCCTGAGATTACCTCAGTTTCCCAGATACGTTTTCATCTCAGACATCTCAGACTCTGTTTCTCGGAGCCCTCACAGAGACCAGTCTCCCTGTTGACTTGATTCAATTATTTGAATATATGTGTAAACTGTGTTTACTCAGGAAATCTTAAATCAAGCTGCCCTGCCCCTGGAACCTCACGCCCCTGTGTGTGTGTTGGAGGGGGTGTCCCTCGTGTCTGAGCCCCCGGCACTGCAGGGATGGCCCGCGTGAGCCAGGCAGAGGGCGGCCTGCTTCCCACGCTGTGTGGTCGGCTCAGCAGGGCCACGTGGCTTCAGGCGCCCCACTGGGCCAAGTCAGGGCTTGGGAGGTTATTCCAGAGAGGAGGTTTGCCCTTGCCGCTGGGCTTGAACTTGATTCTTAGGGGATTCAGAGGGTGGGAAGGCCGCGATGCAGCCCAGAGCCACAGCACACACGGTAAAGCGATCTGATGGTGCTGTTGGGACCTCAGGTTCAAGCTGCACTGAAGCCAGTCCTTCCCCTGGAAGTTTCACAGGCAACCCCAAAATGGGCTTTGTCTTGAAGCCAGTTCAGATTGGGTCACTTTCCAGAGAAAGATACCTTCGTGATGTATGTGTTTTCTTCTCTGCAGAAATGGTGATAATCAATAGATTTTCAAAGGAATTTACAGCCCAGAAAGCCACAAGTTTCCTGCTGACCCTAACAACCTATGCACATAGATTTTCCATAACACGAGGAATACAATACAAAGCCACTGAAATCCCCAGCAGTCACCACCGTGGATGCATGGCTGTTTCACAAATCTGCAGAATGTGCAATGAAATTGGAAGATAAACACTAAGACAATGAGCAGAGACCAATTCTTACATTTCTGCAGCTGAATATTTTAATTTCCCCAAACAGAAATAAAGAGAAGAAAGAGGAGGTAAGTGGCTTGTCTTCCTTCCATCTAGAGGCCTCGCTTTCCCCAAAGGACCCTGTTACTTCCATTCACTCATTGATTCATTCGGCGAGGACTTACTGAGGACTTGCGTATTTCCGGGTGCCTTGGCACGATGAAAACGGCAGTGAGCAAGGACAAATCGTCCCCTGTGGCATTTCGATTCTAGAGCCTGGAGACATGCTCTAAGAGGCAATCACATGCAATCACAAGTTAATTCCAATTTAAGAAATCAAGGCACAGGGTGATGGAGGCGGGGTCTACACTAGACAGGCGGGTGAGAAGCAGGCTGAGGACAGGCCACTGAGCTGGGCCTTGGGTGGCAGGGATCAGCCGGCCACCCGTGGACCTGGAGGGTCAGCGCCCCATGAGGGGTGGGGACAAGCTGGGGCATCTGAGGGACAGGAAGAAACCCTGGGCTCCCGGCTCTGTCACGAGGGCCGGTTAGATGGCCTCTAATGAGCAGCTTTTGAACGAGGCTTGATAAGATACTTCCCCAAGTTTTAAATACATGTGGGCAACATAAAGAAATTGAAAAGAAAAAAAACAATTTAGAGGTAAAAATCTCAGGGAAAGTGGAAATGAAGACAGCCAAGCCGAGCACTGAAGCCATTTCTTCCGGAAGTGCTGGCTAATCCAGCTGACCACAAGTTTCCTTCCCTTGGCCTCAGGGGGTACGCGATGGAGGAGGGGGAGGCAAGGGGCAAGGCCCACCTGGGGAAAGGAGGTTGATAAAAGACCGGAATAACCCATCTGCACGTACCTGGCAACAGGCTCCGCTCCTGCTATTTCCTTGGAGCAGAGTGGAGGAAATATTTCTCTCCTGATAATGTAAGTCTGCCTTCAAGCAGGTCTGCAGCCCAAAATCACACTCTCGGATCACCTGGAATAACCTCAGGCTGATAAGCTGTGCAAAGTGGCCCTGGGTGGGCAAAGAATGCGCCAGCCCAGGGCAAACCCAAATCCTCTTTGGGGGAGCTGCCTTCAATCTAGAGCGCAAATGATTCTCAGAGACAAGGTTCCAAAAACAGAAACTCACAATCAAAAATCACAGTAAGTAAGTGGGAAAACAAATTGTGAACTGAAGTCACAGTAAGTAATTCAGAGATTAGAATGATCAGATATGGAATACAAAATAAACATGTTTAACATCTAACATTAAGTTAGAAAAAATAAGAATAAAGCAATGGACCATAACAATGACCAACAGAAAAGAAAATGAATTTCTAGGACTAATCCACACAGGCAAACACACACACATCCCTGCACATTGCATATAATTGAAACAAGAAAGTAATTGGGTGGAATAAACAGATTAAACAAAGGTGAAGGGAAAATTATTGAAGTGGAAAAGAATCTAAATAAGTTTAACAGAATATGGAGCAAGAAGACTAAGAGATGGTGAGTAGGAAAGAGATGGTAAAGAGACATTGAGAAAGCCCAGTATGTCTGTGATACAACAGGGAGGAAGGAGAAAAGGCAAGAGGCACTATTTGAAGAGATAAGATTAAAATTCTCCAGAACTGACGTGCATGTTGAGGAAGGTATAATTGGCAAAATAAATGTGTTTCATACAAACAAAACTGAAGGAGGTCATAAATCAGGCAGAAGGAAAGTGGTCCCAGATGGAAGTTATGAGGAAGAAAGTCACAGAAAACAGGTGCAGGCATAAACAAACATGGACTCAGGAAAGAGTGAAAACATGCAATTGCTGTATTTGACCATTTATTATCTAAAAAGTTTGTTTGGGTCAACCTATTAGAATTAAAATACACACAAATGACAGTTCATAAACAAAGAGGACTTAAGTGAGTTAAAGTAGTCTACTCAGAAAAAGAATAAAGAGTGTAATTGACTTTAGATTATTTTTAATTTTCTATTTTACAAAATAGGCTAACAATCAAAAGAACAGATAGCTTCTGAATAGGTAGAGAGAAAAAGAAAAAATACTCAATATAGCCAAAAAAAGCAAGAAAGGAGAGGGAAAATGTAGAATGCAAGGCATATGAAACTCATACGTGCACACACCATATGAGGGAAGAAATAAATCCAAATATATTATCAGTTATATGAAACAGAAAATTTTATAAATGGTTTCATTTAAAGGAAAAAAGATTAAAAATCAGTCATCTAGGGAAGCAGACTTGGACCAGTGGTTAGGGTGTCCGTCTACCATGCGGGAGGTCTGCGGTTCAAACCCTGGGCTTCCTTGACCCCTGTGGAGCTGGTCCACGTGCAGTGCTGATGCGCGCAAGGAGTGCTGTGCCACGCAGGGGTGTCTCCCGCGTAGGGGAGCCCCACGCGCAAGGAGTGCGCCCTGTAAGGAGAGCCACTCAGTGCGAAAGAAAGTGCAGCCTGCCCAGGAATAGCGTTGCACATACGGAGAGCTGACACAACAAGATGACACAACGAAAAGAAACACAGATCCCCATGCCACTGACAACAACAGAAGCGGACAGAGAAAAATACACAGCAAATAGACACAGAGAACAGACAACTGGGGCTGGGGTGGGGGGAGAGAAATAAATAAATAAATCTTTAAAAAAAAATCAGTCACATATACTCTATTTATAAAGGACAAATCTAAAACATAAAGATATTGGAATTTTTAAGTTAAAACTATGAGCGATTTATCAAGTAAACAAATAAAGCTAAGGTGGCTGTATGAACATCAGACAAATTAAACTCAAATAAAGGGGAGTGATATATCATGATAAAACATGCAATTCATAGGACATACTAAGAATTATTGTTGTATGCACCCAATAACATAGCCTCACTCTATAGCGCACAAGATGGTAGCGTGATCAGCGTTCAATAGGAAGGGAGCACTTGTTCCCTCTGTGCTTTTCCTCTTCTTAAATGGGATGGTTTCAATGTTCCTTCAGAAGAGAGTGCTGCCTGCGGACATTTAAAAATAAACATTCCACCAGGTTAGGGAAGTTGCCATTCCTCATTTGTTAATGAAAACAAAAAATGAAAAGGTGAATTATATGCAATTGTTTCTTCTGCCATAGGTGAAGAAAAAATGATTTTTCTCCTTTAATCTGCTAATGTAATAATTTATTTTATTGATATTCTAAGGTAACCTGGATCACTCAGTGAAGTCAAACTTACTCATGATGTATTACAATTTTTACATTAGTACTAGATGTGTTTTGTAAAACATTTTAATTACATCATTGGGAAGCAGATGTGGCTCAAGGAATTGGGCACCTGCCTACCACATGTGAGGTCCCAGGTTCAGTTCCTGGTTCTTTCTGAAGAAAACGAGCAAAGGTAAGCTGATGCAACAAGATAACACAGTAAGATGACGCAATCAAGAGATGCAGTGGGGAAATACAATGAGACACAGCAAACAGGGAGCAGAGGTGACTTGAGTGATTGGACACATCCCTCCCACACGGGAGGCCCTGAGTTCAGGTCCCAGTGCCTCCTGGAAAGAATAGCAAATATAGAGAGCACACAGCGAATAGATGCAGAGAGCAAATGGCAAGCACAGACAAGGAGGGGAGGGGAAGGGAGGGGAGGGGAGGGGAGGGGAGAAATAAATAAAAATAAATAAATCTCAAACAAACAAAAAATATCCTTGAGATTGAGGTATACTTCACATATAATAAAATGTTCTCCTTTTATATGGACATTTTGATGAACTTTGACAGCTTTATACCTCTGAATAACGACACCTTAACCAAAATACAGAACATTTCCAGCACTCCCACCAAAGTTCCCTTGGATTTAGAGATATTTTGTTTATAATTTTCTCTTATTTTCATGAATTAAACTAGCCTGAGATATTCCTTTCTTATATGGTCCTTGGAGGTTTTAGTATCAAGTTTATGGGAAAATGAATTTTGGATTTTTCTGAATAGTTTATTTAAAGCGAAATTATTTGTTTCATGACTATATGGTAGAATGCACCAGTTGCCTGGGCCTTGTGTGATATTTCTAGAAAAAAGTTTTCAAAATAATTATTTCATTTCTTAAAGGTTTAAGAATATTCAGCAGTTCTATTTCTTCTTCAATGAAGTTTCAGTTATATAATTCTAAGTATTAAATATTATAAATTAATATTTATATTAATATATTGCTTTCGAATATAGTGTAATCAAATTGTTCATAATATCCTAATATATTTTCTGACTCCACAATATGTAATCATGTTCCCTTTCCATTATTAGGATTGCTTATTTTGCCTTCTCTATTTTTTTTTTACTTAGTCAAAATTTCCAGCAGATTGCCAATTTAGTGACTTTTTATTAAAAAACAACTTGAGTGTTACTTACGTTCTCCTATTGTGTGTTTTCTCTTAATTATTTTTCCACTCTTATTTTTCATTTTTCCTTACTTCAAATGTCTCTGCATGTACTCAATTTTCTCTAGCTCCTTGAGTTCAATGCTTAGCTCATTATTTTTCTGCTTTTCTTCTTTTCTAATAAGAATATTTTCTAGTAAGTACTGTTTAGCTTCATTCTAAAAGATCTGATATGCAGGATTATTATTATGGTTCAATTCTAAATATTTGCTATTTCCCATTGTGATTTGATCTTTGAACCATGAGGTGCTCAAAAATGTATTTATTTCCAAACATATGCGATTGTCAAGGCACCTTTTCTTATCAGTTCTAATGGAACATCACTGTCACCAGAGAATGGGGACAGTAAGATGGTGATTCTCTGATATTTGTTTTATGCTTCCATATATTATTAATGTCCAAGGGTGTCCCAGTCAGCTTGGAGAGAATACAAATTTTTCACTGGAGTACAATGTTCTAAAAATATTTATGACACTGAGTATATTAACTATGCTTTTTTAATACACTGATGGGTTTGCCTGCTTGTCTATTTATTTCTCAGAGAGATATGTTAAACTCATCTATTCTGGTAGTGGATTTGTTTTTTTGTCCTGGAAATGTTAGACAGTACAGTAAGGCATGAAAACTAATCGGAATTAAGAAAGGTAGGAAAATAATTGGAAAAGAACAAAGAAATTTGTCATTTTCCCAGATGAAATGATTGTCTATAAGTTTCAGTCCAAGTGTATTCCATTTACAACCATCAATAAATATATAAATGCATTCTTAGAATTACTAGAAGAGACTAGAAAAACTGCTAGCTACAAAAATCAAGACACAATAATCCACTGCATTGCTTTTTATCAGCCACAAATGATTAGACATGTTACTTTTTAAAAACACAATTTATGAAAGCATAAAAGGTATAAAGTTCTTAGAGGGAAAAAAATCTAACAAAAGATGTGCAAGGTTTCTATAGAAAAAAATTGTTAACCTTTAGTGAAAGACATTAAGGAACCCTAAATAAATGGAGGAGAAAATCCTGGTCTTGGAAAAAAGACTCTACTAGATACACAATAAAGGTGTGTGTGGAGTCACTGTCATCTCTGCCAGAATCTCAGTGGGGGTTTGCAGAACTTTCTGAGCCGATTCTAAGATTTAGTAAGAAGAATAAAGAGCCAAGAAGAGATAAAATACCACCAGAGAGAACAGTGCAGGTGGAATTACCTGGCTAGCCAGCGAGAGCTATTAAGCAGCTCTATGGTAGCTAGACAGCATGGCATTGAAACAGGGCCAGATGAGTGCCAGGGGACGAGACAAGAGAGGCCAGGCGTGTGCCCATGCATTGGTGGGAACTCTGCTGAAAATCTGCCGGCCAGTGAAGACTTAAATAAATGGCACCTGAGATCACCAGCTCCCACTTCCCGTGATATGACCCCACCACACACGGCACACAGCTCTAATCAAGGTAAACCCTAACCTTACACGTGAAAGGCAAAATAATAAAGGACTCTCGGAAGAGAGTATATCTAAATGTCTTTTGTCCTTGAATAGAAGCAAATTAAATAAGACAGAAACAGTGAAAAACATCAAAGAAACAGAAGACATCATGAAGCAAGAGAACTGACAAGCCATAGATGTGGAGACGATACCTTTACACATCTAATTGGCAGAGGATGAGTACCCTGAATATACAATACCTCCTATAGAATGGTAAAGGCAAGACAATCCCAAGTAAAGCTGACAAAGACAACAAACCTGAACAGATACTTTACAGGTGCCAAAATAGAAATGACCATCGATTCCCACCAGCGCTAGTAATCAGAGATGCAAATTAAAATGAGGCACTATTTACACATGCCAGACTGACCTACATTTTAAAGTCTGACTGCATCTAATGTTGGCAAGAATGCAAAGACATTGAAATTCATACATTTTTGGAGAGCACGTCAATTGATGCAACCATACGGGAAAACGTGTTGGCATTCTTAAATAAAGCAAAAGATCTGTAAATCCTGTTGTGTAGTAGCTCCATTCCTATGTATCTACCCTAAACAGTAGCTCTCAAACACGGTGGTACCTTCAAATCACAAACGGGACTTGTAGAAGTCTCATGACTCTGACCCTACCCCCAGTGATTTTTCTTAGATTGTCTAATGTGGGGTGCAAACATAGAATTTTTATGAAGCTCCTGAGATGATTCTGATGTGAATTTAGGGCTGAGAAACATTTTTTTCTAAAGGAGCTCTTGTTTATGTACGCAAGGAAGCTTGTAAGAAAACGTTCAAAGCAGCTCTGCCTCTAAAAGCAAAAAGGGAAGTAAAATAAATTCAAATGTCCTTCAAATAAATAACTATAATACAGAATCCTACACATCCAGAAAACTGAATGAAGTACAGCTACACGCACACAAAGCGTGAATGAATTGCAGAAACATAATACTGAAGGGGAAACGTGTGTGACGGAAAAATTCTTAGAGGATAATTACAGTTATTTAGATTCCGAAAACATGAAAAACTATACTATATGCTATTTAGGGTTACAAACATATGTGATAAAATTAAAAAGAACACCAGGGAAGGGTAAACTGGGTAGTCAAGGGATGACGGAGTCTGAGGGAGAAGCTGGCAAGTCGAGGCGGGACGTTGAGAAGGGTTCACGGTCAGGCTCTGGGGTCCCAGCGGGTGAGTTTTGAGTTGTCACTCCTTATGCCCCACATATCACTTGTCAACATTCTTTGTTAATCTATTTCTTATTTAAGGAAAAAATGAAAAGAGTAACAAAGAGAAGATCAAAGGCAGAAACTAAAGACAGACAGGCACTGTGACTGGAATGCAGGAAAACTGCTCAGCCAGAACGGAATGTGGTAAGCTGATCTCAACAGGTGGAACCTGACTCACTCCCTGAACTTAAATCCTCACCGTGCTTGCGGGCATTAAAATCATCCCCGGACTTCCACCTCCAGCTCTGAGCACTGGCTTGTCTCACACAGCCCTCCTGCTGATAACAACTGTGAAAGCTGGGTGAGACACGTTTTAATTATATTTTCAGTTTTTTTCCCTCTCCCTCCCCCTCCCCCTCCCCCTCCTCCACCCTGCTGTTTTTGCTGTCTGGGTCCATGCATTGTGTGATCTTCTATATCTATTTCTCTTTTTGTCTTCTCTTCTCATTTCTCCTCTAAGATTCACGGGGATTTGACCTTGGGAACATCTGATGTGGAGAGAGGTTCCCTATCAATTGTGCCACCTCAGTTCCTGGTCTCTGCTGCACTTCACCTTGACTCTCCCCTTTGTCTGTCTTTTTTTATTGCATCATCTTGCGGTGTGACTCACTTGCACGGGCACTGGCTCACCACGTGGGCACCCACGCGGGCACTCACATGGGCACTCAGCTCACCACACAGGAACTTGACTTGCCACGTGGGCACTTGGCTTGCCACACGGGTACTCGCATGGGCACTTGGCTCACCATGCGGGCACTCGGCTCGCCGTGCAGGCACCCACGTGGGCACTGGCTCACCGCGTGGGCACTTGCTCACCACGCAGATACTCAGCTTGTCACGCAGGCACTGGCTTGCCGCGTGGGCACTTGCTCACCACGCAGATACTCAGCTTGTCACGCAGGCACTGGCTCACCGCGTGGGCACTTGCTCACCACGCAGATACTCAGCTTGTCACGCAGGCACTGGCTCACCACGTGGGCACTTGCTCACCACGCAGACACTCAGCTTGTCACGCAGGCACTGGCTCGCCGCGTGGGCACTTGCTCACCACGCAGACACTCAGCTTGTCACGCAGGCACTGGCTCGCCGCGTGGGCACTTGCTCACCACGCAGACACTCAGCTTGTCACGCAGGCACTGGCTTGCCGCGTGGGCACTTGCTCACCACGCAGACACTCAGCTTGTCACGCAGGCACTGGCTTGCCGCGTGGGCACTTGCTCACCACGCAGACACTCAGCTTGTCACGCAGGCACTGGCTCACTGCGTGGGCACTTGCTCACCACGCAGACACTCAGCTTGTCATGCAGGCACTGGCTCGCCGCGTGAGCACTTGCTCACCACGCAGATACTCAGCTTGTCATGCAGGCAATGGCTTGCCGCGTGGGCACGCTTTCTCTTCTTCTTTCTCACCAGGAGTTCCCACTGGTCAAACCCAGGTCCTCCCGTATGTTAGGCAGAGGCCTTATCCTCACCACACGCACGTCTCTAAATTTTTAGTTTGAGATCATTGTGGATCCAAATAAAGTGGCAAGAAATGACACCGAGAAATCTCAAGCACCCTCGGTATCCTCAATGGCAGCATCTTGTGAGGCTGAAGCTCAGTGTCACCACTGGTATTGCCACTGACAGGGTCAAATGTGGAACAGTGCCAGCACAAGGAGCCACCCTCTTCCTCCCCCTCACGCCCCCTCCTCAGCCCCCAGGAGCCATGCATCTGCTCCCCATCGCTAGAAGTTAGTCATTTCAAGAAGGTTCTACAAATGGAACCACCTGTTATGAAACCTTGGGGAATTGGCGCTTTTTTTTCCTGGAAATTCACCCAAGGTGCTTAGGGTCTCCATAATTTCACTTAATTATGCCTGGTATGGATGTGCTGCAGTTCGTTGAATGGTCACCACCGAAGGACAGAAGAGCTGTTTCCCAGGTATCAGCAAGCCTGCTGTAAACATGCATGCCCAGGTTTTTGTGTAACTCTACATCTTCATTTCTTCATTTTTCAAGGATAGATGCCCAGGAGTGCAACTGATGGGTTCTATGGCATCTGTAGGTTTAGTTTTGTAGGAAACTGCAAATGGTGTTCTAGAGTCGCTTTAGCATTTTGCATTCCTACCAATACTGTATGAGGATTCCAGTTTCTCTGCATCTTCACCAGAATTTGGCATCATTATCTTTTTTTCCCCTTAACTTTAGCATTCTGACAGGTGTATATTGCTACCTCATTGAAGTTTTAGCTTACATTTCCCTAATGACTACCATACCGCTGCAAGCCCACTACAGTGGATAAAATAATTATAAATACTAAGAGATGGAAAACAATTGGATGCTATCTACAAAAGCTAACCCAGCAATTCCATTCCTAGCTTACGTTCAAGAGATACACACACAGATGTGCACTGAAATGTGTGAACATGAGTGTCCATAGCAACAGTTCTAGAAATTGCACTAAACTGGAGGCAACCCATCAAAAGAAGTTATATTCATGCAATGGAACATTATATATTGATGAAAAAGAACACACTACAGTGACCGCAACAACATGAGTGAATCTTGCAAGCAAGGAGTCAAAGAAGTCAGGCATCAATACGTATTCTGGGATCGTATTTATAGCACACCCACAGGTGTGTCCATGTGGCAAAATCATTGATCTGCACCTCTTTGATTTGTCCTCGTGGCCTTTAATTGAAAGAGGAGTGAGACGACTCAACACACAGGTGGAGCTTCCCAGTAACCTTTCGTACCCCGGCCCCTGTGGGAAAGCACACGAGGATGAATGACCTTGGTCCATTCCAGGTTTGAGAAGAGCCAATCTCCTCTTTTCAAATATCCCTGAATTAAGTTCCTCCTGAAACCAGCCTTGGTCAGTGGTCTTCAATGGTCAGTGAAGATTAGAATCTCTGGACTGATAATATGACACCCAGGCCCAGAGCCTCAACAGACTTCAGCTCCTACACTTTGACTTATTGGACTTACTCCACTCAGCTAACATGGAGTTGAAGAAGGTCAACCACCACAACATGGAGCCTAGAGTGTCTACAACTGGAAGTGGGAGGAGTGCATCCAGTACCCATGTGGAATCTAAGCCCTCACTTGACATAGGTGTGCAATGGACACAACCAATCCAATGTCCACAGAGAAAATGTGGAATGGGTGTGGGAACGGTAGCCATGGGGGCTGCTGGGTGTGGGGAACGGGAGGAAGAGATGAGATGTGGAGGCGTTTTCGGGACGTGGAGTTGTCCTGGGTGGTGCTTCACGGACAATTACGGGACACTGTAGATCCCCCCAGGGCCCACTGGATGGAACGTGAGAGAGTCTGGGCTATGATGTGGACCATTGACTATGGGGTGCAGTGATGCTCAGAGATGTACTTACCAGGTACAATGGATGTGTCACGATGATGGGAGAGAGTGTTGCTGTGGGGGGAGTGGGGGGGCGGGGGCGGTGGGGTTGAATGGGACCTCATATATATTTTTAATTGTAATTAAAAAATAATAATAATAATAAATAAATATTAAAAAAAAAAAAGAATCAGCTGGAATTTTAGGAACACTTGACGCTTGACTTCACTCTGAAATTCTGACCCAGTTGCTCTTGGGCAGGCCCCAGACATCTGCATTTCGCAAAGCTCCTAACGGGCAGGCGGGATCGGGCGTGCAGATGCGCAGGGCTTGGCCCCGGCCACAGAGGTCCCAGGAGCTCCTCCACCCCAGCAGCCTCCTGATCAAAGGGCAACTCCGTGAATGCAGCACCTTAGAAAACCCCATGCTGGGAGACGGACTTGGCCCAGTGGTTAGGGCGTCCGTCTACCACATGGGAGGTCCGCGGTTCATACCCCGGGCCTCCTTGACCCGTGTGGAGCTGGCCCATGCGCAGTGCTGATGCGCGCAAGGAGTGCCGTGCCACGCAAGGGTGTCCCCCGCGTGGGGGAGTCCCACGCGCAAGGAGTGCGCCCCGTAAGGAGAGCCACCCAGCGTGAAAAGAAAGAGCAGCCTGCCCAGGAATGGCGCCGCCCACACTTCCCGTGCCGCTGACGACAACAGAAGCGGACAAAGAAACAAGACGCAGCAAATAGACACAGAGAACAGACAACGGGGGGGGGGGGGGGGGGGATTAAATAAATAAATAAATCTTTAAAAAAGAAAAGAAAAAAAAGAAAACTCCATGCCAAGGGTTTGCTCTTAGCAAGCGAGGAGGACGCTGAGCCTGGCGTCCACCGTGTGGGACGCTCACCTCCAGGGGCCTGGCCCCTCTGGAAGGGATACATCTGGGTCCTCAGTGCCTCCTACGGCACACAGCCACAGCCCTGCTGCTCCTGGCTCAGGTGAGTCCCGGGGACCTGGGTAAAGCAGAGCTGAGCCAGCGGGTCAGGGGCCAGGCCTGCCATAGCGCATTTCCCGGGAGCGCACAGGTTGTTCCGCAGGGCACCTTGCAGTGCCTGCGGCAGGCAGGGCCCAGGCTGTGTGGGAGGTGCCCTGCATGAGCAAGCTCTGCAGGTTCTCTGGTCAGTTACAGGACATTGTATGTCCTCCCATGGCCCACTGGGTGGACTGGGGGAGAGCGTGGGCTATGGTGTGCACCATTGACCATGAGGTGCAGCGGTGCTCAGAGAATTATTCACCAAATGCAATGAATGTCTCATGATGGAGGAGGTTGTTGTTGTTATGGGGGGAGGAGTGGGGTGAGGGGAGTGGGGGGTATATGAGGACCTCATTTTTAAAAAATGTAATATTAAAAAAATAAAGACAAAAAAAAGAAAAAGGAAAAAACAAAACAAAACAAACAAACAAACAAAAAAGCCTCAGGCCCCTGCAATTACTGTCCCCTTCTCCGACCAGCCCATGTGGGGTTGGACGCTGGCCTGGTCTCAGGGCAGGAAAGGCTGCTCAAGGCATTTCTGGCTCTGCCCCTCTCCTTCCTCTTTGTTTCCCTGGGGAAAGAGACTCGTTTGCCTTCCGTACTGGGTTGAACAACCCCCGCCCCCACCCCCAAACCCTGGCATCCCAGGACCTCAGAAGGGTCTTTCCAGATGTGATTAGTGAAGTTAAGGTGAGGCCAGACTGGATCAGGGTGGGTTCTGGATCATTGGCGTGGTCCTTGTGAGAAGCCACGAGAGGACATACATGGAGGGGAAAGAGGGGAGAAGGCCCCGTAAGGACGTGGGGGGGCAATGCAGGGGAGAAGGCCACATGAGGATGTGGAGGAGAAACAAGGGAGAAGACCACGTAAGGTCGTGGCTGGGGGAGAAAACAGGGGAGAAGGCCACGGAGGACATGCAGTGGAAACACAGGGAAGAAGGCCACGTGAGGATATGGGGGGGGAGAAAACAGGGGAGAAGGCCACCGAGGACGGGGAGGGGAAGGGTGAAAAACAAGGGGAAAGCCACATGAGGACATGGGGGTGCAGGGGAGAAGGCTGTGGGACGATGCGGGCAGCTTGAGTGATGCGGCTACAAGCCACGAAGCACCAAGGATTGTGGGACCACAGTAGCTGGCGGGAGGCACGGCAGGGCTCTTCCCTCGAGACCATGAGGCGTGTGGCCATGCTGGCACCCTGGGTTCGCATTCTCCCTTCCTGAGCTGGGAGAGAAGAGCTGTGGATGGGTTCCGGCCGCCCAGCCCGTGGCCGTTGCAGCAGCCCCAGGAGGCTCATGCGCCCCCGCTCCGGCTCCCTCCCCGTCCCTCAGCCTGTCCTGGACGAAGCCGCAGAGCCCAGCAAAGCTGGTCTTTCCAGAAAGACCTCGACAGTGACATGAAGGGAAGTGAGATGTTGCTCTGTTTCTGGCTTGAATAAACGTTTATTCTCACCAAACAAAGTAACTATAATTGCATTTAGTGAATAACTGCTGTTTCAATGGGACACGCATCTTTAAAACTTTTTTTTTCACAGATATTTCTTTTACATAAGTTTTCAAATGGAAGTGAAAAACAAGTGTGACTTTTGGAGGCCTTAGAAGAAATGAAAACATTTCTTATTAAAATAAATGGCTCCAACCTTCACACACAGGCCTTCTCCCTTTCCTGGATTTCCGGCAGCAGGCAGGAGGGCGGATGGATGTACACAAACGGTTTGCCCAGCAAAGAAGCCCCTCCAAGACAGGAGCCACGAGGGAGAGCTTTGCTTTCCTCAGGGCAGCATTTCCAGAGCGCGGGCCCCGGCCCTGCAGGAGGCTTCACGACAAGCCCGGGAGCGCGCTGGGCTCGGCGAACTCGCGATGATAAATCTTCTCTGAGCTCCGCACGCCCGGTCAGCACAGGAATGGCCCTGGAAGTCCCGCTGGGGCTACCCACTCAACACGGGTTATTTGGTAATCTTCAAATCTGCTCTGTATGAGCTTCCGATGGCCGCTGTAAGGAATCACTGCCTACTGCACGACTTCAACGCCACCGTGCTCTCCCGCTGTCCTGAAGACGAGAAGTCTGATTCAGTCACTGGGAATCCCGGCGTCCCAAGCCTCCTGGGGGGCCTCTGCGGGCTCAGGCGGCTGCCGCCACCGCCGCCTCCAACTTCACCTCACCGTCTGCTCTTCTGTCCAGGCAGCCCCTCAGCCCCTCCCAAAAAAAGTACCCTTGGGGTCGCATTTAAGACACACTCAGGTGGTCCAGCTGTTCTCCCCCGACTGAGTAGCATCTGCAAAGTCCTTCTGTGCCACCCGCAGTTCAGGGCTCAGGACATGGCTATCTTTTGGGGGACCTCACCTCATCACCTCTTTGTAAACTCTGAACCATCCCCCCCCCCCCCTGCCCAGGAATGAGGGGCCTGAGGAGCGCACTGGGAGGGCGAGGGAGATCTTACTCATAAAGCAGGGGAAGACCTCAAGAGGCAACGTGCTTTCATAACTGTAGTTGCTCAAGTGGTGCGGGGAAGTCCTCTTTTCTTTTTTAAGATTTATTTTATTTATTTATTTCCCCTTTCCCCCACTCCCCCGTCGTCTGTTCTCTGTGTCCATTCACTGTGTGTTCTGCGTCCGCTTGTCTTATCAGGCAGCACTGGGAAACTGCATCTTTCTGTTGCATCATCTTGCTGTGTCAACTCCCTGTGTGTGCGGCGCCACTCCTGGGCAGGCTGCGCTTTTTTCAAATGGGGCAGCTCTCCTTGCGGGGCCCACTCCTCACATGTGGGACTCCCTACGTGGGGATGCCCCTGCATGGCAAGGCACTCCGTGCACGTGGCAGCACTGCGCATGGGCCAGCTCACCGCACAGGGCAGGAGGCCCTGGGGCTTGAACCCTGGACCCTCCACATGGTAGGCAGACCCTCTATCAGTTGCACCATGTTGCTTTCCTGGGATGTCCTCTCGTCATGCTCAAGCATCAGGCCTGAGGTTGTCCAGGGGGACTTCAGGCGACACAAGCTGACACAGTGGGACAAAGCCTGGGGCTGGCATCTGACAGACCAGGGTCATAAACCCAGCTCTGCATCCTATTGGCTGTGGCACCAGGTAGATCAGCTCAGGTCCCCAAGCTTCAATCTGCTAATCTTCAGATTGTGTATAGTAATAAAAACCGTCACATCAAGCCGCAGTGAGGATTGAAAAAGAAAACGATGTCGAGGGTCACAGAGACTCCCAAGTAATGACTGGTAGCCACGGTGATCAGATCTAGAGTTGGCTTTGCTCTCCGGATACCTGAGCGACTCTGGAGCTCTCTCTGTAGTCACAAGAGGTTCAGGCTTGAGTTGTCAGCAGGGAATGTTTCTTTATGCGAATCTCTCTGACATTATAGGAAAGTTGTGGCCCCTGGCTATGAGGAATGCGAGCTTTTCTTTGCTGTTGTTGCTATTATTTACCTGCATGGGGAAGGGGGCTACTGCTTTGTGCAGCACTAGGCTTCTAGGGCTAATTTATATCTTTGAGTGCTTAATATCAGGGTACAGCAAACGGATCCATGATCCCTGAAGCCCACGAAGGAATGGCCTGGAGAAAGCTCAACTGTAGCACACTCGGGACCAGGAAGAGTCCACGTGGCAAAAAAATGGGTTTAGACCAGGAAGACAGCATGGTGGACGGGCTGGGCCTGTGAACCCTGGGAGCGCGATGACGGCGCGAGAACCCAGCTCTCGGTGGGAAGGAACGAAGCGGCTAACAGACCATCCACCGGTGGAGGAGCCCGCTTCAGCTGGCCTCAAAAATTAGATTGGGAGGAGTCAGGGGGTGGGAATTTATTTTCCTGTCATCCTCTAGAAAGCAAATTAGCCTTCCAGCTGCAATGTTTGGCACCAACTCCAGCCTTGCTCAGCCACTGAGCATAAAATAAGAGTGCAATATGCCAGTATGGCACGAGGAAACCAGAGGAATCGCAGCTGCACCGCACTGCTGGTGACCCGAGGGCAGGCGAAGCTACCGCCACCTTCCCTGAGCTGTCACAAATGAACCGGTGGCTCTGTCCCACCATGGCGGTACACACGCCTCTTCCAAATACACAGCAACACAGACTCTCACTCTTTCGGCACTGAGTCCTGGCCTTCAGACAAACATCTCTTCTCTTGTTCACACACATTCGTGCGTGTAAGCCTCTTCTCCATCCAGACTAGAAATTCCTTGACGGCAGGAAGTGTGAATTTAATTTTTTGTATCCGTTAAAGTAGCAGGGCCCATATTCTAGAAATCAGCATCTGGAAACATGTTCCTGCATGTATGAATTTACTTCCATAGGCAGTGAGACAGAATATTTGAAATGTGAACTGCTTTAGAAAATCCCAAGAGCAGCATGGGTAGGTCCATAAGCAATAAATATTCACTCAGTGGCCTTAAGAAAAGTGTGGACTCGTCCTCAAACCACATCTGTTTGAAAATGTGTTTATTCTTCTTGTTTATATGCCAGTCCAAATCCTGCTTCCAGCCTAAGATAGGAAGCAAAAGAGGTAGTTTTCAAGGATGCTTAGGGACCAATTCCAACCCAGCAGAAAGCTCATGATCCCACAGATCTAATTTTGAGAAGGGAAGAGTGGCTTCTAGGGTCCCTAGATGTACCCCCCTTATTTCGTTGAGCATTTTGCACTCAGCATAGCCATTCCTCACCCTGCCTTCTGAGTACAATAGAAAGGCAGGTTAAGGTATCGCTTCTCCTTCAGTAGTGGGAGGCGTATTGTGAAGACTTGGCGAGGTTGCAAGAAGGGGGAAACATCACCAAGTTTCTCTCTATAGAAAAAAGATTGATTTCTCGGGAACTCCAATTGGAAAAAAAGTCATTCTCTTTTCCCAAACTTCCAGTCTTCACCTGTGCAGCATAAAGGGAGCAATCCTGGTCTTGAGGGTAAACTGAGGTGCTGACTCTTGCCCTGCCATCTACACTGAGCTGGTCTTCCATTTCCCACCTGCAAGACAACATGGTCTTTTCCAGCCAACACTTTGATCAGTGCATCAAGCTATTCAAGAGCTAGAAACTCTCCTTCAGCTGTTTTTGCAACCTCTAGACACAGGCACTGAGTATTGTTAATAACTTGGACTCCTGTCCGGCTGAAGTGTGGATGGTCTTGTGTTTATAATTCCAGGGTCTTCAAATATAATGCATTCAACTGGGGGCAGAGCAGAGCCAGGACGACTGGAAAAGCAAACATGCTGTGTGTACAAGGTAGGATGTCTCATGACATTCCTTGCTTTGCAGAAAACAATAAGGAATATCATTCTGGATGTAAATAGAAGTTCCCAAGATTGTTGCAGGGAGCCAAAATATCTAGCACAGGAACAGCTGAGCTGCTGCTAATTGGGCAGGTTGTTCTCCACACCAGCTGTCCTTCTTCAACAGGCATTATTTGGCAGTGATATCTCTGCTCTTAGACATAAAGGAATGCCATAGAGACTGGAATCTAGATTAGACCTCCACCCTCACTAAAGCTCTTAAAATATCCTGGATGGGTGATCACCCCAAACTTTTTGACCACTGGCAAATCATAAGCACATTAGACATCCATCCAATGCTTGAGTAACTCTATTCTAAACTGGAAGTGAGTGATGACAAATGACACGGCATCTTCTAGTAACTCTAGTAACCAATTGGGCATACTTCCTTAATCTGGAATTTTTGTGGAGCAAATCCACTCTTTTCACATGGCACCAACAGAAACTCGATGGCAGTTTTCACAATGACTTGTGCATCTTCCTTTAGGGAAAAAATGTTATTTCCTAATTTCTCATCTACTTGGGCTGCTCCGTCTTACCACTGTAACAGGATCGACCAAGTGATTCATTAGCTATTTGGCTCAACCTCAAAGCTGGTTGGCTGATACAGTCTACTCGATTATCTTATGTATAAAAGCAATAGCCTCCTTTTGGAAGGACATTTATCAGGCTGGAGTCCTCACCGAGCAGTTTTCCTTTCCACAAGTGGACTTGCCCTGGTGTTCTCCCTGGTTTTATAGAGCAGGAGTCTGGGAAAAGCACTGGGCCCAGAGTTGGCAGCTCCAGAATTGCACCTGTTTTGACTGGCAGCCCCACGTCAATCACACCCCCACCTAAATGTCCACCTAATTAGATGTGATAGGGATTCATCTAGCATATGCGGGGGAGCAGCCTCAATGCCAGATGAGATGGAAGACAGAAGTGTAACGGACACCAGTTGGACCTTCCACGGTCCACTCTCTCCAGGTGCAATAACTAGTGGATTATCACCCCAAGATGGGTACCTTTAGTGCCAAATGGGAGTAATGCCACTCACTTCCAAGGCTGTTGGGGAGATGAAGTGAGTGCCTGGCCTGGGGGAAGAACTCAATGAAGAGTTAAATAAGGGAGAGTAAGTTTCTGTCCATCCAATAGCATGTCATGAAGACATGGTAGAACCCATTTCCACATTTCAGATAGATGACACCTCGAGGAGGCGGGCAGGAATCCTACAGTGATCCGTAAACTACACCCATAAGCCCAACGTGGCCTACCACCTGTTTTAGTAAATAAAGTTTTATTGGAACAAGCCATGCTCATGGTCACACACTGTCTATGTCAGCTTTCCTGCTTCCTTGACAGAGTTGAGTAGTCACGAAAGGATGGTCCCCTATGGTCCTCCAAGCCTGGCTATGGGCAGCCAGTTTGTTGACTGCTACTATGGCACAGCTGACATAGAAGTAGAATGAAAGTCCAGGTTATTGCTAACTGGGAGAAAAGGGTCCTATGGGTTAAATGACCATGGGCAGAGATTAAAACATGTGTGAATAAAAATGGATTTTTTAAAAAGCTGGAGCCCCAGGCATTTCTATTGTTGGTGGGAATTTGTGGTTGAACTGCTTCTCAGCTGGGCAATGCCAGGTAGCGGGTCTAGGCAGGGCACTCTAGGCTTGGAAGCAGAAGGGATGATTCGTCTCTTCATAGATTCAGTAGCCCTTGATTTATTGGGTGTCTGGGAGGTGCGAGGCCCTCCTCTAGGTACTGGGGACGAAGCAGGGAGCCAAGTAAGTCCATCCTCCCGTGGAACGCACACCTGACAAAGGTGACAGGCACAAATACACAAATCAAGTGCTGGGAGCACACGCGAGCATGTATCAGAGCCAGCAAGTGGAATAAATCAGGATAGCACACTGAGTGATGAAGGCACTAATTTAAAGAAGGCCCCTCCAGAGGTGACATATGAGAAAAAAAGTGAGGAAATGAGCCTTGCAGATCTCAGGGGAGGAAGGAGATGTCCAGACACATGGAGCATGCACTCCTAAGCAGGACGTGGGAAGCTTCGTGTGACATTGGAGAGAAAGCAGCTCAGGGCCATCACAGCCCACTGAGCACCCAGGAGAGAGGCAGGAGATGCAGGTTTCCACTGGCCACATAAACAATGGCATTTCTTCTAAGAGCAATGGAACGCTGATGGAGTATTTCTGTTTTAAAAGGATCACCCTGTCTGGGTTTGGAGAATAGGCCACATGAATCAACAGAGCCCAGTGTAATGCAAGGCTCTCGAATCATGAACGGAAATCAGATTATTCACGAGCATCTACTATGGGCCTCGTATACTTCTCACCAAGGATTCACAGGCTACATGGTTCTTCCTGCTTCCACGCAGGATGTAGAAAGCAGGGAAGAATGTCACTTCCATCTCACAATAAGAGAAAACCCGATAATGAACAGTCATAATTTGGCAGGGCAACTGCTAGCCTGAAATTCAGAAGGAAAAATGCCTAGCTGGGGAGAGTCAGGACATGGCACTCGCCTCACTGTGGCAGAGCATGCTGGCAGGATGGGGCTGCCTCCCCGGCAGCGGGGAAGAATGAGCTGCAAGCATTTCGCTGCTGAAGGCCAAGTGCGAAGAGTCTGGTTGAGGAAGCGCAGGGCACCATCTTAGGGGGCGTGTGTGTAGGAGACCGCAGCCTCCTTCCATGGGCCTCCACCTGGCGTGAGGGCAGGGCTGGAGATGCTGCCTCCCCGTATAGCCCTGGAGGAGGGAGGTGGAGGGGCACACCACCTGAACCCTGCACCACTGAAGAACAGAGATCTGAAGACAGGTAGACGCGCCATGCCGCTGGGAGGAAGGGAAAAGAAAAACCCTTCCCTCCTCCAGGAAGGGCCAGGGAACCGTCCTGAGAACATAGCAGGTGTCCTTCGCTTGGAAAGAAGCAAGATCTCCGAGTAAGTCCCAGCCCCCAAATCTGGGGGCACAGGCTGAAGCTGGACACCCTGTTCATTGTGCTGGCCCAAGCAACAGAAATCCACCAGTGTGCAGGGGGCCTCTTCCGGGGGAGACCCAGCCCAGAGGGTGCGGCAGTGTCATTCCAAGAGAAAGTCCAAGCCCGTAGCCCTGGCTCTCCACCCCACTGAATCAGCTCCACCCCTCGCTCAATGGAGCAGCAGAAGGGGCGTGCTCATGCTCAGGCATAAATACTACTTACCCCAGCAGCCACTATCCTACATGCAATGTTCAAGTTTAAACCAAAAAATTCAGAGTCACACAAAAAACACTGCCAAGACACAAAGCAATCAATGGGAGCATACCCAGGAATGACTCAGATATTGGAAATATCATAAAGGGAATTAAAATAACCCCGGGTATTGGTTCTTCTGAGGGCTACAGAGATCCACAGGTTCTATGGTCATGGCAAATGGAATTCAGGGCCATGTCAGTTGGCCCTTTCTTGGAGTTTGTGTTTCTGTGTGATGGATCTGGACTCAGATGTGATCTTTTTTCACAAGCCTTTCCTGTTACTTTACCAGAATTGTAGTTGGTGCTGGGGCTTAACATATACCCCGGGGATCTGAATCTCTGGACTGACCATATGATAGCCAGGCCCTGAGCCTCAACAGACTTCAACTCCTACACTTTAGTTTACTGAAGGTCAACCACCACACCAGGGAGCCAAGAGTGCCTACAACTGAAAGCCAGGAGGATTGCATCCAACATCCATGTGGAATCTAAGCCCCCTCTTGATATAGATGTGGAGTGGACACAACCAATCCAAGGTCCACAGGATGGAGGAATAGAATATGGATGAGATTGGACTTACTGATATTCTATTCGTGAACTATTGTGATTAGTAATCGAAGAAAATGTGGCATTTGTGTGGAGAAAGTGGCCATGGTGGCTGCTGGGTTTGGGGAATGGGAGGAAGAGATGAGATGTGGAGGTGTTTTCGGGACTTGGAGCTGTCCTAGGTGGTGCTGCAGAGACAATTATCAGACATTGTATGTCCTCCCATGGCCCACTGGATGGAACATGGAAGAGTGTGGGCTATGATGTGAACCATTGACCATGAGGTGCAGTGATGCTCAGAGATGTATTCACCAAATGCAATGAATGTCTCATGGTGATGGAGGAGAATGTTGCTATGGGGGGAGGAGAGAGATGAGGGGGGTGGGGAGTATATGGAGACCTCATATTTTTTAAATGTAATATTAAAAAAAATGAATAAAGACAAAAAAAATAACCATGATTAACATGTCAAAGGCATTAGTGGAAAAGGGAGATGGCAAGAAGGGGAGCTGGAGGAATCTGAGCAGATTAGATGGAAGCCCGCAGATGAAGAACGCCTGGGGCGAGCTTATCAGTAGACTCTACACAGGTCAGGAAAATAAACAAAAGAGTGGCTGTGGAGACAGGTTAACAGAACCAACCCCACTGAATCTAAAGAAGCCTAAAATTTCAACCACACCAAAGAACAGAACATCCCAGAGCTGCGGGGATACATCAAACATTTAACACGGTGTAAATTGAATCCCAGAAGGAGAAGAGAGAGAAAATATAGCAAACAAATATTTGAAGAGATAATGATATTCTAAAAACAATTAAAAACATAAAACCACACACTCAAAATGTTTAGAGAACTCCAAGCTTGAAAAATACCAGAAATTAAGGCACACAAAAGAAAAACCTAGACATATCATATTCAAACTGCTAGAGGGAAAAAAAAGCATAAATAGCAAATCTTGAAAGAATCCAAAGAAAAAAAATTACATTATATCTACAGGAAAAAATAGAAGGATTATAGCTGACTTCTCATCAGAACCACGCAAGCCAGAAGCAATAGAGTGAAATCTTTCCAGAGCCATAAAAAACCCTTTCAACTGAGAATTCAAATCAGCATAACCATCTTTCAAAAATGAAGGAAAAATACTTATATTTTCAGATAAACAAAAACTTAGAAAATGCATTATCAGCTATCAGGCACTATAAGAAATGTGAGAGGGAGTTCTTCAGACAAAAGGACTACGATTCAGAAACTTGGATCTATGAAAGGAAATGAAGAACCTTAGAAATGGTTAAAATGAAGAAAATATAAAAGACAGGTTTTTTTAAATTGCCCTAAAAGATAACTGACATTTAAAGCAAAAGTAGTAGCAATGTACTGTGGGTTTATAGTTTATAGAAAAGTAAAGTGTGTTATAACAGCAATACAAAAATTACAAGACAGACACCAGGATTATATAGTTGTAAGCTTCTTACATAATTTGTGAAGCAGTATAGTATTATTCGAAGTTAGACTGTAAAAATTGAAGATGCATGTTACAATCCTTGGAGCAGCCACCAACATTATTTTTTCAAGATTTATTTTTTTATTTATCACTCCCCCCCCCCCCCCCCATTACCCCTATCCTCTCCCATTGTCGGCTCTCTGTGTCCATTCACTGTGTGTTCTTCTGTGTCTGCTTGTTTTCTCATTAGGTGGCTCTGGGAACTGATCCTGGGACCTTCCAGAGTGGGAGAGAGGCGATTACTCTCTTGCACCACCACGTCTCCCTATTCTGATATGTCTTCTTATGTTCTCTCTTCTGTGTCTCTTGTTGCGTCATCTTGCTGCGCCGGCTCTCAGAGTCGGCCGGCACTCTTGCGTGGGGCAGGGTGGCACTCCTGTGTGGGTCTGGAACTCTGCATGGGTCAGCTCACCGTGTGGGCCAGCTTGCCCTCACCAGGAGGCCCTGGGCATCAAACCCTGGACCTTCTATATAGTAGACGGGAGCCCAGATGGCTGAGCCACATCTGTTCCCCAACAATTTTTAAACAAGCATCCACATCAGACACTGTGGCCAAGCCTGAGCTCAGCTGCTACCTGCACCCCTACCCCACCCTGCTCTTCACATCCCATTGTCCCACCCTTCTATTCTCAGCTCAGGGTCTTGCAAATGCTATTCCCTTTCCCTGCAGCATGCTGCTTTGCCCCCCCTCCCACCCAGCTCTGACTCATAATTCAGACATGTCATGACATGGCATCTTACAGAGGCGACTTCCCAGACTCTACCAGCCAGATGGACCCCTCCTAGTCACAGTCTATCCCACCACTCTGTTGCACTTTCTTCAGAACACCCACTCTAAAATCATCATGTGTAGTGATTAAGTTCTCCCTTCCACCCCTGGAAGGTAAGATCCCAAGGAGTCGGACCTGAACGTTTCTGATTTACCTTATATGCCCAGGGCCTGGGAGAGTGCCTGGCATAGCTGATGGCAGACAACTGATCAATACTCATAGGCTTATCGAGAAAAAGAATGAGAACTCTGCCCAGGTGAATATGGAAGGCGACTAAGTAGAGTAGGCTCTGCTCCAGACTTTTGCAAGAAAGACGGGAAGCCAAGGAGCAGAAATTGCAGTTTGTTGGAACTGAAAGGAAGAAAACGTGCTGCAGGCAAATAGGAACTCTGCCAATAAAGGCATGGAGGCACCACGTTGAATGGTGTGCCTGTGGAGTAAAAGGAGCCCTGGCGGAAATCTGCAACAGACCGGGAAGCATCTGATGTTAGCCTAGATTGGGGTAGGTAAAGAGGGGACATGGCTGTCTCTTTTAGAAATTTTTACATTGCCCTGGAGGGAGTGGGTCAGGAAGGTCTTTGAGCTTGGATATAACATATGATCAGTGTGTTAAAAAGATAAAGCTCAGTGGTTGAGCACCTGCTTCTCAAGTACGAGGTCCTGGGTTCATTCCCCAGCACCTCCTTAAAAAAAAATTAGAAAAGGTAATGGCTGGTGCAGGGAAAAGACTGAAAGACGAGGAGCAGGGCACCTTCTAGAAGGGTCTTCCAGTAGCAAGGGAGAAGGGTGCTAGGCCAGTAGGGAAAGGAGGGGAAGGAGAAATGGGGGACAGAGGGATTGAAGAGGCATCAACAAGCTCACTGATTCGTAAGACGTGGAGTGAGGGACAGACAGAAAAATGTCAAAGCTTTCTCCGAGGACTCAAGCTGGAAAGGTGGGTGATGCTGCCATCCCAGGTAGGGAGCTGAAGAAGGCATTTGTGGGCGTGAAGGGCAAGACGATGCATTTGGGTTTCCGCAGATGCTCTGGGGCTGCCTGTGGAAGTCCAGACAGAGGTGGCCCGTGGGCAATTAGAAAGAAGGCTTAGGAGGTGAAAAGACAGATATTCCATAATCAGCAATACAGATGAGTCTGTCATCTTTATGGGACTGGAAGATATGACCCAGGGAGAAATGGGTAGAACAACAGTTTTGCACTTGCGTATTTTTCCCCCAAACTGGAAATAGCTAGATTTCTTATTTATCTGTAGCTTGTGATACTTTTAATATATCTCCTCTCTCGTTTTAAATAGGCATATCGCAAATATACTATGCAAATATGCCCACATGTAATTAAATATTTCCCAAAGAAAATCGAGTTGCTTTTTTATATCAACAATTCCTTTTATGTAGGTTGCTGTGGTTGCCTCTGTCTTTTAAATATTGTTCAGATTGTGTCAGTGCAATGTCTGTCCCCAATGTCTGTGCTCAATAAATGTTAGCTGGTGATAATTATATGCATCACTGAAACAGCCCTGCTGTAAAAACAGCAGCTATTCAATTCCACAATGTCAAAGTTTTGGAATTAAAAAAAAAAATTGTTCTTCCTTTATATTACGGTGCTGGATCAAAATCACAGGTTTCAAACAGAATAATAAAAGCAATTTCCTATGATGGAGGTAGGAGAGGAAATAGCATTTATTGAACACCTCGGAAATACCTTGCCTAGTATTGATATAGCTGAACCGATATCCAGACATGGATATAGAGGTGTAGAGTATATACCACAGTGTCAGGTGTTTACTTCTTAATGGTGGGATTACAAGTGTTCCTTCCTTGCATTTTATAAACTGCATTTCCTTTCTTATTTTTAATGAACATTCATTGCTTTAAAAATACACTTTAAATAATTTGATATATAAATACATCTTAAAAGCTTAAAAGCATTTTTGAAGTTTCTGACGCCTGCACTTGATTCAAGCAGTTTTTCCATCAGCAGGTTCCACATCCTGAATTTTTTCTGGAAATGAAATGGAAACCTCCTCCTTGCTTTGCCACAGTCTAAGCCTTACTCTTGTTAGAGCTATTTGCCTAAAAGTATACCTAACTAAAATCTGTATTCCTTTTTCTATTCCTTCACTTTTAAAACACTTTCACTGTTATGCAGATGGCACAGAGAAAAAGGTAAAGAATTTATAAATGTAAATCTCCATGATCTGTCACAAAATATGCATCTGGGAGACTCCATTCAGACCAGGAAACAGAAGATTGCTACACTCGGAGAGGCCCCCCATGCCCCAACAAATCACCATCTACCTATCCCGAGGGCAATTCCTCTCCCATCTTTTATGGCAATCCCTTTTTTCTTCCTTTTCTTTATAGTTTTAATACAAAATTCATAGCTATAAATATTATAGTTGTTAAAAAATATCACATCAAATGAATGACATAGATTGTGTTCTTTTGGATCTGACTTCTTTTGCCCAATATTTATTGGTAAGATTCACCCACTATGATGGTTAGGCTAATGTATCAACTTGGCCAGGTAATTGTGCCCAGTATTTTTGGTCAAGCAAGCACTGGGCAGAATGTAATAGAAGGAAATCCCATGGACTTTAATCATGAGTGAGTTGATTGCATAGATGGCTGATTACATCTACAATCAACCAAGGAGATTGCCATCAGCAACGAGTGAAGTCTTATCCAATCAGTTGAAGACCTTAAAAGGCGAAGTGATTTCAGCATTTAGAGAGAGAATTTCCAGCTCTAATTCTCTCCTGGGAACTCATCATGAACATTCATCAGAGCCCCTGGTTTGCAGCCTGCCATGAGGAATTTGAACTTGTGCATCTCCAAGGTAGCATGAGGGAATTTTATAAAATCTCATACTACTTACAAATATCTTCTGTCGGTTCTGATTCCCTAGAGAACCCTGACAAATACAGCTTGGTACGAGGAGTGGGGTGATTCTTGAGAAACTGAATCTTAAAAATGGGATTTCTGAAGTGGTTCTTGGAGTTTTGCGATTGGCTCTGTACCTCTACTCTAATTTGAACTCAAGGGCACTAATGACTCCCTTTCTCATAATCAAGAGGCATGATTATTGCCATTGCCAACTCATGGAGATGGGCAATGTATCACCACTGGATTTGACTACTTCCATGCTTATAAGAGACAAGGATCTGGGAGAGAGTGTTTTCAATATCTTAACAGAGATTTTGGTGTCAAAATGAACAATGATGTTGGCCAGCTGTTCTTAAATACTCTGGATACAGTTACAAAAGAAAAGGGATGAGCTGAAGTCTTCAAATTTGTACCTTAAATGCCACATGAATGATATGAAAATTCCTACATGTGCTCTGAAAGAAAATCTTGATCCATATAGCCACAGATTTGAGGTATCTGAAAACCAGACTCAGAGTCTCATTGTACAAGGAGCAGAGTTACAATGGAAACTAAAATCTCAGCCTCACAGTATGTCTGATGTTAAAGTGAAAGCATTTATTGGAAAGGAGTGGAACCCTGATGATTGGGATGGAGACATATGAATTGATGATGATATTGGTGGGGACTGTCCTATAGAGACCACACAATGTCATACTTGTATCACCCAGCCTCTGTCTTACCCCAGGGAGTCTGGACCTCCTCTCAGCCTAGAGGCAAGTACCAGCCAAACTCCTTCCTGCACTGCCCAACCTCCACCCTGCCCTGAGGTGTCTGCCTTTCAACACCTGCCTGAAGAGATTGATCCTTTCTCACCAGACAAAAATGCAAAGGAATGCCCTGAGGTCAGTAGTTTACAAGGCATTTCTAATTCTCACCCTCTTCTCTTGGAGGCCTATTATTAGACTAAAATCACAATAAGACCCCAAAGTGGAAGTTCAAATTGTGACCCATGAGGGAGTATGCTATACTCTAAAGAAACTGCATAAGTTTTCTCATTTATATAGACAGATATCAGGGAAATATGTGTGTGAATGGATACTAAGGATATGGGATAATGGTGGAAGGAATATAAAGTTGGATCAGGCTGAATTTATCGATATGGGCCCACTAAGCAGAGATTCTGGATTCAATCTGTAGCTGAAGGGGTTAGAAAGTTCTCTAACAATTTATTCAGGTGGCTGGCTAAAACAAGGACCAAAAGATGGCCAAGCGTGTCTGATGTCAAGAAACCTGATTTATCCTGGTATATTGTGAAAGAGGGACTCCAAAGGCTTAGAATGATTGGAAAGTTAGAAAGGATTTACCATTTAAGACCTGCCCACCCACACAAGGAACGTAAAGAGGACACTCCTTTAACCAGGACTATGAGGAATAAATTTGTAGGACTAACTCCATCTTCCCTGATTAGTTCTGTGGTTGCTCTTCTCTGTAGCCCAGATATTACTGTGAGAACTGCTGTCATAGAACTAGAATCCTTAAACACTATGTCATAGTGACTATGGAGATGATCAGATCTCATGCTGGTAGAAGCCAAGTAGCAGCAGTTAATCACCAAAGGCAAGGTGGGCATGGCTACCGCAATGAAAGACAGACTCAATGGAGCAATCAAAATAGTCTGAGTTGCATAGAGCTATGGCATGGACTAATAGATCGTGGGTCCCCAGAAGTGAAATAGATAGATAGTCTACTAAATTCCTACTTCTTCCCAACTTTTCCTAAAGAGACCTAATTCTTTTACCAGGGTAAGTGTCCATTGGGGGAAAGGAAATGTTCAGACATTTTGGGGATTATTAGATACTGGCTCAGAAGTAACAGTAATTCCAGGAGACCCAAAACATCACTGTGATCTGCCAGAGAAGAATCTTATGGAAGGTAGGTGACTGATGGAATTTTAGCAGAGATCCATCTCACAGTGGGACCAGTGGGTCCCCAGACACACTTGGTGGCTATTTCCCTAGTTCCCAACTACATAATTGAAATGAACATACTCAGTAACAGGCAGAATCCCCACATTGGATCCCTGACTTGTGGAGTGAGTGTTATTATGGTAGGAAAGGCCAAGTTGAAGCCACCAGAACTGCCCCTACATAGCAAAACAGTAAATCAAAAGTAATACTGGATTCCTGGAGGGATTGCAGAGATCAGTGTTACCATCAAGGATTTGAGGGATACATGGCAGTGATTCCCACCACATCCCCATTCAATTCTCCTGTTTGGCTTGTACAGAAAACAGACAGTTCTTGGAGGACAACAGTAGATTATCATAAACTTAACTAGATGGGGACTTCAATTGCAGCTGCTGTCCTAGAGGTGGTATTGTTGCTTAAGTAAATCAACATATCCCCTGTTACCTGGTTTGTAGCTATTGAATTAGCAAATGCTTTTTTTTCTCAATTGCCCTTTTAAGGATGACCAGAAATAGTTGGCTTTCAGCTGGTAAGGCCAGCAATATATCTTCACTGTCCTATGTCAGGGATATATCAACTCCTCAGCCCTATGTCATAAAATTGTCTGCAGGACTTTGATCATCTTTCCTTCCCACAAGACATCATACTGGTTCACTGTATTGGTGATTGGACATCACACTGGTCCATTATATTGATGGTTGGACTTAGTGAGCAAGAAGTAGCAATGCCTCTAGACTTATTGGTAAGGCATTTGCATGAGAGAAGATGTGAGATAAATCCAACAAAAATATAGGCACCGTCCACCTTGGTGAAATTTCTATGTGCCCAGTGGTATGGAGGCAGGTTGAGATATCCCTTCTAAAGTGAAAGATAAGCTGTTGCATGTGGCCCCTTCTATGTCCAAAAAGAGGTACAATGCCTAATTGGTCTCTTTGGATTTTGGAGACAACACATTCCTCATTTGGGTAGGCTACTCTGGCCCATTTACCAAGTAACCTTGGTAAAATCTGCTAGTTTTGTGTTGGGAATGGAACAAGGGGAGGCTCTGTGACTGGTGCTTAAGCTGCAGTGCCCCTTGGGCCATATGATCCAGTAGATCCAATGATGCTAGAAGTTTCAGTGACAAATGGAGATGCTGTCTGGAGCCTTCGGGAGGCCCCTATAGGAGAATCACAATGTAGACCTTTAGGATTTGGAGCAAAGCTCTGCCATCCTCTGCACATAACTACTCTCCTTTTGAGAAACAGCTTTTGGCCTGCTACTGGACTTTAGTGGATTGAATGCTTAACCATGCGTTATCAAGTTACCTTGAGACCTGAGTTGCCTGGGTATTGTGTGACCCACCAAACTACAAAGTTGGGTGTGCACAGCAGCACTCCATCATAAAGTGGAAGTGGTATACATGAAATAGGGCTTGAGTGGGTCCTGAAGGTACAATAAGTTACATGAGGAATTGGTCAAATGTCCATGATCACCGCTCCTGTCATGTTACCTTCTCTTTCCCAGTCCAGAGCGATCACCTCTTGGGGAGATTGTCACAACCAATTGACTGAGGAAGAGAAAACTCAGGCCTAATTTACAGATGGTTCTGCACAATATTTAGGTACCACCTGAAAGTGAACAGCTGTGCACTGCAGCCCCTTTCTGGGATATCCATTAAGGAAAGTAGTGAGGGCAAATCCTCCAGTAGGCAGAACTTCGAGTAGTGTACCTGGTTGTTCATTTTGCTTGAAAGAAGAAATGGCCAGAGGTATCTTTATACACTGATTCATGGGCTGTTGCCAAAGGTTTGGCTGGATGTTCAGGGACTTGGAAGGAACATGATTAGAAAATTGGTGACAAAGAGTTCTGGGGAAGAAGTATGTGGATAAACCTTTCTGAGTGGGCAAAATATATGAAAATATTTGTGTCCCATGTGAATGCTCACCAGAAGGTGACTTCAGCAGAGGAAGATTTTAATAATTAATTGGATAAGATGAATTTCTCTATGGCTAGTACTCAGCCTCTTTCCCCAGCCACTCCTGTCGTTGCCCAATTGGCTCATGAACAAAGTGGCCATGGAGGTAGGGATGGAGGTTATACATGAGCTCAGCAACATGGACTTCCCCTCACCAAGGCTGACTTGGCTACAGCCACTGCTCAGTGCCCAATCTGCCAGCAGCAGAGACCCACACTCAGCCCCCAATATGGCACCATTCCCCAAGATGATCAGTCTGCCACCTGGTAGGAGGTTGATTACATTGGACCACTTCCGTTGTGGAAGGGGCAGTGATTTGTTCTAATTGAATTGACATACTTTAGATATGGATTTCCCTTTCCTGACTAAACACGATGCTTCTTCCAAAACTACCATTCGTGGACTTACAGAATGTCTTATCTACCACCATGGCATTCCACACAGCATTGCTTCTGATCAAGGAATCTGCTTCATGGCAAATGATGTGTGGGAATGGGCACAAGCTCATGGAATTCACTGTTCTTACCATGTTCCCCATCATCTTGATGCCACTGGATGGATTGAACAATGGAATAGCCTTTTGAAGACTATACAGCACCAACTAGAATGGCAATACTTTGCAGGGGCAATGCTTTCCAGGAGGCTGTGTATGCTCTAAATCAGCATCCACTCTATGGTGCTGTTTCTCTCATACCCAGGATTCATGGGTCCAGGAAGCAAGGGGTGGAAATAAGAGTGGTATCATTCACTATTATCACTAGTGTTCCACTAGGAAAATTTTTACTTCCCTTCCCTGCAACCTTAAGCTCTGCTGGTCTATGGGTTTTAGTTCCAAAAGAAGGAGAACTTCCACTGGGGAACACAACAGTGATTCCACTGAACTGGAAGTTAAGACTCCCACCTGGCCACAGGCAAAAAAAGAGAATTACTGTGCTGGCTGGGGTGACCAATCCTGACTATATACCCTTTGAAAATTTTTATTGTTGTAACTTTCACATTTAGATCCATGCACTACTTATAATTAATGTTTCATATGGTATGAAATAGAAATCACATTTCTTTTATGATAGATTTGGACATCCAGTTTTTCTACCACTATTAATTTGAGAACATTCTCTTTTTTCCAAGGTTCTATAGTGCCACCTTTACCATAAATCAAGGGACCATATATGTGGGAAACTTTCTGGGCTCTCTCTATCCCAGTGGTCAAATATATTTGGCTATCCTTCTAGAAGTTTCATTTGCTTTTTTCATATGACTGTTTCTCTCCTCCTCGTAGTCCTGCTTTTCATATATCCTTGAGCACCTGAAGCCTGGTTATCTAGTTGTTCTAAGATCCTTGTGTGAAGTTCCCACCTTCACTCTCCACTCTGGATCTGTTTCTAGTGACTGACTTTTCCCCTGGTTGTGGGCTACGTTAAACCGCCCCTTCGTATAGCTAGTAGTTTTGTATTTAATGATCAACATTATAACTATTAAGTTAAAATAAAGAATGACTATATGTGAATCAGGGGAGAGGTAAAGAAAGATAATATATTCTGAGGTTTTTATATCACCTGGGAAGAGGGTATTCATACCAATTATTCCTAGATGACTTTAACTAAGGATAGTGAGTATAACTTCCAAGCTAATAGATGGACACATGGAACATTAAAAATACTCATTTCAATAGGAAATGAGAGCAAGAGAGGCAAGAGAGAAAGACAGATTCAAGAGAAGGAACAAAAAGAATATTGTTGGCAGTTTGAAAGTAGATTTAAACCCAAATATATCAGTAGTAATTTTAAATGAAAATGGATTTATGCTCCAATTAAAAGACAAAGAGTGTGAGAACAGCTGAAAAATAATCATGGATTTTCACTTGGAACTGCATGTAAGTAATAAAATCAACCTATCCCTATAAACCACTGGAAAAGTAGACGATACAGAAATGATTTTGTATTACTGCACAGTAGAGAGTGCTGCAGTGAGACCCCAGAGAAGAGAAATAAGCAAGTTGAGCCATCTGTTTGTCCAGGCTGCGGCACAGGGAGGGGAAAGGAGGCAGAGTTCAAGGTTGACTTAGTTGGCCAGAATTTGAGGGATACAAGACCTGGAAGAAGGGGTCTTCATAACGAGAGCTGCAGCAATCTGCATAGGCGAAGGCTTGACTCCTGGGCTGACATCAACATACGCATAGGTAGAGTGACACTTCAGAAGCTTGGAGTAAGAGAAATTTCTATGGAACGAGAGATTACGATTCATACTGTCAATGTTATTTAGAATTGCCCTCGTAGTTACCATTTTCTTTCTCATCACAGCCTTCTCTCCTGCATGATGAGCTATAGCATTTCTGGTTTGGTGATGATAGAATTGCTCCATTTATTTTGCCTGAAAACATACTGATTCCCTCTATTACTAAAGGTCATTTTGCTAGGTATAGAATTCCAGCTTGGCAGTAAGCAGTTATTTTCTCTTAGCACTTTAACAGGTTTTGTTTCATTTTTAATTTTTTATCTCACTGTCTTCCCACTTTTATTTCTTCTGCTGAGAGGAGAGCTGTCAGTTTCAGCTAACAGTGCACCTTTGAAGGAAATCTGCCATTTTCTTCTGGAATATTTTTAAGGATATTTTCCCTTTCCATTTAATTTTCACCAGTATTACTGTGATGTATCTCAGTGTATATTTTTTTAAGATTTTATTTTATTTCTCCCCAACACTTTGTTGTTTTTCACTTGCTATGTCTGTTCATCTTCCTTGTTTCTTTTGGAGGCACTGAGAGCTGAATCTGGGACCTCTGATGTGGGAGGGAGGTGACTAATCGCTTGAGCCACCTTCGCTCCCTGCTTTGTCGTGTCTCTCATTCTGTTTTTCCTCCCACAACTCTTGTTGCATCATCTTGCTGAGTCAGCTTGCTATGCCTGCCTGTTGCATCAGCTCACTGTCTTTTTTAGGAGACACCAGGAATCTCTGCCCTGTATTTTGTCATGTCTCTCATTATGTTTTTTTCTTCTTGTGTCTCCTACTGTGCTAGCTTGCCATGCTTGTCCCATTGTGCCAGCTTGCTGTCTTCTTTAGGAGGCACCAGGATCTGAACCAGTGACCTCCTATGGGATAGGTGGGAGCCCAGTTACCTGAGCCACATCTGCTTCCCTGTGTATTTGTTTTTACTTTATTGTGTTTGGGGTTTGTAGAGCTCTCCTTAGATCTATGACTTTGTCTTTTAGTAGCTTTGAAATGTTCTCAGTGAATATAACATTCTTTCTGCCCAATTTTCTGTCGAAGGACCCCAGTGACACGTGTGCCAGTCCCTCTCCCACCATCCTCCCTGCTGTACTTTCCATAAATTGTCCATATTTTGCTCTGGGCATGGCCATCTGTCCATTGTCCAATTCACTAATTCATTCTGCATTGAATCTAGGTTAAAGCCTCAATTCTGAACTTTTGTTCATATATTTTTATGTTCTGCGATTTCCAATTGATTCTTTCTTATATATGGTTTCCAGGATTTCTGTAGAAATTCTCAAAGGCAACTAGTTCCTTGGACATGCTAATCATATTTACTTTAAAGGCCAACAACTCCATTTTCTGGGTCCTTCATATCTGTTCCTAGTCCTGCGTTTTCTGTGGATTTGTAAACATTTCTCTTGTCTACCTATGTGCCTGGTGATTTTACATTGTATAATATTGTTTAAAATACAGACACTGTATTTTAAAATCTGTAGACATAACTCAGAGCCTACTGCTTGCTACAGCAATCCAGGGCTGCCTCTCCTCACTGGACAGCCTCACAGCCTCGTGGCTGCCCCCTCCAGAACCAGCCAGTGCCCACAGGGTCAAGCAGCCCCCGGGGTTAGCTCAGCCCCCTGCCTGTCATTCTTCACTACCTCGTTAGCTTCCCAGGGCTCTCCTGCAGGACTTCTAATACGTCGTACATGTTTTCTAGCTGTCCTCATTTTAAGGGTTGGTCTTCATTATTTAGGTCACTATTTTCAAAGATAATCTTTATTTATTCATTAAATAAATGTTTGCGGAATCCCTCTTATACACCAGGCACTGTTAGATACTGGGGATTTGGGAATGAGCCAGAAGGAGAAAGAGCAGCTCTGCCTCCATGGAAGTCAGCGTCCAGTGTTCCAAGCTCTAACCCCCTGCAGTTTGGTCCCATAGCCCCTCATGAGCACAGATTTGAAATGAACTGACAGAGCTGCCACAGGGAGCGGGGTCCTGGAGAGGGGCTGGAACGTGGAGGCTAGAGCTGCCCACGTGCCCTAATGCCAAGAAGGGGACGGCAGCGCAGGTGCATGGCCTGGGCTCCTCTCCGGCCATGCTGCCCGCCACGACAGTTTCTGTGCTTCGTGCGATTCTGGTTAGTTGTACTTGCAGTGTCATCATGACAGAGGAAAGCAGAGTTGAAAGAGCTTACCTAAGAGCTGTTTAAAATTTAAACCCTGTTCCCAGTCATGAGAACCTCCCGGTGCTGTGCAGCCCCTGCTTAGGGCCCTGTCCCGCATGTTTACACCTGCTCTTCAAAGGCCCATCAGATGCGAGTCATTTGATGTTTGACCAACCGCTTCAGTGGCAACTTTTTGTTAACTCAAAGCTCAATCCAATGGGGAAAAGGACAAATCGGCTCTTTTCATCAAACACTTTCAGTATCAACTCGCAATGAACCGGGACATTTCCCCTGCTTAGAAGCTACATGATGAGTTCACGAGCAGCACAAAATCCATCAGTATTCAGCCCGGGAGCGTGATTAGAAAACAAAGTTGGGTCCACACCAGCCAGGGTGAGCTCCGCTCTCCTCCTGCTGAGGTTGTCGCACCCGATTGCCCCCTGAGGACTGCACGCAGGGTCCGCCCTCAGGCCCTCAGGGTCCCTGTCCCCCCCCCCCCCCCGCAGTCCAGGAGGGCCTGCTGGAGGTGGGCCCCAGCACGTTGCGGGCAGGTGGCTTCTGGAAGGGGCCACCTGAGAGACGGGGGTACTGGGCACAGGACGATGATGGTAGCACTGAGTGAACACAACTGCAGCCCACTTTGCTGTCCCTTGGACAAAGTCGGCGCTCGTTGCAGAAGCACCCACGTTTTTTGTCAGACGTCAGGGCTCTCCGTGGGGCGGAGGATAGGGCGGGGAAGCCTGTGCGACAATTCAGTTGTCCACATGGTGCTGCTGCCGCCCGCCTGGGCCTCTTCCTTCAGAAGGGGCAGCGGTCCTGCAAAACCATGACAGCCCGCTCAAGTTGTAGGGGACGTGGCGCCATACATGGAAAACTTGAATAAAACAAACCAAAAAACACGCGGAAGGCACAGACACTAGTTTTTTAAAAGAATCTCATTGTGAGGAATCCTTTCTAAAGATGACACAAAACTCAAAAGAAAATGGATAAATTTAACTATACAACTAAAAAAAAAAATTCTACTTGGTAAAAAGTTCCATAACAAAAAAGTGAAAAGTCAAACGAGAAACTGGGACAGCTATTTACTATTCAAGTCACAAAGTGCCAGTATATATACGTGTGGATGGTTTTGGCAAATTGATCAGGAAAAAAAAAGCCCAATACAAAAATGAGCACAAAATATAGGAAGTTCACAGAAAATGAAATACAACTGACAAATATATGAAATGATGCTCAATGTAAAAAACGACTTAAAACGTTGACTTTTTTTTTTAACTCATCAGAATGGCAAGGGTTTGATAACCCAAACTTGGTCAGCATTTATGGAATAGACTCTTTTATACATTACCAGTGGGAGTATAAATTGTATGACCTTTATAGATTTTGGCAAAGCCTTTAAAAATTACAATTGTTTTACATAACCTTTGACTTATACCTTTCACTCCTTGAAATCTGTTAAAATAAACCTGCATATATCTGAAATCACCTAGGTGCAAAGTCATTCCATGAATTCTATGTTTATACTATAGCAAAATGTTAGACACAAGCGCAATATAAACCAGTAGGTTCGCTTCCAAGGAATGTGTCCCAGCTGTTAACCGGAACGACGGAGCTCTGTACGTATTGATATGGGAAAATCTCCAAAGTATATTATGTGGAGAAAACAAGGGATAAGTCAATGTTCACGAATGCTATTTGATATAGAATGTATATTGTATGCATTTGGATAATTCTGACAGTATAACCTGAAAACTGGTAATCCTGGATGACTTGAGGAAACCTTCCTGGCTGGCAGATGGTACAAACAGGACACCCTCTCCTACCTTGGCATTTTAAAACCACGCAAATGCTTAAATAGAGAGCTCTGAATTGTTAATATCTGTTCAGAGGTGGGTACATGGATAATCTGTTACATTATCTTCTGTACTTTTAAGATTATTTGAAATGTTTCTTACTGAAAACTTAAAAATTAAAAATGTCATTTCTCTTACTAAAATTCTAAAGAAGTTTCCCACACATAAACATCTCTATTTGCCCATTGTTTTTACTGTTACATCTCTATTGTTCAGCACTTTCTTAGTTGCAAGGGAAAGAACACAATTCAAATTGGCAAAGTAGGGAATATACAGAACCCACCCCACCACCTTCATCACCTTTGTACTCATGATAATGACTTTTCAAAGAAGCCATGCCAGATATCCCATATGCTGGCATAATTGATTGTGTCCTTGTGACATTTAACTTAATCCTTTAACTCCAGATGCCCTGCAAACTAGCAGTTAGATTTAATGTTTTGACTAACATTAGACTAAATATTTTTTCAACAAGAACACTTCACAGATGATGCTGTTTACTTCTCGGTGACTTTTATCAGGAAGTATATGATATATGGGCATCCCACAAATATTCCTCCTAAGATTGTCGCTCAGATGTGATCTCAAGGAATATCCATGGAAGGATTACCCCCTTTGCAAATAGCAAGTAATGGTGGAATATAATTAGGAACCAAGCATTATCATTTCCTCATTAAATACTTACTTAAGATTTTGGCCTTCACAGATGATCCTTGCCTCTAACAATTATTTCATGGGGAATTTCAAAGGGGTGTTTTCCTAATTCTATCATTTCTTCTTATTTATTCTCTGGTACTTTTCTGTAAAGAAGAATTTTATGTTATCAACTGAGGATAGAGTGGTTCCAGGTAAACGTTTAATTGTTATCCAATATGCAGGGTAAGAAGTGGTTTTAATTATCAGCTAACAATGGTTGCAAATGATTTTTTCTTCATAACTGTGCTATTGTCCAATTGTCCTATATTTGGTCAAAATATCTGGACCTTAATACCCCTGCCTCACTGGGCTCCCCTCCTCCCAAATGGCATAACCTTGATCAAGGCTGGTCGCCGGAACTTGAAGCAGAATGTGAACAAGCTGACAGTTGGAAGCTCTGCGCTGACTGCACTCCATGTGGCTGGCTTTCAAGTTATTTCCTGAAGGGAAAATTGACTGCATGTCTCATTGTCTACCACACTTTCTGGTTTGGATTTTCTTTTATGTGTGTTCTGTTTGTGTTTGTGTGCTTGTGTGTGTGTGTATGGGCTCATGTATTTTCTTTTCCTTTTTTTTTATCATCAGAATCTTTTTATCAATGATCAGATTGTCCCACATTTAGCCAAAGGGATACCCCATGACATGCAATTAATGTTTGACCCCTATCTTGCCTTAATGGACAATGGTATTTAGAAACCAAATCTGAACTTGTGTGCTCAATGCCTCTGAAGTGTACTGCTCCTAGGCCATCTCTGGATAGAGGTTGGATGTGTGTGTGCCTGTGTATGTATGCTTGTGTGTTGGCATATGTGGGTCAGTTTTAAATCATTAGTTGTATTAGTACTTCCCATTTGAATTTAGCATGACAGCTTATTTTTCCCTTCAAATCTAAATGTGAATATATTTATTTTTGTACTAATAACATTAACATAGCCCTTATTCTAAAAGATGCATTAAATGGCGTCAAAATCATAATACCAAAATTACTAACAATAAAACCGCTCAGTGAATTTTAAGATACCTCTGTAGTTCTTTTCATCCTTAGGATATTACCACAAAGGTTTAGAATCAGGTTACAGTTTTCAAAGATTACTTGGAATAATTTTTCTCTGTGTTATGATGTTACCACTTTGGTATAAAATTAGGTAAATTTGTTTCAGCTTGTTTTTAGTTTAGGGAGCTTGACTTTCCCCCATTTTGATTATTTTTTGACTGTATAAAGCATCTGTAAGCTTCAAGTCATTCAGGGTTATAACTTTAACACATCTTTCCACCTGAGATTCCTTTTTCTCTTCCTTAGTTTTAGGACTTCTAAAATTGGCTCATTTACAAATTTCTTATATGCATGTATTGGCATTTCTTATGTATGTAGACAATAGACTAGTATTTACCCAAATGTGATTTATGAAATATCACACTCAGGATTTGCTCCCTGAATAATAAGTGTGGGAAACTCTGTAGAAAAACCTACCCCCTGATGCACACAGATTCACTTGGCACAATAAAAACAAAGATGTTAAGAGGTCGTTAGTAAGGGAACATGCTGAATATTCCTAAATCCAGAGTACCCCAATTATTTTATTTGGAAGCCATTTGGCAAGGCACATATTCACGCTCTATCGAAATAGTGCTCCATTGGGTACATTTTGGGAAATCATGAATTAAATCAGCTTGTTCTAAGTAAAGATTAAAATTGTCAAACTTTCTCATGATACATCTTCATTATGACTCATAGCCTCTAACACATTGAAATAGCAAAACTCATTTTCTGCATGTTTCTCATAATAGAGTCTATGCAATAACCCAAAGGCACATAGTTAGAATAGAAGCTCTATCAAAACAAGGGCTTTTTCTTTCCCCTGATGGAACAAGAACACCCAAACTGTACTTGGCACATTGTGGACACTTACTTGATAACATTTGATATACAAAGAATGAATGGAATTGTGCAATCTTTATGTACTAGCACTTCAGAAATGCTGACTATGTTAAGGCACCCTTCACATTAATTTTTGTCTCCTAAGTTAAAAAAAAAAATATGTGACTAAAATATGCAAATAAGAAACACAATGAGTATCATAGGGCTGGCACATGGATGAAAACAAATCATATGTATTTTGAACCTTTAATGTGCAAAACAAAATTAAGTCTATGAAGATCTAGAAAAGAATAATGTAAGTAAACAGAGAAGCACATTTTAAATGACAGAATTGTTTACCAAAGGATATTCCAAGGAATGTAAGATTCAGGTAATATTAACAAATGCCCACAAAGGGCTCAATTGCAAACACATTTAGGAATCTCTTCCATGGACAGATTTGAAATAGTTTCTTCCTCTATAGACTTCTAAACCTCATTCAATATTAATAGTACTCTGTATACTAATATTTGGTGTGAATCTCTAACAAGGGGATGGATAGATGACTATCTTGTGCCATTTACCAAAGTTTCTTTTCTCTGTAAATCATTTTACAGGACTGGTGTTTCATTGACTCATTTTAGGACATGCTGCTCAAGCTAAGGCAAAGTGAACATACCCCTGGATGAAGCTTCAATCAACAACCTGGCTTTGAATTGTAAAGTAATTTTCATTTACTAACAATCTGCTCAGGGAGCTGATTAGGACATGTCCAAAAGAGTTGAACTGAGCAAAAAGATGTTACCAAAAAGAACCTGTATAATAGCTTGTTTCTACTGAGAAATTTACCATCAAAATAAGATGGTCTCCACCAATGCAGAGTTCTCTACCAATTGATCACCCAGCTAGATGCATCAGAGTTTTCCTATCCTTCAACCTAATTCCTGAGTGTTTTTTTAAAAAGCCATATGGATATAAAAACAACTTTAAAGGTTTCATGTTTATAGAATAGTCCTCCTATATCCAAAAGTAGTGAGCCCAGGCACCTAAGAGTGTCCCTGCCTACCTTCCTTAAAATCATCAAGAAGCCAAATCAGAGGCAACTTCTGGAAAGGAGACACAGGAGCAACGTGAGCCCTCTCCTCAGTGAAATATTAATAAATGGCAAAAATGATATATGAAAATTACATATAAGCAAAAATTTAAAATCCCTAGAAATTTTTGTAAGGGTATACAACAAATGAAAACACCCTCTACCAAGAAAATCTACTAAATCTTGGCGATAACAACAAAGGTCTATGGCATTTGAGAAGGACCTATTCCACACCCTCCACCCCGGTAAGCGTGATGGAAGCCCTACTCCAGGTGGGTGGAGTGACAGACACAGGGCTCCCCCTCTCCCAGCATGCCAGCCTCCATTCATAGGGCAGAAGCTCTAACCTGGCATGTGGAGAATTCTGGGACCCTATTGCCCTTGCCCAACTCATACTCACAAGTAGGGTGGAAGGTCAAGAGCAGGAGACGTAAGCCAAGAAGTCAAGAGGTTACGCCCACCCTGCTAAAGGCAGGGTTTCACCCAGAGGGAAGTGGGCCACTGCCCCTGTCCCCAGGTCTGGAGTATGGCACAGAGGCTTTGCCCATGGGGAGAGACAATCCATAAGAACAGAGCCAGAATGTTCTGAAGCTCTCCCCGGAGAATGGACATTACTTGGAACAGAGTGTGGAAAAGTAAAAGACTAAGCAGGCTCTCAAAAACAATGCAGATTTTGGTAGTAAGCAATTAAGAGGAGGCTGGTAGCTCTAAGAAAACAACAAGCTAAATCATAAACCACCTGGAAGTTTCCCAGAAAATCTGGGAAAGAGACCACTAATGAAAGCTCTCCAGGGACTGGAATAAGCCTCAAAGTCTTGGCCTTGAAGACTACCCCTGCAAAGAGAACAACATTTAAAGGTATAAGACTCTGAAGACATTTGCACCCCAGGGTGTTGTTGAAAACAGAGAGCAACCATCAAACAATTAACAGGACCTAACAGCAGGGTGTGAGGTTGAAAGGCAGAAGGACTTGTCAGAGAGATTGGGGAAAGAGACAGTCAAAAAGAGCCCTGTTAAAAACACTGGCATCCAGGGTGACGGTACAGATGTTCAAGGCAGTACCCTCTGAAGAGCGACACCACTGCTGTCACATTACAGGGAAAGAGATTTTACTGAAAGAGTCCAGCCAAATCACTCTACAAAGAAAAAAAATTAAACAACAGCAAAAAGACATATATAAGGGAGGCTGGTTTCCAGAGTTGCCAAAATGTATTATCTAAATATTTCCAGTTTCATCAAAACTTACGAGACATACAGAGAAATAGGGAATTGTGAGCCATATAGAAGAAAAAAGAAGGCAACAAAATCTGCCTCTGAAAGAGCCCAGATGTCAGAGTTAGCAAACACTTCAAACCAACTATTATAAATAAGTTCAAATAGTAAAGAAAACCAGGCTTAAAGAAGAAAATGAAGGGAGGATGACAATGCCTCATCAAATAGAGAATATCAACAGAGAGATAGAAATTATTAAAAAGAAACATTGCTCGGTTGGTGAATTCTGGCCATTTAAACAAAATACAATACCAATTCTTTGCAAAAATTTTCCAAAAAACAGAAGAGGCAACACTTCCCAACTCATTTTTTGAGGCTAGTATTACTCTGATTCCAAAACCATAAAATATATCACAAGTGAAGAAATCCACAAAGAAATGTCTCTTATGATTATAGAGATAAAGTCAACAAAATACTAACAACACATTAATGTCATATAAAGTAATTATACATCATGACCAAGTGAGACTTATCCCAAGAATGTAAGGTTGGTTTAATATCCAATATTCGATTAATGGATTATACCATTTCAATAGAATCCAGGGGTGAAAAACATATGATTATCTCAAAAAACACAGAAAAAGCATTTGACAAACACAGTGCCCCTTCGTGACAAAACACCATGCTCAAGGAGTGTACCCCGTAAGGAGAGCCGCCCAGCATGAAAGAAAGTGCAGCCTGCCCAGGAATGGCACTGCACACAAGGAGAGCTGACGCAGCAAGATGACGCAACAAAAAGAAACACATTCCCGTGCCGCTGACAACAACAGAAGCAGACAAAAAGCAGAACACGCAGCAAATGGACACAAGAACAGACAACTGGGGTGGCGGGGGGAGCGGGGAAAGGGAGAGAAATAAATAAAATAAAAATAAGTCTTAAAAAAAATAAAATAAATGGAAAAAATTCATGTTGCTAAATGACATGTTGGTGTCATTGATGACAATACGACCCAAATTGATCTACAGATTCAAGACAACTCTTATCAGTATCTGTTGGGGATTGAATCATGTCACCCATAAAAGGCATGATCTGATCCCAACGCGTGGTCCTGTGGGTGTGAATCCATTTGTAATTAGGACTTTTGAAGAAGTTGTTAGCTAAGGTGTGACCATGCTGAATGAGGGTGGACCCTAATCCAAGAAAGCTGAAGTCATTTCCAGCAAAGGAAACTGGGAACAGAAGAAGAGGCCACAGGGAGCAGCAGAAAATGGAAGCCAATGGAACCCGGAGGAGAAAGGAGAATGCATCACCATTAAGTATTGTCATGTGACAGAATAACCAGTGACCCCAAAGATCTCTGGCCAGTCAGAAGATGCCAATCCCAGGAGAAAGCAAGGCTTCTGGCCTAGGAAACCATGAGCTAATAAAGCCCTATTGTTACGCCAACCTATTGTACTTTATTCATTTTAGCTGCAAGGATATTAAAACAATAGCCCAGTTGGCTTATTTGTAGAAATTAACAGGCTGATCCCAAAACTCACAGAACTGGCAAAATATCTTGAAAAAGAAGAACAAATTTGCACACTCATTCTTCCTAATTTCAGAATTTACTATAAAGCTAATGCAGTCAAGACAGTGTAGTACTGACATAAGGATAGACATATAGATAAATGAAATAGAATTGATATTCCAGAAATAAGCTCATACATTTATGATCAATTAAATTTCGACAGGGTGGAAGAAAATTCAGTGAGGAAGAATAAGTTTTTCTCAACAAATGGTGCTGGGACAACTAGATATCCACATGCAAAAGAATTAAATTGAGCCCCTTCCTCACACCAGGTACAACAAGTAACTCAAAAAATGGATCAAAGACCTAAATGTGATATCAAAATCTATAAAATTCATAGGAGAAAACATAAGTGTTAATAATCATGACCTTGACTTGGACAAAACCTTCTTAAATATGACAACAAAAGCACAAGGGGCATTTATGTGCCATAGTTTGGACTTCATGTAAATTAAAACACTTTTGCCCTTCAGAGTACACAATTAAGAAAATAAAAAGACAACCCACAGTGTAGATGAAAATATTTACCCATTATATAGCTGACGTACCTATGATATATTTTTAAAATTCTTTCAACTCAAAAATAAAAAGACAACCCAATAAAAAAATAGAGAAAGGATCTGAACAGACTTTCTCCAAGGAAGATATACGGATTGACAACAAGCACATGAAAAGGTTCTAGAAATGATTAGCCATCAGGGAAATACAAATCAAAACAAAGAGCATTTCACACCGACTATGATGTCTATAATCAAAGAGATAAGTGTTGGAGAGAATGTGAAGAAATTGGCAGCCTCACACATTGCTGGCGAGAATTTAAAATTGTGCTACTGCTTTGGAAAGCTATCTGGAAGTCCTTTAAAAGGTTAAACTTAGAGTTACCATATGACTCAGCCATTCTACTTCTTGGTATTTGCCCAAGAGAAATGAAAACATATCTACCCCCAAATTTGTGCACAGATATTCATACCAGCATTACTCATCATAGCCAAAAATGGAAACAGTCCAAATGTCCATCAATGGACAAATGAGTAAACAAATTATGGCATACAATGGAATATTATTCTGCCAGGGAAAGGAAGGACATGCTGATACATGCTACAATGTGGAAGACTCTTGGAAACACAGTGCTTAGTGAAAGGAGACAGTCACAAAGGACTGTATACTAAAGGATTCCATTTTTGAGAAATGTCCAGAACAGCGAGACCCGTAGAAACAGAAAGTAGATGAGTAGTTTCCTTGGGTTGTGAGGTTTGAAGGCAAAGGCAAGCGACTGCTATTGGGTGCAGGGATTCTTTTCAGGGTAATGAAGATGCTCTAAATTTGAATGTGGTAATGTTTGCACAGCTCTGAGTACACGAAAAGCCATTGAGTCGTATACTCTATGGGGGTGAAATGTACGGTATGTGAATTACATCTCAATGGAGCTTTTAAAAAATGCTAATGGAACCTGGTTGTGGAATAAGTGGGAAATCTGTACAATCTTTGTAATTTCTCTGTAACTTTAAAAATGTTCTAAAATAAAGAGTTTATTTTTAAGAAATCACACCAGTTTTGATTCCCTGTTCCAGAGTTGCCATTTGTCCTCTACTCACATCAGGGATCTGGAGGAAATTCCATGTCCCTCACTTGAGAAAACTGTCTCCTGCCTCTTCCTTTTTTCTCTCCAGAAAGAAACTTGTTCCTCCCATTAACCACTCTACTTCCTGATGGCAGAAATGTCATCGGATGTCACACTGTATCAGGTCTCTGAGATGGAAAAGACACCCGCGGGCCGTCTCCAAAAGTCAGTAGTTAGGCGAATACATCTCTCTATTAATTATGCATCAGCAAGAGGTCAAAGGAGAGCAAACTGTGCAAAAATCTATCACTTGAAAAAATGTATTTTATTTGCAACTAATTTTCCAACTACCCATGTGCACAGAATCACATAATATTTGTTAGTTGTCAATTGTTGCTTTTGTTAATAGTTCTACATTACATAAAAGAAACATACCAAAACATAATTCTATTGCATTTAAGCTGAAAAAATATAAAGTAACTGTTAACATATATGTTTCAGCCAGGAGTTGTCATTTAATTGACTCCTCCAAACTAAGCCAATGATGCATGAATATGTGTCTAGATTCAATAATCAAATACTTCAATAAAAAGGGAGGGAAGGCGGGGAGGCAGCTCCAACTGAGTTGTACAAGAATAAAGGATTACAATTCTGTCTAATAATACCGTAGATTTTCTCCCATGTCATAGCAAATTACTAAACCTTACCTAATGGCAGAATAATAAAGCCAGCCTAAGGAAATCACAGGAGCACTGTCAGAAGCACCTCTCCTAAAGTTAGGACACAACTCCCAGCAATTCTGGATCCCAGGCAGTTACACTCATGTTCTTTAGCAAACTCTAATCAATGAGTCAGCCGGAGTGGATCGAAGGCAAGTGCGATGAAATGCCATCTTATGAAGTAATTGGCTTCATGGATCTGCCCAAATGAGCCCTAAAGCTATCCATCGATATCGTTGGTTGCACAGTCCAGAGCCGTTGCTTGATAAGCTCAAGGGACTCTCCCATCAGGAAAGCTTACCGCACCGATTCCTCGGCAGCCCATGAGTCAGCGTCCCCTCCCCGGGGAAGGGACTGGGGGAGGACAAACACCATTGTCAGCATTACACCAGCGCTAACAAGGCGCTAACTCCTCTGCTAACGTAGACAGGAAATCTAAGCCCTCTCACAGGGCCTTCCTGTCAAGGGTACAGGCTATTGCTTTCTGTTTTGAAATTTGTATTGCTCTTAGCCTCTATTTATTTTTGGCCACAAAAATCTACATGCACATAGGGAAGAGTGAATGTAGATGCACTGTCTTTCTGCTTAAACAATTTTTCTCTAAGGTAACATCACGGGCTGAATTTTGTCATCCCCCTTCCCTACACCCCCTTACCCCCCCCCACCAAAGGCATGTTCAAATCCTCATTCCTGGGACGCCAGAGTGTGGCTTTACTAAGGGTTCTAACCCAGGGCCTCCTGACCCATGTGGAGCTGGCCCACGTGCAGTGCAGTGCAGATGCATGCAAGGAGTGCTGTGCCATACAGGGGTGTCCCCCACGTAGGGGAACCCCACGTGCAAGGAGCGCACCCCACAAGGAAAGCTGATTGCCCAAAAAAATTGCAGCCTGCCCAGGAGTGGCACTGCACACATGGAGAACTGACGCAGCAAGATGACACAACAAAAAGAGATGCAGATTCCCGGTGCTACTGAGAATGCAAGCGGACACAGAAGAACACACAGTGAATGGACAGAAGAGAGCAGACAATGGGGGGGAGGGGGAGAGGGAGGGGAGAGAAATAAATAAAATAAATCTTAAAAATAAATAAGGGGAAGTGGATGTGGCTCAAGCAATTGGGCTTCTGCCTACCACATGAGAGGTCCTGGGTTCCATTACAGTGTCTCTTGGAGAAGGTGAGCTGGCATGGCCAGCAGGGGTGGCTAGCTGGCACAACAAGATGACACAACAAAAGAGACACAAAGAGGAAAGATGGTGAGGGACACAACAAACCAGGGAGCTGAGGTGGCTCAGGTGATTGAGCACCTCTCTTCCACCTCGGGTCCTGGGTTCAGTTTCTGGTGCCTCCTAAAGAGAAGACAAGCAGACACAGAGAGCCCACAGCAAATGGACACAGAGAGCAGACAGTGAGAGCAAACAATGGGATGGGGAGGGGGGATAAAGAAAAAAAATCTTTAAAAAGAAAAGAGTGAGGGTCGTCAACAATGGAACACGATGAGGTCATAGGGGCTAATCCAATGTGACTGCCAACTTCATAAGGGAGAAGACAGCCACGTGCAGACGGAGGCAGGGATGGACGCGGCACTGCCGGGAGCCACGAGCCACACTGCCGAGCCAGGCACGAGCAGGGCAGAGCGCCCACCGGAGCAGAGGGCCCTGCCCTGCCAATACTTTGGTTTCAGACTTCTGGCTCCCAGAACGGACAGAGAACACGTTCCCGTTGTTTGGAACCACCTGGTCTGTGGTCATATCGTCCACACAAGAGATCCCACCTGTGCAGATGCCTGAAGCATAACCTCTTACTTATGTAGTGTCAAAATGAAAGGAGAATGACATGGGGCAAGCAGTTCACGGGACAACATCGTGCTGGTGGCTGAAGTTGGCAAAAGTCATTGTCCAACCCCAACAAGAGCTGGTAGATCTCCCTCAGTTGCTTCTAGCAACTGTGAAATAAGTAGACAAACAGATATTGGTTTTGAGGATGTTAAAGTGAGAGCTAGATGTCAATATATTTTGCTTCAGAGGAAGATTACTTGAATTGGCACAACACCTTTGATAGTGTAAAACAAGTGTAAAGCGGAGAGTCTAAAACTAGTATTGGCAACTTAAATTTAACTTCAGAGCCGAAACAGTGGCAGGGAGGCCTTTCTATCACAGACGGACTCATTGATTCTTCACTCGTGTATCCATGGCGTTAGGGCCATGGGGTCAGAAAGAATGGAAAAAGAATACTTGGTGAAGTCTAGAGGGTGAGGACTGGGGAAATTTCATGGTAAAAAAATAGTATCTGATTTGGGCCTCGAAGGACAATTGGAAATTCAGTCATTAGTAATGGATAGAAAGGAGCTTTAGGGAAAGCGGGGAGGAAAGGCCAGGCACCCTTGGGCAGGTGGTTTGGGACGTGCTCAGGGAATGGACAGGAGGGAGAGCCAGGGATGGCACCCCCTGAGGGCACCCAGCATTCCTCAAAGGGAGCTGGCCCTGGCGGGGACTCAGCGACCACCACGCAGGCTCAAGGAGCTGGCGGGACGGGGCAGCTGGTGGTTTAAGGAGATTAATCCCAGACCATGGACATAGCAGGAAAAGGAAAGTTCCGGAAGGGAAAGCCAGTAAGGTGATTGCAATTATAATCCAGGCAGAAGTCACTAAAACCCCAGGCCGTGTGTCAGCGTCAGTGGGAGGCACTGGACAGGAAAGGTCAGTAGGACCAGGGGCAGCCCCGGTCCTGCCAGCAGCGCCCGAAGTGGACAGTGGGGAGTGCACAAGCTGGCAGAGTTCAGTGTGTGACTAAGATGAGGGTGAGTCTACCCCAAAATCGACAGACGTGCATTTCTGTAGTAGTTCTGAGGTGGTGCCGGGCTCAGCACACACTTTTAGGAATTATGTCCAGGGAAGTGCCAACTCAAGCTGTGAAAGCGGATGGGGACTCTGTGAAAAAAATGTGGAGAGAGTAAAAGAGGTTGGGAGAGTAGCTTGTCAGCTTTGGGAGGTCAGGAATGGGCAGTAAAATAGAACATGGAAACAGGGCGAACCACAACCCAGGACACTGCTGGAGACTTGAAGGCAGGAGAGCTTAGAAGAGGAGAGGACATCAAACGCCGCGGGGAAGGGCAGCAGGGAGGGGCTCGGGGCGCAGTGATGGGAGGGAGCTCTCGGCGGTCCCACGAGGACGGTCTCCAGTGGCACCTCTAGGGATGACCACGTGCCAGGGCGTACCCAGGAGTAGGGGTAAGTGAAAAAGGGGTGGAAAGGGAGGGGAGTGGAGACGATGCTTTCGGGCTGGGACTTCAAGGAACTAGAAGAATGGGTCCTCCCTGCGTTTCCCAGAGTCCCTTGCAGGTGGACAGTGATGCGGTCATCTCCAGGCTGGGGCCCCCAGGACTGGGATTGCCCCCTTCCCTCCCTTTTACCTGTCCTGCAAGGGGTCGCTGTGGCCACTTATTTCTGGTGGCTTAGCCACAAGACACAGGGAGGATGCCTGATCCAAAATCCATTTTGCAGTAGTAAAATCAAATTTACCTTCAGAGTTGAAACAGTGACAGGGCGTCTTCATATCAGAGATTTACCCATTGATTCTTCACTCATTCATCCATGCCATTGTGCCGTGCAGTGGTCTGTAAGGGATTTTTGTTGCAAACAACAAAAATGTCTTGGTCTCACCTTAGCAAGAAGGAAATTTTGGAAGAAATGGGAGGAAAAGGGAAAGATCCAGGTGGCGGAAAGCAGAGGCAGCCAAGGGGAGCCTGAGTCCCCGGAAGGATGGAGGGCCTCGTGGGCATTTGGCAATTACAGGGAACCAGCCGGGCTGGTCGTTGCTTTTCTGCAGCCTTACATCTCTCTGCTCAAAACTCAAGGTCCTGGGAGAAAGCATCCGGTTTGCCTCTTTGTGTCACATGACTCTACAGGCTGTGTGTTTAATTAATAAGTATAGCCAAGCTACATACAGGAGAGTAATTACCGTATAAGAAACCAAACACTCAAACCCTTACCTACTAATGATGGGTGGAGGCTTCAGAGGGCAGCCTCTGGGAGAGGGGAAGTTTGGGAAGGGTTAAGGATGTCTGCAGGTAGACAAGGAAAAACCCAAGGATGGTTTGTTGTAAAATAGGACATGGGAGGATTTCACACCCACCAATGACCTTGCTAGTTTTTTGATACATGGGATGGCAAATCCTGTTGAGAAAGATGAACTGGGAGAAGGTACTGGGTGCTTGAGAGGCAGGAAGAGGCCGAGGGCAGAGGCAGCAGCAGCCAGCGAGGGGGCCTGGGGCTGCTTGCTCCTCATTCTGTGCCTCTCGACTTCGTTTCTGTGCTGCTTCAAGCCCTGTTTGCTCACCGCAGAACTGAAGCTGCCTCTCAGCCTGGGGGATCCCTGGGAACAGAGCCTGGGGCGGAGAGCTTCGTTCCAGGGGTTTATCAGGGAAGCCTTCTGGGGGGAAGGGGAGAAAGAGGCAGGAGAGCGCAGGGCAGAGCTCCTAAACTAGAAGGCGCCTCCCCTCTGCAGCGCTGGAACACAATTGCAACAAAATTTGGTCTCCACTTGAGGCCAACCTGGCATCGGTCAAACACACCACCATCGCCTGGCGTCTGGAGAGAGGTGTGGGGTGGGGCTGGGGTGGGGGGAGGAGGGTGGGCTGCAGGTGGCCGTGCACCCACGTGCTGAGGCTTCCATGTGGCTGAGGGAAGTGCTCCCAAGGCAGAGGGCAGCAGCTGTGGGCGCTCAGCAGCCAAACCCAGCAGGGCTGGGCGTGGGTGCACCTGCTGAGGAAGGGGCTCTGGGAGGCGCACGCGCTGAGACATCTCTAGCAGCTGGTACCAAACTGGAGCGAGCATCAGACTCTTGGTGCCCGCTGAGTTCTTGACTCGATGGCTAACACGCTTCCAGGCGAGGCCGATGCCGCTGGGTTAGGGATGGCGGTTTCAGATGATCGTGTCCGCCGTGTCGGGAATACCTGATGTTCATACAGAAGCTGGATGACGCCTGCTCAGCATCAGCCCAAACCCCCCTCCAGCCTCTAACCAAGTCAGCAGCGCACTCATCCTTCAGCTGTCCCCTGGAGAGCCGCTTTCTCCGGGAAGCCCGCCCAGACCGTGAGCAGCGTGAGCCCTTCCGCGGCACTCCCAGTGCCGTGAGCCTCACCCATCAGGGCAACCACGGATTTATTTGCGTGATGATTTCACTGGCGTCACTCTCTCCCCCAGCAGGCTGTAAGTGGGGAGGACGGACACGGAGCTGCTCCCACTCGTCTCCACGTGCCGGCAGGGTAGGACAGCTCCGGTCCTCGCCCGGCCACCCAGGGGGGTCCCAGCCCCTCCACATCCTCGAGACAAATCGTTGAACTCTTCTGGATTTCGTGCTCTCACCTGTAGAAAGGAAGTGTGGCAGGACCCGCCATCGGGTTGTTACTTAGGAGCGTTAAACGCGCTAAGGAACGTGACACGCTGAGGGGCTGCGCGGCACGCAGCGAGGGGGCGGAAGGGGCCTTGGATCTAGCGGGGCGCGTGGTTCACAGCAAGCGGGTATCGCTCTGTGGATTAGCTGAATAAGTGGCATGCATGCAAAAGTTCTCCTGCACCTGAAATATTTTTCAAACAATAAAAAATCCCTCCCTCATTCACCAAAGTTCCCAGTAGATGTTCTGGGTCCAATTTCTGGACATTTCAGGGGCATAAAAATATCATTTCTTACAGGCAACCTTAAAACATAACCACAGGTGGAAAACCAGCCTTACACTGCAGAAAAGATTCCATTACACACGCACGAAGTGAGTGTCCCAAGTGCTGGCGTGGGTGCGCGTGGGAAACAGGGGCTCCTGTCCTCCAGGGACCCGCGTGCTTTTGATGATAATGGCTGTGCTCCTCTTGTGCCCTCCTCCCACCGCCTCCTTCGGATCCTGGAACTCAGAACTCCCCACCTCTTTCCTGGGATTTTCTCTGATTTGAGGCCCCCTAAAAAGGTTCTCTCAGTTTGAAGGCCACTGGTGGGGAAGACCCCTCTGGCTCCAGCCAGATGCCCACGGCCTGCCTTACCCTGACCTCCAGCCCTGCCCACTCTGGCTTCAGAACCATCCTCGGGCGGCTTGCAGCCCAAGATGCAGACATTCTGTAGCTTCTGGGTCTCAGAAGGAACTTCTCCTCCTCCACCAACAACTCCATGAGTCAGTAAGAACTGGGCGGAGGCCACACACAGTCGCAGCACAGCCTGCAGCTACACGTCTAGCTGTCGTCAAAGCTCCCCCACCTCACGGTTCACCTTAGACTTCGGGGCGGTCCCTTTGCAAGCTTGGAATACCTTTGCCTCACAGTGCTTGTCTTGTTCTTAGCTTTGGGTTTATAATTTCATATGTTCTTAAAAAGTCGCCAAGAGGCATTCCAGCAGTTTAGCTTGTCGCTTTTGGATCACAATCTATCAGCAAAAATCGACAGTGCTCTCCCTGGCTGATGTCATCCACGGCAAACAATACGGAACAAGAGGGGTCTCAGGAAAATATCTGTGTTCTTATCACACCAAGGCCCAGGTTGCCGTAGTTACATGCAACATCTGAGATTTCAATGGATTTAATATTTCCTAGAAATATCCTAATTCCCATTTGATTGCTTTCCCAGTTGGCCTGTGGTCATAGGATGTAACTATAAAGAAATAGAGTAAGTGTAAAGAAAAGATCCCATCAACACTCACATATAGATGCATAATGTTGGTCTAAAAGATATTAGCTTAGAAAGTTTTCCAACTATTCCAATTTACTTTTGGAATCACCCTCAGAACAATTCTATGAATTATATTAGACAATCTGAGTTATGACTTCAGAGCCACATCTTTTATTCAACTTCTTTTGCTCTGAGCTTCTTTCTGCATAGCTAATTTCATGATGGCTCATGTATATCCTAGAATTGGACTTTTAATAATGTTAATGCACTGTTTGCAAAACATTACTGCAGCAAGCCCTGTCTACCATTCGATCAAGGCTAAGAATTCGCTAAGAACTTTTTAAATCTCTGAAAGCTATCCAATCTTGAGACAAGAGTTGCTGAGACAATCTTTTCTTTTAGATCCTTTGACTTGATTTTAGCTGTTTCCTAAGGATATTTTAATAGGTTCCGTCAAGTGATTTATTTTTTTCTTTGTGCAGAGGTTGTAGATCCTGCATAAAGGTCTGAATCTGCAATATATTTACCTTCTGTTAGGCTTGGATTGTGTAAATTTAATTTTGAGCTTCTAGAGGGACATCTGTCTCCCATTAAACTATTGGTCAGTTCAAGTGTTTGATAAACCTTTTCAGAAATATATGTTAGCATCTTAGCAAAATTGGCCTTTGGTATAGACGCACTTCTGTTCCAGGTGAAACCAGTCCCAGGGAAGCTTAATTGACACCAGCTTGAATTCAAGTGGCACACCTGAACCCAACCATCAGTTGAATGTGGATTGGGTGTGGAAACATGAAATACAATAATAAGAGATGGAAATATGACCCAGGATAACCCAACAATATTCCTAGGTAAAAATCGCCACCTCTTCTTTGAGAAGATCGATTTTCTCAGGCTTGATAAACTGCTGCTCCCAAAACATCAACCTCATAATGCAAAATGATTGGAAGTAATGGATGGAAATATTTATGACATTTACCAGAAATACATTCTCTCACTTTTCAGCATACCTGTAGAACCCAAATCAAGTAACATCAAGTTGAATGCACGCACACACATGCATGTGTATACGTGTTTCTGTCTGTGTTTGTGCACACACATACAATATTAAACCATGAAACAGGCAGGGTTCATTTACATTTTGCTATTTTAATATCAAGAATCTGTGGATGGAGTTCACTACACTAACAGATTGAAGGAAAACAAGTCATAACAACAGAATATTATTTAAGAAAATTCAACACCCAGATATGATTTTTTTTAAAAGTTTGAGCAAATTGGGAATGAAAGGGAAATTTCTTAACAGGATAATAATGTCTGCCAAAACTCCAAGCAAATATCAACCTAATGTTAGCATGATAAAAGTCAATATCGAGGTAAAATGCCCTGCTTTTTATTTTTTACATAACAACAAAACCCATGGGGCATCCCTTCATGGATAAGCAGAGCGGCATGGGAACAAAGTAGAGAGCCCAAAAAGAACTCCCACCCGTGGGGCAGTGCTGGGTGACAGGGGACCCTCTAAGGAAGGGAGGAAGTGCCAGAGCATTCTACAGTGCTATCCTATACTGCCCAGCTCATGGAAATATCTGCCCTTATACCCTTACTTTTCCTCCCACCCATAAATGAAGTCAATGTTCACTACAAACCCAAAAATGATAAAGCCATACAATAAAACTCTTAAGAGGAAATGATAAGACTATCTTTGTGATCTTGGATACAGAAAAGTTTCTTGAATTAGACTCAAAAATTACAAATCACAAAGGAAATGAATGATAAACTTATCACATTTAAAGGAAAAACGTCTATAAAGCATACGATACCTAAAGCAAAGCCACACACTGGGATTTTACATTGACAATGGGCACAGGTGGTTAAGAATGAGTATTCAGAGTATGTAGCACCAGGTCCTAAAAAGTTGTAAAAAGAACAAAATATTCAACTGATATAAAAACAAAGGAGATATGAACAGGCAAATCACAGAAAAGGAAACCACAGGAGAATTAAGCATTAAAAAGATGCTTAAACTCACTACTCATAGAGTACAAGTAAAAAACGGCAAAGAGCTAACCTTTCTCTCTCATCCATTCAAATGGCAAAAAGATTAAACTTCTTATGCCAAGCATTGCTTAAGAAGTAGAAAAATGGAACTTCTGTGCACCGCTGGTGAAAATACAATAGAGGATGCAGAAGAGAATGGTAATATCTAGTAAAAGACACCCATACATTTCATGCCAGAAACCTAACCCGGAGGCAGATAGCTAGAAGAGCAGTGATCGTACCTAAATCTGAGAAGACGTGTGTATCTTTCAGAAATGTTTATAGTGATCATAAAGTGGAAAAAATTTAATAATTCCCAAGTCTCTAGAATGACCAGTAAATGATGTGTTCACACAATGGAATACAACATAGTAGTTGATATGAATGAACTGAAGCTGATGCACCAGCTTGGATAAATCTCAAAAGCCTAATGTTAAATATATGATATAGGCAGTATGATATTGAATTAGTCATCCAAAAGGGGTGCTGATGCAAAGTACCAGAAATCTGTTGGTTTTTATAAAGGGTATTTATTTGGGGTAAAACTTTATAGTTAGAAGGACCTAAAGAGTCCAACTCAAGGTATTGTAAGCGGTATTTTCTCTCCCAAAATCACCTACCACACGGTGATGCAAAATGGCCGGTGATATCTGCGAGGGTTCAGCCTTCCTCTTCCCTCTTAAGGCTCCGTGGTCCCAGCTTCTTCCGATCTCAGCTGTAGGCTGGCCTAGGACTCGTCTCTCTCCCAGGGCTTGTTTCTCTCCAAGCTCAGCTGCACTGGTCTCTTCACAAGGTCAAACGTAGAATACCAGGCAAATGGCTCATCACTCTTCCCAGGGCCTCTGCCACGTTTATGGAGATGTCTCTCTCCCTCTGTGTGTCTTCTCTGTGTATCTACCTCTCTGTTCTTGATTGACCGTCTGTTTACCTAGCCCACCAAGGAGGCAGAAACTCAACCCTGCATTTCATAATGACATGGTCGAATCAAAGCTCTAATTTTTATTTAATAAAGTAAAAGTAAACCCTCTGAATTTAATACAGTCAAAGGGCATCATGCCCAGAGGAACAGACCAGTTTACAAACATAATCAATTTTTCTTTTTTGGAATTCATAAATAATATCAAACTGCCACAAGAATCTTTTGTAATATTTTAGGATTATATAAAATGTGATGCTATGTATTGTTATGAGCCCTTAAATCTGTGGAAAAATACATGTAAAAACTATGAATGGGTGTGATACTGAAACACATGATAGCCGTGACCTCTGGGGAGAGAGAGAGGAGGGAGGGAAGAGGACAAAATAAAGAAAAAAAGAAAGATTTCATCTCTTGTGTTGAGGTGTGTGGCTGTGTGGGATCTTGCTGAGCATTTGAGCTTCCCACGGGGTGTGATGGGCAGGGTGGGGTCGAAGCTGCCCCCACTCGTCTCTCACGTGGGTGTGGGTCAACTGTTGGGCCGTGAACCTGGCTCTGAAGGACCCCGGGTTTCCCAGGTTAGATTGTCACATTCTTTAGGACTTTGGTTGCCACCTGAAGGACCCCTTGACCAGCGAGCAGGCACCGCGGGCTGGTGGCCCAGCAGCCAGTCCCTGTCACTTCCCCTTTATACCTCTAAGGGAGGCTGAAAATCAGGCTTTCCTCACCTTCGCTGCAGACATGGATGGCTCTAGGAGGCTCCAGGATTCCAAACCGGCAAATTGGGAAAGCTGCTGGATACTTTTGGGGGAAAAGTCCTGGGCACAGGGAGGAAATATTTCTCCCCACTCTGTGGCTAGACTCTGGATGTGAGCGTGGAGCTCCTGCAAACATCTCGTGACTTTGAAGGGAAGGGCCCAAGGGAACTGCCAAAGGGTTATTGACCTCCGTGGTGAATCCTGAGCTCCTTACTTCCAAATCTATTAAGTAGGATAATTAAACCTCTTTATTGATTATTTCTCTTATGATAAAGCAGCCTCATTAATACAGTCCCTTAAGGTTAACAAGGTAATTTACTAGAAAGTTACCTAGATCAGGGGAGTCTAAGGAACACTGAGCAACTAGAGGCTTCCACAGGGGAGCAAATGGACACCAAGCCAAGAACACACTCAACTCCCACCTCCCAGGCTCGTTTCCTCAACACACATTCTAGGGAGGAGGAACCTGCCTGGCTTGGACCGTGCCTTCAACACGGATCTACAGCAAGTTCTGAGAGAATGGGTCCTGGAGGACAGCCCTGGTCCAAAGGGGCCTTGGAGGATGGCTCAGGTCAAGAGAAAGGGTTTGGGTGGACACTGAGAAATGCCCGCTGAAGACCAGGCTTTGAGATTTCTGCTTTGAATGAGCTGTGTGCCTTCCTCCACCGCCTGCTGCGTCTCCTCCTCCAAGCCTCTCCAGGCACTGCTTTTATGATCTACAACAGCAGATCTAGCAGGGTCTATCAGCCTGGAGCTAGGGAATTGATTGTTACTCATAATGAAGAAAACAATTAGAAAAACATTAGCAGTATACAGAGATATATTTTGCAGTTATATTTGACATTGGCATAATTCGAGGCTATGCCTAAAACCCACTTTAAGCAGCAATATTTCTGTTTCACTTTCATTGTTAAATACTTCTTTTTCCTTATCTTTAACCTCGACATTATTAAAACGGCACCAGGAATCTATTTAAAAAATCTCGCTGTGACATTTCAGCAGCAAAATGACCTTACCATTTCAGAGGTGCTGCAATCATTTGGCAGGATACAGCACTTTTTTTCCTCCCCCAGTAAATCAACATCCTAGAAAATGCATGTTTAAAACCCTTTATTCGATCGTCATTTGTACGTGGGCTAGTACTTCCAAATCACACACAATGAAGAATGACTAAATTACAAACAATTTCCATATCCGCGCTTCTGGTGAACTGCCTTTCATTGTGACCGTGCTTTCCATTTCACCTCCAAGGTGAGCTGAAGTCTTCACCAGGTTCAGAACTGTACCTGAAGAGCTAGGGGACACAGGAGTTTCCACGAGCTAATGAATATAGCTTAAAAGTTGACAGCATGTCATTGCAGGCATAAATCAGATTTTTTTTTTCAAAATTATTTTTCTTTTACATGTCTTTGCCTCACGCTGCTTCTCAAACAATAGAAATAGGGCTCATTGAGTACTTTTGTCCATCTTGGTGAGCCACAAAGGTTGCCTTGTACCTGCCGTCCTGGGCGTGTGATGGGGGTGAGAAGGGGGTGGCAACGATGGTGGAACTTGGGTTTAGAAAAGACACAGCAACTGTGTATTCAAGGCTGAATTATTTTCTGGGCACTTGCCCGTCACTTTGCTGGCATTATTTCACTAAATCCGTACAACAGCCATACAAATGTATTTATCACTAATATTAATATTGCCTCCACTGCAAAATTTAAAAAGTAGGCTCAGCAAAGGGGCATGCCCGTGTGCAAATACTCCTCACCTCGGTGTGGAGATCGCAGTTGTGGTCCTCCACCTGGAATGCTCAACCAAATCATTATTTTTTTTTTCAATTCTAAATATAGCATTCCTCTAGGGAGGAAGTAGAAGCATTTGATTAGTTAGTTATCTTGGAGAAAGGGAAAGTAAAGGAATCATACCGGTTGTAGCAGGTAAGTATACATTAGGCTATTGCTAAGGAACTAAAGCACAATTTGAATTCCTCAGACAAAGGCATGGTTACAGAAGGCATGCTAACCAATGCCTTTCTCACACATTCAGCATTAAATCAGCATTTAACAGATACATGCTGATACTCTTTACCCTTTGCAAGGCACTGGGGTACAGCTATGGATTAAGTGTCAGCCCTGTCATTACAGAACTTTCCAGAAGAGAGAGGTAAATAATCACATGAAGCCGGAGAGGAGCAATCTTTTGCACTTCATCTGTCCACCTCCATATCCACAGCAGACTGGTTGGTCCCAAGACAATATTCCAGACCCAGGATGAGCCAATCATAGACTGTCTCCTGGGAAACTGGAAAAGTGAGTTAGAGGGGGCTTGAAGTGGCAGGTCATAAAACTACTGTCATGGCTGGAAACTACAAGGAAGGAGGAGATTCACGCCTAAGTCAAGAAGAAGCAAAGAGAGGGGTCCTAGGACCAGGGGAGAGACAGCAAGTAGCCAGAATTCCTGACTTCCCATTTTGGAACACTTGAGGAGCCTGGCTAAACTCTCTCTGGCCCATAGAGCATCCCTTCCCCTTTGTCCTAGACCAGTCAGAGTGGACTTCTGTCTATGAAAGCAATTATCTTAGAAGATACCCTATCACAGATGACAGTATGTGAACTTTTGATGTAGACATATGTGATAGTTTGAGATGATTTATGAATCCCAAAAAGAGAAAGATTATGTCTGTAAACAGATCTGTTCCTGTGGGTAAGATACCTTTTGATTGCATTAAATTCTGATGAAGTTTACTTGATAAATCAATGCAAGGCTTCTGACTGGGCTACTTTGGTAAGGTGTAACTCAGGCTGAGTCCCCGCCCCCTCGGTGGGCTGATATAAATGGACACTCACTCGAGAAGACAAATGGGGAGAGAGAGAGCTCGGTCATTTTTGATGATGGGGCCCCGGAGAGAGATGAGCCATTCGTCTGATAGTTTGCAGCTGACCTTGGAAAGCGAGTCAAGACTGCTATTGAAGGCCCAAAAAGAAAGGAGCCCTGTGCCAGGAGAGAGAGGAAGCCCTGTGCCAGCTGCAGCCAAGAGAGGGGCCGCCCAGAGGGGTGCTGAACCCTGCAGAGATCAGCGGCCTTCTTGCTGTGCAAAGGTCAAAGGGCTCCAGCTGCCCTCCTGGATGCCCCGGTGATGTCTACAAAAGTCCCCCATGACTCCCTCCACAAGCACATCCAGGGAAAGCAAGTGGAGGACCTGATGTAACCCCACCCTGGGCAGGCTGCTTGCTTCCACAGGAAATAAATTTAATCACGGGATCGTTAAAAACTACTGAATTCTGGGTTAGGACTTGATCCGCTTCTGCGATGCGGATCCCCAGACCCATTACCTGAGAGAGAGCCACGGGTACACTGCCCTTGATCTCTTCCCATACTGGGCCACTCAAGAGCTTAACAGAAATGAATTCCAAAGACCTTAAAGATGCAGGAAAGGTCCTTGAGGTCTTTCCCCCTTGACCAGTTAGGCTGCTGTTTGCTTTAAAAATGAAACGAAACAAAGCATGATTGTTATTTCAACCCATCTTTGAAAAACATAATTTTTGAGGCGGGTTTTTGTTTTGTATTATCTTTTCCTGCTAATTCTCAACCATGGCTGGTCCTCATCCAAATTGTGATGTGGATTAAAGTTTCTTCCAGCCCCTTCATTTACCTGCCCCCAAGTCACCTTTCCAGCCCTCCTCACTGCTCGCTCCCCGAGAGGCGCAGTGCTGCCAGCTGACGTGCAACCCCGGCCTAATGGCCTCAGGAAGTTTTCAGACCCTAATCATTTCTTTTTTTTTTTTTTATTGACTTTGTAATAATATTACATTAAAAATATATATGTGAGGTCCCATTCAACCCCACCCCCCCACCCCCCTCTCCCCCCCCCAACAACATTCTTACTCTCACTACCCAGCTAACATTTTCCAGACTTATATTCTTCCTAGATAGCAAGTGTGCACAGTGGTACCAAGGATACGACCATATGTTGAAAACAAAGAATGTAATAGACTCATTGTTGCCTGAGAAACATAGACCAATGTGTTTTCCCTGTTGATTATGCTTTTCTAGAACCATAGTTTTAACTTGATTTTCCCCTAGGACTAAATAGATAATAACCATTTAACTTGCTTTCTACCTTTCCATAGTGTCAAAACAATAAAATATATAAGACTTTTACTTATTTATTTATTCTGGGTTTCCATACTCTGAGCAATTAACCTGGGATGCAGTCACCGGAGGTGAATTACTGGGTGAAAGGGCATGGAATTTTTGATATTCCTAAAAATACATGGACACACTTGTGTTTTTCTAGTGGGTATATAAAATGGTAAAGCCACTCTGGAAAACAGTTTTGCTGTTTCTTGCAACAAATAAACATGCAACTTAGACCCAGCAATCGCACCCGTGGGCATTGATCCCAGAGAAATCAAAACTGAACTTCACACACCCTGTCCACGCGTGTTCACAGCAGCTTTCTTCTAACAGCCCAAACTGGCGCCAATCCAGGTGTCCTTCAATTGGCGAGACAAACCGTGACGAGCCGTACCGCGGGGTCTTGCTCAGCAACAGATGCATTCAGCAACGGGAGCAAATCCAGAATCGCGAAGGAATTATGCTGAGAGACAAGAGCCAGTCCTCCCAAATTAAACACGACTAATTCCATACATACAGCTCTTGAAATGGCCAAATTTGGAAACGGAGACTAGATTGGTGGTTGGTGGAGAAGGGGAGGGAAGCAGGAACTGGGCGGGGTGCGGGAGGCTGGTGGTGAGGGACGCGCTCTGTAACTAACTGCATCCAGGGCAAAATATGGCTGTGACACTGAACTATAGTTTTGCAAAATGTCACCACTGGGGACAACTGGGTAAAGGGTGCCTGGACCCTCTCTGTATTACTTATTACTATCTATTATTATTCGTAAGAGTCCACAATTATCTCAAAATAAAAAGTTTAATTAAAAATATATTAACAAATTGTTTTCTAAAGGGAAGTATCAGGTTTTTGGTTGTTTTTTTTTTTGCCAGACAATAATGGAAAAGTCCAACTCTAGCTAAGAGACTCTGTCTGAAAGGAATCACACGGGCATTCAGCTATACTAGAACCGTCTAAAACACATACTTAAATGTAATAACAAGGTTTAACCAGAGACATGAAATTATTTCTTGATGGTCTCATTGCTCCTCAACTCTGCTATGGGCCAAGCAACTGCTCAAATGAATTCGAGTTAGGTGTCAATGTTTGATCTGGAAGAAGGAGCTACCTCTCCCGGGTACTGTTTGCATTTAATTGCAAAGCTTAAAGCTCACCCAAAGGAGACTTTAATAGGACCTCCGGCAGGTGGAGAGGGCTCCTTCCTTAGTGCTTCCCAAGTCCCATCTCCAGGGCAGCCATTGCCCACCGCCAACGCACTCTGAAGTGGGTCGGTCTAAATTCAGCCTCAGTTAGAACCATGGGTAGTTGGACTCAGAGTCACCTAAGGACCCTGGGGACAGGCAGTGGGCTTTGTATTTCCTCATGACTCACGTTCAGCTTGTAACACGGTTTTCTCCTTCTGCTGCTGCTGCCTTCACTCTGGCCTCACGAGCTGGGGTGCTCGATTGCAAGGATCAGGTTGGAACTTGAGGCTTTGATTGTCTTTGATGTCTGTAAAGGCAGGAAAGCTGTCATCTTTTCAAGTGGCACTCAGCTCTAGGTGAAGAATGTCTCTGATTTCTAGAGTGTCTATCAGGGACAATTATATCCTGATTGACCTGTTTGGCATTAAAATGTCTCCTAACACTTGCTCCCATCTTGGGAAATGAAGAAACTGTTTCTATGCTTCTCTTCAAGCCTGTGCTTTGAGAGCTCACCAGAGTGTTAAACTTTGGGGATGAAAAGCACCAGATGGTTGGTATAATTTTTTTTTTTCTACCACGGAGCTGACATTTTCAAAATCAGTATTTTAAGCCCAACCCAGAGAACACAGTGTCTTGCGGTTATTTCGACACAGGTATGAAAGGTAGCCGATTTTTTCCAGGTACAGTGAAGTGTTAGGGACACAAAGTTCTAAAAAAAATGGCTCTTGCCCTCAAAAAGGTTATAGGCTGATGTGCGGGTGTGTGTGTGTATGTGCATGAATATGGGGGCACGTGAAGACAAATGGCACAATCTAGAATGAATAGCACATGGGATATTCCAGTGTCATAGTCCCACATCCTTGATGTTGAGAGGTACTACCTTGAAATACAATTCATCTATTAAAACAATGACTTTTAATAATGTTACTAAAGTTCCCTTCTCTCACCCTCCTCTTTCCTTTCCTTCCTGTCCCAGAGGTAAGCAGTGTCCCAGCAATCATACGGTCTTTTGAATCCTGTTTTTCCTGCTATGCTACATTAATTTTTTTTTTTTTTAGTTTTTACATATATCCATGTTGAAACAATTTAATTGCTCTGTAGCAGGGGGTGGCAAACTTGCTCTTAAAAGTCCAGAGAGTGCGCATTTCAGGCTCAGGAGTGAGCCATAAAATGTTTGGTGATCCCGCACCGCAGTATCCCATCGTACAATATAATTTGTATTCATGCCCTAACACTCCGGAAATGAAACAATAAACACACCCGTCTCTATGTGCACATATGTATGGGTTTCTAGGTTATACATCTAGAAGTTACTCATTTGGAGTTCCTCTTGTACACTGAGAGACAGTGACCCAACCTGTGGGAGATGTTATATGAGCAAAGAGGTGAATCTTGTTGGTTTTATCCTGGGCAGCACAATAAGGGCCAGAATAAGAAACCCTTGTTGCTTTACTCCACTGACACTTCACAGTCAATTTGCAAGCACAGCAAAGCCCAGGCGATACCAAGCAATCTAGTCCTTTAATCATTTCTTCGATGATAATCATTTCAATGAAAAGAACACATGAAATTGAGTCTCTTTATGTGTGACAAGTTCTTTATTCACCCTCACTCTTGAAAATAGTATATCTGGGTATAGAATTTATATTGGCTGATATCTATCACTATGTAATCTGGAGGTTTCATTGTCTTTTCTTCTAGCTTCCCTTATTCTTGAAGCAAAGATTTTCTCGCAACTAATTGCTATTTCATTGTTAATAATCTCTTTTTCCTATGATTATTTTTGAGATCCCCTCTATATCTCTGGCATCCTGTTGTACAAAAAAAATAAATGGGGATTTCTGTTATTCGTGCTGTTCAAGGTTCACTGTGCTTATAAAACATGTAGTTGCCCGTCTTTCAATCTGGAAATTTCTGAGTCATTATCTTTCTGATATTGTTTCTCTGCCGTCCTCTTTATTGTCTCATCTGAAAATCCTGTTAGTTATATTTTTGAACCTTTTGGTCTTCTTTACTGGTCTCATAACTTCTGCTTCTTATTTTTCATCTCTCTAAATTCTTATGTTTTTTTCTGGGAAATTTTCTAGATCGATTGGCTTATAAAGAAAGTGGAAATTAAGCACCAGGTCCTAAGACCATGGAAGATTTAAGAAGCGATGATCAGAGTTAAAGAGTTCTAAGTCTTATATCTTCTTTGAAAGGTGAGTAGAAATATTGATTAATTTTAGAGTTGAAAGTCAAATACCTAATGTTATGCTTCAAGAGTTACCAATGTAGGAATAGAAATGAGGGCAAAATTTCTAAATCTGATGAAAGGTACATACATACATGCATACATATATACATAAATAAATGGAAACAAAGGTTACTCAATCTAGTACACAGGAGGAAGGACAAGCATTGATAAAACATTAAGATTGTACAAACTATTCCAAATATTTTTAAATCCCACAAGTGAAAATAGATTTCACTTTTCAGTTAAAAGTACAAAATTTTCAGATATGATTTCAAAAAAGTGAACAATATGATATTCACAAAAAATCATTTTAAAATGTAGCATCTAAAAAGATTAAAAGTGCAAAGATTTTTAAAAGGCATACCATACAGATACTAACCAGAAGAAAATTAATGTGGCTATATGAATCAGACACTCTAGCCTTTCATGCCAAAAGAGGGTATTAAGGCTGAAGAAAAGTTCTTACCTAATGGGAAATGGGAAAATTCTCCAGGGTGTTTGATAAGCCTGAACCTGTGTGCACCCAACAGCAGAGTCTCAAAATAAGTAAAGCAAATATTGACAGAAAATGAAGAGAATGACAAATCTACAGTGATCATGCAAAAAGTAGCACACTTTTCAACAAACCATATACAATGCATCTACAACCTATAGAAAGGTTGTAGAAATGTGTCACTCGATCTAGTGAACAAGCATAGATAGCTGAGGGTGACAATTAGAGAATATGCTCTTTTCAAGTATTCATGAAATATTTAGGAAAACTGATTGTGATCTAAGTTACAAACATCAAAGAATCAAGGAGTTGTTCACCCAGAGAGGTTAAATAACTAGAGTAGGTCCACACAACCAGCAGGAGGGAGCATTCAATTAAAAGAGATAAGCAAATTGACAGAGTGAAGACACTAGACCACAGGTTACCAGGGGCTTCCACGGGGGCAGGGACTGGGGAGTTAACGCTTAATGGGGACAGACTTTCTGGTTAAGGTGATGGAAAAGTCTTGGTGATGGATGGTGGTGAAGTTAGTTCAACATTGTGAATGCAATTAACAGTACCGAATTATATATTTGAATGTGGTTAAAGGAGGAAATTTTAGGTTGTATATACGGTACTAGAACAAAACTTTAAAAAACAAAGATAAGAGTGTATGACACAATGAACACTAATGTAAACTATGGACTATAATTAATTGTACAATTAAAATAGTCTTTCATCAGCTTTAACAAAGGTACCACATTAATGCAAGCTGTTAATAATAGAGAGAGTATATGGAAACTCTGTATTTTCTGAGTGGTTTTTCTGTAAACCTACAACTTCTCTAAATAATTAGCCCATTGTTGGTATGAAATTAATGTTAAATAAATGGTTATTGCTGTTTCATAAATACCATTTATAAATAGGCCCATCTTCCTGCTATTTCTTGTTTCTTTTATATTTTCAGCTGGCTTTCTTGGCTTTTCAGAATAGGCAAATTAATTTATCAATAAATAATTGAATTGTCCGGAATTTCCATGACAGAGTTAAATAGTGAACTCAAGAATTCAGAAAGGGGCTGTTTTTTTATACTTAGAAATCAAGTAAGAGGTGTTCTCTTCAGATCTGGGATGTTTTCCCCCAAACAGTGTTGACAGATTAATTTCTTCAGATTCTTTTCACCGTCATCCTGGACTCTTTTTGGAATTCTCCTTCCTGCACTCATGCCAGAATGATCCAGAAGGCTGAGAGGAAACTCAGAAGAACATCGTCTGGGCGTAATTCTCTGGTTGGATGAAACTGGACCTTGGGGGCCAACTTTTCCCGTCCCACGTCCCACGTCATGCTGAGAAGCACACTGAGTTTGGGACGGGTGTCGGAGCCTCCCACTTCTCTTCTTTGGTGAAGTGCCCTTGACCTCTGACCTCCAGGGCAGCTTAGCCTGAATAACTACAGCCACCAAAGGATTCCCTCTTGACCTGACTCGTCCTTCTCAGACAGCACTGTGTTTCCAGCGCGAGCTCCTCCATCTAGGGGGACCTCACGAATTTCCTCGGGAACTCTTCTCATCACTTCCTTTGCTCTGGCCCCAGGGTCTTCCTTGAAGGTACTGCCCGGTGCCTGCATGCCGCAGAAATGCCTCAATTGTGAGGCATGTGGAGAGGTGCTTCCTTTTTAATGCTCTTTGAGTTTTCTTCTGTTTTCTGATGTTTCTGTGTGCCTTTCAGTAGGAATTTGGTTAGCAGGACAGGAAACCTCTGCTCAGTTTTCCATGTTATCAAGCTGTCCCTCCTTTTATTTTACAATTAGGTATGAAACTGAATTTTCAAGTCAGAGGAGGAAACAAATTGAAGATGATCCTTATGCCCATCATTGAGATATTTTGGACTTGAATAATGTAAACATGATGTAGTTAAAAAGTAATCAACAAAGGTCTCGGAATACCAGGGAGAGTGTTTCTGGCAGCAGCAAAATACATTAGTTTTCCATTTCTGTAAACCGAATGCTCATTTAGAAGAAAAATGAAGTGTTTACTCTGAAACTACATATCATTAGGCAGATATTTTTATTTGATTCTGAAATATGTTTATAAAAACCCTGTACCCAGACATCAGTCCAAATGGCACAGTGGTTATTTGCTCTTGGTGTACCAGGTTTGCAGAAATTTTGTTTCTCTTTTCCCTTGATATTTGGACTGAGGACATGGAGGTTGCAAGGACATTCTTGATATTTCATTGAATGATGAAATGAATAATTAAGCAGTAAAACATAAACAACAAGGTGTAATTATGACTCGTGTTCTGGATAGAGATAGAGCAGTGGTTCCCATCTGGGGGGTGATTTGGCACCGCAGGGGACACCTGGCAGCGGCTGGAGACACTCCGCATTGTCACAGATGCAGGTGCAATCGGCATCTAGTGATTGAGCCCAAGGATGCTGTTAAACATTGTAGGAAGCACAGGATGCCACCCCCAGCCCCCAACAGAGAATTCCAAGTCCTACAGGTCAAAGTGTCAAGATTGAGAAACTTTGGGGTAAGAAATAGCAGGTTTATTTCGATTTACAGAGATGTCCCCAAATTCAGTGTTTAACATTGTATGTACTCCACTCCCCAAGGGTCAAGATGTGTCTTTTCTTTCCTACCTGTTCCTCCCTGACGGGGCTCCAGGCAGGTGACATGTCTGAAAGGCTTGGGGAGTGACAAGGACTCATCTGGCATGGAAAGCAATGGGGTTCTTAGAAAGGACTTTGATCTCAGTGAGAATGGCCAGGTTTCCGCAAACACTGTCAACTGGTTGTGAGGAAAATTATTTCATCCCTGAGTCCCAGATTTCTCATTTATAAAAGGGTTAATGACACCGAACAGACAGTCATTCAGGAGAAAAATAAGATCTCAGGTGCGAGGCGTAATACATGTTGGAAATGGCATGCGCAGTAAATGGCACGTGCAGTCAAGGGAGGCTTTTTGGTCTATGCTAGTTCATGGGCTTTCTATTTAGCCATAGGTGTTTCAAATTTTAAACCCATTTTCTTCTTATCGCATTTTGTAATCAAGGGGCACAATATAAATAACCTAAGGCTCTCTCAGGTACTTTTCTTCTCCCTTTATTTACCCATATTTGTTTTTCCTTATCCTTTACACCCAGTTCGTCTGTTACTTTGAAGCAACTGACATAGAGCAAAGGAGAATCACGTGATGATCTTCCTGGCCCTGAAATCAAAGCCTCTGGACGGCTTCTCCGACATGAGCATAAAATCCAGGAAAGAACATGGTGAGAACATGGCAAGCAGGCAAATTCAAAGAGGGGAGTTATTACATTGAAAACTACAATAGCACGCTCGTTCTTCTTGATCAGCGAAAGGCAAAATCAGAGTTTCAAATGACGAACACAGAAACAAAGGATCAAGTAGCAAGAAGAAGGGACATTTACCATCTAAAGGCGAAAACTCTTCCTCAAAGCCTAACCCAGAAACAGAACACAGGAAGCCAGAGGCTTCTTTAAATATGAATTTAAATATTAGACCTGCTTAACCTGGCTCTTCCTTCTTACTTCACTCATCCTCAGTCAGGGAAAGGGACTGTTTCCTGGTATCAAAGACGAGGACCGGGTTGAGCAGGTGGGGTGCTGGCACCACGCATCGCGCCGTTCCCCAAACGGTGCTGAAGCGCGCCCTCCCTGTGCCGGTTCAGAGGAGAGGAAGCCGGAGCTCAGCGACCCCCTGCGCACGGCTGGGCCGAGGCTCAGACCACGGCTCTTGGGCTCTCTGGCATCCATCACCCCGGCTAGTGCCTGGGCCCTGTACACAGGACACAGATCACTACAGAGGTCACAGGGCCCACTGCTTTTTCAGCTCAAAACGCCTTTTTTATTTATTGCCACATTATTCCGGTAATGAGAATAAACAGACCCCAAATTTATTATACTGAGACTTTTTCAAAGCCCCAAATTCTCCATAAACATCATATTTTTAGGTTACTTAACTTTCTCTTTTTTACCAGCCATTTTTGCAGTTGCCTGTCTCCTTGAAGACAGCTTTCATGAAGCAAGTTTGTAAAGCAGTCATGGTGACAACAAAAGATGAGAAGGGTGGCTGGCCACGGGCCAGGCTGTAGACAAACGTCATCGCGTCTGAAGGGCAGCGCAAACTTGGGCAGGGGCGCATCCTGTCCCCGAGAGCGGTGAGGCCCCTGGGATGCTTCCAACAGCGTCCCGGCGTGGGTCTGACTCTCAGTCCACTGTCCCATGCAGCCCCCAGCTGCAGGAGAGAAGTTCCTGTGACGTCAGAGAACAGAGCGGGAGGGAAGGCGGGTGATGAAGGGTGACAAGGAAGGGCGCTGAGGGTGCAGCCTCAGCCCCCTTTCCTCACCATCCTCCATCAGACCTCAGCAAAGTCACACGTTCTTAGGTGCAGGCCCTCGTTGGGTCCATAAGCTCCAAGGTCCTGTAACAACAATTCAAACAGTAAGTGACAGAAAAGGCTACTGAAGTTTTTGCATTTCTTCTTGTTTAAAGAGATGTAGTGTGGGCGCATTTTCAGGATTTGGAGTTGTCCTAGGTGGTGCTGCAGGGATGGATGCTGGACGTTGTGTGTCCTGTCATGGCCCCCTGGGTGGACTGGGGGAGAGTGTGGACTACAATGTGGACCACTGTCCACTTGCTGCAGCAGTTTTCCAGAATGTATTTACGGGGTGCAGTGGATGTGCCACAATGATGGAGGAGGTTGTTGATGGGGTAGGGGTGGTGTGGGTGGGGTGGGGATTATATGGGAACCTCTTTTTTTTTTTTTTTTTACATTTTATGTCTTTATTTTTTAATATTACATTTAAAAAAATGTGAGGTCCCTGTATACCCCCACCCCCCTCACCCCATCCTCCCCCTAAAAGAGGTTTTCCAAGATACCTAATATCATGTTTGACAGTTAAAGTTACATAACAGTGGACACGTTTCCCAACACACATCTGTTTTGATAACTGTTCTTGCCTCACCTTCGCTTAAAAGCAGCTGCTTTCTCACTCGCTGGTAGACTTCTTGTTTGATTTAGATATATGTTGGCTTTTTCCTTCTAGTCTGGCAGAGTGAGACCTTTCACTGGGGTAAATTAAATTATTTATTTATTTATTTTTTAAATTACATTTAAAAAAAAATACGAGGTCCCATTCAACCCCACCGCCCCCGCCCCCCACTCCCCCCACAGCAACACTCTCTCCCATCATCATGACACATCCATTGCACCTGGTAAGTTCATCTCTGAGCATCACTGCACCCCATAGTCAATGGTCCACATCATAGCCCAGCCTCTCTCACGTTCCATCCAGTGGGCCCTGGGGGGATCTACAGTGTCCCGTAATTGTCCGTGAAGCACTATCCAGGACAACTCCACGTCCCGAAAATGCCTCCACATCTCATCTCTTCCTCCCGTTCCCCACACCCAGCAGCCCCATGGCTACTGTTCCCACACCCATTCCACATTTTCTCTGTGGACATTGGATTGGTTGTGTCCATTGCACACCTATGTCAAGTGAGGGCTTAGATTCCACATGGGTACTGGATGCACTCTTCCCGCTTCTAGTTGTAGACACTCTAGGCTCCATGTTGTGGTGGTTGACCTTCTTCAACTCCATGTTAGCTGAGTGGAGTAAGTCCAATAAGTCAAAGTGTAGGAGCTGAAGTCTGTTGAGGCTCTGGGCCTGGGTGTCATATTATCAGTCCAGAGATTCAAATCCCCTACATATATCTTAAACCCAGCACCAACTACAATTCCAATAAAGTAGCATGCAAGTCTTGTGAAAAGAGATCCCCTCTGAGTCCAATTCCATCACGCAGAAACACCAGCTCCAAAGAAGGGCCATCTGTCATGGCAGTGAACCCCTTCTGCCATGACCATAGAACCCGTGGGTCTCTTTATCCCTCAAAAGAACCAATACCTGGGGTTGTATCTACCTTATCTGTCTCTTAGACTCTGTTCAGTTGTACATAGGGCTATTCCTTCTGACAACCTCCAGACTCTTTTTTAGAGACTCACAGCCTTATAATCTCATTTCTCCTTTCCATTTCCCCCTTACATTAGGTCAAACTGCTTCCCGAAGTCATGTTATTATATGTAGACAGGTATATTCTGCTGTTCCACATTGAATCTTTAATTCAAGGTCATTTTCTAGTTGCTTCTTCAGCTGGTATGTGGTAGTGATCCCTCGGTGCCAGGGAGGCTCATCCCCGGGTGTCGTGTCCCACGCTGGGGGAATGCATCACATCTACATGCTGAGTTTGGCTGTGAGAGTGGCCACATTTGAGTAACATGAAGGCTGTCAGGAGGAAACCCCCAGGCACAATGCTACACTAGGCCTTGTTCTTATTGCAGGTGTATAGGCTCAAAGGTGTAGCCATTAGTATCAAGAGCCCACTGTTGGGCCCTCCTTCCTTCCTGGTTCTTGCCGTTGCACCTGGAGGATTGCCGCTGCTCTCCCAGGGCCCACAACAGTGACCCCCCGGCCAGGAACCCAGTACCCCCCCAGCTGTCGTTTTTAATTGTTTCCACTATGAGTATATATAGACATTACCATATACCCTGGGCATATGCCCTGTATAACTCCCTGTCAACCATATATATCTTGTCAATAACATCCCATATCAGTATTCCTCCGCTGCCATTGTTGAACCACTCTGTGATCCAAAACTTCCTGTAAAGTGAATCCCAACATAATGTCAGCTTCAGAAGTCTTAGATCACCAAAATTCATATATACAATATACAGTATTTCCCCAGATCCACCATAAAACCTTTTCCCTTCCACAGCAATAATCTTTTAACTTATTCACACCATATTTCCTGAAACTGATGTACAGATTCCGAAACTATAGTTTTCAAACAAGGTAACATTTGTGCTTACTATGTGGTCCATACTTTAGGTTGTACAGTTTTCTAAATTTTTTAGTTATCCTATGTTTTGTCTTATGGTTTTCATTATTAGTCTGTCGTCCCCTATATGTTTTTGGTGTAATATTAGCTGTTTTATATTCATCCTCGTGTACTCTCACGTAACTCCTCTTTTGCCCCCTTATTTACCTTTGTTCCATCCATTGCACATCCATTTTACCCTCCCCTTAGGGCCCACATTGCCTGCCAATCTAATGCCCTGGGAGCCGTCCTTTCTCACGAGAGATACAGTTCTCCCTATTCGACGGCATTAGTCTTCCCCAGGATATGGGTCCACCCCACCCAATGGTAGAACCCACCTTGGCAAAATGAGCCTTCAGCTATTCCCTCTGGAGTCCGTCCCGCATCAGACCATACCCCCTGAGCGTCCTAACCAGGTAACCCTCCTACTTATACTTTGATACGTTTTACTCAACATTTAGTTCTCAACGAACTTCTGACACTCTCCCATGTTTGTATGTTGCCCCTCCCTCCCACCTATTTCTTGGACCATATTACCACTCTTCCCATCCCCAGCCCCCCTCAAACCCAGAAAACCCCACCCGAAGGTAACCCCTTGCCCCCATTTTGTCCCTTCTTTGTGCTCATACTTACCCTCAGCTCATCACAGATTCCACCCCTGCAGACATTAACTCACATCCTTCCTCCACCCCCCGATTTCCAGTAAGCCACTTTTCCAGACTCTAGCTCTCTGAGGCAGTTAACTTATTTCATATCATTGAGGTCATATAGTATTTGTCCTTCAATGCCTGGGTTGCTTCACTCAACATAAGATTCTCAAGGTTCATCCATGTTATCACGTGCGATTGTAGTGTATTGGTTCTTACAGCTGAGTAGTATTCCATTGTGTGTATATACCACATTTTATTGATCCACTCATCTGTTGATGGACATTTGGATTGATTCCAACTTTTGGCGATGGTGAACAATGCTGCTATGAACATTGGTGTACATATATCGGTTTGTGTCCTTGTTTTCACATCTGATGGGTATATACCCAGCAGTGGTATTGCTGGGTCATATGGCAAATCTATGGATAATTTTTTGAGAAACTGCCAAACTGTCCTCCAGAATGGTTGGACCCTTCTGCATTCCCACCAGCAATGGATGAGTGTTCCCCTTTCTTCACATCCTCTCCAGCATTTGTATTCTACTGTTTTTTTCATGGCTGCCAATCTTATGGGAGTAAGATGGTATCTCATTGTAGTTTTGATTTGCATTTCCCTGATAGCTAGAGATTTGGAGCATTGTTTCATGTGCTTTTTTGCCATTTGTATTTCTTCTTTGGAGAAGTGCCTGTTTAAATCTTTTTCCCATTTTTTAAATGGGTTGTTTATCTTTTTGTTTTCGAGATATATGAGTTCTTTATATATGCAAGTTATAAGTCTCTTATCAGATATATGGTTGCCAAATATTTTCTCCCATTGTGTGGGTTCCCTTTTTACTTTCTTGACAAAATCCTTTGAGGTGCAGAAGGCTTTAATTTTGAGGTGGTCCCATTTATCTATTTGTTCTTTTGCTGCTCGTGCTTTTGGTGTGATATTCATGAAACCATTTCCTATTACAAGGTCCTGTAGATGTTTCCCTACACTGCTTTCTAAGGTCTTTATGGTCTTGGCTCTTATATTTAGGTCTTTGATCCATCTTGAGTTGATCTTTGTATAAGGTGTGAGATGGTAATCCTCTTTCATTCTTCTACATATGGCTATCCAGTTCTCCAGGCACCATTTGTTGAATAGGCCATTCTCTCCCAGTTGAGAGGGTTTGGTGGCTTTATCGAATATTATATGGCTATATACATGAGGTTCTATATCTGAACTTTCAATTCGATTCCATTGGTCTGTGTGTCTCTCCTTATGCCAGTACCATGCTGTTTTCACTACTGTAGCTTTGTAGTATGTTTTGAAGTCAGGAAGTGTGATTCCTCCTATTTCGTTTTTCTTTTTTAATATGTCTTTGGCTATTCGGGGCCTCTTTTTATTCCAAATAAATTTCATAGTTAGTTTTTCTAGTTCCTTAAAGAAGGCTGTGTTGATTTTTATTGGGATTGCATTGAATGTGTAGATCAGTTTTGGTAGGATAGACATCTTAATAATATTCAGTCTTCCTATCCATGAACAGGGAATATTCTTCCATTTATTTAGGTCTTCTTTGATTTCCTTGAACAATCTTGTATAGTTCTCGATGTATAAGTTTTTTACCTCTTTAGTTAAATTTATTCCTAAGTATTTGATTTTTTTATTTACTATTGTGAATGGTATTTGTTTCTTGATTTCCTCCTGATCTTGCTCATTATTGGTGTATAGAAATGCTACTGATTTTTGCGCATTGATCTTATAACCTGCGACTTTGCTAAACTCATTTATGAGTTCTAGGAGCTTTGTTGTAGATCTCTCAGGGTTTTCTATATATAGGATCATGTCATCTGCAAATAATGAAATTTTGACTTCTTCCCTTCCAATTTGAATGCCTTTTATATCTGGTTCTTGTCTCAGTGCCCGAGCCAGTACTTCCAAGACAATGTTAAATAGGAGCAGAGACAATGGGCATCCTTGTCTTGTTCCTGATTTTAGAGGGAAGGATTTCAGGATTTCGCCATTGTAAACAATGTTGGCTTTAGGTTTTTCATATATACTCTTTATCATGTTCAAAAAGTTTCCTTATATTCCGATCTTTTGGAGTGTTTTTATCAGGAAGGGGTGCTGTATTTTGTCAAATGCCTTTTCTGCATCTATAGATATAATCATGTGGTTTTTTTCTCTCAATCTGTTTATATGGTGTATTACATTGATTGATTTTCTTATGTTGAACCATCCTTGCATACCTGGAATAAATCCCACTTGGTCATGGTGTATAATTCGTTTAATGTGTTGCTGAATACGATTAGCAAGTATTTTGTTAAGTATTTTTGCGTCTAGGTTCATTAGAGAAATTGGTCTGTAATTTTCCTTTCTTGTGGTGTCTTTGTTTGGCTTTGGTACTAGGGTAATGTTGGCATCATAGAAGGAATTAGGCAGTGTTCCTTCTGTTTCAATTTTTTGGAATAGTTTCAACAGGATTGGAGTTAGTTCTTTCCGGAATGTTTTGTAGAATTCACCTGTGAAGCCGTCTGGCCCTGGGCTCTTCTTAGTTGGGAGATTTTTAATGACTGATTCTATCTCTTTGCTTGTGATTGGTTTGTTAAGATCATCAATTTCTTCTTTCGTCAGTATGGGCTGCTTATGTATTTCTAGGAATTTGTCCATTTCCTCTAAATTGTCATTTTTGTTGGAATATAGTTTTTCAAAGTATCCTCTTATGATAGTCTTTATTTCTGTGGGGTCAGTGGTGATATCGCCTTTCTCATTTCTTATTTTGTGTATTTGCATCTTTTCTCTTTTTTTCTTTGTTAGTCTCGCTAAAGGTTTGTCAATTTTGTTGATCTTCTCAAAAAACCAGCTCTTGGTCTTGTTTATTTTTTCAAGTGCTTTCTTATTTCTATTTCATTTAGTTCTGCTCTTATCTTTGTTATTTCCTTCCTTCTTCTTCCTGTTGGGTTACTTTGTTGTTGTTTTTCTAATTCCGTCAAAAGTGCAGTTAGTTCTCCAATTTTTGCTCTTTCTTCTTTTTTGATATATGAATTTATGGCTATAAATTTCCCTCTCAGTACCGCTTTTGCTGCATCCCATAAATTTTGGTATGTTGTGTTATCATTATCATTTGTTTCAAGGTAGTCATTGATTTCTTTTGAGATTTCCTCTTTGACCCACTGTTTTTCTAAGAGTGTGCTGTTTAATTTCCAAATTGTCGTGTGAAGTCTGGGTCTCTGACCCTTGCAAATTTCCAGCTTGACTCCACTGTGGTCAGAGATATTGTTTTGTATGATTTCGATCTTTCTGAATTCATTAAGCCTTTCTTTGTGGCCTAGCATATGGTCAATCTTGGAGAATGTTCCATGTGCGCTTGAGAAAAATGTATATCCTGCTGTGTTTGGGTGTAATGATCTATATATGTCTATTAGATCCAGCTCTTCTAATATACTGTTCAAATGTTTTGTTTCTTTAGTGATTCTCTTTTGAGATGTTCTGTCCAGAGTTGATAGTGGTGTATTAAAATCCCCCACTATAATTGTAGATGCATCTATTCTTTCACTTAGTTTTTCCAGCATTTGCCTCACATATTTAGAGGCGCCCTTGTTAGGAGCATAAATATTTATGATTGTTCAATCTTCTTGACAAATTGTCCCTTTCACTAAAATATAGTATCCTTCTTTGTCTCTCACAATTGTTTCGCATTTAAAGTCTATTTTGTCTGATATTAATATAGCTACTCCTGCCCTTTTTTGGTTGTTGTTTGCTTGTATGATTGTTTTCCAGCCATTCACTTTCAACCTCCATGAGTCTCTGGGTCTAAGATGTGTCTCTTGTAGGCAGCATATAGATGGGTTGTATTTCCTTATCCAGTGTCCCAGTCTGAATCTTTTGATAGGTGAGTTTAATCCGTTGACATTCAGTGTTATTACATTTAGAGAGTTATTTATGGTAGCCATATTTTGGTTGGATTTGTGTTTGTTATATTTTGTTTGTATTATTTTATTTTCCCCTTCTATTTTGTCTTTCTTGTTGCTTTTACACTCTCCTCCATCTCTGACTGTCCTGTTTTTTCCTTTCTTCCTGCAGAATTCCCTTAAGAATTTCTTGAAGGGGAGGTTTCTTGATGATATACTCTTTCAGTTTCTGTTTATCTGTGAATATTTTGAACTCTCCATCATTTTTGAATGCTAGTTTAGCTGGATAGAGTATTCTTGGTTGGAAATTTTTTTCCTTTAGTACCTTTACTATATCATACCACTGCCTTCTTGCCTCCATCGTTTCGGATGAGAAATCAGCACTTAATCTTATGGAGTTTCCCTTGTATGTGATGGTTTTCTTTTTTCTTGCTGCTTTTAGAATTTTTTCTTTGTCTTGAGCATTGGATAACTTGACAAGTATATATCTTGGGGTGGGCCTGTTGGGGTTTATGACCAGTGGAGTGCGCTGTGCTTCTTGGATATGTACATCTGTCTCTTTCAGTAGATTTGGGAAGTTTTCATTCATTATTTCCTGCAACACTCCTTCTGACCCCTTTCCCTTCTCTTCTCCTTCTGGAATGCCTATAATACGTATGTTTGAGCATTTTGCGTTATCATTCAGGTCCCTTAGTCCTATCTAAGGAGGGAATCCTCCACACGTAGCTGGGATCTCCGTGTATATTTCACAGATGGATCCTCTCTGTTACCTTCCCTCCAAATCGATGTCCAGACACCTCCGGACCGGGAAAAATCCCGAAACAGCCGGTCCCAAAGAGTCTCCGACGCCTCCCAGCCGATTCCCCCCAGGAGCTAGTAACCGGGAAGTTCACTCAGCCGCCATCTTGCCTCCTCTCTGAAGCCATATTCTTGTTGCTCACTTTTGTTTGCATTGTTAGTATTTTCTCTCATTGTAGTTTCTCAGCAAGAATTTTCTAAGCTGCTTGCCTCTTCTAAAAGCAAACAATTTAGTGAGGATGCCCTGTCGCCCTGCTGGGGGAGCCCTCATATTTTTTAAATGTAAAATTATAAAAGAAAATAAAGATGAAGAAAAAATAAAAAATAAATTAAAATTAAAAAAAATAAAGAGTATGACTCAACGCCCCCTCCAATTAGATGGGGAAAGTGGGGTTCAGGACACTGGGACTGGAGGACCGGGACACTCCAGGAGCGCTTTTGCTCAGTGGCTGGAAGGTCATGTGGCCCCAGCCAAGCCGCAGGACACGGGATCCCCCTCTGGGCTTTTTGGAACTGTCCTCACATTGGATGCATCTTCGTGGGGTGAAATCGTGGGCAACCCCTCAGCCCTGAACCTGAAGTCTAAGCTGATCTGTGGGAGTGAAGTGTCACAAATCCCAGAGTGAAAAACTGACCGTGATCCCCAAAGACCAATGAGCATCTTCGCCTCTCCTCATTGTCGGTATTCACAGATTTCTCTCCTCCTTCACCATAATATGACCAGGGTCTATTGGAAGAAAGGAGAGATGACGAAAGAGCTTCAGTCTTCCCATCAGCTTCCCAGGAACTCTGGGGTGTTCGTCGCCTACTGTGTCTGTTGTTATTGCATTTTTCTGATGTATTTAGATAAAATCCTATGTACTAGTTAATTAGAACGATTCAAGACTGTACGCTGCTTCGGGTCACCCTGCTATCGAGTTAGTAGAAAGTGCACGCGCGTGAGCGGAGGTGTTCGGCCTATTTCTATGGGAGGCCAGAAAGCATTCCCCGATTATGACTGTGATCGAGTCTAAAAGGCTGAAGAATTGTACTTCAAGTGTGAAATAGAGGTTGTGTTGTTTAACAACATCCGTGGGAAAACCACACGAATGCATTAGTGAGGGCAATTTGGGGTGTGTTTGTACAACTTCCCTGAAGTGGTGTAGAGTTTGCGGAGGGGAGAGGGGATGGCACGGGGCTCCCGGGTGGTTCTCGCTGGCTCTGAGCACGATGTGAAGCGGAACGCGCGGTCAAACCGAGGCAACTCTGCTCGTGCCCATGTGCTTGGGCTCCCACTTCCCCTCGTCCTGGCTGGGCCCACACCGCTGAGTCCTGCCCGGGCACCATGGCCCGTCCGTCCTGGCCCTGCCCCGTGAGCTGGGCCCTGGAGTGAGCACTGACCCTGAGGCCACGTTTAACCTGTGCCCACTATGGCCTTCAGATCGGGTGGGAAAAGGGAGCTCAGCACAAGCCACCCCTTTGGTGGAACTGGCCTGGGATGCGGTCGCGGCACTGGACTTCAGAGCTACGTTCCCGCTCCTCAATGGCACTGTCCTGCAGGTGTAGACGGCGGCTTGGCTGTTGGGTTCCAGCACCCCGAGTAGCCCTCACCCCGTGACGCCTCCACCGTCCTGCCGGTGAGGGAGTGACCAAGTGCTGGGGGCACTGTCAAGGCCACGTGGGGCCGTGGGCCATGGCTACTCCTGCGTTTCCTGCGTGTCCTCTCCCGCTCTCTTGGGGCGCAGCTCTCTGGCTCCCGAGGAAGGCCAGGTGGAGAAGGAGCCCTTGCGCAGGACCCAGGTGCCCAGGAGAGCCGGGGCCTGGGCCCCGCCACCGGGGAGCGCGGGCTGCCGAGCATGGCTGTGGCCTGGCCACGCGCTGTGGGCCCGCTCCCTGCGTGGCCGCCCCACCCGGCCTGCGGCTGCCCGAACGCCAAGACCAAAGCACCATGTCCTCAAGAGCTCGGCAGGAGGCGCCACGGGACGTGGGGGTCCTGGGCCTCGCTGGCCAAGGAGCCCAGCTTAGGCTAGCCTGTCGCCCCCCTCGACGTTCCGGGGGTGCGGCGTGTGGCCCGGAGGCCCTGCGCGCCTCTGATCCCTGGATTCCTCAGGGGATCCAAGCAAGCCGGGCTGGGCTCTGCCGGTTCCCTGGCCCGGGCATTTCATCTGGGGAACACAGAGTGGGAGACAAGGCAGCTGGCTGGCGGGGGTGAAGGACTAACCGGAGGACGACAGCTCACCGCATAACGCCCCGTATGCTCTAACCTGAGAAACGAGCCCCTGGGATGGCGGTCAGAGCGCCCAGCTCCAACTAATACTAATTGAGCACTTACTGTTTGCATTTGATCATCAGTTCCCACAGCTACAAGGAAGCAGGCATCCTCATTTCATGGAAGGTAGTAACTGCTGAATAAATATTTGTCTTTTTACGTGTAATAATAATAATTGCATTTATGATGCTAAGTGAAGCTTCAGACCTGCTCCAGGGTGTAGAGAAAAACTCGTAATGATTTTGCTTGGGTGGGTGTGGGCGATGCGCAGATCGTTGCTGAATTAAGCGTTCCTTTGCAAGTTATGTCTGTACTACGAGTTGGCCTAGGAAGTGATTTTTTTAATGTCTCATAAAAGCAAATTTTCTGTACCCTCGCACCTACCCTGAAATCGACGCCTGGTGTGTGTGTGAGCTGTGCTGTGCTCTCCAGGTGTTTCTTGAGGGCCCCCTGACCTCTTTCCACTCGATGCCAGGACCCAGCCCCTCAAGTCACAACAACAGAAAATGTCCTCAGACACCACCCAACGTCCCCAGTGAGTAAAGAGCCACTGCTGCGAGCAGCCACCTCGATCAATTAACACACATTTAGAAAGCGAGAAGTTGGAATACTAGCTTAGTTTGTCTTTGCTTTGAATGAAGACTTTTTATCCCAACAGAGCTGTGACTGAAATGGCTAAAAATGATTTCATAAAAAGTTTTGCTTTCTTTTCATTCAGTTTGTTTCCACCGAATGTGATTTCTCTGGCGTTTATGGGAATTTGGTTGGGACGGATGGGGGGGTTACGTGAGGTCCTCAACTCCCCTGTCACCTGGAGAAGACACCTTGGCTTATGGGAAACCAGACCAGTGCGTGGCAGTTTTGCCTCATTGCTGGTAGACAGATGTTGCCCCTGATTAAATTTGAAGAAGAAAACATGTAATTTTATTATCTGTACTGAGTGGGTGTAGCATGGATAATCTTATTCTCTCAAATGGAAGAATTGCTGCAATAAGTGAGAAGAAGAATCAACATTTCGCTGAAGGCAGTGTAGTGCAATAGAAATTAATGACACTGCCTGGCGAGGTGCTAGTCACATCCTTCTTGCGTTTCAGCACTGAAGGGCGGATCTGTGGTTAGGGCCGAGGATGCCACCGTGCCCCCCTAAAATCGAGCTAGTCCACGGGAGGAGGTGGGCACCGAGGTATGCTCTCTGTGGGTGACATGCTAGCCACTGAGAACTCACCTGCTCGAAAAGCGCTTAGAGAAGGGGGCGGAAGGGAGCAGTCGCCACCTGAATGCGTTATCTAGCCACTGCGCAAAACCCAAGAAGGGCCAGTGTTCTGCAGCAGGGCGTTCCGTCCCGAGACAGAGGGTGACGTGCCAAGAGGCAGCTGCTCGAGGGGACGCCCCCACAAACACGGCCGCCCTCGGTCCCCTCCGCTGGCTCCTCCGGGTGGTGCTGCAGGTGCATCCCCAGGCCACGACAACAGCTCGGGTCACTTGCAGGAAGTGCCCTGGGGAGGGCCCAATGCCGGCCGGCGAAAGGCAGCTCCACCTGCAGGGGGAAGGAGCCTAAGCTGCAGCCCGCCCGGGAGAACAGCGCTGCAGGAAAGGCCTGTCTGACCCCGGCAGAGGCTGGCATTTCCCTGAGGCCATGTAAGCACTGCCTGGAGAATGAATGAATGGGTGAGCGAGTGAAATCAGTAAATCACTTGAGCTAGCCTTTCTGACAAGAATCGGTCACATAAAAATAAAGATAATGACAGTGATAATATAATAATGGCTAACGTGTGCTGCCTTTACACATCTCAAGTATCGTTCTAAGTGCTTTTCTCAATGAACTCAGCTAATCCGCACAGTAACCCCATGAGCTAAGGGTTATTATCATCCCATTTGGGAGGCGAGAAATTGAGGCACAGAGCAGTTAAATCGCCGGCTCAGAGTCACCGAGCTGGGAAGTGGCAGGGCGGGGATCTGAACCCTGGACATCAGACTCTGGAGCCCACGCTGGCAACACAGAGTCTCTTTGTTCAGAATGCTCTGATCTGACAGCTGTGGTCTCTCAATGAGCCTGGGTTTTTACCTCACTTTGCTAAAATCCTTTGTGAGCATTTGCAAACCCCTTCTTAAAATGGGACATACCTCCAAGATTTAGAAGCACTGTTTTGTGGAAAAAAACACAAACGGCTGGATTCAGAGTAAGAACTGGCTTCCCCAGCCAGCCCCAGCCTCTGCTGCTGTGGAAGCACAGGTGCGCTGTTCCTGGGAGCGCGAGGGGTGATGTGCTGGGAATCATCCTTAGTTCTAGGTCATGGCTTCAGTCAAAATCAAGTCTCTATAAAAAGGAAATCAGCCATCTCCATAAAAGTTAACTCATGATTAAGGAAAAAATAGTCAGTATGTTTATAATTATCTGAGAATTAGGAATGAAAAATAGAGGTCTTCTTTATTTAGCTCTTTCTACTTAAATAATGCAGCGATCAGAGGGGTTTCCGTGGGAATATATAATTTAACATAATTGAGTAAGGGACTTAGAACGTCTCATCCGCTCTGCAGTTTAATGGCATAGTGCTTGGGATAGCTGAGGCCGCTGTGTTCCAGGGAGCCTGAGGTTTCCCCCAGAGCTAAGTGGGAAGCAGACAACAGTGAATCTTGGGAACGAAGGGCATGAACGGGGAATATTTAATAAATCTGTGGCAGAGCAGAGGGTGTGTAAAGGCCCCCGTGGACGCTCAGGGTAGAAGTTAAATCAGCTCGTATAGCAACACTGACCCTCCATGCCTGCCTGGCTGCTTTCCTCCAAGAGGCCGAAATGGGGCAAGCCGCTGCCCGACATTCTCCCAGCCTCATTCTACGTACAAGTTAGGGGGCTACTTGCACAATTATTTGCCACGAGTAATTAAGGAAGGGGAAGAACAGAGACTAGGTTTTTCTTTGCATCACAAAAGGCATTTTTTTCCGGGTTCTGGCGGCCGGGCTCCCCTCTCTCGTCGCCCCCTCTGCTCTCGTCCCCTGCTGAGTGTTCTCCACGGCTGCCCATCAAGAGGCCACAAGCACGTGGTTTAAACCGCACGTTTGTTATCCTATGGATTCTCCGTGGTAGGGGTACAGGCAGGCCCACCGGGTCTCCCGAGGCTGTGGTGCAGTATCGCCAGGCCACTGTGCTCAAGTGGAGCTTAGAGACCCCCTTCTCAGTGAATCCAGGTCCTAGCGGTTGTCTGCAGCCTTCGGCTCCCAGGAGCTGCCTGTCTCGTGTGCAGTTCACAGCACTGCTGTTTGCTTCTTCAAGGCTCACAAGAGGACACTTTCTGCTTGCTGTCACTGGCACTGAGAAGGCCTCCATCAAAGGGTGGTTGTTCGCCTGATTAGATCAGACCCACCGTGATAATTTCCCTTTTGATTCCTTCAACAGAATAGGGCCCTTAATTGTATCCGCCAGATCCCTTTGCCTTCGCCATAGAAGACAACGTAAGCGTGGGAGTGGGAGCCCACCTCCTGTGCTCTAGTCAGCGCTTCTGCCTGCACTGGAGCATTGGGGGTCCTTCAAGCGTGCGACACACAGCGTGTGCCTGCCATGCACACCCCTGCCTGGCCCCAAGGTCCCTTCGTGGAACAGGGAGAAGGTGGAAGGAGGATCCAAAAGATGGCAGCTTGCCTGTAGCCCAGAGCTGGGGATCGCCAGGGCCAGGGCCCTGGGCTCCAGGCGGGCCCTTGAGTTGGAGCGGCTCCGCGTGCTAAGCGGGATACCCAGGGCAAGGTCCCTCCGGAAGACATTTATGTCTTTATTCCTCGTGCCGGGCTGTGTTCCTGCCAGGTGTTGGCTCCACTAAAAGGGCAGTGTATTGGTTCTCAAAACTGGAGAATTGAGGACGGATCTTCGGGCATAGCTGGATCCAGGACTTTCTGCCTTAAAATAGTAACAAGTGAATGGATGCTGAGGTGCGCCAGGTCTGCTCCAGGCTGGCAGCCAAGTCTCTTCCAACAACACAAAGGGCCTCATACTCTCAGCAGTCTGTAATTTTTTCTAGGCCTAGAGGGGCACATGGCCTGACCCCCAAAACAGAATTATAGCAACCACACCTGCCGCTTTGCAACCACGTCAGTGTTTGCCAGCGTCCCCAGGTGGCGCACACGATCCTCACTGCACTGCCCCCCAGGCCACCGCACTTCAGGCCGCTCCGTATTTCACCCTCCATCCTGTGCAGCACCGCACCTTTAGGTCTCGACTTGTGTATTAACCCGGACAGAAAGCCAACTCAACGCAGTAGTTCCATGATTTGATGGAGTATACTGCAGGCATAGCTGGACCCAGGAGCTCTGCCTGGCCTGGGGGTGCTCTTTCTATCTTGGTTCTTTCTCCCTCAGTAGGTAAAACTCCTTCTGTCCTTTTCCAAATGGGCGTCCCCACCAAGAAAAACTGCTGCGAGGCACCAGATCAGGGCTGGGGCTTAGACAAGGCAATTCAGGTTCTTAGGGTACTGCTTCTCAGAGTTATGAAAAAGTAAGCACCCCCTATATTTTGCACCCCCTCCCTCCCCAGAACCAGCCCTGCACAGGTTCCCAGGAGAAAGAGGGCTTTCTTCTTGCTGTTTCCATAGATTGGAAATCAACTTCAGAAATCCACAAGTTTTCATTGGCCCTGCTTGGTCACATGGCCATACCCTGGCCCAGTGCCTGTGGCCTGAGGATGGAGACATCCGTCCTCACCGCCCAGGCCTGGGTGTGCACCCTCCCCTCTGGGGTGGGTGAGCTGGGGGCTGTGCCTCCGCCTCCCTCAAGGGCCACGTGGAATGGAGTGGCTCCCCCAAAAGGGCAAGGGGTTCAGACGGGGAGCGACACCCGGCCCTGTGGCTCCACCAGGACACGTGCACAATGTTCATCCACTAGCTTTCGTTACTTGGCATGGCTGGGCACTTATAAATCCCGCCTCTTCAACCAGGTTCTGAACTCCACGAGACGGAGAACAAAGCCTGGGCCCCCCACACCACAAAGCATGAGGCACAGCCGGTAGTAGGTGCTCAAGAAACCTTCGTAGGAAGACGTAACTCTGTCTGGTGACAGCTCATGGCAGATCCTTCTGGTGTCTAGTCATTGCTAAGCTAATCCCCTTTGGCGATGGGGCCAGTGTCCGTGAAGAGAGGTATTTGTGGATTCCAAAATTCCGCCTTTCCCGGGGGGGGGGGGGGGGGGGGGTGACCTTCTATGGGTCACTGTGTATGCAAAATCCCAGCCTCCGCCAGGTGCCAGGGGCTAGAATTGCTTTCCGGGAAGCACAAGCCTCTCGTCACAACAACCCTGCCTCGGAGCGCTCAGTGCCTAATGGGAAAAATGCTGGGTTCTGTACTCTTGTGTCACGTGCTTGGGAGATGTCCAGTCTTGGGCGCCCATGGGAGGCGTGGCGGTCGGCAGGGGGTCCACTCGCGGTGAATGCGCAGAGACACGGGGCGGGGGACGGGCAACGTCCTCGCCTGCGTCATGCTTGCTGGGGCACGTCAAGGTCTCCTTTGTGTCCCGGGGACGCCCTCCTTCCCGATGACCAGGAAAGCGGTGGGTGGCGTGGTCAGGGCTTCCCCGGGGGCAGTCCCATCGCAGGCGGCCAGGGCAGAGGACCTCGGCCCAGGCTTTGCCAGGGCCCAGCGGCTCCGCTTCGGAGCCTCAGCCTGGGGGAGACTCTGCTCTGGCATCTGATGGGCAGAGCAGGCGCTCTCCTTCCCTAGCACCCAAGGCCCCGGGTGAGGGGTGGGGGGCTCCCTGCACTATGCACACAGGCCTGCAGGGCACCTACGACTTAAATGCCAAGCGGGTACAAAGCGCTCTCCTCCAGCAGCGGGACGACGGCTGGCAGCGGAGGTGCGTGGCCTTCCCAGAGTTGGCAGCGTAAACGGGATGCCACCTCCCACTAGGACCGGAGCAGCAAGGCGGGGCGCTAAGCTAGCAGTTCAGCCTTCCTCCTGATGGGACATTTCCCGCCCTGCACCCCTGAAGGATGTGGAGAAGGAAGGAGGCGATGGTGCCAGCTGGTTGTCAGCAGCTTCCACTTTCGCCCACCTTAAAAGGTCAGCCCAGGAAGGAAGCTGGCGGAGTGGGGACGGCAGACTGCGCTCCTCCTCCGGGGACTGCGGGGAGCACATACCCGTGAAATACACTCCCGGAGACGCTGTTCACGCGCAGGGTGAGCCCTGGGTCTCAGCAGAGTTATGGCCAACACCTTCTCTCCAGCTCATGGGAGTCACCAGGACAAAAGGATGATGATGGACAGCGCCCATCCCAAAAAGCAGAGTGTCCACCACTGCACGGGAGACCATTCCTTCCATCTGCCCTATGGGATCCCAGCTCCCTCTCAGTCGAAGCAGAGTGGGCATCGCCATCTCCAAATCCTCGAGGCTGAGCAACGAGCAAACACACGGGGGAAGGCAGCTATGGACTATTCTAGTAAGGATGATCTTGTCATATTGATAAAAAGCAGTGGTCACCAGAGGCTCCGAGGGGAGGGAGAAGGAACCACAGGTAAAACATGGGGCATTTTTCAGACATTGGAATCATTCTGTAAGATATTAAAATGACAGATCCCAGCCATTGTACATTTTGTCAAAAGCTATAAAATTGTTCGGTTCAAAGTGTAAAACATGATGTAAACTATAGACCATGGTTAGCAGCAAGAAAAAAAAAACTCAGCTCTTATTCTCCTTTTTTCAATTGTTTTAAAATTGGAAAACTGATCATTTATTCTCATTTTTTATTTAAACTTTCTGTACTTGATGGAGACTCTCTCTCCTGTATAAGTGTTGCTCAAATCTTCCTGTTTTTGCTGGTTTTGTTAAATTTATTTATTTTTTATTAGTGAATATGTGGGTTTACCAAACGATGAAGCATAAAATACGGGGTTCCCATAGGCCAGCCTATTTTCAATGCCTTGCATTGGTGTGGGGCATTCATTATGACTGGTAAAAGCACATTTTTATAATTGTACCATTAACTATAGTCCATGGTTTACATTAGGGTTTGCTGTTAGTACTGTGCAGTTCTAGGCATTTTTAAAATTTGTATCCTAGTAACATACATGCAACCTAAAACTTCCCTGAATTCAAATACATAATTCAGGGCTGTTAATTGTGTTCACAATGTTGTGCCTCCATCACCATCATCCGTTCCCCAAACTTTTCCATCACTCCAAATAGAAACCCTGTTCATTTTAAACCTCACCTCCCTATTACTCACCCCCTGGGGTTTTAATAGGTGTACTTGGCCAAAAAGGATGTGTGGTCTACAAATCCAAGAAAAATGAGTTAAATGGAGCTTCAAATAGTCTTTCTTGCCCCTTCTCAGGGCCTTTCCTAGGCCACAGGGTGCATATCGATGTTTTCCCAGGATGTCCTCATCTACGAGGGCTTTTTCACATAACAGTCCACGAAACGTGGCAAAATGCTCTTTCAGACATCTTAGACAGGACAACGAGATGTGGTACTTCCACGGGAACCCCTGTGCATGGAGGCATGTTCAGGGGATGAATTCACATGGGCTGGGATGTTGGACCCGCAGCCTCCATACTCACCGTGATTCCCACATGCAGCCCGTGAGCAGGTCCCAGCGGACCCACCAGCCTGTCTTCAGCCCGCGCTGCAGAGCCCACAGCTGTAGTCAGGAGGGAGCCCTCAGAAGAAAGTTCTTTCCTTAGTTCCTTGTCCTCTCTTCCAAGTTAGGATCATTGCTCCACCTGCTCATGGTCAAAGGGCTTTCCCTTGTCAGGGGTCTCTAGGCTGTGATCCCACAACTGGTTATGAGACTCTAAATGAGATTATCTGCCTGAAACGGTAAGTTTTCCCTGCACAGGGCCCATGCCAATTTCCTGGGCCTGCAAACACAAGTACTTACTAAATATTTTAAAGCAGTGGGTACTTCCTAGCAACATCTTAGAGTCAACCCACTATTTTCTGGCCCCATTATTTTTTTTATAAAAATGTCTCTTGACATGAAATTAATTAATACATTTATATTTGCATATGCCTGCATACCCGCATGTATATTTATAGATACAATCTTGATTTGGTTTCCAAGGAAGGAGGAAGAGGCAGTGGTGGGTGGCTAGGCATCAAGTATTTGAATCTAATCGCGCTTCCTTTTCTCACAGCTAAAGTATCAGTTGGTCAGGCGATAATTAATACAAGTTAAAATATCATCTAAAGGACTGTCAGGGACACAAAAACCGCTGTTGGACAAACACATTTAGGCGTTCGTGTCAGTCAGGGTCCAGCCATCAGAGCAGGACTAGGAGGAGAGAGGTGCGCGTGGAAAGGTTTATTCCAAGGCATTGGCTCCCTTGGTTGTGCCGACCGGCTGGGCCAGTTCAAACCCCACAGGCCAGGCCGCCAGGAAGGGGGCTCTTGGGCAGGAGGGGGCTGGCGGGCGGGGCCCCGCTGTGGACCTGCTGTTACACCTGATTTGTTCAGACCCGCCCACCGCGCAGAGGCTCGCCTCCTGAAAGGTGGGATCACGCCCCCCAAATCCTTCACAGCATCACCTAGATGCGCGGTTGATGGACGCTGCAACCTGGTCAGGCTGACACCAGCAAGGCGTCCCTGAGCGCGTTGCTGAGCAGAAGCTGCAGGTTCCGGCTGCAGGTGAGGGAGGGGCTCCGAGGAACTTACTCTAAAGCCTGCCGCTGTCCTCCCTGGGAAGGAGCCTTCCTCCCCCTTCCTCCCCGTCCCCCACCTCCCCCACTTCATAGATTTTTCCTCTGTAGATTCAGTATCTTTCAATCAATAATTTCATTGCCATTTGCTCACAATACAAATATCTAACTTTTTCTTCAGGTATGTTCCACCCACTCCGAAGTTCAAGGAGGCAAAAGTTAAATTAGTTTCTGCTTATACGTAGAACAGGCAGATTCCCTTTCAGCTGATTGTTTCAAAAGGGGCATTTCCCTCTGTTCCTGCATTTGCTGGACTGGAGTGGACTGTAACCCCTTCGCTAACAATTGCTTCAGCTAATTAAAAAAAGTATGACTGCTGTTTCCATAATCAGCATCTGCTCTGTTAACTAGGCCCGGTCTTAACTTACGGGAACTAGAGGGAACGCGGCCACGCCGGCTCTTGTTTTTTGAGACAGAAGCGCCGTGGTGTGTTGGCTGGGTTCTGATTTTCCTGCAGGCGGGTGCAAACACGTGCTGGGAAGGTGGGGCCGATGGCGCGCGCCTCTGGCCTCTGTCCTCGCCCACAGCCAGCACGGCCGCGGAAACGGCTCACGCCGCGCGGCCAAGGTCGCCTCGGTGGAGCAGGGCACAGCTGAGATCTACTATATGGCTCAGTCTGCGTGAACCAGCGCTGCCTTTCACAGCTGTCTCCCTGAAATGTGAACTCTGTCGTGAAGGCTGGGGGGTCCAAGTTTGATAACAAAGCCCCCTTTCCAGACGCCCTGGGCGGGGCCGGCAGAGGAGGGCTGCCTGGCTCCCGCACTGCTTTCTTTTTTTTTTTGACAATAGAAAATTAAATTATATTTTAGACAAAGACATACAAACTACAGTATGGCTGTGGAACATTTGGTTTTTTTTTTTTTTGGTAGTTTTTTTTTTTTAAGATACGTAGATCGCAAAAAAATGTTACATTAAAAAATATAAGAGGTTCCCATATAACCCACACCCCACCCCCACTCCTCCCACATCAACAACCTCTTTCATCATCGTGGCCCATTCTTTGCATTTGAAGAAATTATGTCATTGATGTGGAGACAGTGGTTATGGAAATTGCCGAAGGCAGGGAGAGGGAGGAAGGGATGTGATGCAGGGGCATTCTGAGACTTGGAGTTGTCCTGAATGATATTGCAGGGACAGAGGCGGGACACTCTCTATCCAGCACTGCTTTCCGTTTGTTCGTCCAGGGAGCAGTATGCGCACAGGCTAGGCCCGGGGACGGGGTGTGCGCAGCCAGGAGCAGCCCCTGTCTCTTGGTCCCTGTCTCTCAGAGTGTGCACACCATAAGGAGGACAGACACTCCATCTGCAGACGGCGCCTGTGGCCAGGGCCTTGCTTGGGTGCTAAAGATGCAAAAAGCAGGGGCGAGCGGGCAGCCAGGCAGCTCCAGCAGGGCGTGGGCAGGAACGGGATTTGCAGGCATGTGACAGAGCCTGCCCGAGACCCCACTCTTTAGCCAGGCCCTGGGACCCCTCCCCACCCTCACCTTCCCCCTGGCAGCACTGGGGCAGGGGCCTGGGCTGGCCATCCGCCGCTGTGCCGTCACCCCTCCTGCCTGCTACCCCTGCCCTCCTCTAACCCCGCTTCTCCTGAGACACCGTCACTGGAGGGGGTTGATTTTTACTCTCCCATAAACTGTGCTCGGTTTCAGGAGAGGCAAGCCATCCCGTGCGCTAATTCGGATTCATCCCTTCGTCCCTGGCATTTCAGAAGCACAGGTGCGAAAGCCGCGAGGAGCGACGCCCCCTGATGGCAGCCTCAGGTTTACGCTCTGCTCTGCACACAGCGTCTCACCTTGGTCACAGCTTCGGGGCAGGTTCTGGGTTGGTGCCCGCTTTACAGGTGAGGAAACAGGCCTCGGAAGGTGACTTCCCCAATCTCGCGGAGCAGCGGCCACCTGGCCCTGAGCCCAAGCGCCAGCCATCACGCCATCCTGCCTTCCGCTTGAGTGATAGTTCGAAGCTGCTCTAATTCTTCTAGTGTTAGTAGCTGTGCGGCAAACCCGGACTCTCAGCAGCAAGGCCCCTGTGAGCTGCTCGCAGCCGACGGCCACCGCTGGGCAAGCCGCCTCTACCCGTGAGTGAACGGCTCTGCCTCTTCCTCCGGCGCACGCTCGGCCGCTCCTCCAGGGACCTCAGGGCAGATGCCTCGAGGGGACGGGCAAGGAGGAAAATATGACAGAGCAGGTGCGGGTAAGACAGCCGGCAACTGGCTCAGGGCCTGAGGGCATGAGACCCAGAGGGACGCTGTGCCCTGGGAGTAGGGGAGCACCTTGGCTAAGAGGGGCGGGGGGAGCTGGGTAAGGAGCCTAGCTAAGGGGAGGGAGCTGGGCGACATCCTGGGTAAAGGGAGGGAGCTGAGTGACACCCTGGCTAAGGGGGGGAAGCTGGGTGACACCCTGGCTAAGGGGTGCACCTCCAATCTCAGTCAGGGGCCTCCACTGGGGAAAGGACCCAAGGAGGCTGGACCTTCCCATTTCCCAGATAAACTGGGAATTCAGATTTTCAAGTGCCATATCTTATTTTATTAAATGTTGCCAATGAATGAAAAACACTGCCTGGTCTGACGTAACGGGGGCTAGAAGATCAGATTCGCCATACAGGGCTTGGTCTGGCTCCTGGCCTGCTGCCCCGTGACCCGTGCCTTCATCTTCTGGTCTGAACCCCGGCAGGAGGCCCATCTCCGGGGTCCCTAGTAACCAAGGTCCAGAGGTGGCTGGAACATGTTGCAAGAAGGAAGCGCTCTGATTTCACCTCCGCAGGAGGCCTGTTTCCAGGCTGCTGGGGCTGCCTGGCTCGCTGAGAGAGGCCCCTGCAGATGTGGATGCAAAGGAAGTGTGCGCCGAAGGCTGAGGGAAATCAACTCTGCAGCGGCGCGCCTGGGTCTGCTCGAGTGCGGGCAGGGTCAGAGGAGACTCATGTTTTATCCAGGCCAGTTCTCCCATTCGTCATGTAACATTTATGACTTTTTTTTCCCTGCCGCGGCAGAACTGAGAGGAGTCTGAGGCTGGGGGCAGGCGCTGCCTCCCTCCCCGGGACCGAGAGCTGCCTGCCGGGGAACCTCCTGTTTCATTTGGCATCATTTTTCCACCTTCTTCCACAGGGCCTTTTTTTTTTTTTCCTAGTGGTCCCTTTTTTCTCCTCTGTAATGAAAAAGCAATTGTAGCAGTGGGTTGCCTCTGGTATAAGCTTGTTTTGTTTTCTGCCTTTTTATTATTTAACCTGCACCCACAGGGAGGTAAACTGATCCTCTATCACGGAAGAGACAGACAAACCTGTGAGCGGGCAGGAGACTGTGCAGAAACACATCCACTTGGAAATTCCAGGTCAGGATTTGCCTGGGCTAGAAGATTTAATTTGCCAGACTGCTGGGCTGTTGAAAGTTTCTGCAGTAAACACTTGGGTCCTCATAAAGCCGAAGCAACAGAGGAGGAAAATGAAATCCTGGATCAATTTCTCTGTTTGGAGACCTTAACTTATGTTCAGTTGGAAAAAAAAAAGAAAAGCAAAGAAGAAGAGAAAGAAACCCAATGGCCGACCTGCAATGGTCACTGCAGAGGAGCCCGGAAACCGCGCAGGGTCTGTGACGTTCACCAGGAACCGGAGGGGCCTGCGACCCTGTGACGGCGCTTTGGGAGGAACCCCAGGATGCGACTCTTGGTGCCTTCAGGTGATCCCACCCGGACACCCACCCCTCCTTCCCGTGAAGATGAGAGGAGGCCAGCGGACACCAGAGCAAGGCAAGGCGGCTCCCAGCAGGAGCCCGGCAAGGCCGTGGGTCAGCACACCCAGGGACAGGGCGCCTTCATGGGAGGGTCCCGGGATGGGGGCCGGAAGGGGCTTCGGCCATGGCTGTGACTCTGTCTTGGTTGTCCTGGTGGTTTCCCACCTACAGGAATTCTGGCTTCCAGGCCAAGGGGGTCATGACATCACCTGCCTGCACAGGGCAAAGCCCCCGGCTATCCCCGACGTGGAGCCCCCTCTGGCTCTCGGGCGTGGGAGGAGAGGAAGGCTGGCTTGGCACAGAGCGCAGAGGAGTGGAGGGTGGTGGGGCTGAAACTTAGCCAGGAAGGAGGAGGCGTGGCATGGGACCGAGCTGCAGCTTCCCCGGCTTGTGCGGACAGTAACTCGACTTCGCGGGCTGGAGCCAAAGGTTCATTCGTTTATTTTCACATCGTGCTCCATTCAAACTTTAGGCATGGATAGGATATCTGCACAGTCTTTAGTCCCTCCTGCCATACCTAATAAAGGAAAACTAGTAAGTTCACAGAGGAGCAAGGTCTATGTACCAGGGACACGGTTTCAGCGCCCGTGCCCTGCTAGGGGCCCTGGGAAGGGACTTCCGAGTCCTTCCTCCCACCATGAGGAACCTCGGGCTGACCAGGAGGACGCACCAGGCAAGTCCCAGTCGAGGGGCTTCCTACAAAATAACCGACCAGTCCTCCTCCAGAGTCACCGTCAGGAGAGGCAAAGAGCTGCCGTGGATTGGCGGAGGCCCGGGGCACGATGACCACAAGGGTTGGGGGCCCGGGGACCACATCCCATGTGCGATCCTGGAACCCAACCTGGCGTGGGGGAGGGACGGTTTTTTGAAAAGTAGTGAGACTGTGATCTGTTCCCTCCTGCAGTCAGTGGTAGAGTACCAAGACTAACATCTGAGTTCGGATCAATATTCTATGACTACGTGAAGTGTTGCCATAAGAGGAAACTCCTGAGGGTTTCTTGGGTTCTCTTCACACTCTCTTCGCAACAACTCCATCGGTCTAAAATTATCTGAAAAAATGAACTGTTAGACAAAAGTAACACCTTTCAGAGGTGTCCCCTACATCACCTCCAAGAATGTAGAGTGGCTCACACCCACAGACTCCTGACCTGTATCTCATTCCATCTTCACATTTTAATCACTCATGTTGAAGTCATCAGCACACCCCAAGGGCAAATGGCACCAGACGCAGCTGAATCCTCATAAATAAATTACGAAATATATGCCGCGGGAGCTCTGGTGCACTTTTCCAGGGTTCAAAGGACCCCTGCTTCTCATACACTGTAAATGCTAAAGCTGTCCTTGGCGCAGGCAGAGGTCAGAGCGAATGTGGCAGATTAAACACCCATCTAGGGCATGGCCGTGGTTCCTTAAGAGACGTAGGGCATGGACGCTCGTCATTCTGTGGATGACAGTTCAGCTTTGGTGGCAAAGAAAAAGCTGTTCAAATGGGCTCAGTGGCCTGCTGTACAGGTGCAACAGGCGATCTCAAAGGCATAGGAACTGGTGCCTAGCCAAACTCTCTATTAGGCCCAAAACCGTGAGACGCTGGTCCACGAATGGACCCTGTGTTCATGCCTATGGCAGGTAGTTTCCCATGTGAAGCCTCACATGCTGTGTTTTATTTCATTGACCGCTCTGGTTGTGGAGAAATACTGATTCTTGGCTCAGAAAGAAAGGGAGTATCTCAGTCAGCTCTTGCCCCAGTAATGCCGTGTAACACTACGCTATGACAGTACTTACAACAAATGTTCTTTTCTCCCTCAAGTGTCTCCAGCTCACTCGCAGTCCATGTTATCTAGACAGGATTCAGTTCCAGGCTGCGAGCTGGGTTCAACTGCTCTGTGTGTGGCTCATTGTTCTGGGATCACAAGGGCAGACAGATGACGGCCAGGTCTGATGGCCTGTGAGAGCTTGACTTTTCAGCTATTTAGTTTGTTTAGCTCTTTGCCTTTTTAATGGTAACTGCCCCTTGACTTTCCTTTGGGTCCTGGTGGACTCTGTCGATCAGGATGCCCTGTCCTGCGCCGGCCACAGCAGTTAGTCTTCTGACAGCAACCTCGGACCCCCTTCCCCGGTCATAGGGCGAGGTTCCGGGACGAGAACACCAGTGAAGCCGGGCAAGCACACCTGCTCTCTGGAAGCTGAACAAAATACGGCCAACAGGGAATCCCCAAATCTGATACGGTGCCCACTGCCCTGGCCACGGGGAAGAAGCCAGAGGCGATGGGACAGGGTGAGGCCAACGTAGAGGGCGTGAGGCAAACAACAGGGCAAGAGCTGGCCCCGACCACATCCAGAGCCCTGGAATCTGCCTCGCCTGGAAGTCCATGCCCTGACTTCCAAGGTGAGTGCTCATAAAATCCCTTCTTACAGGGACTTGTTTGACCTTTTGTTTGTTGACCCTTGGGCCTGGGTTTAAGCCATTTTCTAAGGAGGAGGAGGGTGTTAGAGGCCTCCTCAGTCAGGTACCTTTCCAAAACATCGTTACTGAGACATAAATCTTCATACCAGGAAATTCACCCACTTAAAATGCCCGTCGAATGGATTTCAGGACACCCCCACCATTGTGCCATGAGCACCATCGCCTAAGTGGAGAACATTCTAGTAATGCAGCTTTCGGCTGCCCGTCCCTCATGTAGGAAGTGTGTGGCTTGAAGTCCCCTGTCAACTTGTCGTGCCCCCCCTCAAAAAAGGCAGGAAAGCCCCCGACCCTGGACCTGACCTGTTGTGTTGGGAAGAAGAGCTTTCCTGTGGATGAGACGACGTCAGATTCCTACTGTGTACCATTCTGGAAGGAAAACAGATAGAAATGTTGGACTTTTTTATTTGAAAAGGTAAGGAAATTTCATTTCTGGACTAAAATTTCTCCATGGGAGTCTGATCATGGGGGAGCTCTGTCGTGTGGCTTGGAGGCCATCCTTTTTTAGGCTTACGGTTTAACCTCGCGTGAGCTAGGCTGGAAACTTGACTGAATGTAATTTGAAATGAAAAAAGAATCGCTGGTAGATTTTTGGACTAGGTGGGAGCATGGCCTTAGAGTCTGCATAATTAATTTGAAAATAAATTTAGACTCTGTGCTCCACTTGCAGATGCCCCCATGTGGGGGGTCATTCGCAAGAGCTGTGCGTTAATTGATAATGGGGTGGGGGCCGCTGGGACTCCTCCAAGGAACAAAGGCAGTACTTTCTATTTCTGAGGAACTGTGATTTTTGCATCTTTTTGGCTTCCTCCAACTCCTTTCTGTTCTGACTCTCTTCCTCTGCTCACATGTAAACAAATGTGGCCATGATACCGCTGTTTGCTTAGATGAAAGCACAATGCCCATGGCCAAGTAATGGCCATTTTTCTGTCTCTGAGTTTTAATCCTGAGCTGAGCTGGTTACTGCGGTGAAGCTGATGGGTCCAGCTCCTTCAGCAGGGCCGTGCTGGGGACAGTCCTCAGAGCAGGAGTTTGTAAGTGACCCACGCCCTCGAGAACCGCTGTTCCCTTGACTCATTGATCTAGGCAGACAGACCACTAGGGAAACTACAGTCCAAGTCAAAGACAAGATAGAAAGGAAAATAAAATCAATGGACCTCTTCTAAGAGGGGAGTGATTAACTCATATATCCCATTTGGGCAAGTTCTAGAATTTTCTTGTGGTAGACCTAATTGCTGGAAATTCCTTCCCATTTATTTCCTGAAAATCTAAAATTAGAGTTAGCTCCCTTTAATGAGTTTTGGAAGAGTTCCCAAAAATGCGCCTCCCCATGCCCAAACCCTGGGTCTGGGGATGTTGCAATCTGTCCTCCTCTGTCCTGAAGAGCTCTTCAAGCCTTCACTCAACTGGTGCATGTGGGATTCAATCAGAGATGCGCTGAGCCTGCTCACTCCAGCTGGTTACGAAATGGTCAGTAATTTACTGAACCAGCAGTTAAAATGTTGAGTGGCTTGAAATTCAACACTATAGGAGTGTTTGCACCATGGACGTTGGCAAGTTGACTGTACAGCTCTGACTGGTTCAGCCCCTACTAGTTGTCTGCTGTTGGGTCAGTGACTTAACCTCCTTCTGCCTTAGTTTGCTCCTCTGTCCAACAGGGAGGACAATAACATCTCTCTCCTAGGGGAATATTGTGACACCCAAGCAAGGGAAGATGGACACAAAGTTCTCAGTACATGCCATCAGCACTGGTAATCGTGCTTCTGAAAGAAGATAGTCAACACAAAGGATCTACCTCCCAGTCAAATGGCAACCCAGCAAAGAAGCTTCCATAGAGGACACAACTGTAGCAATTCAAGTACAATCATCTCATCAGGAAAGGTCAATTAGGTTGGCCTTAGGTCCATAAGAAACAGCAGCCTAATTTAAAAACAAAAGGCTTTCAAGAAAATAGATTTTCTACCTTTATGCTTCCAGAAAACTCCCCAAAGCCATAGAGGCATTTATAATTGTGGTAATGAGAAATGAGCAGGGGCAGAGACTGATGGCTTTTTCAATAAAGTACCAGGGGCAGGAATGCTGTGACTGAAGATGGCAAAGCTTCTCTCTTTCAGGAACGACGTTTCCTTGACCATGGTTGGGGGGTGGGTGGCTGCAGAAGGGCAGATGCCAGGCATGGAGTCCTTTCCATCATCCCGGCGAGATGATTGTGGCCATGATTGGGTCTGGGATGGGGAGGGGTCAAGGGATCCCAGAATGGTCCAGTCCTCATCACTTTCAGCCTCTGAGGATGCAGCATGTGGTGTTTAGGCTCAGGTGACACTCAGGACACAGGCAGATGTTAGGAAAGTGATGCTCAGAGGCTCCCTTTTGGGGAAAACCTATGTGTTTGCTCCAGGGGCTCCCAATCTTTCTGCAGGACCCAAGGCCCTCCCTCATGGTCAGCTTGGCCAAAGACCTTTGGATTCAGAGAGCTCTGTGTTTGAATTCTGGCCTGGCCACTAGGTGTTGCTGAGCTGTCCTTGAGATGCCTCCTCCTCAAACTGTAGCTGACCAACCTGCCTCTGAGTACCATCAAATGGGGTGTGGGGTGCAGAGAAGTCAGCAGGTAGGAGATGCTCCATCACCTTAACTCCCTGCATCATCTTTTCTTCTTTTTTGACTTCCCCGCCTGCCCAGCCCTGTGGGCCTTTCTCCCCCATATCTCTGTCCTCTACATTTATATCCGCATTTCCTAGTGGTACCAGGAATCTTGCCCCTTGCTTAGGATCTGGTCCCTGCGATCTAAGTGACAGGATTCCTTTGGGGAGTCAGAGAAGAATAACACTGAGAAATGACCATTGGTGCTAAGGGCTGTGAGGAAACAAAGTGATGCTGAACTTGAGAATCCTGGGGTGGAGATGACCCAGGGCTGGAGATTCTGTGGATCACAGACAGGGGGGCCGATCTGAACGGTGCCATGTGCACTGAGGGTTGCTGGGTGAGTCTAAGGAATCTCTAAGAGAACAAAGGTCAGGGAGGATGAGGTTCAGACCAAGAGCCCGGCGGGGCCCAGGCGCTGGGGAGCCCCAGGCAAATACGGAGGACGAGAACGAGCACCTCGACCCCTGGTGGTGGGCACGTGGCAGCGGCTGTAGTATTCCCCACTCTCCTCTTTATTAATGAAGGTTTTCATAAATAGAAAAGTAGCAGAGGACCTGACCAAGATCAAGTTAGGCGTGTTCGAGGACCAGAAAGGCCAGGGACGCTGGTGGATAAGTGGTGAGGAAGGAGCCTGGAGAGGTCGGCCAGGACTAGGTCGACAGGCCCACGGGAAGGAGTTTGGATTTTATTCTATGCCTTTTCTTAGCTCCTGTGGCGGGCCCCGAAATAGCCCCCCAGAGGCAGCCACGCCCTTGCCCCAGAGCCTGCGACTCTGTTAGTTACATGGCAAGGGGATGTCACATTTGCATCTGGCATTAAGCCCAATGGGCAGCTGACCTTAAAAGGGGGAGGGCATCGCTGGTGGTCTGGATGGGCCCGATGCAGCCAGGGGGTCCCTGAAAGTGGAAGAGGAGGCAAAGGAGGGGGCCAGAGGGATGCAGTGTGAGAATCCTCCCCCCTCGGCTGCTGTCTGTGAAAGGGGGAAGGTGCCACCAGCCAAGGAACGTGCCCGGCCTCGAGCAGCCGGAAAAGGCCTCAAGGTGGCCCCTGCCAGCACCGGGCTCTCAGCTTCGTGAGATCCACTCTGGATTTCAGACCTCTTGACCTGTGAGATGATAAACCTGTGCTGGGTCACCGGCCAGTTCAGGGCAATTTGCGACCACAGCCATGGGGACACAAGTCGGCACCCGCGCTCTGCAGCCATCACCTTCCCCTGCAAATGGGTCCTCGAGCCAGAGTGTCAGCCCAGGGCACGGGGTTCTCAGTGCCCCACGGGGCAGCCGGCAATGCCTGAGATGTCCCACTTGTCACAGCTGCGGGAGGGGTGGAGGGTGCTCCTGGATCCAAGGGCAGAGACCAGGGACACTACTAAGCAGCGCCCCGCACACAGGCCAGCCCCCCGAGAAGCGTCTGGCCCAAATCACAGCAATGCTGAAGCCGAGAACCTGCGCAGGAGACAGAAGCCTTAATTTTATTTTGTATTTTATTTTATTTTTTGTGGTTTTTTTTTTTTTTGACAGAAGGCTCTGAAGTCCACATGCTTTCAGAGGGATTTCAAGGCTGAGCGCGGATTACGCTGAGCGGATTTTCTTTTCCTGGCGATAGCTTCTAGTTTGTCCTGACACCTGGGGCTGACGGGTCTGTTCTCCACCACGTGAAGAAAGTCCTTTCCAGCTCCCTGCCTGGCACGCTGGGGCCAGTCAGTCGAAGGAGTTCATCCCACTGCCTTGCTCTCTACCGATACCTTGGATTCGGCTTCGCCTCTCACCCTCCAACCTATTTTTTTATCTGCCCTCCACTAACGGATATCCGTGAGTTCCCTGACATTGACCTATTGAGGAATTAAATTCTGGCCCACGTGCGTTCTGATCCTTGGCAGACATGCGAGAGAAGGTGAGCTTTGCAATGAACACCTCAGTTCTTTGTCCCTGACCCCTGCGCAGAAAACAGTGGAGCTGTGTAATGCGAAAGCCCCTGGTAAACGGCGGAGCTCTAATTTGGTTGTCTACTCTGAACTTGCCAGGGAATGCTGTTGCCAGGGAGACCCTCCCTTCTTCCAGGGTCAGACAACACTTTAAACCGATGAGCTGTAGGAATACCAACTAGCCCTCTCTCTCTCCTCGGGGCTTGCTGGAGTATTCTTTAGCGCTAGCTCCAAGGATTATATAGGAAAATCTCATGGGAATCTCACCTTGGAGAAATAAATGTTAGATCAGGAAAAAAATAGCTTCTCCAGGGGCCTGACAGATGCCTCATTTGGTGCCGAGGTTCAGAGAATGCACGCACACACACATATACACACACAGGGACACACACCGACTCCTACCCACCCATCGCTGTGTGGTACATAAACACCTACTCATCAGGTGAACTGATGGTTTCAGACACTATTTGTTCAGCAACTACTAACCGAATACCACATTTTAATTGCCTTTTATTCTACACAAGAGTCTTGTAAGCTAAAAATTATTTCCCTTTTGCAGACAAGGAAACTGAGGCTTATGGCTGACTGGCAGATTAGAGATTCAGAGAAAGAATCCCCAGTTCCCCAGGCTCATTTTGGAGAATCCAGAAGTCTTAGCAAAGAAGGCAAAGACTGTGCTCGATATCAAAGTATTCTGGTCACAGCTAAGGATTTCTAGGTATCTTATGTTGACTTTCTTGAGTCTTACCTTTTTTGCCTTAAGTTGGCCGTCTTTTATCTTAACTCAGCCCTCTTCTAGGTGTCTTGACTCCTTTGCAATTAGGATGCAATCACCACGTGTGCATTCCCCATCCTCTACATTTCTCCAGAATGGGTTGACAATCCTAGAAGCTGGGTGACGGCCAAACATGGAATATTTTATCTGTGCTTCCCAAAATATGTTCCACAGAACGTGGACCTCTTGGGATGGTTATAGCAAGCTTATTTGGGAATTCTCTCTTACTAGTGGAATAAACTTGAACGCCCATTCCGATCCCGGGTCCCCTGGATTGCTGGGAGCAGGAGCCAATCTGTGGTCACGTGCACCCCCAGGCACTGCACTGTGGGATGAGGAGTGCTCCTGTGGCTTCCCAGAATGCTGTGCCATGCTGCAGCGTGTGGCTGCCTGAGAGCCGAAGTATTTCATTCCCTGCAATCCTTCCATGCTTGGAAAGAGCACTTGGGACGAGCGGCAGTGTTCTAAGGGTCTTTCACCTGCTCCAGCTGCGTCGTATTTTTGGTCATTATTGTCGGATTCTGCTCAAAACCCCCTGGTCTGCAGAGCTCATTAGCAGGGAGAAACTGCTTCTAAACCAGCAAATGACAAATTTTCTTCACTTAGGTGCCCAAGAAACAGGTCAATACAGGTTGCTTGTGTTTAGATTAATCACAGTAAACACCAGCTCCTGCGCTGACCTGCCACTTATCAACAACAGCTAAACTAGGGGCTACTTAATCATGAAACTCAGAGCACGCGCCACCGTCACTGCCCTCACAAACACGGCTATCCAGTTCCTCAGCAAATATCTGAAGATTCCAGCTGCCAGCAGATATCGATCGCATTCAGACCTCCTTCCCCAAATCGATGCCAGCAGGCGGCCGGGACGCAGGCTCTGGGAAGGAAGGGGTCGATGTGCCCAGGCTCCTCTGACAGGTTCAGGGGCATCCTGGCTGGAGATGCACGGCCCCACCCGCTTCACAGCTTGTCTGCCACGGTGCTTGCCTGCTGGGCGCAATCAGGAGTGCTCCCAGAGGATGTGCGCTTACGAACACAAGGGAAACTTCCATGGGTCCCTAAACTCCATCTTCCTCTCTCTTATCACCTAAACCATTTCAGTTGCTGATGTTTAATGAGATCTGCATCGTTCAGAAAGACTTCAAGCTGTGACCCAGCAAGACGACACCAATTTAGCCTTACTAAACTTGCCTCCCGATTTTTTTAAGTACTTCGTGCCACATAAATTAGACTGCCATTGAGATAATTGGATCCTTGTGGCTCTTAATTTTTCACAGATACACTATTTTGAAAATAAATCGTAAACCATCATCTTTGAATGTTAAAGTTAATTTACATTGAATATGCTTTCCTACTTCAAATCACGTGTAGGTCTATATCTTTATCGAGCAATTGGCAGATACAGAACCTCCTTTCACTGCTACCTGAAACCACAGATTCAATCTAAAATTCCATGTCAAGGCTAAGTAGCCAGAATCCCGTTGACTATCTGTCAATCATCTTTTCAGAAATGTCCAAATAGTGGGTAACTTTATAATTGGTTTTAACCATTGTTCCAAAAAGCATTCTTTTTCCTGGCCATCGTAAGAGTGCATTTTGCATTTTCACTGAGAGCTTGTGAATAGACAGAACATCTCAATGACCATTCAATACAAGTGAATAGCCTTCTCCAAGATATGAAGAACTCGATTACATATTTCAATAAAGAATAAATTGTGCTTTTCTTTTCAAAAGGATCTTTTTCCCCCTTTTTTGCCTGTAGGTAGCATAAACATTAGCACAAAGTGAATAGGGGAAACGCTTCTGCATAGCACTTGATTTTAAAATGCTAATGCACCTCCACCATCACCACCACCACCGACACAATGTCTACACCCTGAACTAGCAAAGAGAAAGCGTCAAAATCATTGGCAATTCTAAGTGGCTGGCTAACAGGCTGTATGTCACAATAGTAAAATAAGACATCGTATTGGATGCCAAGTAAAAACACATTACCCAAAATTCATCTCCTCTGCCTCCCAAGGTTGCATCACCTCCATCATTTTCAGCAGGCGAATGGTTTTGAGGAAGTGGCGTTCAGGAAATCAAGTTCACATGCATTTTGCAATCACATTATGTTACATAAAACCCTACTGATGACCAGGCAAGGAGGCATGTGGGTGGGGAAACAGCAGGAGAGCCAAGCTGACCTAGGCTAGGCTCTCCTAAACCTCGCTGATTGTCTGCCGAAACGAAGTGAGTGGAGTACAAAATTCGGAAACACTTTGTAAAGCCAGCTGGGATGGCTGATGTTTGACACCTCTCTGTTTGTTGTCAAGGCCAGCCGTCAGCCTCTGAGGCTTGGTGGCTCGCAGGCCATTGCACTCGGGCGTCCAGCTGCCGAAGGTGCAGCGCTTTGAGCGGAAGGGACATGCTGTGGATGGTGCGGCCCACCTGCCAAAGGTGCTGCCCTGTGGCCTCCATGTAACCCAGCTTCTCAAGTGTTAACGAGCTCCCAAATCTCCTGGGGACCTTGATAAAATGCAGGTGGAGCTCGGCAGATCTGGGGTGGGGCCCGGGACTTTGCAAGTCAGCACAGTGCTGCTGGCTCCAGGATGACATTCGAGTAGCGAGACTCTATGCCACAAGAGGCTTCTGCACCTCTGGAAAATCGGGGTGGGATAGAGAAGTTAAATTGTGAATGGCCTTCTTTTCTAATACAAACTAGAGGGAAATCAATGGCATCATCTGCTTTTGGTTTCCCGAGTATAAAAGAAGAGGGTGGATTTACAGCAAAGGTCCCAAGACATTCACTCAGACATCCTTCCCAAGCTCCTGCTATGGGCCGGACATGCAAATCACTTCTCCAGCCATGCTTTGGCAACTGGAGCAGAGGCTGCATCCGTCGCCGTGGTAACTGCAAATTGAGGGATTATTTGAGGCTTTGTCAACACCCAGTCATCCCCAGAAAGTCACCTGTTGCAGGTGCGGTGGACCGCGACAAAGAAGGCCTGAGAATCCCCCACCTTCTCTCTTCACCAGCTGCTTCCATTTCTTCCCCTCGTCCCCTCCTCCGCTCTTTTGCAGCTTTTCTCCTCTCTTACTCCCTTGACACTAGCGGAGCAACAGGATTCCACACTTGGCAAATGGTCCCAACATAGAACAAGGTAAATTAAGTACCCTTTGGGCCCGGCTTGGAGGCCAGCCTATGGCACTGCATCCCATCCACGGAAGGCTCTCACTCAGGGGAAGGCAGGAAGCGGAACTGGCCGCATTCCACCTCACCCCCAGTAGGTCTTACCTGAGCGTGGTTCCCCATCGCAGCCCCCGCTCTCCAACCTCCCAGAGCCAGGCTGACGGTCGTCGCGGACGCCTGTCCATGCGACTGAGAGGGCGGATGGAGCCACGGCTCCACACGACCAGCTGGACTGCCAGGTACTGAACTCGCTGTCAAATCATTACTTTTCTACCCTTTTTGTTTCCAGAAGACATCTCTGCTCCGGGATCTCCCCAGGCCTGACCTTGATTTAAAAGGAGAATTTGTCCTCAATGACAGGGACTTGCTGGCACTCTTCTGTCACATGGATCACATTTTCAAATGCGCCTGTGGAGGGTCTTGATGTGCTGCCCATTGCTTGTGCTGCTCAGTGGTCTACACTCGGCCTGGAAACATTGCCTGGACTCTCTGTGATGTTTTCAAAGGTTGGAACAAACCCCGTATTTTTTTTTTTAACCTTCCACCCAGTGGCAGGTTCAGCTGTGATCTGTGATCGCTGGTGGGCACGGAGATGAGAGGCAGGGGAGGCCCTGACCTCCGCGTGCCACGCGCTCACTTCCCCAGGGACCCCCTGAGAAGCTCCGGAACCCCAGGCGCCGTGCGGGCAGGGCCTGGCTCAGGATGCGGCCGATTTAATGACCATCTGTTCGAATCAGCAAACAGAAGGGACTGACACGCAGCCCTCGGGATGGGCCCCTCTGCGTGCCAGGACAAGGACGTTTCTTTAGTCGGCTTGGGGCCTCACCTGCAGTCGCCCTTCCCACCAGGTGGGACCACTGCCCACCACCCTGGGCTCCCGGGAGGGGCCTCTGATGGCAGCAGATAGGGCACGCTTTGGTGTCCTGAAACAGTGGTGGGCAAGCCGAGCCGGAGCAGGGGGCAGCGAGGAGAGAGGTGGAGCGGAGCTGGCCCGGCCTGGCCAGCCTTCACTCTCAGCCAGAGATGAGGTGACCCCCAGCGAGGGTCCAGCGAGGGTCCAGAGATGAGGTGACCCCAGCGAGGGTCCAGCAAGGGGGCCTAGAGCCAGAGCCGTGATCTCAGAGGGGCAGGGACCAAGCACCCTGTGTCTGCAGAGCTGCTCCAGGGCGACATCCCTCTCAGGACCCGTAGTCCAGGCCCCAGGGCAGCAGGAGAGCAGCCTATCCACACAGCCCTCCAGCTGGGAGTGTGGAGTGCAGTGCTGGGGGGGGGGGGGAAGTCCCGCCCAAGCCCCCAGCCCAGGCTCCTCTGCAGTAGGTGGTCACAGTGACTGCAGACTGGAGGGGGGCGGTAAACCGAGGGCGCGGCCGTTGCGGGCACATCCAGTGAGTGACCCAGTGAGTGGGGGCAGAGGCCGTCCCCGCAGGCCCCTCGCCCCTCTGCTTTCCCCCACGTGCTGCAGCGAGTTGTCGCTTCGACTGCTCCGGCTCCTTCTGGCTCGTTCTTTCACCACGTGCTGCAAAAGCAGACCCTGCAGCACTCATCTTGCCACAGAGTCCGTGTTGTCGCCACTGAGAGGTTGCCGAGCCCCGGACGGTCGAGCCAGCACCCCACCCGGACGTCACGCTCCTGGCCGCACCCCGAAGGTGCTGCTTCCCCTTTGGGAGGCAGGGCTCGCCCCGGGGGAGCGCCAAGCTGGCGGGCAGCGGGTGAGTCTGAGGAAAAGGGCCTCAGTGGAGAAAAACACAGTTCGCCCTGCCTGGGAGTGGAGGAGAGTGTTTACATCTAGGAATGCTGAGTTATTGACTTGGTTGCAGGAGTAAACGCTGAGTGCAGTTTGCAAGGAGGTCCCTGAGCCTCTGAATCCCAAGCGGCAAGAGAATGCTGGGAGCAAGGAGAGCGGGTCTCACGGCCTGGCCTGGCCTCGGCTGACCAGCCCCAGGGGGGGACACAGAGGGGTGTCTGTTCCAAACTACCCCCGGGCACCCAGCACCTCTACGAAGTAGCGTGGGCACTTGGCAGGTATACAGACACTGTTAGAAGCAGAAAGTGAAGATGGAGACGAGAGGGTGCTGCTTGGTATGTCCTCCTAACGAGACACATGTCGTAAGGGGGCATGCCAGCCAGGTACGGCAGCCACGTGGGGGGAGACTTGGGCTGCGCTGAAATCTATTAGCAAACATTCCGTGAAGTTGATATGACACGCCTAGCTCTCGCTCTGACGTGGAAATGCTCTCCAACCACTTCCGACCTCACCCCATAATGGCTTTAAGCACTCACAGCCCAAGAGAGGGTCAAGGCACACAGTGGGTGCTTAATCCGAGTTTGCCAAATGAATTGTGCCTATTACACTGTTCAAAGGGTTGCTCTATTGATTGTTTCACCTTCAAGAAGAAAGGTGGGAGCAGCTAATTAAGGACAGCACAATATCTGAAGAAATTCCTGTCTCCCTTCAGGCCAGGTTTTCAACCTCTTTACTGCCAAGAACATAGGTGCTGAAACCGTGAGCAGGTAGGAAGAAGGGCGTCTCCCCTCTGTGGAAGCCAGAGTCATCAGCGCATGCTGCGTGGATTTCCATGGTTGTTTTCAGATACGTGTTGGTGCTCGTGTCTCCCAATTAGGTCCCGAGCAAGCACGAAGATGAAGGGCAAGTCCTGAGCTTTCTTCAAGATTCCGTCCGAGTTTCCTCTGCCCAGAGCCCTCGCCTGACCCATTGTGGCTAATTCGATGCACCTACTTGGTTAAACCGTGGCATCCGGTTTCTCTGCCCAACACCAGCCTGGCTGTTGGGTTGCGTATTTTGTGGATGGATGAGCACCTAGGCTCAGTAACCCTGAAGCAAAGAAGCTGAAGGCCCCAGGAGCACAGTCTGCGGTTGGCTGGGAAGAAGAGACCCCGCCTCACGACGCCCCCTCTACCCTCTCTGGGTTTCCCGCCGGCCCCACGTCTCTATTCCAGGTTTCCGTGTCCATCTCACGCAATCCCCAGCCCCAGAGCCGGCCCCGCCACCCCGCAGCCTCCATGGGAGCCGGCTGCTCAAATGGAAGTTCTGCCTCTTAGTTTCTTATCAGTCCTGTTTCTCTGGAGAACCCTAGCACCTGGCTGCCACCCAGAGCTGACTGCTCCCGCACTCCCTACACACCTTCCAGGACGCTGCCGGTCGCCTTGAGGGGCTGCACACAGGTCAGTGCTCTTCTCCCTGTCAGGGGTCAGCAGCTATGGCCCTGGGCCAAACCCACCTGGCCACCTGATCTTTGAACTGAGGATGTTCCGTAACTTTTTACAAGAAATCGAAAGGACAATAACATTCTGTGACATGAAAACAGTACGAAATTCAAGGTGCAGTGTTCTTAAGCTTTCTTGGACCTCAGCCACATTCAACCTTTTCCACATCACCTGCGCGCGCTTTCACGCTGCAGCAGCCCAGGTGAGTAGGTGTGGGGGAGACTGGTTGGCCCACGGAGCCAGAAGGATTCGCCATCTGGCCAGTTACAAGGAATTTGGTGGCCCCTGACCTAGACCTTCAAACCAAGAAAACACTGGACAGACCGAGTTGTCGCCTCTGGGCCCTTAGTGAGGGGATTTAAACAAAGTGGTAGTGATTGTTTCCATAGTTGGGTCCCGCCTGGAACCCTAGGCTGCCTTCCATCTGGCTGATGGGGCTTTATCATTTGTGTCTTGACGTTAAGACAAAAATGTGAATCTTTGACAAGAGGTCATTGGTTAGATGGCTTTATTGAAATGAAATGTTAATAAAAAACAAAGAGTTGCACTTAGTGGTAGAACTATACCAAAAGGAGCTTTAGTGTGGATGTCAAAGTGAGACCCAGGGCTGGACTCCCACTTAGCTGTTTCCACTGCCTGGATGGGGACAAGGAGGGGGAGCTGTCCTTTCCTTAATTTTTTTTTTTTTTTTGTGTGTGTGTTCTTTATTCTTTGCAGGTAGAGATTATCACCTCCGTTTTAAAGATGAAGAAACAGGCAGAGAGAAATTAAGTACCCTGCCTCAAGTTTCAAGGCCAGTAAGTGGCAGCCGGAGATGTCCACAACCACAACTATGCAGGTGCAAAAATGTTTCCCAAATTTTCAGGAGTCTCCTGAAATAAAAGGAATTTTCAGGGTTTTGTATTCAAAGTCTGTTTTGACCAAGTGTGACATGGAAGAAGTTTCAGTGAAGACTCTGAAGTTCACATTTGAAGAGGTTTGTTAAGAGCAAGGTAAAAATCCAGAGTTCTCTGTTCCAATTTGAACTAAAAATTAGAATGAACTGATAGCGATTTATTGTGAGCCATAAAACTTGACTCTTCTCTTTATGTGGAGTTCATTGTTTTTTTCCTATAAAATGAAACTAGTTCTTTAACAACCTGGAAAATGCAAAAGAAAAAAAAAAAAGGAAGAGGGAAGGGAGACCTCATCCAGTTTCCCGTAAGCCAGATAGATTGGTCTTCACATTTTGGTTCATTTTCCCCACTGTATGGATTAGGGATATTAATTTATGAGAGAATTGGTTCGTTGTAATCATCATTCCTAGCTATTGCAGTAGTTCTCAGCTCTGACTGCAGGGTTATCTGAACCTCTGGGGGTGGCCCTGGCCTCAGCATTTTGAAGATCCCAGGGTGAAATCAGCTCTACGTAGAGGTCCAGCCTTCCAGAGCCACCGGTCGAGTGGGTGTGCTTACGTAATACGTGCGTTCAAGACCCGGATGATACCATATCTTGAAATACTACATTAACCTCTTACTGGGGCAGAAGTGAACCTTTTTGCAACTCTTTCCAAAGAAATGCATCTGGTTGGTGCATTTTATGAACACACAAGTGTCTGTGTTGCCCCATGATGAAAGCGCACGTGTGCGTGCGAGACCCTCGGCTTACACGTTTTCTTCACAGCCACTGCAGCTGCTGCTCTGCTCGCCTCGGCATGAGCGTGGTAGAAGAGCAATCTGAGACCAGACTGATTTTTTGTTTACTTATATGTAACCAAATTTTTCTCCTAAAAATGGTCTAGTATTTTCTGTGCATTTTTGTTACTTAAAATGCTTTGCAAAACGTGTCTAACTTTGCCCTTTTTACTGATTTTCCTTGGAATGCAGTGAATGATTGCCAATTTCTCTTTGATTATGACATTTTGATTAATTCTGCTTCTGAGGTTACCTTAGGAATATCTATATTTCTCAGCAAGAGTTTCCATATCTAACAATAACCTGCTTTATAATATTAGCTCATCATCGTTTCAATCAGCATCGTGTGGGAGCATCCTAAGCTTTTGTCTTTTCTCTGGGCCTTCCTACACATCTTACAGGGGGCAGTAGGGAAGGATGCTGATCCGCTACTATCTGAAACTCGCATTTCTTGGCTTATTTTTGGACATGGAGCCAGGGTTCCAAAGCATCCTGGCTTGATTTCTGCTTTTAAAAAACTGTATCCTCCAAACAGCAGCAAAAAACCAGGGTTTTATACTGTAATATAGAGTTTATTTCCCTTATACTATATAAATATGTTATACCAATCATATGGCATATTTCATTCGTTTATTCAGTACATATGTAGCTGTCGTTTGCTACATACCAGGCACTTTTCTGGTTCTGAGAAAAGAGAAAAAAGACAAAATCCCTGGCCTTGAGGAGAAGACAGATAATGAATGAATGACTAGGTCAGTTGTGGAATATATTAGAAGGTGCTAAGCTCTGAGGAAAAGGAAGGAGGGCACAGGGGTGGGGCATAAACCCGCGCCTGCGTACAGCAGGCTTTCCACACGGGTGTTCTTTGCAAACTGGGTGGACTGCAGGAGCAAACCCAGACCACCCGCTTGATTCTGCTTCAGGTACGGGTCTGCACTCCATGCTAGCTACCAATTTCAGAAACTTTCTAGTTTGAGACCCTGTCACAGCAACACCTTTACGGCCACGTCGATGAGGTTCTGAGCTGCGTCAGTCCCTGCGCAGGCATTTCATGCTTGCCTCCACCTCCTCTACCCTCCATCCTGTTTCAAATAGCTTCCATGGGAATTTGTCCTTGCAAAGTCTAACTCATGCAGAAGAGAATACCTGCTTGCCCACAGTTCCCGTCCTCTGGTAGCAGGAGAGCTTTCTGGTTTGAATTTCCCTGCATCTCCCAAACCCCTTTGCTTTGGTTTGATGTGTCACCATCACGAGGTCAAGCCTCTTGAGATGGGGAGATTATCCTGGATTTTTGGGTAAACCCAAGACAATCGTAAGGGTCAGAGTCCAAGCAGAAGATGTGAAAAAGGAAGCAGAGGTCGGACTTGAAGTTGGAGGAAGGGGCCATAAGCCAAGGGTGTGGGTCACCTCTAGAAGCAGGAAACAGGAAAGAAACAGATTGTCCCCTCAACCTCTGAAAGTTATACAGCCCAATTTTAGCCCTGTGAGACTCATTGTAAGATATTTCAATTCGCATTGTTTTAAGCCACTAAGTGTGTGGTAATTTGTCCCACCACCCACAGGAAACTAACTCGGCAGCTCCCTTTCAATTTCTCTCCAGCTCTGCCAGGGCAGGCGGAGGGGACTTGTGGGAAAATAGCTTGAATTTGAATGTGGGAACCTGGCTTGAAGTTGAAATGTTTCCATAACGCAGATAACAAGTGTGGGCTTAGGAATACCGGCCTTGACTAGACAGAACGCTGTCTGGTCAGCACAAAAATGGTTTGCATGTGGAGACGTTTGAACTTTGTTACGGCCTGCTCCCTAGCATTGCTGGTGCTACAGCTTTAATAACAAGCAGGCTTGAAAGTAGACATAGATAACTACTGCTTTGTAATTTCTAATAAATGCCATGTGGAAACTAGGGCCGAAGTTCTCAGTTCCAGAAGCTGTTGTCCCATCTTTATTTTCTCTCTTGTGTCTTTGTTTCTGTCCTTTCATTTCTTCAGTTCTGCATCCCCTTCCCTTTGTGCAAACCTATTGCTGAGCTGGTCTCAGCAGGGACTCTGCAGATGGCCCTTGTAGAATGGGCATTTCCCACAAAGTGTGTGTCTTGGCAGATGCCTGTGCTCCATCCATAACAGTGACTGGCACACAGTAGGGGCTCAATATTTGCTTATCAACTGAGAAAAAACAAACTGAGCTACAAGGCAACCAAGGCATTTATCTGGGGCCTTAGCATTGGCATTTAGGGAACAAAGACTCTGACAGCAATCCGAACTGTGCCAGGCTTGGCACTTCTGGGCAAGGGTTTTTAAAGAAAAAGAAGATTACCTGAGTTGCTTGTGGCTGGTGACCATTCGGGTGCTCAATGTCCCTTGGGGGCTAGCTTACTGAGTTCTGCATCTTGTGACTTGTTTCTGATTTCCAGATGTCCTCAGGGCTTTGAGGAACATTGCAGCTTGAAGCTTTGCGAACTTCTGCAGTTTGTGAGATCTGGCTGAGATTTGCACAAAAGTGACTCCCAGAATGACCTACCAACTCCACTTTGGATCTCTTAGCCCTAGAAACTCTATTTTGTTCTGTTAATTTATTTTTACATGCCGAATGCGTTGAATAAATGTGATACCACATCATCACTGTGCTAAGAAAAAGGTGTTGGGAAACTGCCTCGTCTCATACTTTACTTTACACCAGGGTTGACCTTTAAATGAGTGTTTTTGGACCTTCTCACACAGCCTGGAAGAAGGTTGTGCAGGACAAGGCCCTGAAGTTTAAGCTTCTGTAGCTCCCCAGCAGAGCTGGGAAACTGCCTTTTCCACCAGCCCCACCCACCAGGTGATGCTACAGCGGCCAGAGTGTGGGAATTTCTGCCCTGCAGTCAGGTCCCCACTCGCCGGCCAGCACCTGTGACCCGGGGCTCACTCTGAACCAGTACGGCGAAAGCCAAGTCCAACACGTCAAAAAGGGCCAACATTTCAAAGATTTCCATTTTGCTTCTGCCCAACTGGCACAAGCAAAACTGGTCAAAGTGCATTTCAGAATTGGCCCAGGAACAGGCTGGGAGCAGCTACCTTCTGCCTGATGACAGCAGAGCAAGCTGAGAAGTCCCAAAGAAGGACGCCCTTTGGAAAGATGCCAGCCTTGTGGGGTTATTTCATCTCCATAAACTACGGTTTCCTGTAGCCACACTTCTCCCCCAGGTCAGTCCTCCCTGATGCAGGAGCCCGGAGCCTGCCTGGGGTCCCCGAGGTCACGGGTTACAAAACGAAAGCTCTGGACATCTCGTTTCCCTCTGTAAGTAGTTGCAAGTGAAACTGTGGCAGTGGAGAGTATAGTGTCTAACTCCAGCCCACTCCTGGCCCTCAGCAGCCAGAGGTGTTCCTTCTCTGCACGCGCCGTGGAGAATATACCGGAAATCGCAAATAGCAACACATCCTCCACTTCCTGCCTGCCAGAATCAGATGGATTTCCTTTCAGAAAGATAACCTTTTTTGACAGAATAGCAAACCGGCAGGGTGGTGGGGGATTAAATCTTTTTCCTAGATAATGATTTATGCTCCAATAAAGCCAAACAACCCCTAATTGGGTAGGATGAGACCACCAAAAATTATGGTCACAATGAAAGGCAGAATGGAAACTAATTACCCCAGTGCAGTGTTCAATTTAGCTATAATTCTACAGTCAATTAGTATTCTGTTTAATTGTACAATTAATGAACATATAAATTAAATTCATAGTTTATTTCTACCACAATTACTTATTTGAATTGCTTCTCTTTGGAAAAAAACACAAGTGACACAATGCACACATTATTTTTTAAAATGACTTTAGAAATGTACATTCTGGGCACGCCTTAATTGTAAAACAATTACTTCTCAATCATGGTGGGGAAGCTGCTTGTGTTCTTCAGAGCTGAATAACTTAATTTTCTCTTATCAAATGAGCAGGTAATAGTTTCATTGACTAAAACCATTTCTCCTGGCAGATTTCAAGGCTTCCAGTATCAGATCCCAGGCCTCCCAGTTCATGGAAAAGGACCACACAAGAGGCAGTGGTCTGGATATAACCAGGTGGGAGGCACAGAGCAGCAGAAAATTCATGTGCATCTCACTCTTGGTAGATGGGGGTGAGCCTGGTTCTCGGGCTTTCCCAGCCCTCAGGAGTACAGAAAGGAGGGCAATAACACAGCAACCTCGACCAAGCTCCGTTAGCTGAATCTGAGGGTAGGTAGGAACTCAGGGAGGCTCATAAACAGACTCCTCCCACTGCGTCTTCTCCATGGTGGCCACTGGGCAGCCCCTGGGCCCCACATCTTGGTGCATGTTACTTCCCACCCCATTGGTGAGGCACTGAAACTCTTGGTGTTCCAGGGCCAAGAGATGCTCTCCCTCACTGCTGCATGTGCAGAATTCAGTCAGGGAGCTGAGTTCACTTGTCCTGCCATAGCCCATCCCTTCTTTCCTTCCCCCAGAGACTCTGCACACCCCTGGACATGGCACCAAGCCACCCCCCATTTCTTCTGCCAGGTTGGCTTTCCCCCTCAGAAGGAGTCCCCATTGGTCCCTTGTGAAATTTGCTTCTCTCCAGCTGTTCAGCCATATCACTCAATGTCCTTGCTGGTCCTCCTTGCTTGGGACTCCTTTAAAAAATGAAACCCTTGGTATATTCTGTCGTGAAAACATGTAGACATGGGAGCTAGACTGCTCCAATGCCTGCGCTTACTGTCCAGGCCCGTGAATCCGGGTAAGGTGCAGGGTCCCTCTGTGCCTGGGGACCTCGTGAGTGAAATGGGGATAAGAGGATTTTCCCCAGGGGCTTTCGGTAAAATTGAAGAGGTAGGGCACAGAATTGCTTAGAAGAATGCTCACTAATGTGCCATGGCTACAATGCAATTAGACTCTGCTCATATTATGCCTAAATGACACTGGAAAACAAAAGTCCAATCCAATTGAAGACTCAGGTGACTGTATTAGTCAGCCAAAGGGGCGCTGAGGCAAAGTACCAGAAATCTGTTGGTTTTTATAAAGGGTATTTGTTTGGTGTAAAAGCTTACAGTTACAAGGCCCTAAAGAGTTCAACTCAAGGTACCATAAGATGAATTTTCTCATCCAAAGTCTGTTGCCCCATGTTGACACAAGATGGAGGGCGACATTCAGCCTTCCTCTTCCTCTTAAGGCTCAGTGGACCCAGGTTCTTCCAATCTCAGCTGGAGGCTGGAGGGCGCGTTTCTTTCTGGGCTCAGCTGCTCTGGTATCTTCACAAGGTCAGTGGTAAACTCTTAGGTGAATGGCTCCTCTCTCTTCCTGGGGCTGCAGGATCAAAGCTGACACGTTCTCTCCTCTTCCATGTCTGCGGAGCTCTCTCTACTCCTCTGTGTATCTTCTCCTCTACGTCTACCTCTGTGCGTAGCCTACCAAGGGGGTGGGGCCCAACCCTGTACAACCTTATGATGTGCTCGAATCAAAGCCTTAATCTTGATTTAATCAAGTTAACGAAAGCCTTTGGATTTAAATCTATCAAAGGGTATCATGCCCAGAGGAATAGACCAGTCTACAAACATAATCAATATGTCTTTTTGGAATTCGTAAATAATATCGAACTGCCACAGTGATGGGTAGAATTAGACCTGTGTGGAAAAGAAAGTGGCCTTGGAAGGAAACTTCCATCAAACCTTTGAGATTTGTTGACTAGCTGTTTTCCACCCAGGCATGTGTGTTTGAACACACTCTGAATCATCCCATGCAAAATAATTGGCAGCCCTGGCCCACTGGTCCCCAAAAGACTTGTGTTCCCAAGTGGGGTGGGGGGAGGTAGTTTTGAGAACCGGGGTGCTCCAGGCTTGGAGCAAACAGCTCCACTGATGTTTCCATACGCCAAGTGGATCGTGGGCTGCCAGCCAGGGCTTGGGGGCAACGTTAGCTGCTGCTTCCCTTGTAGTGTGTTCATGAAATTTCTTTCTCTGGCCATCAATCCCCAAGCCCCAGCACCTGAGCCCTAAACTCATAGCAATAATCGACAGTGTGTGCTGGTTCAGTTTGGGTTATTAGCTGTCTCTCAAGAACCTTCGGGCCAGGGGGTTATTGATGCTCCAGTTTAATTCAAATTAGAATGGCACAAATCATCTGATGTCTGCAATTCTTGTTTATTGGATTTCGTATGATCCATTTAATTTCAACCCTCCCAACTCTGAGGGCTGAAGCCTATTGAAAATCCGTCTCTTTATCCTCTCGTGACCTAATTTATGTTTTCCCCTTTAACTTCTCCCCCTACTTTATTGCTGTCAGCTCCTCCGAGGCTCTGGGAGGTAGAAGGTGGGGCTGGAAGATGAACATTTTTACGGCTTTATTCGGTATCTTCACAAAGCCAAGCAGATGTGAGCCGATAGTTTCAAGGCCCTTCCATCTTCTGTCCCCTAGACATTTGACTCTCTCCAGTAATATGTACCCACTTGGATGCAAAGAACATCTCCTGAGCATCTGCAGAGGACTCTGCAAAGTAGCACGGGGGACCAGAGAAGTACCCAGCACAGGAACTCGCCGTCAAGAGCACAAAACTCAGCTGGCTTCAAACAAACTTTTGAGGCTGACCCACTCTTGGGGCTGATTTGGAAATAAGAGAAGTGGTGGGGCAGGAGTTCCTGGCAAAAGTTACAACCATGACCTTGAAATGGGAAAAAAGTGAGGGGCTGGCAGGGGTAGAGGAGTGACTCAGACAGATGCCAACTGGGTGACTTGAGTGGGCACAATGTAGAGACACAGGACGTTGACAACCTACCAAAGAGAAACAAGAAGCTTCTCGCTTTAGCAGGCGGCGGAGCCTCCAGAGCTGACAGGAGCAGGTGGGCTTGCTGATGGCTGAAATCCTTAGCTTGAGCCCCACCTTGGCGCTGTGGGAATCTAATGAATGCTATGCAGAAGGTTCTTCCAGCACAGGATTTTCTGATGATAAAAGAAAGCGCAGTGATTTGGAGAAAGAGGATGACCAGCACGGGTGAGCATCGGGGACAGGAGCTGGACATTGAAGGCTGAGGCGCTCACCAGTGATCCGGACTCGGAGCTTGCAATCGATGGGTTCGACCTGCCACTGTGCAAAGGCACTGCTCTGCTGACTCACGCCGTTTAATCACAGGCAATTAGGGTGACTGGCAGCCTTAATTAAGCCTTCCCTGCACAGGCCTCCTTCCAGCTGCACCCGGCAGCGCGGGAGCAACCTGCCTTACCTTTGATCTTTTTGATTCAGTGCTTTCTCATTGGGCTGCTTTAGGTCTCACCTAAATTTCCTCAACACCTTTAATGAACATTTTCATCCCATTTCACCTAACGATTTTAAGATGTTGGTGGGAGATGATCTCTAAAAAACAAACCTTTACTACATTGTCATTGTCAGCCCAGACAAATAGAGAGAGGCCCTTTGCATCGGAATTGCTGGAGGCTTGTAATAGCTTTCAATGCATCCTTTTTTTTCAGGGACAATATTATTGGAGTTTTATTGCAGAAGCTTCCAGTGGCAATCATGCCCTTTCTTCCCTTTTCATAAGTGAGACCTTTTAATTTTTGAGTTTTTTAAAGTGTTTGGGCTGGTGATGCCCACTCTGCTTCTAATTGAAAGGGGGGCTTAAATCCCATAGAGCAGAAGGACGGAGCATTGGGTATACAGGAATCATTTGTATCATCTACGTGACTTTTCTGTATCCTAAAACTCCTTTGAAGATAAAATGAAAAAAATAAGACACTGATGATTGTACTTACGAACCTTCACTTGTGAAATTGAAACTTAGCCTAGTATTATATACTGCCTAAGAGTTACCTCCTGAAAGCCTCCTTGTTGCTCAAATGTGGCTTCCCTCTAAGCCAAACTCAGCATATATAGTCAATACCATCTCCCTCCCAGCATGGGATATGACTTCCAGGGATGAGCCTCCCTGGTAGGAGGGATTATTATCAAGTACCAACTAGCTATGCATCTGGGAATAAACCTTGGCCAAAAGGGGGAAATGATAAATACAAATGAGTTTTTATGACTAAGAGATTTCAAAGGGAAGCAGGAGGTCCTCCCAGAAGTTACACTTATGTAGATCTCAGAAGGATCTCACTGACTGTCACAGTAAAGAGTACCTCAGATAGTGGGGTTCCTGAGGGATCTAGAGATATCTAAAAATGATAACCAGGGCAGATAGCTCAGGAATTATGCAGTCTGTCAGTGGGCCTTATTTTGGAATTTATGCTCTCCAATGTAACAGAGTTGGAGTCAGTTGTGGTTTCCCTACACATGACTCTTCGCCCCTTCTATTTGAACCTGTAGTTTGTGCTAGAGTTGATAGGTTTATGTTCAAGAGACTTAAATCTTTAAGGTGTCCACATGCCAGCTGGGCCCTGAATCTCAGCAGAGCTGCAACACCTACTCCTGGATGAGTTCATTGGACTTACTCAGGACAACTAAGGAGATAATGATGGACAACACCCATCCCAAGTTGCTTGCAACTGCAAGCAAGATAGTGCCATCCATCTCCCCCATGGGATCTAAGCCCCCTCTCAATTAGAAGAGTGGGCATCACCATTTCAAAATCATCAAGATTGGGGAATAAACAATGGACTAACATAGACTTACTACTACTCTACTATAGACTTATTATTATTCTAGCAGTGGAAGAACTCTTATTGATATAAAGGCTGTGGACAGCCTGAGGTTCTGAGGGATGGGACAGGGAGGAATAGGTGTAATATGGGGACATTTTCGGGACATTGGATTTTTTTCTGCATGACACTGCAGTGACAGATACAGGACATTGTGTATTTTGTCATAACTTACAAAATTGTGGGGGACAAAGTATAAACTATAATGTAAACTGTAGTCCATAGTTAGTAGCAATGCTTCAAGATGATTTCATCAATTGTAACAAACGTACCACACTAATGCAGGATGTTATTAATGTGGGAAAGTATGGGGAGGGGGAGGTAGTGGGGTATATGGGAATGCCTTATGTAACATTTATGTAATGTAAATCTTCTTTAAAAGTAAAAAAAAAGAGTTAATTATAAAGTATTTGAAGAAAAGAGATTTTTGGGGGTGGAATTAACAAGAAAAAACTTGAAATAAAATACTTAATATAAAAATATTTGAGGTTTCACTGATTTCTATGGTCAAATGCATTTAAAATTCTATTGGAAGATTAAATTGTACATAATTCTACTTTGAGTCTGATCTTCCAGGTCCACCCTAATTAAACATTGTCGCATTCTGAACAAACTACGTACCCATCTGTTTTGCTGCCACCTAGGAGATGTTTCTTTAACCATTGCTTCAGTCTTTTCTTTACGGACAATCCAGCATGTGACAGGTGTGGTGCTTTTGTGTGCCTCTGCTTTTAGGACACAGCAAATATGCAAAGTGCATTTCCCTCCATTGTCTATTCCTTAGCAGCTTACCCGGGCTTATTTGCTGACCGTGGAGGCTCTTCCCTCTTCCTCTCCGCTCTGGTCGCTCTGTCCTAGACCAACCCAGGACCTCTCGTTTCTGGTTTATTTTAACAACCTCCTAACCAGTCTCCCTAACTCTTGCCTGGCCCCCGCCCAGAGCTGCAGGACAAAGGCCAAACTCTGGAGCCAGGCTTTAAGGGCCCTCCTAAGCGGGCTCATCCCGCCCACCAGCCAGCTCCAGACCTGCCTAGTTCACTCCAGAATCCAAAAGGCACCTCACGTCCCTAGCCCACCCCACACGCTGGACCTCAGTGCCCACCTGCCTCCCTCGAGGCTGCCAGCAGCCCCCTGGGACCGGCTTCTGTCTTCCGGCCTCTGTGACCAGGGAACAAAGTGTAGACAGATGGTACACCCTCTGGGTCCAGCACCCAGGACGAGGCGTGGCTCACCCAGCACTTTACAGATGAGGAAACTGAGGCCAGAAGGGATCAGTATGCTGATGTCAGATGCTACCCAGCTGCCATGGCTCACCTCCTGATCGCTGGGCTGCTTGCACCATCACACCGTGCACTTTCACCGGACCCCTCTCCTGCGCCGAGTAAGCCAGAAAGTTTTCACCTAAGCAGCAGTCTGATCTTCTCCTTCCAGCTGCAAAATCCAGAAGACAAGGAAAGGGGTCCGTGCCTCTCTACCGTCTTCACTGCCTTCCCGAGGGCTTGCAGATGGTGAAAGGGTGGCTTAATTCTTAGGGAGAACACACAGCGTAGACATTAGCCAGCTAGAGGCCTGTGGTTGACCCTGTCTGCTTGGATTTCAAATGGCAGAAACCAAAAATGGCCAGGTGGGACAACGTGCTTCCGACTTCACTGCTCTGATTTGTTTTCTGGAAGGTGATCTCTGCAAAGGGGGAGGGGAGGAGCCCTGTGCTGTAGATGTGTGGAGAGATGAAACCTGCTGGTGGCCCACTGTTCTCCAGCTCGGCACCCCTCCCGTGACCTCGTCCGCAGGGTGCCCTTTAGCCATGCATTCCCGGCACACCAGGCGCCACCTTTGGCTTTTGCTGAAGGCGGCTTGTCACATGGGGTTTAGTCTCGCTTCATCTTCTGAAGCTCGGGATGTCTGCGGGGTTTACAGGTACATCGGGGGAGAAGGCAGGGCATGGCATCTGCCTCTTTCCTATGTGGGGGAAATTCAGGGCTTCTGCTGTCTGTCTGGGCACTGCTGAGGGCGTTGCCCTGGCCAGGGGCAGGCTGGCCCGCAGCTCCCCCCATGAGCCGGGGCAGGGAGAGTGGGCTCAGTCCCGGCAGCCTCACAGATGAGTGCAAGCCACACGCCAGGGTCCATGATGGGGGTTCCAGAGTTTTCAGACGTGACAGTCCTTGGGTTCCGCGGTCTGGCTGACAGCATTTAGGACACGGGGGCTTCAGCCAGCATGACTGTGGATAATAATGCACATTATTGAGGACTTACTGTGAGCCAGGCACGTCATTCCTCAGCTCCTCCAAGTAGCCTCCTGGTGCAGGTTTTGTGATTCTCAGTTAAGAAGGAGAACACAGACGCTCTGGGAATTGAAGCCACTTGCCAGAGGCACTCAGCACCCAAGTAGCAAAGCCAGCTTTGAGCCGAGGTCTGGTGGATTCCAGAGCTTTTGTTCCCAGCTAGGCCGCTGCGTGGCCTCCCGTCCGCCTTCGGAAGCATCTTGCCGAGGGGTACCTGCCCTGCCGTTAGGCCATGCCTCTGCGTGGCTTCTGTGGCATGTGGGCTGACTCCCGGGCAGCTTGCATCTGGAATGGACCCATGGCAGGCTCTGCCTTCCCCTCCTTTTGAATATGCTAGTTGCTTTTACTTTCTACACACACACATTTCTAAATACACAGTCTTAAAAATGAAAATGATGAAGCTAAGCATAAAGTACACTCTGGAGACCCACCACCAAACGGTGTCTATTCAGTTACATTTCTCTCTCTCTGTGAAAAGCAGCTGCGTGCAAACAGCACCCATTCCCACATCCACCCACTCACGGTTATGTCATCAGACCAGGAGGAGAGGCTGCTGTTTGGAGCCCGAATTTTCCTCTAGGAATCTGCCTGAGGTATTTGTACTTGGTGAACGCCACAGAACTACCCATTATTGTGAGCAGCATAGAAGATTCAACTATAAAATTGTACCATAATTTATCTTTCTAGCCTCTTATTCATGAACTTTTAAGTTGTTTCTAGTCCTTCATTATTTTAAGGGTCTTTAATGAACAACCTTCAACATGTATCTTTAGCATTTGTCCGTTTACCTCTTGAAATACCTTCCCTAGTACTGACGTGTGGAACCAAGCACAGGCTCTCTTTTAAAAGGACAGGATGATGCTGTTTTCAGCTTGGAGATGTGAACAGTTGGAATGAATGTCACTCTTGTCCTTTCAAAAAGAAACCGGACAGATTTCAGGTTCACAACTTTTCTTGAACCCATCAAAGTACTGAGGTCACAGAGCAAATATCCAATCAGAAATTTGGAGAGAAACAGGTGCTGGCAGAGAGAAACAGACCTAAGCGTTCGCTTTCCCATGCCTGTAGATGCCATTTAGAAGTTGTTAAAGAAATTGCTAAAGGCTGAGAACGGTGTAGCAGAGGGGGGAAGGCTTCGGGGCCACAGATGGAGGAAGACCCACACTTGCAGGCGTTTTTTTCCCTCCAGGATCCCCACCACGTGCCCACAGAGCAGATGGGAGAATCCAGACATGAAGGCGATGCTAGGACTCAAAGCAGTGAAGTGGGATCCTGGACTGGTCCTGAAACAGGAAAGGAAAGAATTGAAAGACTGGTGAAATTGACTGAAGTCTGAAGGTTAGATTATAGTAATGAAGCTACTTCCTTATTTCTGACAACTGTCCCAGGGTGATGGAAGCCTTTAACATCGGGGATACTAGGTGAGGGACATGGAGGAACTCTCTGTACTAGCTTAGAAATGTATCTGTAGAACTAAAATTATTCCAAAATAAAAAGTTTATTTTTTACAAGAAGATCTTTTTATTGGAAAAAAATCCTGTATAAAAAATTAGTTAATGAAGAATTTTCACCTAAGGGAAAAAAGCCAGTTGGACCTAATCTGATACCTTTCTTAGTCACCTGCAATTGAACTTTAACCTCCAAGTTCCTTGTATGTGGAGTTTGGGAGCCGGAAGTAAACCACAAGGGCTCCCCATCTTCATTTGTCCTTTGCAATACTTCCTGCTAATTGTGGTACAGAGTCCCAGATGATTCTCAAATCCCGTGCTGGACCATCCAGCCTGCCTGATGGCACTATTTACTACCTGAGTCTTGGCTTGGGCAAGTTCATTAACTTCTCCTTGTCTCTAAAATGAGAATGACAATAAAGTTGCATAAGGATGACATGAATTAGTACAAGAAATCTGCTTTAGTGATATCTGGCTCAATAATATCTTGGTAAACACATTAGCTTTCCTTAGAGAATAGCAGCAACTGGTTTAGGTCTTGCACCTGCTATAGGTGGGCTGTCCACATCTTCTTCCTTCTGGCCAGTGTAGGGGGTTGCCCAGGGTACCTGGAACCTTGCTTTGGGTTTGGGTGTCATTTTCGATGCTATTAGCAGGATGCTAATTTCCACTCATGTTTAATTGGCCAAAGCAAATCCAGGGGCAAGCTGATGTTCTTGGGAGCAGGACATAGACTCCTGTTACTGGGAGGCAGAGCATGACTGGAAGCAATGACACAACTGACCAAAACTCCTGTTATTAACATAGTGGTGTGATTAGGCTTATTTTGTACTCAGAGGACATGGGGATTCTCTTTTCACTTTCCTTTCAAAAGGGCCCCTTTCCCTTAAGTCTTATTAGTAGGACTTGCAATTTATATAAAACGACTTCCTCTTCAGCAGGAATTTTCTCCATCTAGTCATTAGGGAAGCCAGGCAATATTTTAACAAGACAGCTTCTCAGAAATGATTTCTCAAAGAACATGTCTCACTGAGACAAAACGTTAGAAAATATCATCCACACCAAACTGTAAAATAGTTTCCTGACAAGGTGAGAGGTCAGTAGCTTCAGAAGTAAAGAAAACAGAATAGATTCCAGGGTGCTACTTTACCCAACAATTGTTTCCTTGAGACCCATTTGCCCAATTAAAGACAAATCAAAGGCTTGGAAGCTTCTGGCCCCTTTCTCTCAAAGAGGATAGTGCATTCTCTCAATTTCTAAGTCTAGGTCACATCCCTAATGAACCTCCATCGGCACGAAGCCCAGATCACCAGACATTCACTCACATTGTGTTCGGGTTTAAGGAGCAAGAGCCCACTGGGGAATGGAGAGGAACCCAGCGGGATCTAAGGTTGGCAAGATTCCTGGCCAAGACCAAAAGCCTCAGAGGAGATTTCGGGAGAAACAATTTAAGTGCAAATTTAAGGCAACAAATGATTAAACATTGGTTCCTCCATGTATAAAATATGTCATCAGAGGATTTTGTGTCTTTTTCACCAACAACGAGCGCAATAATAATTTCTGATTTTTCAAGTTAGCCATTATGAGCATCTGAAGTATTGATTTTTCTGGAAGCATGATGGGGGAGAAGTCATTCGGTGATACTCACATCTGGCCTAGAGCTCTAGGAGGAGCTGGCACCTGTTTTGTAGTGGTTATCAATTTGACCTCTACCGAATACACCAGATTTCAGGGGGGGCTCGTTATGGAGTCACGCGATGGCCCTGGCACTGCGTCTATCTGATAATTAACCGTCTTAGCCTGCGAAGAAGCTGAGTGCTCCACAAAATGGACTGACCCAAAAATCTACTTAGCTGAGACTGCATGTGTCCAATGGAATTTCATATTCACTGCTTCCATTTAAATGCTGGGAAGATGTTCGGACCATTACCAAATTAGACTGACACATACTTATACATATGTGTGTGTGTGTGTGTATATATGTTATATTTATATAAGCTTCTCATCCCTCCTCTAGTTGCCAGGTGTCATTTTGGTGGAAGTCTCCATCTGTCTGTCTGCTTCCCACACAGAAGGTGATGGAGAATTAGGGCTCATGCTAGACAGTCACCGTCTCTGGAGATCTCTGAGTAAGGCTGCCAAGACCCCCAGGAGTCTGAGACCTCAGTGAAGTCAGGTCATCAAAATTAGGTAACTTAAAGGTGCAGGGCTGTACTAAGTTACAAGGACTTTGCTTCCACAGACATTAACTTTTAAATCACTACAATCCTTTGAAACAGACATCATTTGCCCTTTAATGAAACTCAGAAAGGTAAATTTGAGTCCATATATGATTCTTCCTGAATGTTCCATACTATGAAAAACTATATAATATGCATATATTCATGTGTATGTCCATACAAATATACAAGTTTTGCACAGCCAAAGTAAAAAAAAAAAATCAGACAGTTCCCAAAAACTCGCAGAAATTTTGCTGATTAAAGCTGGCATGACATTTTTTATTTTTTATCTAACAGTACCAATAGCTGAGAAATAATGTTTCTTCATACAGAACTCAATGCATATTTACTGTCTGGCCCTATTTGATGAAGTTCTTATTAGGAGTAAATTATTTTCATTTTGTTGTTAAAGGAAGTTTACTAAAGACTCTCAGAGAACAGAGGATATTTGTCCCTTTCTTGTGCTTGGCAGGCACAACAGGTTAAATCCCAACTGGTCAAATCCAACTCATACCCATACTTCCACAGCTGAACGTAGCTGGAAGGCTGTGCAAACCTGCCACCTGAGCACAACCAGCAGTCTTGGGGTCACTCAAGGGAGACGTCCTTGGGCCAGGCAGGTCTCTGCACCTCTCTGGCCCAATGGTTCTCACTGGACTGATCACAAAGCCTGGTGCTGCAGTCCAGCAATAGGAGTGTTTCCAAGCCCACCAGGTGCTCCCACTCAAGTCTGGGATTCACTGCTGGTCCTTACCTCTCCTACTCGCCCTCCCCACTCCCAAGGATGATGCCAACACCTCTTTTCCCTCCCTGAAAGTCTGAGCCTTCCTCCTCCACCCTCAATTGCAGCCGAAGTAAGGAAGAGGACATTCCATGAGGTGGACAGAAGAGGATGTCCACACACTGGGTCCACCTGGACCCGGAAGCTCTGCTTTCCCTACTGGTACTCTTAGGGAGCAGCCTGCGCACTCATCCAAGCCCATCCCTCCACTCCCATGCTCAAGTCCTCTCTTCCTAAATGCCCAGGAAACAGCTCCAGCAATTCATCCACTTTTCTCATCATCCTTGCAATGTTAACTCTACCAGCAGCACGATTCCTATCTAAAAGCAGGAAAGAGATAATATTCCAAACTCTCAATCTTACGTCCACTTTTTCCATTCTCTTTTCCATTCATTTCCTTCAGAGCTGTCTATACTTGCTGTATCAAGTTCCAGGGCAGTCTCTGGTGAGCCTAATTCAATCAAGCTTTGCTTCCTACCACTCACCAGACCAGTTCTCATGAAGGACTCAAACCCCCTCCTCAATGCTTAATCCCACGGTCTGTTTTCAGTTATTTTATACATTTCTCTCCAGTACTGGCTCAGCTGACCCCACCCACCTTTCTCCACTTGGTTTCTGGGACACCAGAATTTCGTTGTCCTCCTCTTTCCTCATTGTCACTCCTTCTCAGTCTCCTTTGCACATGATTCCTCATTGCCCCAGCCTCAAAATGTGGGTGTGCCCAGGACTAGGGTCTGCTCACTTCTCTATTTCTCTTCCATCCCCAAGATGATGGTTCTCAACCTTGGCTTCTCATCGGAATCACATGGGGAGCTTTGGAAACCCACAATATGCCGCAGATCAATTAAATCAGAACCTTTGGTTGTGACAGAGGCTTAAAAATGGGTTTGTCTCAAAGCTTCCTAGGAGATTGCTGTATTGAGTCAAGTTTGAGAGCTACCTTCCCAAGGAATTTCATTGAGTTTACTGGCCTATATGTTAACAACCTCAAATTTATAGCCCTGGGGAGGCCCTCTTCCTTACAATCCAGACTCTTGTTCGGCATCTGCAAAATGTTTAAGAGGCAACTCAAGCTTAAAATGTCCCAACTTGACTTTTAACCCTATTGCCCTAAAATTCAGCCAGACTTGTTCATCTTACAAAATAGAAACTCCTTCCTTCCAGGTTCTCAAATACCTTGGGGTGTCCTTGACTCCATTCTTTCTTTCACATCCCAAATCTGATTGAAACCATACTGGAATCTGACCACTTCTCACCATTTCTACTGCTCCTTGGGCCAGTCATTGTCCTCTTGTGGTGGGATTTTGACAGCAGCCTCTGTTGCCCATCCTCTATCTTCTCATCACATCCAGAATGATCCCTTCAAAACACAAGTTGGTTCTTGTCCCTCCTCTGCTCAAACCCTCCGGTGGCTTCTCACTTAGTGATTTTACTAAGGATGATATTTCAAGAGCACCATTTTCCTTTGAAGGAATTTTCTTAGTCATTTTAGTTTCTATAGGTCATTTCATGCCATTGTTGGTCAGAGATCATCAAGACCAATTGTGAATTTGTTCCCAGCTGACAAAAAATTTTCCTCTTTGCTAAAGGGGAAATAAAACATTTTTAGATAGTTCCAGATCAGCATTTTTAAAATTTACCTGACCATGAAACATTTTCAAATTATAATATATTGATGGAACACCAAGAAGAGCTCATGAAATATAAATGTGTGCTTAGATTGTAGTGGACAGCTCTGGAAAAGGTTTCAAAGGTGAATTAATTTCTTAAGCAAATGATTAAAATTAGATTCCTATGTATTTTACAGAACAAAAAACTGCTCATGCATAAATTATTGAGAACAAAATATATCAGTATAAAATAATTTTTTTCATTGTGCATTTTTGTTATAAAAGAGAACACACTCCAAAAACAGTGTTGTATTTAACAGTGACTTTGAGGGTCAATTCTAAAACACAGAGCTGCTTAAAATTGGGAATGATGTTACTGAGTTCCATCCGATACCAGGTACAGAATCAAATCTACTTCTACACTTTGTTTTCATTTGGATGAAATATGAACATGCTGCATCTCCACACATGTAGCAAAGGGGCAAAGAATATAAACTACACTTTCCACCACATTTAAGAAAAATTAGATTAGGTTATTCCAGAAAGCATTCATCATGAATACTGCTTATTCGTTGCTCTGCTCTTGATATTTTAGAAACTGAATATTATGTGTCTCTTCGCTTATAAATTTTCACTTAAGAAGGTCCAGACACTGTTTGAGAACCTCAAGAATTTGTGTTGTCGTTGTTGCTGTTGTTTTAACAAAGCTGCATCCCTCCAGTCACAGGTCTATGGGGACCCAATTTGTACCATATAAATATTTAAGACACCATAAATGTCGAATAATGCCACAAATATATGTTGGAACATCCAGATAAAATATACCACACAGATCAGCAGTGAATTGGTAGGCAACAACTCGAAGGTTAGCTGGGAAAACACACTGTGCAGCTCAACTTTTGCACAGTCAGGAGTTGAGAATGGGAGGGTAGGAGCCAGGACTCCTGGGTCCACATCTTGTTTCTGCCACTTCCTGGTCACGTGGCAGGGCAAGTTCTTTATTATCTCTGTAATTCAGCTGTTAGATCTGCAAAATGGGGACAAAAGTACTCCATAAGGATTAAAGATCACACAGGAGAAACATTAGACGAGCACCTGCACATAGCCCTGCGTGAGCAAGAGCAATCAGGGACGTGGGCTGCCATTTTTAAAGGATAAATTACCATGTAGTAATAGGAATAACTATGTTTGGTGTCTTTTTACAAATGTTTGTAAAAAGCATTTTAAAAAGTCAAGGTTGGTGGGGACCTCATATTTTTTGAATGGAATATTAAAAATAAATATTTTTTAAAAAAAATAAATAAATAGAAATGTGTGCAGTTTAGCATGGAAATAAATGGCTCAGAAAGAACTCAATGAAAGGAGACCGTGGATTCTTCTTCCTCATCGGGTAAGTGTTAGGGTCGATGTGCATACTCTTTGTCAAGTTTTTAATAACAGCTTTGCAAGGGTCTTTTTGCTAAATAGAGCATTGTTTGGAATTGTATAAATACTATGAATTTGTACAATAAACTTGTCAATAGCATTTGCTCTGATCCCCTGGAAAAAAAAAAAAAAGTCAAGGTTGAAAGTATAATTCCCCCACTACCCCAAATCAGCACTCTTCATTGTGTTCCACTGATCATGTTTGGGGAAAAATTTTCCTGAAACAATTGATACAGTCAGACATTTTCCTCTACCCCTGGATGTCATACCTCTCCATTGGAAACTTGCATGACTACAGTGATGGTAATAACAAGTACCGTGTCCTGAACATCACTGGGGCTAAGCACTCTGCTGGTGGGCTGATGGGCTTTATTTCTAATTGTGGAACAGTCCTGCAAAGCAACCCTTATATCCCCATTTTGCAGGTGAGGAAAGTGAGCAGCAGAGAGAATCACTGGATTCATCTTGCCATCTGGCAGGTGGTGGGGGTGGCAGGTGCCACGCCTGTTCCAATCCCTCTCCTTACCCCCTGCCTTGTCATCTTAGGCATATTTAAAGAACTGGCAACAACTCAGGTACAAGGCAGGCTGAGAAGGAGGATGGAAAGAAGGGAATGTGGGATGACATGTTTGTTACAGTTGGGGTAGAGGTGGTTGGGAGGTTAGAAGCAGCCCTAGCCTCCTGCTTGATGTTAGCCATGGTGGAGAACAAGATGGCGGCCCTTGCCAGATCTGGTGAAGGAACAGCACCACCCACAGGCCAGAAGAGGGTGAAAGACTCCCAGATGGAGGCTGCGTGCTCAAAGTCTCACCAAGGAAAAGCCCTGGGGCCTGGGGCGACCCCAAGTCCTCTGAAAGATCCTTCATCCTCATTTGTTACTCCTGACTCAATTACTGTTATTTTCTTGCATCCAGGAAACCCCAGAGAATGTGAAACTGGCCTTTCTCCCCTCTGCCCCTCCAGCCCTCAGCTAAAAACATTACACATCAAATTTTAAAGCTGCCTGTGTCTCCTTCCCACTCCCCACACAGCACCCACGTGTGCACGAAAAAAGAAAAACCAAGCCGACTCCCAGTGACTCAAGCTCCTTAATCACCTCTTGCTCTCCTGGAGGCTGTGCCTTCTCTCCATCCTACTCTCCCTGCCCACCTGCAGGTGTCTTCCTTGGGGCAAACAAGCAAAAACCAGCCAGAGGTGTTGCCTCCTTGGAGAAATTGGATGAGTGAAAAAGCAATTCACGCCTGAAATGAATGCCTCCAGGTCTGCTTTGAATTTGCGTTTTTTTTCTCCTAGCTATATTGAGACCTCAAACAGTAAAATAAAACTGCCCATAATCTAAATTCCTAGAGATAACTGCAATGGACCCTTAGACTGGAATAGATCATCCTATAAATAATTCCCTAATCATCTTTACTTTCAACACAATACCATGAGCATTTTTCTATTTTAATACTTATACTACATTATTTCAAATGACTTTGTAGAATTTCATCAAAATAGTCATACTATTATTTTATAATTTATTTAACCTCTTTCTCAGTAAAGGGCATGGAAGTTGTTTCCCTGGCTTTTTATTATCAATGATAATGCAGTGACATCTTTTAAAATAAATTTTTGTACATATATTATATGTCTTTAATTATTTCTCAGGTTCTACTCTGAGAAGTTGAATTTCTGAGTTAAAGGTATTGGCGTTTTAAAAGTTTTCATTTGTATTCTACACACCACCCATTGAAAGACTCCTTAAACGTTCTTCTCCCTATGCCAACAGTCTTATCTTAGATTTTTCTTTTTACTCTTAGCAAAAGAGTAGTTTAAAAATACCATTTTCATTCCTATTTTTAAATGAGTAGTACTGAGGATTATTTTTCTATGTATAATAGGTATTTGCATTCCTCCTTGCTGAATTATTAGTAATATTCTTTTGGCCAACTATGTATCCATTTATTTTTTAATGTCCTTGATACATTAGTGGTCATTATGGAAGATCCAAACAATATGATATGTAAAGAATACAAGGTTATTCTTCCTTTGTTTTCTGCCCTCATGCATCCCACAAAGCAACTGCTCTTGAAAATTTAGGGCATGTTCTTTCACAGGGATTTCCAGTGATTAGAGGCCTGGATTGAAGCATAAAAACATTTGAAATTCAGACACATATCAACAAACTGCACTCCAGACATGCTGCACCAACTTAGAGGATCACACATGGAAAAGGACACTTCCTCAAACTCTCACCAGCACCAGATAGATTCAACTTTAATTTTCCATTGCCGACCTGAGAGGTCAAATTTGTTGTTTTTATCTGCAGGTCCCTGACTCCTTCTGAAGTGAATATTTTCATATTTCTGACCGGAGATATTTCTTCTCTAAATACCCAGTCCTTAACCTGTACCCTTCTAAGGTATGAGCAGACAAAATCGAGACGAGGATGCAAATGGGCAGAATCACTTTTAATGGGAAAAAAATCTGGAAATAAATAATAGAAGTGGATATCAGTCCCTCTGAGATCTGCCCTGGGCAGACCACTTTCTTATTTGAGTAAGAGGTGTGTGTGTCTCAGCCCCTGACAGCCTCCATGTCTCCTGTACCTCCGTTATCATTTTTATTTTATTTTTTATCTTTTATTATCTTTTTTTAAAAGATACATAGATCACACAAAATGATACATTAAACAATATAAGAGGTGGGGGTGGAGCCAAGATGGCGGCCAAGTGAGGCGCTCCTGGGGTCAGCTCCTGAAACAGGGTGGGTGGTGGCCACCCAGAGCTAAAGCACCTAAAGCACCCTTGGAGGACCCAGGAGACCAGAGGAGTATCCTGCAACATCCTTGACGGTGTGGAAGGAGGAGACTACCCATCTGCACGGGGGAATCGTGAGTACAGCCCTCCACACTGCAGAGGTCGGTGTCCGTGGCGTGCAAGCTGCCTCGGGAGCTATTCTGTGGTTGGAGCTGACGTTCCATCTCCCCCAATAAATATGGGAGGAAAACATGGTGTGGCGCCGACTTCAGCTGCTGACTAGCGGATCCGGCGGGCTGAGGTAGACTCCTAGGAACAGCTAAACTTCGAGCCTGTCAGGTCAGAGGGAAGCCGGTGGCCGCCATTTTGACTCCGCCCCAGGCACGAGGGGAAGCGGCGCTGACTGAAAATCACAGTGCTTGTAAGGACTGGCTTTCCTCCACCCAGGTTGGGTTGCAGGTCTAGCCTAAACCCCAGTCCCATGTCCAGCAGGGAAGAAGCTGGGGGTACCTGCACCACCTCTCTGGGAAGCTGCAAGCCACGCTGTGGAGGCTGGTGCCCATCCTACTCTAGGCGCACAAGCCACCTCAGGAGCTGTTCCGTGGCTGAAGTTAAAAGATCCATTCCCCATAAATGGTGGAGGAAGAAACAGATGTCCACTGACCTCAGCTACTGATTAGTGGACTGGGCTGCCTAAAGTATAATCCTAGAGCCAGCTGGGGTCTGAGCGTGTTGAAGCGGGAAAGTCCAGTAGCCGCCATCTTGACTCCGGTCCCGGCATGAGGGAGAGCCGGGCTGACTGAAATCCAGTGAAGCTGGGGGAGCGCTTCTTTCCAACATCAGACTGCAGCCCTAGCCTAGGCTCCAGCCCCACCTCCAGCAGAGAGGTAACTGGCAGGACCTACACCCGACTCTCCAGGGAAGTGTGTGCTCTCCGCTGGCACAGGCTGAATAGTTGGACACCTGGGGCTGCATCCCTGTACCCCAAGAGAATAGGAGAGGAGCTGGGTATTCCCAGACTCTCCGGGCAATGGCAGGAGTTTTCGGCTCACACAGATTTGTTGAGTGCCTTTGAGCCCATCTCCACCTCTGTCAGCCCACAGGATAGAGGGGGCTGGTGTTGCCTCAACCTCTCAGGGCAACAGTTTTGGGCTGCACAAGTCTGACTGTTGGGCACCTGTGGCTCCACCTCTATCCCCAATAGGACAAGAGATGGACTGGGTTTGCCCAGCCAAAGGGTAACTGCAGATGCTTTTGACCCACACAGCCTGGTCTAGTGGGTACTTGTAGATGCACCCTCACCCCCCAATAGGAAAGAAGGGGGCTGATCTTTCCACACCCTTTTTGGGCAACAGCAGACCTTCAGCTTGCATGGACTGGACTATTGGATGCCTATGAATCCACCTCCACCCTCAATAGGATAGGAGGGTTTTGGTGTCTCCACAGCCTCTCTGGACAACAGTGGGTACTTTCAGCCAACAGGGACTGAACTGTTGGGTGCCTGTGGATTCAACCCCATGCCTTAAGAGGATAGAAGGGGACTGGTGTTTCCTCAACCTCTCCAGACAATGGCAGGTATTCTTGGCCTAAAGGGACTGAACTGTTGAGCACCCATAGAACCACCTCTACCACCCAATAGGACAGGAGAGAGCTGGTGCTTCCTTAGCCTCTCCAGGCAATGGTGGGTACTTTCAGTCTACAGGACTGAACTGTTGAGCATTTTGTGGTTCTGTTCCCACCCCTAAAGTACAGAAGGGACAATATTCCTTAAGCCTCTCAGGGCAACTGAAGGCATATTTGGCCCACAGAGATTAGATTGTTGGGCATTCCAGAGGGTCCATTCCCACTCCCAGTAGGGAGAGGGTCTGGTGATACATCGGTTTACCTGAGCAACTGTGGTCATTTTGGAGCCACATAGCATAGATTGCTGACCAAAACTATAGCTCCATCCCAACCTAAGGTAGGGTAGGAAGGGGTGTAAAGCTTCACCAGTGTCTCTGGTGACTACAGACAGTCTTGTGCCCAACTGGGATTATTATACATGGCTACAGCTCTGTCCCTATTCCTAACAGAGGAGAAAGGTGGGAGAAACTTCATCACTTCCTGGGGCACCGTGGGCAGCTTCAGCCTCAATAGCTTACAGCACCAACTATATCCTTGGCTTCTGCTACACAATGAACAAGGGAGAAAAGATAAGAAATCCCTAAACTAAAAGGAGAAGCTGCACCCAGAATAAATACATCTACAAACCAGATGTGGGAACACCAACAAAAAATTTCAATCCATACCAAGAAACAGGAAGAGATGGCCCAATTAAAGGAACAAGATAAGCCTGCAGATGACATAAAGGAGTCGAGACAACTAATCTTAGATATTCAAACAAATCTCCTTAATAAATTCAATGAGATGGCTAAAGAGATTAAGGATATTAAGAAGACATTGGATGAACACATAGAAGAATTTGAAAGCATACATAGAAAAATAGCAGACCTTATGTGAATGAAAGATGCAATAAATAAAATTAAAAATACACTGGAGGCATATAACAGCTGATTTGAGGAAGCAGAAGGAAGGATCGGTGAGCTCAAAGACAGGGCCTCCGAAAGTAAACAAATAAAAGAACAGATGAAGAAAAGAATGGAAAAAATTGAACAGGGTCTCAAGGAACTAAATCACAGCAAGAGATGTACAAATGTATGTGTCATGGGTATCCCAGAAGGAGAAGAGAAGGGAAAAGGGGCAGAAAGAATATTTGAAGAAATAATGGTGGAAAATTTCCCAACCCTATTGAAGGACATAGATGTCCATGTCTAAGAAGCACAATGTACTCTCATCCAAATAAATCCAAATAGACCAACTCCGAGACACATACTAACCAGAATGTCAAATGCCAGAGACAAAGAGAGAATTCTGAGGGCAGCAAGAGAAAAGTGATGCATAACATATAAGAGATACCCAATAAGATCAAATGCTGATTTCTCATCAGAAACCATGGAGGCAAGAAGGCAGGTTATAATATATTTAAGATACTGCAGGAGAAAAACTGCCAGCCAAGGATTTTATACCCAGCAAGATTATCTTTTAAAAATGAGGGTGAGGTTAGAATATTTACAGATAAAAAGAAACAGAGTTTATAACAAAAAGACCAGCTTTGCATGAAATACTAAAGGGAGTGTTACAACCTGAAAAGAAAAGACAGGAGAGAGAGGCCTGGAAGAAAGTCTATAAATGACAACTATATCAGCAACAGTAACTAAAAATGTCAAATTTGAAATGACAGACAAAATGCAAAGATCAAAATGGATGAAATAAGAACTGCCTTTACAGTAATAACATTGAATGTTAATGAATTAAACTCCCCAATCAAAAGACACAGACTGGCAGAATGGACAAGAAAATATAAGCCATCTATATATTGTCTGCAAGAGACTCACCTTAGACCCAAGGATACCAATAAATTGAAAGCAAAAGGTGCAAAAAGATATTCCACACACGCAGTAATCAAAAAAAACCTGGGGTAGCTATACTTATATCAGATGACATAGCCTTTAAATGCAAAATTGTTATTAGAGACAAGGAAGGACATTACGTATTAATAAAAGGGATGATTCACCAGGAAGAAATAACAATCATAAATATACATGCACCTAACCAGGATGCTCCAAGATACATGAGGCAAACACTGGCAAAACTGAAGGGGGAAATAGACATCTCTACAATAATAGTTGGAGATTTCAATACACCACTCTCACCATTGGATAGAACATCTGGGCAGAAGATCAGTAAAGAAACAGAGAGCTTGAATAATATGATAAATGGACTAAACCTAATAAACATGTACAGAACTTTGCACCACAAAACAGCAGGATATACATTCTTTTCAAGAGCTCATGGATCTTTCTCCAGGATAGAACATATATTGGGACACAAAGCAGATCTCAATAAATTCAACAAAATTGAAATTATACAAAGCACTTTCTCTGATCATAATGGAGTAAAGCTAGAAATCAACAAGTGGCAAATAAAGGAAAAATTCACATATATATGGAGAGTAAACAACACACTCTTAAATAATCAGTGGGTCAAAGAAGAAATTTCAAGAGAAATCAATAAATATCTCGAGATGAATGACAATGAGAATACAACATATCAGAACCTATGGGATGCTGCGAAGGCAGTGTTGAGAGGAAAATTTATAGCCCTCAATGCTTACATTTAAAAAGAAGAAAGAGCTAAAATCAATGACCTAACTACACAGCTGGAGGAACTAGAAAAAGAACAGCAAACTAATCCTAAAGCAAGTAGAAGGAATGAAATAACAAAGATTGGAGCAGAAATAAGTGAAATTGAGAACAAAAAAAAAATAAAGAAAATTAACAAAACCAAAAATTGGTTTTTTGAGAAGATTAACAAAATCAACAAACCCTTAGCTAAACTGACTAAGAAAAAAAGAAGATACAAATAAATGAAATAAAAAATGAAAAGGTGAACCTTACTACTGACCCCACAGAAATGAGGGAGATCATAAGAGGATACTATGAACAACTTTATGCTAAAAAACTAGTCAATGTAGATGAAATGGAAAAATTCCTAGGAATGTACAAACAACTTACACTGACACTAGAAGAAATAGAAGACCTCAACAAGTCAATCACAAGGAAAGAAATTTGAAACAGTCATCAAACAGCTCCCCAAAATGGAAAGCCCAGAACCAGAAGGTTTCACAGGTGAGTTCTACCAAGCATTCAAAGAAGATTTAATACCAATCTTACTAAAGCTCTTCCAAAAAATTCAACAAGAAGGAATGCTACGAAATGCATTCTATAAAGCCAATATCATCCTAATATCAAAGGCAGATAAAGATATTACAAAAAAAGAAAATTACAGGCCCATTTCTCTAGTGAATACAGATGCAAAAATCCTCAATAAAATACTTGCTAATCAAATCCAAGAACACATTAAAAGAATTATCCATCATGATCAAGTGGGTTTTATACCAGGCATGCAAGCCTGGTTCAGCACAAGAAAATCAACCAGCACAATATGCCACATTTATAACTCAAAGAGGAAAACCACATGATATTATCAATTGATGCAGAAAAGGCATTTGACAAAACACAGCATCCTTTCTTGATAAAAATACTACAAAAAATAGAAAATGAAGGAAATTTTCTCAACATGATAAAGGCCATATATGAAAAACCCACAGCTAACACTGTACTTCATGGTAAAAAACTAAAAGCTTCCCTTTTGAGATCAGGGACAAGATAAGGCTGCCCACTGTCACAACTGTTGTTCAATATAGTGCTAGAGATTCTAGCTAGAGCGATCAGGCAAGAAAAAGAAATAAAAGGCATCCAAATTGGAAAGGAAGAATGAAAACTTTCACTATTCGCAGATGATATGATTGTATATCTAGAAAATCCTGAAAAATCTACAACAAAGCTGCTAGAGCTAATAAATGATTTCAGGAGAGTATCAGGATACAAGATCAATACGCAAAAATCAGTAATGTTTCTATACACTAATAATGCATAATCTGAGGAGGATTCAGGAAAAAAAAATCCATTTACAATAGCAACTAAAAGAATCAAATATTTAGGAATAAACTTAACCAAGGATGCAAAACACTTGTATTCAGAAAACTATAATGCATTGCTAAAGGAAATTAAAAAAGACCTAAATAATTGGAAGATCATTCCATGCTCACAGACTGGAAGACTAAGTATCATTAAGATGTCAATTCTACCCAAACTGATACACAGATTCAAGGCAATTTAAAAAAAAAAATCCACCAGCATTTTTAAAGCAAATGGAAAATGCAATTATCAAATTAATCTGGAAGTGTAAGAGGCCCTGAATAGCCAGAAACATCTTAAAAAGGAAAAGTGAAGTTGGAGGACTCTCACTTCCAGGCTTTAAATCATATTACCTAGCTACAGTGGTAAAAACAGCATGGTATTGGCATAAAGATAGACACATAGACCAATGGAACCAAACTGATGGTTCAGAAACAGCCCCTCACATCTATGGCCAACTGATTTTTGACAAACCTGTCAAACCCTCCCAGTTGGGGCAGAACAGTTTATTCAACAAATGGTGTTGGGGGAACTGGATATCCATAGCCAAAAGAAAGAAAGAAGACCCTTACCTCACACCTTATACAAAAGTTAACTCAAAATGGATCAAAGACCTAAATATAAAAGGAAGTACACTAAAGCTCCTAGAAGAAAATGTAGGGAAACATCTTCAAGACCTGGTGGTGGGTGGTAGATTCTTAAACCTTACACCAAAAGCATGAACAACAAAAGAAAACATGGATAAATGGGACCTCCTCAAACTTAAACATTTCTGTGATTCAAAGGACTTCATCAAGAAGGTGAAAAAGCAGACCACTTGATGGGAGAAAATATTTGGAAATCATTTATCCAATAAAAGTCTGATTTCCATTCTATATAAAGAGATCATACAACTCAACAATAAAAGAACAAGCAATTCAATTAAAAAATGGGCAAAAGATTTAAGTAGACATTTCTCAAAAGGGAAAATACAAATGGCCAAAAAGCACATGAAAAAATGTTCCATAACACTAGCTATTAGGGAAATGCAAATTAAAACAACAATGAGATATCATCTAATACCACATAGAATGGCCATTATTTAAAAAAAACAGACAACAATAAGTGCTAGAGAGGATGTGGAGAAATAGGAACACTCCACCGTTGATGGGAGTGTAAAATGGTGCAGCCTCTGTGGAAGACAGTTTGGCGGTTCCTCAGGAAGCTAAATATAGACTTGCCATATGATCCAGCATTTTCTCTACTTGGAATACATCCAGAAGAACTAAAAACTATGACACGAACAGACATTTGCACACCAATTATCATAGCGGCCTTGTTCACAATTGCAAAAATATGGAAACAACCCAAGTGTCCATTCACCAATGAATGAATAAACAAAACGTGATATATACATACGATGGAATACTATGCTGCAATGAGAAGAAATGAAATTGGGACATAGGTGGTAACATGGATGAGTCTTGAAGACATTATACTAAGTGAAGTAAGCCAGACACAAAAGGACAAATACTGCATGGTCTCAATATGAACTAAATACAAATAATAAATACATGAAATTAAAACCTAGAGTATAGGTTATAAGGAGATAAGAGGAGGGTTGAAAAGAACTATGGATGCTTAATGTACACAGAAGTTTTAATTAACTTGACTATGAAAGTGTGGAAATGGATAGAGTTGATAGTAACACATTATAGTAACAACTGGTTTATAAATGGGATTTTGACTGAAAAAGGTAGTCTGGGGAAGTAAATGTCAATAAAAAGAAAGCTAAAGAATCATCTAGGGACTGAATAACACAGTGAACCCAGAGGCGGTTGAGAATTGTGGTTAAGTGTACAAATGCAAGAGAGTCCTTCTCTGAGCTAGAGAAGAAGTACATCACTATTACAGGGTGATAGGAATATGGAGAAACATGGGAAAACTACAGTTGGTGTGACCTATAGACTGTGGTTAACAGCAATACTATAATATTCTTGCATTAATGCCAAGCTATACTGTGTTGATAATGTAGGTGTATGGAAAAAGTGTGCCAAATGTATGTTATGGACCATGATTGGTGGTAATAGTCTGATGATATTATCTCATAATCTGTAACACATGTTCCACCAGGGTATGGAGTTGTATAGGAAATCTATACATCTGTATGATTGTTTTGCAAGTCCATAATATCTGTAACAAAAATACATTAAAAAAATAGTATGGGTTGGGGGAAAAATACACCAAATGTAAGATAAGGACTATAGTTGGTAGTAATATTTTGATAATGCTCTTTCATAGTTTGTAATAAATGTTTCACACCAATGCAAAGAGTTGGTGGAGGAGTGATGTATGAGACCCCTGTGTGATGTTATGTATGTTTATTTTGTAAGTTCGCATTCTTTACTATACACTTATTGTTTATGTGTGTTCATGGTGTATGAATGATATACTTCAATTAAAAAAATGTAAACCATAATGTAAAACATAAGGTAACTAAAATTTTTAAAAATTGTACAGTCTAAAATATAAACCATAATGTAAACCAAACAGAATCATGTTTGAAAGCTATGTTTCAATATCTGTTGTTTTTTTAAATAAATCTCTTAATAGTCAAAAAAATATATATATATATACGAGGTTCCCATATTCTGCACTCCCCACCCCCACCCACCCCTCCTCCCAAATCAACAACCTCTTTCATCAGTGTGGCACGTCCATTGCTTTCAGTGATGAGCACATTTTGGAGCACTGCTGCACCGCATGGATTATAGTTTACATTGTAGTTTACATTTCCTTTGCTCCACTCAAGAGAGAACAAACGCTGCATTTCCATCAGCTGCCAAATCCTAGCTGCCCTTGAAGGAGACCTCTGCTCACAACTGTAGTTCTTAATCATGGAGCCAGATGAGGACTGGAAGGCACTGGAGGACACCTGCGGTGGAGCGTTAGCTGGAGTCCTCACCCAGTCTCCCTCCTCCTGCAGGTGCCCCTTCCCGGCACAGCAAAACATAGCCTTGCCTCCCACTCCCGGGCCCTGGTCATCTGGTCAACTCGCCAAAAAATGACCGGGCACCAACGACATTTTATTTTTCTGTTAAAAGCAAAACCTACGAAATACCTTGCTAACCAATAAACAACTGGTCTACCTATCAGTACATTGAATGAAAGTGTCCCTTCAGTTTTGCAGAGGGGTTCCTGCTCTGTCCTGCATCTCTGTGTGGTGAGACTTCTAGAATGTGGGTACATGTCACAAGCTCTAAACTGGGCCCATAGTTTAAATATAAAATAAAAATAAATGTAAATCTCCATTATTTCCATTCCATTCCAAATTATAAATTATATATATATTTAATATGTATTATATACTTATCATTTATAAGTTTATAGTTCTGTCATAAATGTATGATTTATATATTTAATTTCATACCAATAAATTATATACAGATATTTAATTTATGTAATATTGTACATCTACATTTCCACATATATTATTAAATGGAGTAGAAGAAGATATAAGAATTACACGGAATTATTGGAAATATATCATGGACTCTAAGGGAATTATATATTGATATATAGTTATATACTTTTCCATCTATGTTATGCATATAATTTACTGGAATGGCATAACAGGAATGGAAAGCAAAAGAAGAAAATAGAGGGTCCTGGTGAGAAAGACACATAAAACACACAGAAATTTCTTGGATCAGGGAACTGCAACATTCTGTCGGCTGGCTGGGAGGTGGGATCTTTACTGGCCTCCGCAGATTACATTGTAATTACTAATCACAAGTACCTGGTGATAATTATCATAACCTTGACAACATTAACTGAGCATTAGCAAACAGGCACGGGATGCTATGAAGTCTCTGAGTGGGAGAAGAGGCATTAAAAAAATGGAAGCGAACAATTCAGATTTATCAAACACCTACTCTGTGCAAAAATGCTATGTCAAACTGTTCTGTAGGACAGTGATTCGCAACAGTTGACTGCACATTAAAATCACCTGTCAAGGTTTTAAAAATTGCACTGTCCAGGTGTACTGATTTCCAATTAAATCAGAATTTCTCAGGGTGGAACCAAGTCACCAGTGTTCTTCACACCTTGCCAGGTGATTCTAGTGTGCAGCCAAGTTTGAAAACTACTGCAATAGGAAAAGGTGGCTCCTAAATCTGGCTGCAAATTGGAATCTCCTGGGGTTTCATTTTTAAAAACATGTATTTTTGCATCCCTAACCCAGACCGACAGAAGCCTAAGTTCCAGAGTTGGGTTCAGGAATTGTGGTTTTTAGGAACTCTCCCCAGGTGGTACTGAGAGTGCCAGGCTACCTTTTGGTACTTGGAAATGTCTAGTTAGGGTACACAGAAAGGTGTAAATGTCAGCAAGAACTTGACTTGGTAGGACACCCACCCCATGCCAAGCAACCCACATGTGAGCATCATCTCACTTCACTCCACACTGACATTTGTATATAAGGGCAATGGCTATCAAAACTGAATACACATTTTCTCTTTGACCCAGTTTACCCTGAAATTACCCTCCACAAATATAAAATCACATAGACCCCAGTATTGTGGCATTGATTTTTAATTTTCTATTTAGAAATAACCTGAATGCCCATTATACTACCATGCAGTGTGAAGCAACTTAAAATAATTTAAAAAACTGAATACATTCACATAAAGAACTTAAAAAAAACACATAAAGTATAAGAAAAATCTCCATGAACTGGTATGCCATTTTCCAGGATGTTTTGTTAAGTAAAAACAAGATATATAGTCATGGCAGATGGATTTGGAGCTCTGTGCCATGTCAGAGGGCCCAGCTTTGGAATTTCTGCTCCTGAGTGTGATGGAGCTGGACTCAGATGTGACTTTTCTATACATGCCTCTTCTGTCACTTTTACTGAACCTGCGGTTGGCCCTAAGGATGGTCCATGCTCAGGAGACTTGAATCTCTGGACTGCCCATGTGCCAGCTGGGCCCTGAGCCTCAGCAGAGTGGTAACTCCTACTCTCTGGTTTGTTGGTCTTACCCAGGTCAGCTAGCAGGGAGGTGAAGATGGTCAACCACCACACCAGGGAATCAAGAGTGCCTACAACTGCAAGCAGAGGAATTGCATCCATCTTCCATGTGTAATCTAAACCCCCTCTTAATATAGAGGTGGAGTGGACATTACCATCCCAGGGTCCACAGAATGGAGGAATAAAATATGGACTAGAGTGGACTTACTGATATTCTACTCTAAAACTATTGTGACTAGTAATAGAAGAAATTGTAGCATCGAGGTGGAGAAAGTGGTCACAGTAGTTGCTGAGGGCAGGGAGAGGGAAGAAGAGATGTGATGTGGGGTCATTTTTGGGACTTTGAGTTGTCCTAAATGATATTACAGGGACAGATGCTGGACTTTATATATCCTGCCATAACCCACTGAAAGGACTGGGGGAGAGTGCAAACTACAGGGTAAACTATTATCAGTGTAGTGCAGCAGTGCCCCAAGATGTGTTCACCAAGTGCAATGAGTGTGCCACAACAATGGGGGAGGTTGTTGGTGTGGGAGGAGTGGGGTAGGAGGGTGGGAGGTATACAGGAACCTCTTATATTTTTTAATGTAACATTTTTTGTGTGATGTATATATCTTCAAAAAATACGATTTACAAAAATGATGTGGTAGGGGTGGGGAGTGGGTTATATAGGCACCTCATGTTTTTCATGTTTTTTAATGTTACATTCCTTGTGATCTGGTAACTTTAATTTAGAAAAAGAAAAAAAATTCTATCACCAAAAAAAAAGAGGTAAAATATATATAAAATATATATAACACAATCATGTAAGTAAGTGGGAGTAATAAGACATTATGTGTGTGCATATGTGTATATATGTGTGTAGTATATGTACTCACATATGTGAGTATATATTTGTTCATTTTTGCAAAAAGAAACCCAGGAAAATATAATAAAGAACATAATGAAAATGGTGACTGAAAGACTTCTTTAGGTATATATTTTTATTTTGTTTCACTTTTGAATTCTGTAAAGATTTTCACAATCACAGATACAAATACAAATCCTAAAATTATATGCAAATAGTTAATAAAGCTAACTATAAGTCAGTGAGATAACATAACCTCACACAGAATATAATGCAAGCAACTCATGCAGATAGCATTCTGACAAGACATCTTCAGCAGAAACTATTCTAAGTTTAAAAAAAACTACAAAGATATCCTGGACTTTACTCAGCAGGTGGAATGTGGGCTGTTGTGCGATGGTGTAAATCTGAATGCTTTGAATCTATTGTAATATTTGGCAGATGAATAAAAATGTTGAGTTTATTTAGAAACAGGCTTCACTGTGAAATCAGGATATGAAATTATAAAATGGGGGAACTTGAGGAAGAACTCTGGGGTGTTTAATTTTAAGTGGAGGTATGAATGCGTCACTTAAAAGAGAAACAATCCTAACTTTGGGAATATAAAGGGCCTGGAAGCATTGGCACCTCAGTAGCAATTAACACACCCACTGCCTGTTCTTGATTTCTACACACCATTCATCAGAAAAGGAATCAGGTCTCCTTAAAGAAATGGATGATCCTAAGCATGAGTTGTGCTTAGAATATTTGTTTGTGCCAGAAAGCACGAAAGAGCTGAGAGACTGGTGGGGGCCCATCAAAGAAAACAGGAACTGGCCTGAAGACTTCCTACTGGTCCAATGTGGGACAATTTGAGCATCAAAAAGAGAAATCACAGAAGCAGATTATAACACAGAGAATAAGAAACCCATAGTCATATATTTTTAAAAATGTGTGTGGGAAGAGAAACGGGGTAAAAGAGAAGCTTTTTCTGTAGATGAATGTGGATTAACATATGAAAAAGGAAATATAGAAAATAATCAGTTGTAACTCCATTTGTAATCACTTATTCAAGCAATGATTATCAAGGAACTCTGAGACCATGGAGGGAAGTTTAATGTGTCCTTACAATGGGCGGGATGCCGCAGCCCCTGCCATATCCATGTGCTCGAGCGTGGCTCCGCCAGTCGTGGGAAGTGCCAGTGCTGGTGTCCCCAGTGGAACGTGGTGAGGGGTGGGCAGTGCCTCTTCTGTGGACTTCCTCCAGGGTTATTTGCCTCAAATAAAATCCCAAGGAAACCATCAGACAAGAATGTAACCTCCCCCGTCACTAGCCTGAGTGACCTGACTAGGTTGAGAGGTGGGGGTTGAGTGACAGGGACGGGGGCTGCCTGGGACGCTGGACTTCCAGTGCTAAAACCAGGACAATTCCGGGCACACCTGGACACGGCCTTTCCCTCCTGAGAAGAGACTTAAGGGACAGATGGGCCAAATGCGATGAGCCGAGCTTGATTAGATCCTGGTTGTAAATATAATACATATGTGTGTGGGCATGAGTGTGTGTAGATCATGTCAAATGGGTAACGTATACTCATATATATGACATGTGGGGGGAAATTGGGGAATTTTGAGTATAAGTGACGTATTGGATGATGTTATTAAACAACATAAAAAATGTTGATTTTCTCAGGGGTAAAAATGGCCTGTGTTGTCCAGAAGAATATTCAGATTCATGCAGAAGGCTTAACCACCTTCAGAAGGTTTGTCCAAATGGCCGAATGCGTGAAGAGTCCACAGGCGTATGTGCACACATGTTCAGGGGAGGAGGGCCGGGATGGCCTGGTGTTAGCAGGGGCCTGCATGGCTATTTCACTGTTACTTTGACTTTTATTTGAACTTATTAAATATTAAGGAACAAGACAGAAGATCCTACTTTGCCTCTTGCTACCAAAGTTGGGACCACGTGAGGCCATCTTAGGGGATCCGGGCCTCTAGTCAGGTGTCCCCAAACATGGAACCTGGCTAGACTTGGGCTGCGCAAAGCTGCCGGGTCAGTCAACTCTTGAATTTACTGATTTTTAAAATGAGCTTGTATTTCACAGCTTTAATTTTCCGTTTCATATTTATAGCTTGCCTCCCTCCCTGCTTCCCTCCGTGCCTCCCTCCCTCCCTCCTTTCCTTCCTTCCTTGAATTTTTCAAAATTACTGTTCCATAAAGGGTCGGAAATTGGGGAAGAAACAGCTTTCTCAGTGCAGATGGCTTGAGAAGTGCCAAGTGAAGTTCAGGGGTGAGCCTTCCAGGAGGCGCAGCCTGCCATGCCACGCTGGCGGTGGCTATGCCGCAGGGAGCACTGTCCTGCTTTACAGTTAAACATCTGCAGCTTTGATACATGTTCGCTGCTGCATTTCAAGAGACATGTGGCTAAACGTGCAGCTCAGGCTGACCCTCAGCAGCAGGCAAACACGGGACGGAGAGATCAGGCATCTCAGTGACTGTAGATGACGGTCCTTTGTCCTCTGCCAGGACAAAAAGTCCTGGGCAGAGGGGGTCCTGCTTGCTGAGCAGAGACCCATTCACTCATGGATAGTTTTACACGACACACTCTGTGTGGGCTTAGGCCCGGCCAGTGCTGAGGCCCGATGCCCAGGACAGCAGGACACCAGGACAACACACTGGCTAGACCCATGTTTCTCAGCAGGGTGCTTTTGCTCCCCTCCCCTAATGCCTGGGGGTCACAGTGGGGAGGGGATGTTCCTGGCATCAACTGGGCCAAAGCTAGCAATGCTGCAAAGCCTCCTACAGTGTGCAGGGCAGCCCCACAACAAAGAATCGTCCAGCCGCACGTGGTCCAGTTTCAAGTCCAAGAAAGCCTGTGCCAGGTTAAGAGAATCTGCCACACTGTGCTACGGCTCCAACTGTCAGTTCAGCACCGAAAGCTGAGCTCCTCTTCACGTTTGGAACACTGAGCTACTGTTTCTCCCATGTGCCCTGCTGGACAGACAGTGGAGGCCCGGGCTCTCCCTGTTTCATTTAGAATTCTCTTGCCACACACTTCGTTCTGCAACCAAGGGTGCGTTAGTTCACACAGATAATGAAAAATAGCCCCATTCATTTCACCCATTTCTTTCTCAAAATATTTACCATTGCAAACCTGATGGTAACTGAATTTCTGTGCGAATTCAATTCAGCCTGACTTGTATCATTATAATTCTGAGATGAGGTCTTGGACTGGCAATCAACAAGAAGTGCGATAATCCCACTCTGTAGAAGGAATTCTTTGCATGACAATAAACACCCGCAATCTATAAAGTATCTACGCTACTGTGCCATGCTCAAGGACCGGTCCCGATTCCTAAGGCAATGAACATGCCATATACTGTGGAATTCATATTCACTGAAGTAGCTGTGGTATTGATCCCAGAGCGGCATATATATTTATACTTTTCTTTTTTATTCTTTCTTTTCTCCTTGCCTACAGTGAATCAATGTTTGATGTTCAGATTGAGTCGAGATTCATTTATCTTCAAGGAAGTATGTGCATTTCCTTATATGTGATACTAGTGGGTCCTATTTTGGCAAAGCTAGACTTACTTAAATACAATTAAGAAATTTCATTTGATTTGGGAAAAAATGAAAATATTGGTGGATGTGGGGATACAGGATGAAGGGGCTGAAGAAGAAAATCCAAAGCATCCACTTTCCTTGATTCATTCAACATGTACGTACAGGTGCTTTCCACGTGGGTTCATGACCCTGCATTTTCTATATTAGTAGGTATGCATTTTTATAACCATTGGCTCTATCACTTTCCAAAAGGTTCACCATGAGGATTATTTTTTTAAAATGTCTGAAACAGTATAGCCCATTTAAATGCCTTTCAGCTCTGGATTTAACTCATAAATGTTTCCAAGGTTGTGGTGACAGAGTCTCTGAATAAAAAGGAGAATTCCAGACTAGCATTGGCAGGGCAGGACAAAGCTGAATCTGACCAGCCATAGACAGATCAGAACTCCAATGGCCAAGACAAGAAATCTGAAGAAAGGAAGCATCCGTTCCTTGAACTCGGATATGCAAGGAGGACAGACCTCATTTGTCTATAGCCTTGAACTTCAACTCCAAGCACACACCTGGTAGGTACCTATTGGACTCCAGTCGCAGCCGACACCACAGCCTGGAAAAGGATTTCCCCTTTGTACCTAGAGTCCTCCCTAGTCACCAGCCAAATGCCATGGTCCAGAGCACAGAATTCTTGGCTACAGAAGAGCAGAGTGGATGAAATACAGCTGCTTGAGTTGAACAGCAGGATTCAAGTCCAACCTCAGCCAATTACTCTTTGCATAATCCATAAACACAAGATTGAAAATAGTTAACTTCCTTTAAACTGTCATCAGGATTAAATGAGGTGCTGCACAGGAATTGCCCAGGACAGAAGTTACCATGTTGTTGGTGGCCAATAAGACATGGCTGCCTGGCCCCATGAATCAGAGACTTATGCATCACGCATTGGCTGGAGCTGGCCCAGAGCCCAGCTTCCCCGAGCCCAGGAAAGCCCACCCTCTTCATCCCTGTCCCTTTCCTGAGTGTTCCCAGCAGCCATGGGCTCCCTTCCTACTTCAAGTCTGGGGAAACTGCTACAGCTTCCCTCTTCAGCTTGCTAGCCTGGCCTCTTTCCAGTCATCTCCACCTCTGGACATCTAGTAAAACCAGTCCCTTGACTGGTTCTCTGAGGAAGAGCCACGAAAGCCCTCACGTTTTTTTGGAGTGCTGACATCTTGGCTGCAGGGGGGACCACAGCTGAAAACAAACTCCCACATCAAGCCCAGGCAGCTCTCGCCTTAGGCTAATTACAGGGAGTCAGCAGGGCCTCGCCAAGCAACCAGGCTTAGCTGATCGGTTAGAATTTTTCAAGGAAGCAGCACGAAGAGTCAACGGGAGGAAGCCTGGTATAATTTACTTGGACTTCAAGAAAGTTTTTGATGCAGTAGCACACAAAAGACTAATATTCTAGGTCAGCAAGTATGCCGTGGTGAGGGAGCTGCTTGAATGGGTAAGGAACTTGTCAAGATCTCAAGATAGAGAGGAGAAGCGTCGGCGCCAACGCTCAGGGAAGGAAAAGATGTGACAAGTGGAATTCTGCCGACACCAGCACGGGGCCGGCTTGCTTCATTTCCTGACGATTCTGCTCGAGATGGAAGAGTTAAGGGAAGGCCACTTGGCTTGTTCCGAGGGCCTCAACACTTAAAGTTTAAATTCTTTGGTCTAAGAGATAGTCCAGAGGTGCTCATGGGTCAGGAAGAAGTTTTATTTGGCAGCTGGAGCTGAAGCAGCAATTTTCACTGAAGTTGCTTTTAGTGAATTTAGATTCTTCCAAGGATTTGAAATTGTCTAAACGTTAAGAAATTCTGAGCTCTGCGTTTGCTCTCAGCATTTCTTTATCCTTCTAGTGACCATTTTCCAGTTTCTCTCTCAAGATCTCAAGCTCTCCCATACTCTCAAATCTCACAGCCCCACTACACCCCCATTCCCCCCATCCCCCCCAAAAGCAGGGGGCAGAATCTTCTCCTCCTTGGGCCACGGCGATTGGCCCAAGCTGGTCCAATCGGAGTGAGCCTCAGAACTCAGTCTGACACTGGGGTAAGGGATGTCTGAGCCTGAGACCTCGGGGATCTCTACAGCCAGGGGGACAGGCAGGGAGCAAGGCTAAGACGAATAAGGCAGAGTATGAGGAGTGTGGCTGTTTGACATTGTTGATAATTCCAAAAAGAAATATTGTTTGTAAACTGGTCTGTTCCTCTGGGCATAATATCCTTTGTATTAAATTCAGAGATTTCACTTTTACTTGATTAAATTCAGTTGAGGGCTTTGATTTGGCCACGTCTGCAGGACATTGAATCCCTACCCCCTTGATGGGCAGACACACACAGAAAACGACACGGTAGACGAGGGAGCTTATTTTGGCACTGGAGCCTGGGGAGAGAGCCGAGCCATTCACCTGGTAGTTTAGGGCTGAACTTGTAGAAAGAGCAAGAGCAGCTGAGTCCAGAAAGAGATGAACCCCTGGAAGAGAGGAGCCTTATGCCAGCCCGCAGCTGAGATCAGAAGAAACTAGGGCCACTGAGCCTTAAGAGGAAGAGGAAGGCTGAACCCTCACAGAGAACACAGACATCTTGCTCCAAAATGTGGCAAAAGAACTTTGGTGAGGGAAATAACTTACTCTTTATGGCCTTGTGACTGTAAGCTTCTATCCCACATAAATAACCCTTTATAAAAGCCCACAGATTTCTGGTACTTTGCATCAGCACCCTTTGGCTAACTAATACAATGAGCCACAGAGAAATGGGCCTGAGTCCCTGGTTAGTGTTTGAGTCTCTCCAGGCAAGTCCCGTCGGTCGAAGGTTTCCTCATGTCCAGTCAGGTCTTAGGTGGGCTTCTTTTGCTTGCAGCCCAAAGAATCCTGAGCGGAACAATCAGCCCCAGTCCAGAGTCAATGCATTGCCATTAGGTTTTTAGAGCCAGACTCCTTTGTTCTGGGGTTTAACATACAAAACACA